>NC_133332.1:27463411-28165911 GCF_042186555.1 Aquarana catesbeiana
GTCTTGCATGTAACGTATGGTGAATTATTTATAGACATTAGTCCTGTTTCACATCCAATCTACGCTAATCTGTTCATTCACATCAGCACTTTATATTTACACCATTGATTTGTATTATTGATTATATGAATATTGCACTTTATTTATATTATTTTATTTTACATATTTATGGATATATATATATATATATATATATATATATATATATCAGTACCTGACCGCGAGATTGTGTTTCCAGCGCGATACCATCGCGCTGGTTCTCGGCGACAGGGTACTGTGAATGTCGCGCTGGCTCGCTCATCGGGAAAGGAAAACTTTGTTATCCTTCCGCGATGAGTGACAGGCAGTGCTGACAGCTGTCTAGTATGAATCCTGAGGCGGGAACACCGCGCCAAATTTTAAAATGAAAAAACCGGCGTGGGTTCCCCCCTCGGAGGCATACCAGGCCCTTAGGTCTGGCATGGATTGTAAGGGGAACCCCCTATGCCGAAAAATCGGCGTGGGGGTCCCCCCCAAATCCATACCAGACCCTTATCCGAGCATGCAGCCCGACCGGCCAGGAAAGGGGGTGGGGACGAGCGAGCGGCCCCCCCCTCCTGAGCCGTACCAGGCCGCATGCCCTCAACATGGGGGGGTGGGTGCCTTGGGGGAGGGGGGCGCCCTGCGGCCCCCCCCCACCCCAAAGCACCTTGTCCCCATGTTGATGAGGACAAGGGCCTCTTCCCGACAACCCTGGCCGTTGGTTGTCGGGGTCTGCGGGCGGGGGGCTTATCGGAATCCGGGAGCCCCCTTAATAAGGGGGCCCCCAGATCCCGGCCCTCCACCCTGTGTGAATGAGTTTGGGGTACATGGTACCCCTACCCATTCACCTAGGGAAAAGTGTCAATATAAAAAACACACAGTACACAGGTTTTAAGAGTAATTTATTAGTCAGCTCCGGGGGTCTTCTTCCGACTTCGGGGGGTCTCCTTCCGACTTCTCCCGGTGTTCGGCCTCTTCTCCCGGTGTTCGGCCTCTTCTCCCGGGCCCCACCGCTATCTTCTTCCAGCTCTATTGCCAGCGAGGGGCCCGGTCTGCTGCCGCTGTCTTGTCGCCGCTGTCTCGCCGCCGCTGTCTCGCCGCCGCTGTCTCGCCGTTTCTTCTCTTCTTTTCTTCTTCCCCGATGTTGACACGACGCTCTCTCCGACTCGAATGCTGTGTGCGAGCTGCGGAGCCATTTATATAGGCGGTAACCCCGCCCCCTTACGACGTCATGGTCCCAGCATGCGCAGGGACTCTGGGGTCACGCCCCCTTATGACGCCAGAGTCCCTGCGCATGCTGGGACCATGACGTCGTAAGGGGGCGGGGTTACCGCCTATATAAATGGCTCCGCAGCTCGCACACAGCATTCGAGTCGGAGAGAGCGTCGTGTCAACATCGTGGAAGAAGAAAAGAAGAGAAGAAGCGGCGAGACAGCGGCGGCGAGACAGCGGCGACAAGACAGCGGCAGCAGACCGGGCCCCTCGCTGGCATTAGAGCTGGAAGAAGATAGCGGTGGGGCCCGGGGAGAAGAGGCCGAACACCGGGAGAAGTCGGAAGGAGACCCCCCGAAGTCGGAAGAAGACCCCCGGAGCTGACTAATAAATTACTCTTAAAACCTGTGTACTGTGTGTTTTTTTATATTGACACTTTTCCCTAGGTGAATGGGTAGGGGTACCATGTACCCCAAACTCATTCACACAGGGTGGGGGGGCCGGGATCTGGGGGCCCCCTTATTAAGGGGGGGCTCCCGGATTCCGATAAGCCCCCCGCCCGCAGACCCCGACAACCAACGGCCAGGGTTGTCGGGAAGAGGCCCTTGTCCTCATCAACATGGGGACAAGGTGCTTTGGGGTGGGGGGGGCCGCAGGGCGCCCCCCTCCCCCAAGGCACCCACCCCCCCATGTTGAGGGCATGCGGCCTGGTACGGCTCAGGAGGGGGGGGGGGGGGGGGGGGGCTCGCTCGTCCCCACCCCCTTTCCTGGCCGGCCGGGCTGCATGCTCGGATAAGGGTCTGGTATGGATTTGGGGGAGGACCCCCACGCCGATTTTTCGGCATAGGGGGTTCCCCTTACAATCCATGCCAGACCTAAGGGCCTGGTATGCCTCCGAGGGGGGAACCCACGCCGGTTTTTTCATTTAAAATTTGGCGCGGTGTTCCCGCCTCAGGATTCATACCAGACAGCTGTCAGCACTGCCTGTCACTCATCGCGGAAGGAAAACAAAGTTTTCCTTTCGCGATGAGTGAGCCATCTCGGCGCTGGCCCCTGCGACGGGGCTCGTAGGTGTCAAATCTCGCCGAGAAGTGCGGCGAGATTGACACAATATCGCGGTCACCTACTGTGTGTATATATATATATAGATAGATAGATAGATATTTTTATGGATCAAGTTAGTGCACACACTGCATTTTATTAAGTCAGGTAGACAGCTTGACTTTATGCACATTTAGGAATTTTATGCACAACCGCACTGTACAGCACTTGAAGACACTCGCTGAATAAGCAACATCTTCATATTTTTCCCACTCAATACCTTCCTCCCACAAAGGGAGTAGCGCACACCTGAATCCATCAGGTCTGGAACAGCGCCATATCTACTTCTTTTTCCTTCTCTCATATTTCTCTTGGTGTCAGGAAAAATTGTCAGAAGTGATTCATGCTGATAGAGGAATGAAGCAGTGTACAAATGTGACACTTCGTGCTCTGGATAGAGACAAGTACACACTATAGAGCAAGGGGTCTCCAAACTTTCTAAACAAAGGGCCACTTTACTGTCCCTCATATGTTATGGGGCCGGACTGTGGCCAGTGGCAGTAGAAAATGCCCCGATGTCAGTGGGAATAAACCATGCCCCGTCATTGGTGTCAGTGGGAGGAATAGTGCCCCATCATTGTGTCAGTGGGAGGAATAGTGACCCATCGTTGGTGTCAGTGGGATGAATAGTGACCCATCGTTGGTGTCAGTGGGAGGAATAGTGACCCATCGTTGGTGTCAGTGGGAGGAATAGTGCCCCATCGTTGGTGTCAGTGGGAGGAATAGTGACCCATCGTTGGTGTCAGTGATATGCGACAATGAAGTTTTGACATCCATCTGGAGTAAGCGGCCATTAATCCATTTTTTTTCATAGTGTTTATCATTGGCTGGAGAATGAATGATGGGATCAGCAGCACATTCACAGGGAGGGGCTGAAAATATATATATAAATATATATATATTTTTTTTTAACCCTTTTAGCTCCACCCCTCTTCCTCATCTCCATACTGTCTCTATCATCACTCCATTGCCTTCCTTATCCTGCACATCAACCCCCTTTATCTCCATCCACCCCCTGTATGTGAGCAGACATGTGAGATCTACTCCAGAACTGGTATTCTGTAGAGCCCCCTCACTAATGCCCCGTACACGCGATCGGACTTCTTGTCGGAAAAAGATATGACGGCTTTTCCGACGGGATTCCGCTCAAGCTTGCCTTGCATACACACGGTCACACAAAAGTTCTCTGAACTTACGACCATCAAGAACGCGGGTGACGTACAACACTCTGACGAGCCGAGAAAATGACGTTCAATGCTTCCGAGCATGCGTCAAATTGTTTCCGAGCGTGCGTAGCAATTTTGCACGTCGGAATTGCCAGAGACGATCGCATTTTCGGATAGGAACTTTTTCCGACCGAAAAATTGAGATCCTACTCTCAATCTTTTGCTGGCTGGAATTCGTCCAGCAAAAGTCCGATGAAGGATACACACGGTCGCATTTTCCAACCTCTCATTGGTCTTTTGCGGGCCGAAATTCCGATCGTTTAGAGATCGTTTAACCAAAGCAAAGACCCAAGTTTGGGCCCAACGGTACCTTCAAGTGCGGGGTTTTCCCTCGCTGCCCCTGGATACTTGAAGGTAGGAAGTTTCAGTTACCTAATGGAGAGAGTCTTTCTTCACGAACCTTCTCTAATTGTGGCACCAAGGGGGTCATCTACATTATGATTTGTAAATGTCAAGCGTTCTATGTGGGAAAAACCATTCGAGAACTAAGACAGCGTATTGGTGACCATCTTTATTACTCTGCCAACGGTAAACTGACTACTGTAGGTAGGCACGTTGGTCTCTGTCACCGTTATGACACTACCGTCCAATTCTTTGTTCTTGAAGTGGTCCAACAGAGTCCCAGGGGAGGCGACTGGGACAAAGCGATCCCTCAGAAAGAGACCATATGGATCGAACGTCTAAATGCTACCGTCCGTCCCCCCCGGGCTTAATGAAATGATATCTTACAAACCCTTTTTGTAGGTGACATTCCTCCTACCCTTTCCCTACTTTACTCACTCGTTCTTTTCTTTCTTCATTCCCTGGTTATCTTCCCCTTCCCCCGCACTCTTTTCCCTCTTTCGGCTGTAGCTGTCTGAGTATTATGTGCGATTGGCCCTATGGCTTGATCCTACTGTGGCCGACTCTTCCATTTTGTTTTTTTTTTTTTTCAACCCCAATTTTAAATGACAATTGTTTAAGGAAGACCCCCGCTCTATAGTGTGTACTTGTCTCTATCCAGAGCATGAGGTGTCACATTTGTCCACTGCTTTTTTTGATTATTATTAAGTGTTCTTGCATAGCAAGACCACTTACTGTTATTTTACATATAAATTATTATTCTTATTATAGCCAAATTTACCACCCTAACTCCTCCCACAGTTTTTACACTACACAGACAGTAAATATACAGAAACGTGCGGATTGTTCCCGATCGGTGTGCTGTTACTTTGTGGAACGTTTCGCCGAATGATTCACGAAATATCGTTGTTTTTGTGGCGAAATTGGTCCCATAGGAATGAATGGCGAAATGTTCAAACCTAGAGTGGGAGGTGACAAAAGCTGACATTATGACCAACCAAAACATTATAACGACCACATGATCAGCCAAATAATTTATGACCACCCCATGAAACAAAAAAAATATTTTTGAAAAAAAAATCATTAAAAAAAAAAAAAAAAAAATAATTAAAAAGAAAAATCATTTTTGAAAAAAAATGTTCAGCTCGTTCAGCTAATGATGGGACGTCTTCAACTTTTTTACTACTATTTTATACTTTTTATAATATTAAGCTTTTTAACACTTTTCACAGTAAGGCCCCTTTCACACTGGGGCGGTTTGCAGGCGTTATTGCGCTAAAAATAGCGCCTGCAAACCGCCCCTAAACAGCCTCTGCTGTTTGTTCAGTGTGAAAGCCCGAGGGCTTTCACACTGAAGTGGTGCGCTGGCAGGAGAAGAAAAAATCTCCTGCAAGCCGCATCTTTGGAGCGGTGAAGGAGCGGTGTATTCACCGCTCCTGCCCATTGAAATCAATGGGACAGCGCGGCTATACCGCAGCTATAGCCGCGCTGTACGAGTGGTTTTAACCCTTTTTCGGCCGCCAGCGGGGGGGTTAAAACCGCACCGCTATTGGCCGAATACCGCGGTAAAACAGCGCTAAAAATAGCTCTGTTTTACCGCCGACGCCCCCTACCGCCCCAGTGTGAAAGGGGCCTTACTCCAACCACACAAAAGTTACTCAAGCCACTCCCCCCAGTTACTCCGCCCACTCCAGTTGTAGAGGCAAGAACACTTTTTCACAATTTCCCCAGAAATTGTAGCTTTTCTAGTTGTTGGTTTTTTTTTTTTTTTTTTTTTTTTATTAAATGCAACAATAAAGTTTTGTTGTCATCCGGAGTGTGCGGCCATTCATCCGTTTTTTTTTTTTTTTCCTTGCTGATCTCGGAGGCGAGCCGGGTGGCCACCTCTGTTTGGATGTTACCCAAGGCGTACACGTTGAGCAGTGTTTTGCTCAATGTGTAAGCCAAGAGAAGGGAAGGAGGACCCGAGAAGAAGAGGAGGATCCAGGCTGCTCTGTGCAAAACTATTGCACAGAGCAGGTAAGTATAACATGTTTGTTATTTTTATAGAAAAAAAAAAACAGAGACTTTTAGTATCACTTCAAACCCGGCACAATGGCTGCTGCCAGTACTTTAAATGACCTCTAAAGCTTTATAAAGGGGTGGGGGCTCTCAATCTTTCTGCACTGTAATTGGCTGCACAGTGCTTACTTCATCAGAAGCCCTTCCTACTGGCTCCCAGCTGTCAGTATGTAACTGTGACCTTCCCGGGTCCCATGGCAAGCAGCTGCCCTGCTGCTTAATAAACACAGGAGGTCGCTCACTTGGGACCAACACCATTTAGAAAACACTTTTTGCATTTTCCTAATGAATGCAAAGTCTGGTTGGATGAGAAGGAGAGGCGGGCCAATGATCTCCACCTCACCCAATTAGAGAAAACTGCATTCATTGAGAAAATGAAAAGCATTCTCTGAATGGTTCCTGGGCCCATCAGGTGACCTCCTTTTGTTCAGAACGAAGCCGGGCAGCCGCTTTGCACCGGATCCGGAAGCGAGTGGCGATCACTTACCGTATATACTCGAGTATAAGCTGAGTTTTTCAGCACATTTTTTTTTTTGTGCTGAAAGTGCCCCCTTCGGCTTATACTCGAGTCAAGCACTTTTCTGCAGCAGAAAATGACATTTTCTGACCCAACTTTGGGGCTCCATACCTCGGGGCCACTTGGTGCTAGGAACCCCATGGAAACCCGATGGTACTAGCACTACAAAATATCCAAAGCTGGGGTTCCTAGCACCAAGTGGCCCCAAGATACAGGGCCCCAAAGTCGGTTCGGAAAATGTCATTCTCTGCTGCAGAAGTGCTTGACGTTTTCCAAACCAATTTTGGGGCCGCGTATCTTGGGGCCACTATGTGCTAGGAACCCCAGCTTTGTATATGTTGTAGTGCTAGTACCATCAGGTTTGCACACCAAATTTGGGGTTCCTAGCACCAAGTGGCCCCGAGATACGGGGCCCCAAAGTTGGTTCAGTAAATGTCATTCTCTGCTGCAGAAAAGTGCTTGACATTTTCCGAGCCGAATATGGGGCACCGTCTCTCGGGGCCACTTGGTGGTAGGAACTCCAGCTTTAGATATGTTGTAGTGCACACCAAATTTGGGGTTCCTAGCCCCAAGTGGCCCCAAGATACAGGGCCCCAAAATTGGTCAGCTGTCCGTCTGCAGCAATGTCGTTTCGGGACCCTTTGGGTCCAGAGATCCCAAATTTTGGCTGCAGCTAGGGGGCATCTAGGAACCCTTAATTACTGAGTTTGAAGTTCGGGGGACCTATGGCTGCAAATGGGCACAGTGAGGCTACAAATGGGCATTGTTGATCCTCTTTTCCACTTACAGTAGCTGCACATTTCTCACCCTAGGCTTATACTCGGGTCAATAAGTTTTCCCAGTTTTTTGTGGTAAAATTAGGTGCCTCGGCTTATATTCGGGTCGACTTATACTTGAGTATATACAGTATCTATGTTATCTATAGGTGGATAGCGGCCATCTCACATTTTTATTTTTGAGGAGAACACGGCAAAGACTGACACCGGATTGTTGTGTTTTTTTTTTAAGCACGTGGTCTGTTGCTATGGTAACTTTCCTTTCTTCTGCCGCCAAATATGGCAGAGGCGCCATTTAAATGGCAATGACATCCTGAATTATCCTCTCCTATTCACTCATTCCCTGTGACTCACTTTGCTGGGCTATATTGGGAACGTGGATATTTGGGAGCGCAGAGCGGCATCTGATAGTGGGTGGTAGTGACAGATCTCCATAACGTTACCATGGTAACCGGTACTTCTGATACTTGGATCTTCCGTGTGTTCGGTTGTCAGCACTGATTTAGAAGTACTGAGGTCATCATGGCGATTATCATTTCATGACCAGGACTGAATATCGCAGTGCTGGTTCTGTGCAGAGACTCAAATCTCCACTTCTCATAGGATGTAAGGAAGATATTCATCTTTGGTTTGGTGAGGGCTGCAGATTTCTTGTGTCCAGGATTTTATTTAGGCTGAGTTCACATTTATCATAGACACTGCTGTGCAGATCACGTGCAATGTCTGTGCGATGCAAATTCAGCTGTACTAACTGTATGGCTGAAATTGCATCGCATCGCATTCGCACCAAAATGGTGCAGGACCCTTTTTTTTTTTTTTTTTTTTTTGGTCCGCACTGGAATCAGATCACCTGGGTGTTCACACCCATGCGATTCGATTCCTGCACCATTTCACAGTTCGCACTGCGATCTGCGAACCAATCTGGGGGTGTCATTAAATTTACATTGACACCCCCAGTGGTTCGCAGATGCCAAACGCCGGCGATTCAGGTATGATGCGGGAACCCGCACATGAATCGCGCTGGTTCCCAAATCGCAGAAGGGTGACCCAAGCCTTAACCGCTGAAACCTCCGGAAGGGTTTACCCCCCCCCTTTTCATAACCAGGCCATTTTGTTGCCATTCAACACTGTGCTACTTTTAGTTAAAAATTATTTTTTATTGTATTTTTTTTCACACAAATAGATCTTTCTTTTGGTGTTTTTTTTATTATGTAAACAAACAACAACAACAAAAAAAATGAAAGTCCTCGTTCACAGTGAAGAGATTTGTCATGCGATTTGACAGGTCAAATCGCATTACAAGTAGCAGCCTATTGCCTGCAATGGCACCGTTCCAATCTTTGCGTCGCCTCACCGAATTGCAGTTCCTGCACTACTTTTGCCGATGAAGCCGCACAAGAGGTCTTTCAAGTTGGACCCGAAGTCGCACTGAAATGCGGCTTTGAAATCGTGCCATTTCAGATGAAGTTGCACGATTTAAAAGTTGCATTCAATGTGAACGAGGGCTTAATGAGGAAAATAAACCCCAGATCTCTCCTCTGGCCTCCAATGCAGCCGATCGGACACAGATCAGTCTAATCGGCTGCTTTTGCTGGTCATTAACGGCCAGGTGCACACAGAACCGAAACAGGAAGTGACAAAATCCTCCTCACTTCCTGTTTCTGACATCACACATTGGGAGGAACAACATCCATTTCTTTCACTGTGTGCCTGGAGCTGGATACCACCAATCGCATCCTTACCGGGCTCCTTGATCACATGGGAGAGCCCGATAAAGGCAGCGGTGGGAGGGGCGTGTGGGATCCCCTTCCGCCACCTGTAAAAGTAATCCAGCAGCTTGTTAACCACTCGGATTACTTTTATTTTGTGCAGAATCGCCAGTCCTAAAGAATTTTTTCGATCATGGCAGCAGCGATGACCAAGATCACCCATCCTGTCCGAGGACGTTTATTACGGCAGACAGGAAGTAAAAACTCAAAACCAAAAATGTAAATATTGCAGCTTACCAGCCATTAGATGTGGTGACTGTATTTAGTTTTTTCTTTTTTTTTTTTTTAGGCCTCTTCCCCTCTGTGTTCACCTAGTGATCCGGCCAATAACACGCCTCTTGTATTAGTGCGTTGTGTTAACTGCATATAATTTAAACAGGAATCGCACCACATTCATGTTCAAATCACATGCGATTCTGCGGCAGTGCGATTTGAGCTTATTCATTCTGTATTGTTTAAATCTCACCACATCCGCACCAAAATCCTGCAGAACCCTCTTTTTTTTTTTTTGGTCACACCAGAATTGGATCGCAAGGGGTTGACACCCATGCGATCCAACTCTGCAAATCGCACTGCGTTTTTTGTGAACCGATTTTGCGGTGTTAAAGTAAAGTAAAGTCCACTTTGTTTGTTTTGTTTTTTTCGTTAATTTGTTTTTTTTTCCTACAAGTAATCCTATAATGAGGCTTACATGTCAGTATAATTTAATATCTCCTAAACCTGCACCATTTAGGAGATATTCACCCTGGATGCAGCCGTAACTTGACCTGCGCATGCGCTCTGAAGGTCCGACATGCCGAACCTTCAAAGCTTCGTGCCTGAGCTGAGGGCTCCCGTGCACATGCGTAGGAGTGACATTTTCGCAGCTCCGGCCATTCATACAGCCAGAGACCACAAATCCGGAAAGGAAGACCGGAGGGAAGATGGAAGTCCAGCTGGAGGGCTTCGGTCTAAGGTAAGTATTTGATAATGTACAAGTAGGCGATGCATACTAGCACATTATGCAATTGCCTTACAGGTGTTTTTATATTTTTAACTGCCATGGTTTACTACCGCTTTAACATACACACCCACAGCGGTTGGCATGAACGGGGCGCGATTTTGATGTGGTGCAGAAACCGGACTGAATTTGCTGCGAATTCCACACCGCATCAGTGTGAACAGGAACCCCAGAGTGCCCCCACTCTGGATGAAGGAGCACAGGAGAGACAGCAGCATTGTCAGTCTGGGGAGGGAGGGGAGTGTTAGATGTATTTTGTACCTTAGGGCAGACTTCTAGGAAAACCAGTGAGCCAATCACACAAGCAGGAAATTACATTTCTCGGGTCGTTTTATACACTGACTATGTACAGAACATCTCCAGGTTGCCATATTGCCTTGAGTTTTACAGAAGATTACAGCGCTAGAGATTGGAAACGGAAGGTAATGTTTAATGACATTAAATTACAATATGGCATCTGTTGCAATTATATATGATATATAATTTTTTATGTTTGATATTTTTTTTACCCATGAAAGTGGAGTTATCTTTTTAAAGGATAAGTTCATCTTTCAAAAAAAAATTATAAATACACATCTTTTTGTGGGTAACACAAAAAAAAAAATGTGCATTTATTAGAGGTGCACCAAATTTTGGCACCGAAAGTGACAGGTTTTTAATTTTTTTTCTTTATATATTGTGTGTGTATGTGTATGTATGTATGTATGTATGTATGTATGTATGTATATATATATATATATATGTATGTATGTATGTATATATATATATATGTATGTATGTATGTGTGTGTGTATATATATATATATATATATATATGTATATATATATATGTATGTATGTATATATGTATATATATATATATATATATATATATATATATATATATATATATATATATATATATATATAGTATGTATATATATATATATATATGTATGTATGTATGTATGTATATATATGTATATATATGTGTGTGTGTATATTTATTTATTTTATATATTCTCCAACATTTCAATTAATATCATGAATACGAATTTATTATCAACATCTTGAGTGTAAAACAAGCTCATGAAAAATGCATCCCTTTATGTATGTCTTCACCCTGGTCTGTTGCACTTCTGTTGTGGTGTTTAAAAATCCCGATTGCTGCATTTTTGGACAGTTAAAAAAAAATCTGCACCAAAAACGCACATCCGCGTTGCATTGAAAACGGATCAATAACGCACCCATGTTACGTTTTTTTGATGCGGTTTTTGAGTCACATGACCTTTGAAAAACACATCATAAGCACAGTAAAATCGTGGTAAAATCACACGCATTGTCTGCACCATTTTCTGCTGCCTCAATTTTGGTGCATCATTTTATTTTTTTCATTGCAGCCTGTAAAGCTTTGCACCCGCGATCAGCAAATTGCAGGTGCAATGCCAGGATCCTGCAAACTCCGTCAGCCGTCTGCGCATACCTACCATATGGGGAGACCGTAAGTGTCCTTTAACACGGGCGGTCCGATCAGGTCTGCCTGTCTGTTTTTCAGGTGGACCTGATTGGACCCTCTATTCACCCCTATGGAGGGGCTGATGTCAGCGATGACATGTATTGTGACATCTGCTGTTATCCGATCCTCTCCACCAAATCCAGACGGATGGTGGTCCTATTTTCCATCCGTCTGGCAGATCGCATCAAAACAGACAGGCGGTCCATTTTCATCCAATCTCCCCATAGAGAACAGCGGGGCTCTGACAGGTCCATCTCTGCATAGCCAGTGGAGACGGACCTGTCATCCGCCTGCTCAGCAGGAGGTCAACGGAGCGATTACCCTCAGAGTTAGCGGAGTCCACGGAGCGGGCCGCTCATGTGAAAGGACCCTTGCTGAACTCCAGGACGAATCCATGAACTAGGAGAGCTCTCGCCAGCGCCCTTGCAGTTCATTAAGAAGCAGTCAGCCACGGCTGAAGGCGGTACTTGTAGTTCATTAACAGCTGTACAATGGATATAAAAAGTCTACACACCCCTGTGTTAAAATGTCGGGTTTTGGAGGGGGGTAAAAATATAAAAAACTGGTCCGTGGAGAGCTTCCAAAGCATCAGAGGGATCTCATTGTTAAGCGGTATCGATCCAAGAGGCCTACAGCAACATTTAAAGGAGCTGCAGAAATATCTGGTAAGTATTGGCTGTGTGGTACATGTGACAACAATCTGCAGTAAAAACCACACTATTTAATCACTTGCCACCCGCCATATAGCAAAATGAAGGAGGTAAAGTGGTTTCAATAACCTGACCGGACGTCATATGACGTCTTCAGGATATTAAGCCCATCACGGCGATCGTTGTTGCAGTGTGTCATTCTGACACACTGCAACTCCGATTTAGGTAAAGAGTCTCTGATGGAGACTTTACCACGTGATCAGCCGTGTCCAATCACGGCTGAGCACAATGTAAACAGGAAGAGGCAGTAATCGGCTTTTCCTCACTCGCGGCTGCTCCTCTGACAGCGGGGTGTGTGCTGATCGATTATCAGCGCAGCCCCCCCCCCAGGATGCCCTGGACCACCAGGGACGCCACTAGGGATGTCACCACAAGGTATGCCACCCTAGACCACCAGGGATGCCAATCAGTGCCCACAATGGGCATCACTGATTGGCAGGCACTATGGTTTGACACTGATTGGCATCCATCAATACCATACATAACTGTACATCAGTGCCCCTCCGTGCCGCATATCAGTGCCCATCATCAGTGCCCATCGGTGCCACCTCATAGGTGCCCATCAGTGCCGCCTTATCAGTGCCTGTCAGTGCAGCCTCATCAGTGAAGCAGAAAAAGTACTTATTTACAAAGTTTTGTAACAAACAAACAAAACATTTTTTTTTCAAATTTTAGGTCTTTTTTTTTATTTGTTTAGCAGAAAATAAAAATCCCAGAGGTGATGAAATACCACCAAAAGAAAGCTCTATTTGTGGAAACAAAATGATAAAAATGTAGTTTGGGTGCAGTGTTGTATGACCGCGCTATTGTCATTCAAAGTGCGACAGCGCTGAAAGCTGAAAATTGGTCTGGGCAGGAAGGTGTATAAGTGCCCAGTATTGAAGTGGTTAACCACTTAAAGTGGAGGGCCACCCTGAAAAAAAATTCCACCAAAAAATCCTAAAAAAATTAAAAAAAAAAACATTTGAAAAAAAAAAATTTTATACTTAACTAAACCCTTGTTGCTAGGCAGTCTTCCTAATCTGCCTCTTCCTATTCCGCCACGCGTTCTGCTCCTCGGTGAGCGGCCCCGTTGTGTTTTGGGAACTGTGTGTGTTCCCAGAACACCACAGGGCCATTCACAGATGCGTGCGCAGTAGGTAACTGGCAGTGAAGCTGCAAGGCTCCACTGCCTGTTTCTCTTACCTAGGATGGCGGTGCCGGGACCCGAGAGCCGAGGGACGGGTCGGCCTTGGGCGGCTGACATTGCAGGCACCCAGGACAGGTAAGTACTTATTTAAAGTCAGCAGCTACAGTGTTTGTAGCTGCTGGCTTTAACATTTTTTTTTTTTTTTTTAGCTGGCCGGAATCCCGCTTAAAGGACCAGCCTCGTTTTGGATTTTAGGTGTTTACAAGTTTAAAACAGATTTTTTTGCTAGAAAATTACTTAGAACCCCCAAACGTTATATATGTTTTTTTTTCTAGCACCCTAGAGAATAAAATGGTGGTCATTGCAATACTTTTTTTTGCACCGTATTTGCGCAGTGGTCTTATAATCGCACTTTTTTTGGAAAAAAATAACTTTTTTGAATTTAGAAAATAAGACAACAGTAAAGTTAGCCCAATTTGTTTTATATTGTGAAAGATAATGTTACGCCGAGTAAATTGATACCCAACATGTCACGCTTCAAAATTGCGCCCGCTCGTGGAATGGCGTCAAACTTTTACCCTCAAAAATCTCCATAGGCGACATTTAAAAAATTCTACAGGTTGCATGTTTTGCGTTACTGAGGAGGTCTAGGGCTAGAATTTTTGCTCTCGCTCTACCGGTCGTGGCGATACCTCACATGTGTGGTTTGACCACCATTTTCATATGCGGGCGCTACTCGCGTATGTGTTTGCTTCTGCGTGCATGCTCGTCGGGATGGGGGGTTTTAAAAACATTTTTATTTTATTTTATTTATTTTTACACTGTTTAAAAAAAAAATTGTGTCACTTTTATTCCTATTACAAGGATTGTAAACATCCCTTGTAATAGAAAAAAGTATGACAGGACCTCTTAAATATGAGATCTGGGGTCAAAAAGACCTCAGATCTCATATTTACACTAAAATGCAATAAAGAAAAAATAAATAAAAATAATCCTTTTAAAAAATAACATTGAAAAAAATATGCCTTTAAGAGGTGTGGGTGGAAGTGACGTTTTGACGTCGCTTCCGCCCAGCAGTGTCATGGAGATGAGTGGGCACCATCTTAGCCTCACTCGTCTCCAGGCACAGAAGGGAGACTGAAGCGATCGCCTCCGCCGCTACCGACGGCTCCGGTAAGCGGCGGAGGGCACCGGATCGATGCGGGAGGAGGGGGCCCCTCTCCCGCCACCGATTAAAAGTGATCTCGCGGCGAATCCGCCACAGGGACCACTTTTATCAGAAAGCCGACCGCCGCACGATAACGGGGATACCAGGGTTATGGCAGCTAGCTGCTGCCATAACAACGATATCCACCGGCAAAGTTTGGACGTACATTGGCGTGCGGCGGTCCAGAAGTGGTTAATAAAATGGTATAAACAGAGCAATTGTATTCAAAACATAGCCAGAGTTCGGTAACCAGGACAGGTAGTCAGAACAAGCCAGAGAAACAGGAGTCCAGAGATCAGCGAAGTCGGGTGCAGCAAACAGGATCAAGAACCAGAAGGGAAGTCAGCCAAGCAAAAGTCTTTCACAGGAAAACGCAGCAGAGAGAGTCTGGATATGTTGACCAAGGTGAAGGCACAGAAGATCTAATCCATGCAGTTTAAATAGCTAGCAGAGCTAGCTGATGAGCAGGAAATGAAGACCAGGGGAAAATGTCTATGGAAAGCACGGAGGAGGACAGGAGCATGTACGTCTGAGGATGAGACCCAAGAGCGTTCCTCCGGACCATACCCTTTCCAATGAACCAGGTACTGTATGCGCCCACAGGAATCGATGATAGATTGTATCTCATACTCCTTATGGTTCTCAACCTGAACTGGGAGAGGACGTGGTACCGAGGTGGTGAAGCGGTTGCATACCAAAGGTTTTAATAAGGAGACATGAAATACGCATATTAGGAGGAAGGTCTAAAGCGTAAGCCACTGGTTTGAGAATACGGAAATGCCGTGGTTCCAGTTTTAATAAGGGAACACTGAGTCGGAGGTTGCGAGATGACAGCCGGACCCTGTCCCCAACTTGGTAGGAAGGCGCAGGTAGGCGTCTGCGGTCAGTATGGAGTCTACTTATCATTGGCACGTCGCAAGGACTCTCGAACCTGTACCCAAGTGGAACGAAGACCACGGAGATGCTCCTCCAATGCAGGAATGCTCTGAGGAACAAATGAGTCAGGCAACATGGATGGTTGGAAACCATGATTCGCCATGAATGGAGACAAACTGGAAGCGGTATTGATGGCTCTATTGTGAGCAAACTCCGCCCAAGGTAAGAGGTCTGACCAGTTGTTATGGTGGTCAGAAATGTAGCCACGTAAAAACTGCTCCAAGGACTGGTTGGCTCGTTCTGCGGCCCCACAAGGAAAGCTGAATTCCCAACTGTGCACAAAAGGCTCCCCAAAACCTGGACACAAACTGGATACCCCTTTCCGACATGATAACCGCAGGTAGCCCATGTAAGCGAAAAATCTCCCGAGCCACAGTAAAAGCCAGTTTGGATGTGGGCAACTTCCTAAGAGGAATATGATGAGACATTTTTGAGAACCGGTCAACCACCATAAGTATAACTGTTGCCCTGAGAGTTGGATAATTCCACAATGAAATCCATAGACAGGTGGGTCCAAGGCCTCTCTCCATTGGGTATGGGTTGTAGGAAGCCCACTGGAAGGTGTCTTACTCTGAGCACACACGGAACAAACCGCTATGAAGGCGGCTACATCAGTGCGTAGACTAGGCCACCAGAATTGTTTATAGTGCAAAAAATAAAAAACACAGAGGTGATCAAATACCACCAAAAGAAAGCTCTATTTGTGGGGAAAAAAAAGGGCATCAATTTTATTTGGGTACAGTGTCGCACGACCACGCAATATTCAGTGAAAGCAAGTCAGTGCCGTATCGCAAAAAATGATCATGAAGGGGGTAAAACCTTTTGGAGCTGAAATGGTTAAGGGTGTGCACACTTATGCAACCATATTATTTTAATTTTTTTATTCTTACTTTCCTTCACCTAAAAGATTTCAGTTTGTTGTTCAACTGAGTTGTAGTTTATAGGTCACATTAAAGGTGGAAAAAGTTCTGAAGTGATTTATCTTTGTGTTATCTTTTTACATAGAAAAAAATAGACAGAAATCTGACATTTTAACAGGGGTGTGTAGTTTTTTTTTTTTTTTATATCCACTGTATATGAATGATGCGGCTGTGTGGACGGAGAGGACCCCCCACCCACTGTCACACAGCTCCTGATCACTGTTTGCAATCCAGAGCTGGTAGCACGGGCCTCTGATTAAGTGACCACTGTGACAGCCAATCACAAGAATCACATAATCTGGGAAGCCCATGAAACGCCTTTAGGTGTTTAAGGGGGGGGTTCTTAACACTAAAGACCGCCCCACGTACATATACTGTGGCAGGGCGGCCCTTTAGCGCAAAATTTCGCCCCAGACCCTCTAAAACTAGAGGGTCTGGGGCGCACACACGCACACCACCGGCATCCCGCTACCGCTGTGATTGGACACATCGGGAGCCAATCGCCAGGTCTGGCGGACCCGATATCCGCCAGAACCCGCTGATCATTCCCGAGGAAGACAGAACGGCTGTCTGCCTATGTAAACAATGCAGATCACTGTTCTTTGACAGAGGAAAACAGAGATATTGTGTTTTTGCTAAGCAGGAACACCGATCTCTGTTTTCTTACAGTACATGCACCCCTACACAGTTAGAAAGCACCCCCTATGGACACATTTAACCCATTGATCGCCCCTTCCCTGCCAGTGTCATTAGTACAGTGACCATGCATATTTTTTTAGCAATGATTACTGTATTCGTGTCACTGGTCTCCAAAAAAATATATATAATTTTTTTTTTTTTTAACCGCCGTATACATATTGGTGTTTTATAGCAGAAGGTTAAAAAAAATTTTTTTTTTTTTGTTTAAAAAAAAAAAGAAAGCTCTATTTTTGGGTAAAAAAAAAGACATCAATTTTATTTGGGCACAGCGCTGCACGACCGCGTAATTGTAAATCTTCTGGGGCTGAAGTGGTTAAAGGGCCAGCTCCCACCAGAAGAAATGCTGTTAAAAATGTCATGAAGTATTGCAAGTGAATCGCTTTACAACTGCAAAGCAGCAGGTGGCGCTCTAGGCTTTCTTTTCATGGATTTACCAGGCTAACCTTAAAGTTATTGTAAAGGCAGAAGGTATTCTATCTTAATGCATTATATGCTTTAAAATGGAAGTAAACTTCCATCTTTTGCTTTTACCTCTAGGTAGTGTAAATATCTCCATAACGTGTAGAGTTTAGGAGGTATTTACAATTTATGCAGCCAGTGACATCACTAAGATCACTGCACCCCAGTACAACCACTTCCTCAAAGTTACGTACAGGTACGACGTTTCGTGGGAAGTGGTTAATGATCTTTTTGGATTAAACCTTTACTGTTTATATTTTTTTTTGGGTTTACAATAAAAATAAAAAAAATAAGTGTTTTTGGTGCCTCTCTAGCAGGATGTTGTACGTAGCTGGTTCGTGGGTTATGCAAATTATCAGAAATTCCTTGAGTGGATATCGGTCTGGAAGAGTGGGCGTTCCTAGGCATTTGCGTGCAGTTTGCCCTAGGTAAAGCCCACATGTGATGCTGAGCCTCCCTAATTAATGACTTCCTTACCGGGCCATAGCCAAAAGATGGCTACGACTTCCATGGACGTCCTCCCGAAACCACGCCCCTTGGGGTGTGCATCCGGCGCACTCTTTGAACGCTGTTTCGTTCGGACACAGCCGATCACAGGTCGGGGTAAAGGGCGGGTCCCAGCGGACCTTTACCATGTGATCAGCTGTATCCAATCACAGCTGATCAGTGTAAACAGAATTGACGGTTATTGCCAGTACTTTCCTCACGCGCTGTCACAGCGTTAGGAGAGGAGAGCTGGTAACTGACAATCCTGACGGGACGTGTACACTAATAATCAGCACAAGTCTGATCATTGGAAGAGAGCAAGCTGAGTTCCCAGAACAGCTATAGAATTGACCACTCTGTACTCTTGTACCTAGTGTGGTCAGTTTTTAATAGAAAAGCAGAGGGACTGGTAGGAACACCAGGGATTTCACAAAAAGGAAGCAAAAATAAGAGAACAGGATACTTTTTCTCACAAGTACATGGTACAGCAGGCACATATCAGGAATACAAAGTGTTGGGGTAACCCTTTCTTAAAGGGAATGCTGGTGTTCAGCTTTCAAACAACATCTTCTGGCTCCTAGAAAGGATGCGCAGGCCACTGAATTCTTCTTCAGACTGACTCCCCCTTACTGTCCTCTCGGTTGGGTTTTTGGATGTTGTTACCCCCTGGCTAAATATCTCTTTTATTCCACAGGCTGTTGCGTCTACGAGAAGCCGAGGGCTTTTGGGGAAAGCTCCACCGAGAGCGAAGACGACGATGATGAGGGCTGCAACAGCTCCCACTGCATCCGAGGCCACAAGAAGAAGACACCCGGGTCCGGGGAGGGGCCGCCAGGCCACGAGAGCGCCCGCGCCATGCAGCACTGAGAAGGCCGGGAGGGAGTGACGGCGTGCCTCTTAAACACACACAAACATCATTGTAATATCTCTGCTGCCGACTCCCATCTCTTCCGGAGTGGGAGAGTCAAAGCAGCGAGTTTCCGGTTAAGTGTTTTGTATCGGGTCACCATTGAGGAATACCGTGGCTATGACACCAGGGGGGGGGAGGTGGCACGTTCATCCTGACGTCTCATGAGATGGCGCGGATGGCGTTCGTATTTACTCTGTTCTCTGCTGAGCGGGCCGACCGCTATTGAGCTCCGGCTTACCGCTACTCATGTTTAACGCACAGTCCTCTCTTCTTCTGTACTGGTGTAACATCTCCTCCTCCACCAGGAACCATATCTCCATGAATGTACATGCATGGAAGTCCCTCTTCCTCCAATGCTGCTATCTTTCTCTTGTCTAGTCACTGGCCACCCTCCAGTCTAATGATAACCTCATCCAGCCACCTCTCGTGTCTTCCCCTCTCGATATTACCGTTCCTCCTCCCCATAAGATATAATCTAATGAATGTATTTTGTCAATGAGATTCCCCAGGGTGGAGGGAAATTCCCTGTCAATTTAACATAGTGTATGCTCCAGAATCTGTATAATGTATGAAAGGCTTGCTTACGTTGCATACTGTATTATCGCCAGTATGGAAGTGCAGTATCCCGTAGATAGAGGATTTTATTTATGAAAAATAGGGCAGAATAAGGTGAAGCGTAGAACTCCTGGATGCTGTCAATTCTGTAGCTCCGATTAGAAATGGCAAACATGAATGCTAAGGGCAAGGCCACATGCCATCTTTTTGTGCCTGTTGTCACGCGTTGAGGTCAAATGTTCGGTCACCCACAGGTTGAGTTTTAGTATTGGGTTTGGGCCTGGAGTAGCCTCCTAGTAAGCCCTGGTTCACACTAGAATACGGTGCTGGAAACCCACGATCCGTGTGTTTCCTTCACCACATTCAAAATCGCACTGTCCTTGTGATCTATTAAAGGGAAGTATGGGAATGATTTTTTTTCTTTCTTTTCGAGCCGTACTTTCCTAGGTGGATGCAGCATCTGTCCTCCGCCGGCTCTACGACTGAGAACCGAGCGATCAAACACCGCTGATCGCTCAGAGCTCCCTGAGCAGAGAGCTGGTGACTGTCAGTCACCGGCTCTCTGCTCTGCTTCCCTGTGCTCACTGGAGAGCTGGGCTGTGGAGGGGGCAGCAGCAGTTGGCTCAGGCTCCTAGCGGCTCGCTGAGAGACTGAGGCGAGTTCCGGTCCAGGTTTGTGGGTGGATCCCGACCATATGGCGATCTTTCCTGAGCCTGGACCGGCTCTGTGCTGTCAGTCGGCAGCAGACTTCAGCCCGCTGTCTGCTGAAAACGGGTCACAGGAGTGCAGAACAAACTGCGCTCCTGTGAATCCATAGGAGACATACAGCCAAACGAGCTTTTGGTGTGCTTCTCCTTTTAACTACACGCCTTTAATTGCATGCACTACTTTGATGCGATTTGAACCTCGCCATACTGAATCGCATGTGAATTCCACAGCAATGCGTAGCACTTCCTGTGCGATTTATAGCGTAAACCAAGTGAAAGCATGGTCCCTCTGAAGAGCTTTACATTAGCTGTGACGACTACATATGTACTTTCTGATGTCGGGGTCCACTGCCTAGCAGCTGGATAGGGAGACAACCTCCCCCCAGAATGGGATAAGGTGCTTACACCTTCTACATGGTTCCATTGGTTGATCACCATAAGAAATCTGTTGACAGTACAGCACATGGGGATATGTTCCAGCTCAGCCAATCAGATTTCATAATTTAAGGAGGCTGGCCAGAGCTTTAAAAAAAAGTAAATAAAGGGAAAAAATAAATGGCTAGTGTGTGCAGAGGTGGGCATGAGGGGTAGATGGGAGTCAACATGTCATGGAGGGTGAAGATCCTCTTTAAAGTGTAAGTATCTACCAGAGTTTTTTTTTATTCTCCATTATTAGATCCCCCCACCCCCTCTCCTCCTGTATTTTTAAAAAAATAAAAAAAGCTTCACTTACCTCCTTTACCTTCCAACGCTGACCCAGACTTCCTGTTTTAGCCCGGTGCCCGAGGTCTTCTTCAGGGCAAAACACCACTTTGTCATTCTGTCCATTGAGCCCAGACTATGCTAAACACAACTACCACCCCTAGGGGGCGCGCCATCAGGCTGCTTAGGCTCACAATAATCCAGGACTGAGGTGTTGCTCAGTCCTGGAAGAATGCTTACCCCCCGCTGTTACCAGATGAAAAGCGGAATAAGCCAGGGGTTGATGTAACAGGGCTGGCAAGAAATCATTAAGATATAGAAGTATGTATAAGGGTTTAAAAAAAAAAAATTGGTGGGGGAAATCCTGGAGTTTTGCTTTAAAGAGAGCTTTCCATCAAAATGCAAAGTCAGCTTAATCAGCCCCACCCTATGTAAAAATGTGGTATTACATCTATAAAATATATATCTTCTTTTAAGATTTGGGATTCCAAGCTTTCTCCCGATCCATCTGGAAGGCCCATGATGCCACTCTTGCCTAGGCACAGAGGGCAGGAGCAAGGTATATTTATATGCTGCTTTTTTTTTTTTTTTTTTTTATACATGAGGCCAGGCTGTAAGGAGTAAGTGAACTGTGCATTTTGATGCCAGGCCTGCTTTAGCCCCCGTTCACACCGGTGCGATTTATCATACGATTTGACAGTTCGCATAACATGCCAAACCATTCAAATTACTGCAACTCAGAAAAAGGTTCCTGCACTGCTTTTTTTGCCAATATCATTGCGACTTGCCTAAAGTTCTGTTGTATGGAGTCGCAACCCGCAATGAAAACGGCAGTGCAGATCGCACTGATGGGTGCTAATATAGGATGATTTCAAAGCCGCACCGGTGTGACCGGGGGGGGGAGGGGGGTGCTAATGAGAAAAGCTCCTAACCCCTAAGGTAATGGGGACTCACTTCTCACTTTTTGGGGTACGTTATTTTATGGGAAAGCTTTCGATGCCTTTTATACTAAAACTAAACCTGGGTGAAGAACCTGTGGGGGTTATAGCAAGCAAGATCTCTAGTATGAAAAGTAAGTTGTCTGTGGCAGCCAATCAGATTCCGCCAATGCATCGTGGGCGTTAGATGCAATGCAGATAGTATTAATTTTGAACACTGGGTCTTTCATATATTTTAGCAAGCCATAGTGTGTGTTCTGTATCATAACCACATAAAATGCATACAAATAACCATTTCATTGGCTTTGTTTTATGATTTTTCCTTTGATTTTGTATATTTTTCCTCCTCCCCACACTCTGTACATGTGTCATTGGGCAGATGATGTGAGATGCACGGCAGATGTAAAGTTGGGCTTTAATGACCCTATGAGCATGGGTCCTATATGATTGTTCAGTTTGCTCTTTATAGAATCTGTATATTGTGTTTTTTTTTTTTTTTTCCCCTCCTTTTGAAAATTAAACTATTTTTGTTTGGTATCTGTGTCTAGAAATATTTTTTTATACCACAGGATTTGTATTTTTTAAGTGGCAGTTGAGAGATCATGTGACTGTTCATTTACTTCTGTGCTCTATCTGCTGCAATTAAAGTGATACTAAAGTCTCGTTTGTTATTTTTAACAAAAGAATAAAAATGAGTAGAAGGCTACATATATATATAGATACCTCATCCAAACAGATTTTAGAAAAAGAAGGAGCAATTTTATGGACTTTAACGGTATCAGAAGGAGACGCAGCAACCAAAATTATATAAAAAATTATTTATTACAAAATTTGTTAAAATAACCTAGATAAAACCTTTAAGAGCAAAAGCTCATGTATTAATATAAGCCGTTGGCCAAGCTATGTTGGCTTGTACTGTTCTGTCAGGAGGTTGACGTGTTTCGCAATCTGCTTCCTCAGGACCGTTATATCTTAACCAACGACAGTAAACATGCCCTCCAGTTTAGATTGAGTAATGGCGCGCCATGCACAATGCAGATGCAGCTCATGTTTGATATGAATCAAACAAGTATTTGGCACAAAAACTAAAGGCAATAATCCAATAATGATGTAGACAGCAAATGCTAAAAAGTATAAAGATACAAAATAGATCTGTTATGTATAACAAATGGGAGTAAACGTAATGAAGTCCATAATTGGTGCAAAGTGGCAAATATAGGCACAATCTGCTAAATAGCAATGCAAGTGGACCGGACAGGGGAGGGGAAGAAGGGGGAGGGGGAGTAGGGATGGTATGGAAAGTCCACTCTCACAGCAGCTGTCCGGTGGGAGCAGAACCCATATTCCCAAGACACTCAAAAATACAAGAAGACGGAGGCGCCTCTGGGTGCAGACTGTATAACAACTTTAATTATTAAAAACTGGAGCAAAGATGTAGACTCACATTTTAGCAGTGCAAAAAAAGCATAAAATGGTCCCAAGGGCAACCGAGGTCATCAGTGAGGTCAGTCCCTAACAGCCATGGATGTGTGACCTCTGTGTTCGTCTCTGAGTACGCTGGATGTTGTCTGGCCGACAGCGATGTGTGGACATCAGAACGAGGCTTGGGAAGCAAGCTGTATTGCAGGCGAGGGATGATGACGTCACAGGATATGCAACGCGTTTCTCGAGCCGGCTTGCCGTGAATGGCGTGACGGCCGCACTCCTTTTTCAAGCTGGTTGGCGGGGACCAGTTGTAAGTGTTATATAGGAGGAGGTGGGGGGAGTGGCCAGAGCGGAATACAGGCCGTGTACTGGTGCATTAATTAGGGTACAACAGCACACAGGAACAATACACATCAAATGACATCATTAAAAACAATGCAGCAAACAACGAATTACAATATGTATGTATATATATATATACACTACCGTTCAAAAGTTTGGGGTCACATTGAAATGTCCTTATTTTTGAAGGAAAAGCACTGTACTTTTAAATGAAGCTAACTTTAAACTAGTCCTAACTTTAAACAAATATACTCTATACATTGCTAATGTGGTAAATGACTATTCTAACTGCAAATGTCTAGTTTTTGGTGCAATATCTACATAGGTGTATAGAGGCCCATTTCCAGCAACTATCACTCCAGTGTTCTAATGGTACAATGTGTTTGCTCATTGGCTCAGAAGGCTAATTGATGATTAGCAAACCCTTGTGCAATCATGTTCACACATCTAAAAACAGTCTAGCTCCTTCCAGAAGCTACAAAACTGACCTTCCTGTGAGCAGATTGAGTTTCTGGAGCATCACATTTGTGGGGTCAATTAAACGCTCAAAATGGCCAGAAAAAGAGAACTTTCATCTGAAACTCGACAGTCTATTCTTGTTCTTAGAAATGAAGGCTATTCCATGCGAGAAATTGCAAAGAAATTGAAGATTTCCTACAACGGTGTGTACTACTCCCTTCAGAGGACAGCACAAACAGGCTCTAACCAGAGTAGAAAAAGAAGTGGGAGGCCGCGTTGCACAACTAAGCAAGAAGATAAGCACATTAGAGTCTCTAGTTTGAGAAACAGACGCCTCACAGGTCCCCAACTGGCATCTTCATTAAATAGTACCCGCAAAACACCAGTGTCAACATCTACAGTGAAGAGGCGGCTGCGGGATTTTGGGCTTCAGGGCAGAGTGGCAAAGAAAAAGCCATATCTGAGACTGGCCAATAAAAGATTAAGATGGGCAAAAGAACACAGACATTGGACAGAGGAAGACTGGAAAAAAGTGTTGTGGACGGATGCCAAAGGTGTGCAATGCTGTAATTGCTGCAAAAGGAGGATTCTTTGATGAAAACAAAGTTTGATGTAAAAACAATGTTATTTCAAATACAAATCATTATTTCTAACCTTGTCAATGTCTTGACTCTATTTTCTATTCATTTCACAACGTATGGTGGTGAATAAGTGTGACTTTTCATGGAAAACACAAAATTGTTTGGGTGACCCCAAACTTTTGAACGGTAGTGTATATATAAATAAAATAAAGAATAATAAATAAAAATCTATTGAAACGGAACACTCAGCAGAATGTGTTAAAACCAGCTATCTGATAAAAGGCCATATTGAAGAAATGAGACACAGCTATGAAAAGCTGCGGCTAATAGGTCATACATATGGTAAAATGTATGGAAAAAAGAAATATGTGATGGGGGAATATGAAATATACTGAATGATCATGCAATTGCAATGAAGCAGTGAAAAAGGAAATGGAATCTAAAAATGAAAGGTATATGATATAAATGATAAAAACTGATGATGTTGAGTGAGATGGGGGGGAGGGGGAGAGGCTAATGCCGCGTACACACGGTCAGACTTTTCAGCTACAAAAGTCAGACAGCCTGTCCGACAGACTTTCGACGGACTTTCTAACGAACGGACTTGTCTACACACGATCACACCAAAGTCCGACGGATTCGTACGTGATGACGTACACCGGACTAAAATAAGGAAGTTGATAACCAGTAGCCAATAGCTGCCCTAGCGTCGGTTTTTGTCCGTCGGACTAGCATACAGACGAGCGGATTTCTGGGTCCGGCGGAATTACGACATAAAGATTTGAAGCAAGTTCCAAATCTAAAGTCCGTCAGATTTGCGACCGGAAAAGTCCGGTGAAGCCCACACACGATCGGATTGTCTGCCGGATTTGGTCCGTCAGCGTCCATCAGACCAGTCCGGTCGAAAAGTCCGACCGTGTGTACGCCCCATAAGGATGAAAATTCAAGAAAAATGTAAATTAATGAATGATTGAATGAATGGGGAGATGGTAGGTAAAAATGACAAAAAGGGGCCTTGTTTCCTTCCCTCTTCCCCTTCCGTCCTTTTTTCCCCTCGTAGCTTTCCTCCCACATGCCACTTTTTGTCATTTTCATCTACCATCTCCCAATTCATTCAATTTTTCATTAATTCACATTTTTTCTTGTATTTTCATCCATCGCCCCCCCCCATCAGTTTTTATCATTTATATCATATACCTTTCATTTTTAGATTCCATTCCTTTTTTCCCTGTGTCATTGCAATCACATGATCATTCTGCTATTTGTGGGTAAAAAAGAACATCAGTTTTATGTGGGTACAGCGCTGCACAGCCACGCAATTGTCAGTACAAATAACACAGTGCCAGATCGCAAAAAATGGCCTGGTCATGAAGGGGGGGGTAAATCTTCTGGGGTTTAAGTGGTTAAAGGACCAGCTCCCACCAGAAGAAATGGTGTTAAAAATGTCATGAAGTATTGCAAGTGAATCATTGCATCTTTACAACTTCAAAGCAGCAGGTGGCGCTCTAGGCTTTCTTCTCACGGATTTACCAGGCCAACCTTAAAGTGATCGTACTCTATCTTGATGCATTCTATGCATGAAAATGGAAGTAAACTTCCATCTTTTGCTTTTACCTATAGGTAGTGTAAATATCTCCATAACGTGTACAGTTTAGAAGATATATACATTACATGCAGCCAGTGACATCACTGCAACCCAGTACAACCACTTCCTCAAAGCGACGTACAGGTACGTTGTTTCTCGGGAAGTGGCTAATGACCTTTTTAAATTAAACCTTTACTGTTTACGTTTTTGTGGGTTTGTAATTAAAAAAAAAAAAACCTGTGTCTTTGTGCCTCTCTATGCAACGCAGGCAGATCATGGCTGGAGAGGAGGGGCCAGCAGGGTGTCGTACGTAGCTGGTTCGCGGGTTATGCAAATTATCAGAAATTCTTTGATAAGTGGATATTGGTCTGGAAGAGTGGGCCATATTCTAGGCATTTGCATGCACCCACATGTGATGCTGAGCCTCCCTAATTAACGGCTTCCTTACCGGGCCATAGCCGAAAGATGGCCATGTCGTTCATGGACGTCCTCCCGGAACCACGCCCCTCGCGCTCCCCTTGGGGTTAAAGTGTAAACCAAGTGAAAGCATGATCCCTCTGAAGAGCTTTACATTAGCTGTGACGACTTCATATGTACTTTCTGATGTTGGGGTCCACTGCGTGGCAGGTGGATAGGGAGACAACCTTCCCCCAGAATTGGATAAGGTGCTTACACCTTCTACATGGTTCCATTGGTTGACCACCATAATAAATCTGTTGACAGTACAGCACATGGGGATATGTTCCAGCTCAGCCAATCAGATTTCATAATTGAGGAGGCTGGCCAGAGCTTTATTAAAAAAAAAAAAGTAAATAAAGAAAAAAAATAAATGCCCAGTGTGTGCAGAGGTGGGCATGAGGGGTGGATGGGAGGCAACATGTCATGGAGGGTGAAGATCCTCTTTAAAGTGTAAGTATCTATTATTATTATTATTATTCAGGATTTATATAGCGCCAACAGTTTACGCAGCGCTTTACAATATAAAAGGGAGACAATACAGTTATAATACAATAAAATACAAGAGGATTAAGAGGGCCCTGCTCAGAAGAGCTTACAATCTACCAAGAGTTTTCTTTTCTACTCTCCATTATTAGATCCCCCCACCCCCTCTCCTCCTGTATTTAAAAAAAAAAAAGCATCACTTACCTCCTTTACCTTCCAACGCTGACCCAGACTTCCTGTTTAGCCCGGTGCCCGAGGTCTTCTTCAGGGCCAAAGACCACTTTGTCATTCTGTCCATTGAGCCCAGACTATGCTAAACACAACTACCACCCCTAGGGGGCGCGCCATCAGGCTGCTTAGGCTCACAATACTCCAGAAAAGGACAATTCCATAGCTCAACTCACCAACCAGTCTGCTGACCAACCAAATTTACCTGTCTAACCGTATGTTAAAAGCAGGGGTTTAGTTTGCACACATTTGCAAACGCATGTGAAAGCTGCAAGGCCTCGTCAAGGCACCCTGTATTACTTGCAGTCCTAACACTAAATTTATAAGTGTCTCCACAGTGGAAGCACATGCATTGAATGGATAGGTGTGAGACAGGTGAGCCTGGAGGCCACCCTAGCCCCCTTAAAGGGACAGGACACACACTGGACACCCAGCAAGCGCAGCAAAGGCGTCCAGTGTGTCCCCGACCCAAATATACAAACGTTAACAAACCCCTGCTTTTACCATACGGTTAGACAGGTAAATTTGGTTGGTCAGCAGACTGGTTGGTGAGTTGAGCTATGGAATTGTCCTTTTCTTGTATGTATATGCCCTCCATGTGCTCCTTACTGTGAAGGCCAGTTATGGGTGTGGGCGGTGACCAGTGTCTTGTTAACGTTTGTATATTTGGGTCGGGAATAGAATAGCATAGAAAAACAATGGAACAGAATATTTATATATATATATATATATATAAAACCATCTTCCGAAATTGGAATTTGGTACAGAATGAATTTGAATAGAAAAGATTAGAATAGAATATTTTATATTTTTTTCTATTCTGTTCTATTGTTTTTCTATGCTATTCTTTTATATTATTTTCTGTTCTATTCTAATCTAATTCTAATATATATAAAACCATCTTCCAAAATTTGAATTTCTTATAAAATGAATTCGAATTTGAATAGAAAAGATTAGAATAGAGTAGAAGAGAAAAGACTAGAAAAACAATAGAACAGAATAGAATAAAATATATATATTATATTTTATTCTGTTCTGTTCTATTGTTTGTCTAGTCTATTATTTTCTATTCTAATCTTTTCTATTCAAATTCGAATTCATTCTATACGAAATTCCACTTTCAGAAGCCATCTTCCGAAATTCGAATTTCATATAGACCGAAATCAAATTTGAATATAAAAGATTAGAATAGAATAGAAAATAATAGAAAAGAATAGACTAGAAAAACAATAGAACAGAATAGAAGAAAATATAATATATATATTATATTTTCTTCTATTCTGTTCTATTGTTTTTCTAGTTCATTCTTTTCTATTATTTTCTGTTCTAATCTTTTCTATTCAAATTCGAATTCATTCTATACGAAATGTAAACTTCAGAAGCCATATTCCGAAATTCGATCTTCGTATAGAATGAATTTGAATTTGAATTGAAAAGACTATTATAGAATATAAAATAATAGAAAAGAAAAGCATAAAAAAACAATAGAAGAGAATAATAAAAAAAATTATACATGTTATACATTATACATGTTTATATATGTTTTCGAATTCGATTCGAATATGTTTTCAAATTCGTTCGTTTTTTTTTCGGATTCGTTTAAATTCTTTACTTTTGTAATTCGGAAATTCGGATGCATCCGAATTTCCGAATAATGAAAAATTTGTCCGAATTTCAATTCGGAACGAAACGAAATGCACATGCCTAATAACCATTTCATTGGCTTTGTTTTATGATTTTTCCTTTGATTTTGTATATTTTTCCTCCTCCCCACACTCTGTACATGTGTCATTGGGCAGATGATGTGAGATGCACGGCAGATGTAAAGTTGGGCTTTAATGACCCTATGAGCATGGGTCCTATATGATTGTTCAGTTTGCTCTTTATAGAATCTGTATATTGTGGGGTTTTTTTTCCCCTCCTTTTGAGAATTAAACTATTTTTGTTTGGTATCTGTGTCTAGAAATATTTTTTTTATACCACAGGATTTGTATTTTTTAAGTGGCAGTTGATGAGAGATCATGTGACTGTTCATTTACTTCTGTGCTCTATCTACTGCAATTAAAGTGATACTAAAGTCTCGTTTGTTATTTTTAACAAAAGAATAAAAATGAGTAGAAGGCTACATATATATATAGATACCTCATCCAAACAGATTTTAGAAAAAGAAGGAGCAATTTTATGGACTTTAACGGTATCAGAAGGAGACGCAGCAACCAAAATTATATAAAAATGTATTTATTACAAAATTTGTTAAAATAACAGATAAAACCTTTAAGAGCAAAAGCTCATGTATTAATATAAGCCGTTGGCCAAGCTATGTTGGCTTGTACTGTTCTGTCAGGAGGTTGACGTGTTTCGCAATCTGCTTCATCAGGACCGTTATATCTTAACCGACGACAGTAATCATGCCCTCCAGTTTAGATTGAGTAATGGCGGGTCATGCACAATGCAGATGCAGCTCATGTTTGATATGAATCAAACAAGTATTTGGCACAAAAACTAAAGGCAATAATCCAATAATGATGTAGACAGCAAATGCTAAAAAGTATAAATATACAAAATAGATCTGTTATGTATAACAAATAGGAGTAAATGTAATGAAGTCCATAATTGGTGCAAAGTGGCAAATATAGGCACAATCTGCTAAATAGCAATGCAAGTGGACCGGACAGGGGAGGGGAAGAAGGGGGGGGGGAGTAGGGATGGTATGGAAAGTCCACGCTCACGGCAGCCATCCGGTGGGAGCAGAACCCATATTCCCAAGACACTCAAAAATACAAGAAGACGGAGGCGCCTCTGGGTGCAGACTGTATAACAACTTTAATTATTAAAAACTGGAGCAAAGATGTAGACGCACATTTTAGCAGTGCAAAAAAAGCATAAAATGGTCCCAAGGGCAACCGGGGTCATCAGTGAGGTCAGTCCCTAACAGCCATGGATGTGTGTCCTCTGTGTTCGTCTCTGAGTACGCTGGATGTTGTCCGGTGTTCTGCCATATACTGTCCTCGTATCAGATAGTGTCCGCCTCGTACTGCGCAGGCGCAGCGCCTGCGCAGTACGGAGGAGCAGGAGATGCCGAAAATGCCCGAAGTTGATCAGCTGACCATCAGCTGTACACGGCGCTCAGGCACCTGTTAGCGATGGCTGTGTAAGAGGGCCCCTCGCGGGCTCGCTTCGCTCGCCACGCTTCGGGCACGGCCTCGCTGCGCTCGGCAAATATTTATTCTAACTCTATGTCCACTTGGATAGTAGGGAATGATCCTGGACATAGGGTAAGAATAAATGCGCAGGCGCCGTGTACAGCTGACGATCAGCTGTTGAACTTCGGAGACTTTCGGCGTCTCTTTTGTCCTCCGTACTGCGCCTGCGCAGTACAGGGAGGACACTATATGATAGGGGACTGAATTCGATAAGACACCGGCCGACAGCAATGTGTGGACATCAGAACGAGGCTTGGGAAGCAAGCCGTATTGCAGGCGAGGGATGATGACGTCACAGGATATGCAACGCATTTCTCGAGCTGGCTGGCCGTGAATGGCGTGACGGCCGTGCTCCTTTTATAAGCTGGTTGGCGGGGACCAGTTGTAAGTGTTATATAGGAGGAGGGGGGGTGGCCAGAGCAGAATACAGGCTTTGTACTGGTGCATTAATTAGGGTACCACAGCACACAGGAACAATACACATCAAACGACATCATTTAAAACAATGCAGCAAACAACGAATTACAATATATATATATATATATATAAAATAAAGAATAATAAATAAAAATATATTGAAACGGAACACTCAGCAGAATGTGTTAAAACCGGCTATCTGATAAAAGGCCATATGGAAGTAATTAGGCACCGCTATGAAAAGCTGCGGCTAATAGGTCATACATATGGGAAAATGTATGGAAAAAAGAAATATGTGATGGGGGAATATGAAATATACTGAATGATCATGTGATTGCAATGACACAGGGAAAAAAGGAATGGAATCTAAAAATGAAAGGCATATGATATAAATGATAAAAACTGATGATGTGGAGTGAGATGGGGGGGGGGGGGGAGTACTGGCAGGGGACCTGAGAAGATGAGGATATTGGAGCTGCTCTGTGCAAAACCATTACAGAGCAGGTAAGTATGATATGTTTGTTATTTTAAAATAAAAAATGCCTTTTAATATCTATTTAAAGAGAACAGTACATTTAGTCCAGAAAGGGACGCTTTGACTTCAAAACTTTTGTACAATCAAGCAAAATAAACTTTCAGACGAGCAATTCCAGCACTCTTCACTACTTGCAACTATGTAATAAAATCCAGACCTGGAGTTCAGCTTTAACCTTGTAATGTTAGTTTGTAGAGCTGCACAATTATTGCCAAAATGAGAATCACAATTTTTCTGCTTAAAATAAAGATCACGATTCTTGCGACGTAACATCATCTTTCACATTATAAAAAAACATTGGGCTAACTTTATTTAGTTTAGTTTTTTTTTTTCATTCATTAAAGTATATATTTTTTTTAAATTGCATTTGAAAGACCGCCGCGCAAATACATTGCGACATAAAACCTTGCAACAACCACCATTTTTTTCTCTAGGGTCTCTGTTAGAACCTCCAAATATTATATTTTTTTTTAAAGCAATTTTCTAGCAAAAAAAATTATTTTAACTTGAAACCAACAAATGTCAGAAAAAGGTTTAGTCTATAAGTGGTTACACTACCCTCATTTACACACCAAAGTTCATTCCTTTGATCTAAAGGACAAAACCTTACAATATTTATAGTTAGTTCCAGGCTGAGGAATGTTGTGATACTTGGCAGACTGCCTATTTTTATTTATTTTTTTTACAGCTGTCGGCTTCAGCAGAGAATTCTCTGCATAGAAAGAATCGGGTAAATGCTTTGTCAAGATCGCAAGGGGGGGAAAATCGCGATAAGAATTCGTAACGATTAATTGTGCAGCTCTACTAGTTTGTGAAAAGATTTATAACTACTTCTGGTTAGAACAGCTTATCTTTCCCCAAAGTTGGCATAACCTTTTCTACACACTAAGTCAAGGGTGTCCAAACTTTTTTTATAGACTGCCAGATTTGATGAAGTGAACATGCATGAGGGCCGACCATTTTGCCTGACATTCTTTGAACCGTTAAAATTCGGTCTGTGTGTTCATTCGAGCACTAATACACTGCCCAACAAGAATTCTCTTGCCTTTGTGGCTGTGTGTGAGTAAAGAGATGAGCTCAGGCGTGTTATTTGGATATACCGTATTTATTGGCGTATAACACGCACCTTCACATTAAGAGGGAAGTTTCAGGAAAAAAACTTAAATTTTAAATAAAGAACTATGAAGCAAAATAAGGGGCAGTGCCCATCTGCAGCACCCTCATTGCCATCAGTGCAGCACCCCCATTGCCAGGAATGCAGTACCCACCATTGCCAGGAATGCAGCACCCAGTATTGCCAGGAATGCAGAGCCCACCATTGCCAGGAATGCAGCGCCCACCATTGCCAGGAATGCAGCACCCAGTATTGTCAGGAATGCAGCACCCACCATTGCCAGGAATGCAGCACCCACCATGGCCAGGAATGCAGCACCCAGTATGGCCAGGAATGCAGCACCCACCATGGCCAAGAATGCAGCCCCCATCATTGCCAGGAATGCAGACTCACCATTGCAATCAGTGCAGCCTGACTGATGCCCATCCATCTGCAGCCTCGGAGGGGACAGGGAGGGGGCGGGACGAGCGCCAAAAGATTAGATACAAGAAAAACTCCTGTTTACTTGGCGGCCTCTTTAATAGAAAGTCCCGCCTCCTTTGATGGACAGAACAGTTGTCCAATGGCAGCGCCGGAGATGGGACTTCCTATTACAGAGGCTGCCGTGTAAACAGGAAATACTCCTGTGTGCACGGCATTCGTCCCGCCCCCTCCCTGTGCCCTCCAAGGCAGCCAGAATATATATCTTTTGTGGCCGCGGCCCTGGGAGATCGTTGGGGGCCACAAAAGATATATATGTCCAGTTTACCAGGCGGGCAGTTCAAAACCGGAACGCAGGCCGGACTTTGGACATGCCTGCACTAGGTGGTAGACTGATTTTGATACAAAAAAATTGCAGATAAAGCATTATCCAGCTGTCAAGATTGTAGCGAACCCTCCATGTCACCAGATGAATAAGAGATATAGAATCTAAGGAGTCACCAGATATTTACCAGCACATCCCGCAATGGGTGATGGACTTTGCTGTGGGAAGGCTCACAGGTTGTGGCCTTCAGATACACCCAGTAAAGAAAAATACAAGAGGGGCTCTAATGCGAGTTTATAAAAAGCAGTGAGAGAACAAAAACATTTGGAGAGCTCATTGGCTCAGGGCTACCCTCCTGTGGGTACCCAGCAAGTTACCAGAAAATAACATGCACTATTGGAATGAGCGCGAGACCATAGAATAAAAGATTCCAAATGAATTTATCGGTTTACACTAAATTAAAATAAATGCTTTTCGGGGGGGGGGGCTGAAAAAGGGCTTCAGTTAAAAGAAAAACCTTGAATGGGATCAAAATATAGCTTTCCTGTGCTAATCTATGCAGGGGGGCTAATTGCCGCATCAGGATTGTTACCGTGATTGCTCACGTAGATACTGCTGGCCAGTAACTTAACCCCTGATAATATTGTTGACTTTCAAAAATACGTTAAAAAGTATGTAAAATGAAAAACGAAGAGTAAAAAGTCCCTCTCTTAAGTCAAAAGCAAAAAGTTAAATGTCTATATTGAGCCCGATTGGAGCTCTAGTATTCAGCTCAAAGATCCATTTTGAGTCGCTCTGGGATATGTTATGAATATTGTCACCCCTTCTCCAATTTGTCAGCACTATTTTCACCCACTAAAAAAAGTGACCCTGTTTAAACAACTTTTGTTAAATTCTTTAAAATGTCTAGGGAGGGAGGGGGTGTTTATAATTTCCTGCAACATCTTACAGAAATGTTTTCCTAATTTTCCCCCTTAGTGCACCCCACATAAAATTTCTGGCATGGACACCTGATAATATAAGTTGCCCCCTTTGGATATACGGGTGATCAAGTCCCTAATTTTTATAACTCTGCTTGGTTCCAAGGTTGGTAAACATTTTAATCTGATGTGTCTCTACATGCCATACGTGTACCACACCTGATGAACCCTAGTAGATGATGTTGATTATGTAAAGTTGGCACACCATTACACTGTTGGGGCAATCTTAAGACCCATATTCTTTGCCTTCTTAAATATAGACACACACACAGCGCAGCTTGGTCTTGTTCCCCTATCCCACTCTCTCCTCACTGATTCTGGCTGATAGCAGCAGGAACCATTGTCTCCCACTGCCATTAGAGCCTTCAGTGAGACCAGGAAGAGGGGAGAAGAGGTGCAGCAGAAGGACACAGTGCTGGATCGAGAATAGACTCAGGTAAGTGTTTGAGGGGGGAGCAGCTACCTCCCTATTGTCCTCCAAACAACTACTGTTTCATCTTCCAGTTAAACAGAACCCTTAGAATATTAATTAACCAACAAAAAAAATGGCAGCTAGGATTTAGAATATAGATATAAAATATAATATAGCTATAACATCTTTTTGATAGGCACTATATTACCAAAAGTATTGGGACACCTCCCTTTACACGCACATGAATTTTTATGGCATCCTAGTCTTAGTCCATTGGGTTCAATATTGAGTTGGCCCACCCTTTGCAGCTATAACAGCTTCAAATATTCTGGGAAGTCTGTCCACAAGGTTTAGGAGCGTGTCTATGGGAATGTTTGACAATTCTTCAAGAAGTGCATTTGTGAGATAAGGTGCTGCTGTTGGATGAGAAGGCCTGGTTCGCAGTCTCCGCTTTAATTCATCCCAAAGGTGTTCTATCGGGTTGAGGTCAGGACTCTGTGCCGGCCAGTCAAGTTCCTCCAACCCAAACTTGCTCATCCATGTCTTTATGGACCTTGCTTTCTTAAGTCTGCTTTAAGGCTCTACAAATTCAGCAGCGTCTAAGAATGGAGAGCAACTGAGCATGGGCAAAGAATGGTGAGACAGTATATTACTGGATTTTAAACCGTATAGACACTTATTGTTAATATTTTACATAGCTATACCTGCAAAAGGGGCCAGCCGAAAGTGATCTAGCAGGATGTAAACTTACGAACCTAAGTTTGACTTTAAATTGATGGGTTTAGTTCCACTTTATGATTTACTGCTATTCAGGGGCTCTGGGCTTCAGCAAAATGGCGCCTCTAAAAAGAAGTAACAGGAACAATGCTGGAGGCATTTACAGCATACACTCATTTTGGTAGCATAATTACATAGTTATTAAGGATGAGCCGAACACCCCCTGGTTCGGTTCACACGAGAACATCCGAACAGGCAAAAAATTTAGGCGAACAAATGAACACCGTTAAAATCTATAGGACACGAACATGAAAAGTCAAAAGTGCTCATTTTAAAGGCTTATATGCAAGTTATTGTCATAAAAAGTGTTTGGGGACCCGGGTCCTTCTGTACCAGGGAAGGAAGTGGTCAGTCAGGAACTCCACATACTTTGCAGAGGTCATCTTTACACCTTCGGGGACCCTAAAGGGGCCGACCAGCTCTCTTCCCATGATTTTGGCCCAAAGCATGACTCCACCACCGCCTTGCTGACGTCGCAGCCTTATCGGAACAGGTAGCCATTCACTAACCATCCACTACTCCATCCATCTGGACCATCCAGGGTTGCATGGCACTCATCAGTGAACAGGACTGTTTGAAAATTAGTCTTCATGTATTTTTCTGCCCAATGCAGCCGTTTCTGCTTGTGAATATTGGTTAGTGGTGGCCGAATGGAAGGTTTATGCACAGTTGCAAGACTCTGGAGGACTCTACACCTTGATGTCCTTGGGACTCCAGAGGCACCAGCAGCTTTAAATATCTGTTTGCTGCTATGTAATGGTGTTTTATCAGCTGCTCTCTTGATCCAATGCATGGATCTGGCAGAAATCTTCCTCAATGTGCCTTTATCTGCATGAAACCCGTCAAACTCTGAACCAGCCACAAATCTCTTAATAGTGCGATGATCACGCTTAAGTTTTCGTGAAATATCGAATGTTTTCATACCTCGTCCAAGGCATTGAACTATTTCACTCTTTTTGGCAGCAGAGAGATCCTTTTTCCTCCCCATATTGCTTGAAAATGGTGCTCTGCTTAATAATATGGAACAAAGTACCTTGTCCCCATGTTGATGGGGACAAGGGCCTCATCTCCTGAGGGCGGGGCCACCCACTGACGTAAACGGGTGACCCCACCCCCTCTGATGCCTCGTGACGTCAGAGGAAGGAGGCGGGGTCATCCGTTTACATCACTGAGTGGCCCCGTCCTCAGCTATATAAGAGCTGTCACCAAGAAGAAGCGTCACTCGGCGGAAGTCTCCCATGGAGGTGGAGCTGTTGCGTTTTGTTTTTTTTCTTTTTTTCAGTTTGTCGGGCGGCGTGATAGAAGATGAATGGACATTTTTATTTTATTGTCTTTTAATAAAGGTCTTGTCCCAAAGTGTCTCCTGTCTTTTTTACTATTTTTGACACTTTTTTTGTGAAATGGTAGGGGTACAATGTACCCTTTACCAATTCACATGGGGGGGCAGGATCTGGGGGTCAAGGTTCTTTGGGGGGCTACTCCAAAGCACCCTCCCCATGTTGAGGGCATGTGGCCTGGTATGGTTCAGAAGGGGGGGCGCTCTCTCGTCCCCCCTCTTTTCCTGTGGCCTGCCAGGTTGCGTGCTCTGATAAGCGTCTGGTATGGATTTTGGGGGGACCCCTACGCCATTTTTAAAAAAAAATTGGTGCAGGGTTCCCCTTAAAATCCATGCCAGACCTGAGGGGTCTGGTATGGATTTTGGGGGGAACCCTACGCCATATTTTATAAATTTGGTGCAGGGTTCCCCTTAATTTCCATACCAGACCCGTTTGGTATGGATTTTGGGGGGACCCCCACGCAATTATTTTTTTAATGTTTGGTTCAGTGTTCCCCTTAATATTCATACCAGACCAATAGTTTTATCTATATTGCCGAGACTCGATAATTCATTACAGCCGCGATCAGTTTTAAATTACTTTTTTCCTTTAGAAATGTAATTTTGCTGTGGTACTGTTCTAAACACGGGAAAAATGCACCACTTTACAGGCATACTATAGACACCCCCCAGGCACGATATTTAACCACTTCAGCCCTGGAAGATTTTACCCCCTTCCTGACCAGAGCACTTTTTGCGATTTGGCACTGCGTCGCTTTAACTGACAATTGCGCGGTCGTGCGACGTTGTACCCAAACAAAATTGACGTCCTTTTTTTCCCACAAATAGAGCTTTCTTTTGGTGGTATTTGATCACCCGGATCATGCGGTTTTTATTCTTTGCGCTATAAACAAAAAAAGAGCAAAATTTTGAAAAAAAAGCAATATTTTTTACTTCTTGCTATAATAAATACCCCCAAAAAATATATAAAAAAACAAATTTTTTCCTCAGTTTAGGCCGATACGTATTCTTCTACATATTTTTGGTAAAAAAAAATCGCAATAAGCGTATATTGATTGGTTTGCGCAAAAGTTATCGCGTCTACAAAATATGGGATAGTTTTATGGCATTTTTATTATAATTTCTTTTTTATTAGTAATGGCGGCGATCTGCAATTTTTATCGTGACTGCGACATTACGGCTGACACATCGGACACTTTTGACACTATTTTGGGACCATTGTCATTTATACAGCGATCAGTGCTATAAAATGCACTGATTACTGTGTAAATGACACTGGCAGGGAAGGGGTTAAACACTAGGGGGTGATCAAGGGGTTAAGTATGTCCTAGGGAGCGATTCTAACTGTGGGGGGGGCTACTTAGGTCATGACAGAGATCACTGCTCCTGATTACAGGGAGCAGTAGATCTCGGTCATGTCTCTAGGCAGAACAGGGAAATGCCTTGTTTACATAGGCATCTCCCTGTTCTACCTCTCCACACCACAATCGCGGGCCGCCGGAGAACATCGAGTTCCCAGGACCCGCGGGCATTTAACGGGACGTACCTGTACGCCCATTTGCCTGCCTGTGCCATTCTGCCGACGTACATCTGTGTGCGGCGGTCGGCAAGCAGTTAATATGGAATGTATGTCATTGCTAAAGAACATTATTTTTGATCAGTTATTGTTAAAGTTCCACTTTTAAGAGATAGGGGAGGGAGGAAAAGAAAATCAGGAGAGGTGACTAGACAAACTCTGCTGCCAGGGAGACACAAAAGAGTTAAGTCTAGTACACACTATCTTTTTTTTTTTTTTTAGAACGCAGTGGGCTGAACTTAAAAAAAAAAAAAACGAAGAGCTGGAGAGGGGCTGCTGTACTAACTATCTGATGTTAGTACACCAATCTCTGCGCTAAGCTGTGTTCTAACAGGGGGGGCAGCCCCCCACCAGACCACACTGGTCAGTACTCTCAGTCATTGGCTGAAAGCGCCGATCGGATGCCGATTGGCAGGCCTATTTTGGTCATGCCCCTTCGACAGAAGCTGGACTGGCTGCCGTACACATGGCCTGAATGTCGGCTGGTTCAATAGAAACCAGCCGATATTCGGCCTGTGTGTACGGCCCTTTAAACGGACAAGGATAGTGTCTTATCTTATCTCCCTGATGTTCTCTCCTTTCTCCCTCCAGCCTGTGAACTTCAGCACTGTAAAGCTTCTGTCAGTCTTCCTCTCTTTCTGAGCCAAGACATACAATCTATACTGGAAATATACATATTTTAATTGAAGAAAGTGACATATAGTTTTTGAGACATAGGAGAGGGGAAGGCAATAAAATGGCGGCCAGCAAGAAGAGATAGGAGCAATGCTGGAAGCGATCTACAGCACACACACAAATTGTGGTAGAATAATTATTATCTGCTTGCCGACCAGCCGCCGTCATTTTACTGCGGCAGGTTGGCACGATCCCGCGAACCGTCTTAGCTATACGTCAGCTCGTGGGATCAGGATAGCAGGCGCGAGCCGGCACTGCGGGGGTGCCGATGCTCATGGCCGATGGTCGCGATGACCGCTGGCCACGAGCGATCGCAGGCGCGAGAGGTAGAACAGGGAAGTGTGTGTGTAAACACACAAATCCCTGTTTTGAGAGGAGTGACAGATCGTGTGTTCCTATTAGCTAGGAACCACGATCCGTCACCTCCTCCAGTCAGTCCCCTCCCTCTTTAGTTAGAAACACGTAGCAGGGAACCCGGTTAACTCCTTGATCGCCCCCTAGTGTTAACCCCTTCACTGCCAGTGACATTTTTACAGTAATCAGTGCATTTTTATAGCACTGATCACTGTATAAATGCCAATGGTCCTAAAAATGTGTCAAAAGTGTCCGACGTGTCCGCCATAATGTCGCAGTTCCGATAAAAATCGCAGATCGCCGCCATTACCAGTAAAAAAATATTATAATAAGAATACTATAAATCTATCCCCTATTTTGTAGACGCTATAACTTTTGCGCAAACCAATCAATATACGCTTATTGAGATTTTTTTTTTACCAAAAAATATGTATATACATATCGGCCTAAACTGAGAAAAAAATAGCTTTTTTTTTTAAAAAAATGGCGATATTTATTATAGCAAAAAGTACAAAATAAACAAGAAAGAAGACCCTAAGGACAACTCTGCGCTAGATAAAAGTCAGTAATTGAAAATAGATGATGAAATTAACAGTCTCCAAAGTTTGCCTCAAAGTTTGCCTGGCAGGAGGGATAAGCTGTGCATCGCATCTCAGTGGAGTGAAAGGCTCCGTGCTCCATCCTGGCCCTTCCCCTACGCGTGTTCGACACAGGGTCACGTGTCTTCATCAGGAGGATTTGGAGACTGTTATCAGATTGGTGCACTCACGCACCTTGCAAATGTGAGTACCCTAATGTAGGGAGCTTTTATTCTAATAAATATTTATAAAGGATATCACACTATCCAGTTTTTCTTTTCCTTTATTCCTAACTGTGGAGTTGCTGCTGAAAACTGTGTATCTGGATTCCATCACTGAGCCGTGGGATGGCTCATAAGCGTGTTTAGACTCAGTCTCACAGCTGAGTCGCACGCTCTAAGGTGAGCGGCTGTCCCCGGGGGGTCACTGGATGGCACTTGAGCATGGAATTCTGAGCACTAAGCACTAAGATTAATGCACGCATGTTGGATTTTTTATCAACTGTTTTTATGGACTTTATGTGCATTTCTTTCATATATTGGACTTTAATAATCACGTACCGCATCTTGGATTTGATATTCACACTCATTGTGTGGCACTTGGCACTTTGTTGTATTTTGCACTTATCACTGTGATATATTTATTTATAATTTTTTTTTTACACAGTAAATTTCAGACTATATAAATGATTTTTTCATCCATTATATATATACAGGTAGTAGTTCAGTAATCGCTACTCTCATTCTAATGGTATACATCTAGTATATTATTTACACATTGCACTTTAAAATCACTTGATTTTTTTATATATATCCTTTGTGCCTTGCTGTGGCTGGATAAGCCACTTATGCATTATTTTCAGTATACCTCATATGCATTAATAATCTCCAGATTGATATTTTCACCTTAGCGCAGCGTATCTTTTGTATACATTGTATTGCACGGCATATGAAACGTGTTCTGCGCGGGCAGCTAGGTGATTTCCACATTTGAGGCAATATACCATTGTGGCTCGCAAAATACCCTTTTATCTATCTGATTTAAGTGAAAATTGGAAACCCCCTTAGGTAAGAAATCTGGACGGGGTCGCATCACCACCTTGTCCTGATGTACAAACAGAAAGGGTTCTTGACAAGAAAGGGCGGCCAATTCTGACACCATTCTAGCCGAGGTTATGGCCACCAAAAAGACCAATTTCCTAGTTAATAGGATCAAAGGAATATGTCTAATAGGTTCAAAGGGTTGACTCTGTAGAGCTGATAGCACTAAGTTCAAATCCCAAGGGCATAAAGGCGGCTTAACCAGCGGCCTTAAGTGCAGCACCCCCTTGACGAAGGCTCGTACCAAAGAATGAGATGCGATTGGCCTCTGGAAAAAAAACGAGAAGGCCGAAATTTGTCCCTTAATGGTCCCTAGAGATAGGTTTAGATCAATTTCTGTTTGAAGAAAGGCAAGGACCCTCCCAATCGAATACTTGCGAGGGTGCCATCTTCTCCTCTCGCACCAGGAAATGTATGATTTCCAGACCCTATGGTAAATGCTTCTAGAAACTGGCTTTCTAGCATTTATCAGAGTAGACAGAACAGATCCTCTGATACCACAGTCCTTCAGCACCCTGGTCTCAATAGCCATGCCATCAAATTCAGCGACCGTAAAGAAGGATGGTATATGGGACCTTGAGACAACAGGTCTGGACGTTATGGGAGGCACAACGGGTCCTCCACCGCCATCCTCACAATCTCTGAGTACCAGGACCTCCTGGGCCATCCTGGGGTCACTAGAATTACTGTTTTCTGTTCCTCCTGTATCCTGTGTAACAGGTGCGGCAGCATCTGGATCGGAGGAAAAGCGTAAATTAGGGAAAACCGATCCCAGGGAATCACCAATGCATCCGTCCCTACGGGAAGTGGATCCCTGGTCCTGGATACAAAGCTGTCTACCTTGGCATTGAACCTGGAGGCCAGGAGATCTACCTCTGACATCCCCCAAGGCTAGCAGATTTGAAGGAACACCTCGGGGTGAAGGGACCATTCCCCTGGTAACAATGGCTGACCACTTAGGTAGTCTGCCTGCCAATTGTCCACATCTGGAATAAAGACTGCCGACAGAAACGGTACGTGCCTTTCTGCCCAAATTAATATGTAACTTACTTCCCTTTGGGCTGCCCGGCTCTGGGTGCCCCCTTGGTGGTTGATGTATGCCACAACCGTGGAGTTGTCAGACTGGACTCTGACCGGAAACCCCCGCAATCTGGATGTCCAGAATAGGAGAGTCAAACGAGCTGCTCAGATTTCCAGCAGATTGATGGGCAAGATCTTTTCTACTTGGGACCATTTTCCCTGTACTGAGGCTTTTTCCAAGACTGCTCCCCAGCCGAGACGGCTGGCGTCCGTAGTCACCACCTTCCAGGTTATAGGCGGAAAGGATTTTCCGCCTTTTAAGTTGTTGGTTTTTGACCACCAAAAGAGGTCCTGTTTTACCTGTAGGGATAGAGACATGGGATGATTCAAGGTTTGAACAGACTTGTTCCAAGCTTCCAGGATAGTTTTTTGGAACAACCTGGAGTGGAACTGCGCATAAGGAACTGCGCTGAAGGATGCCACCATCTTGCCCAGCAGCCTCATGCTCAGTCGAATTGAAGGCCTTCCTACCCTTTTGACTTCCCGGACCAGCTCCACTATGGACCTGACCTTTAAGGGAGGCAAAATTACCCTTTCCTGGGTTGTATATAGGATTAGGCCTAGATATGTCAAGACCTGAACTGGACGAAGGGCTGATTTGTCCGTATTCAGAATCCATCCTAGGAACTTCAGGAAGTGAACGGTAGTTGAAACGTTTTCCACTAAGGTGGAGTAAGACTGGTCCCTTAACAGAAGGTCGTCCAGATATCCTACGACCGGAATCTTTTGGGACCTTAGAAAAGCCAACACTGGAGCCAAAATTTTTATGAAGACTCCAGGGGCCGTGGCTAGACCGAATGGAAGTGCCACAAACTGGAAATGACACCCCTCTACTGTGAAGCGCAGAAACCTTTGATGGGGACCGAAAATTGGCACGCATCCTTGATGTCTATGGATGCTAAAAAATCCTCTCTTCTCAAGGATGCGATTACTGAACGAACCGACTCCATACGGAAGGTTCGGACGTTTAGAAAGGAATTTAGGGACTTGAGTTCCGGAATGGGCCCTACCTCCCCATTTGGTTTGGGCACTGTGAATAGGTTCGAATAGAATCCTTTGAATTTTTACCTTGTGCGGAACCTCGATAATTACCTGCTGCCTTTCTAACTGTCTTAAGGCTAGGAATAGGCTTTTCTTTTTTACTGGGTCCGATGGGACTCTGGATATCAGAAATCGATGCAGAGGAAAATCCCAGAACTCTATTTTGTAACCTTGTGTTACAGTGGAAATGACCAACCTGTCCTGAACCAATTTTCCCCAAGCGTCTGCGAACCGCCGCAGTCTGCCCCCCACTTGCAAGAGTGGGGGCGCCCCTTCACAAGGAGGACTTGGAATTGGTTTTGGCTGGTTTCTGGGTCCAAGGTCTTTTTTGACCCTGAGGTTTTTTAAAGGTAGGCGGTTGAGGCCGTCGATACCTGTTGGGAGAAGAGGCGCCTGTCCCAGGAGCATTGGGGATCTTAAAGGAAGACTGCTTATTCCTTCTTTTAACTGGAAGCAAGGAGCTCTTTCCTCCTGAGATCTTTTGGATATATTTATCCAGATCTTCTCCAAACAAACGCTCACCATGAAAAAAAAAAAGCTGCAAGTAGCCTCTTGCATGGCATCTCGGCTGACCAGTTCTTTAGCCACAAGACTCTGCGCATATGGATTGAAAGTAGCGCAAAACGAGACATGTGCTGGATCGAGTCCTTTAATGCGTCTACCCCAAAACATAAAGCGCGAGGAAGTTCTGACAATTCGTCAGAAAATTCCTCCTGAACAGGTAAGTTCCTGACCAACTTTTTAAAACGGTCCTTCAAGGACTGACAAATACCGATAGCCGCAACTGCTGGTTGTACTGCTGACCCAGCCACCGCAAAGGAGGCCCTTAGTAAGGATTCCAGCTTTTTATCTGCCAGATCTTTAAACCCTTGGGCATTATCCACTGGACAGGTTAAGCTTTTATTCACTGATGAAATGGCAGCATCAACCAAAGGCGTATCCCACCTTTTTCTGAATTTTTCCTCCATAGGGTATAAAAAGGAAAACCTTTTTGGAGGCAAATTTATCCTGTCCGGATGGTCCCAGTCAGCGTAGATCACCTGCTCCAATAATAGATGCACAGGGAATGCCTGGGAACCTTGCTGAGGCCGCAAGGATCCCAACGTAAAACAGGAAAGTCCCGGTCCCTGAACGGGGGGTAACTTAAATCCTGCTCTCACCATTTCAGCCAAAGATTGGATGAATAATTTTTGGGATTGGGAAGCCGACATTAGTTCCTCGGAACCTGAATCCCCCGCCGAAGATTCTTCAGCTTCTGCTTCCTCCCTATCTTTTACGGCCACCTCCTCCAAATCCTATGCCCATTCTGGATCCAAATCACAAAGACCCAACTGGCTAAGAGAGTCCTGGTGCTCTAGTGATTCTCCACTGGGACCAGGCTCAGGAGAGGGGGATCTATGACGTTTCTTACCTCCCTGCGTTACTGAGGGAATCATACCCGCTATTTTGCCTTCAAGGCCAGCTAGGGCTGATGCCAAGTCATCCTTAGTAACATAAGCCGATGCAGGGATATTGGTAGTGGCCACTACGCCTGACAGATGCAATGGCTCAGCCAGGCCAAATGCCGCAGGTCTTTCAGGGGAGATTGATGCTGTAGTAGCCTGAGGTTGATCCCCTGTTTTTGAAGGAGTCACTTTAACCCCTGGACTTGCAGCACTCCCTGAACCTCGTTTTCTGGAAGACATTGCTTACAGGGTTTGAGGAAATATATATATATATATATATATATATATATATATATATATATATATATACTCTCTCTAGTGCTATATAGCTGAGCCCAGCGTATAGCAACTATCCCCGCCTTTAACCTCCAACGTGTTGCAAATGCCCAACTCACGTGCCCAGACTTGTGTCCCACCGCACTTAGGATCCTGGCTCTTGCAAGCCTACACTGACAAGCAGCAATGACACACGCGGACGCTGACTTCCCTCTATATGCGTGCACCACCACGTGACGCACGCATGCCCAGGAACTTACTGCGCACGCCTGCGGGGAACCTCGTGGCATCATACAGCCAAGCCGCGATGCACGTGGCGACCTCCTCGCCCCGCGCACGCCATATCGCACGCGGATGCGGGTATGTGGCGCACATCCCCGACGCACGCGCGCGCCTGGCACACATGCCACCATGCGGGAGGCACCAGCCTCGGCAGTTTGTAACATAAGGCACGAAAATTTTGGGTAAAACAACACATGTTATAGCAACACAGCAATACAGTTTAGGCCTCCAGAGGGAGCACTCACCGATCCTCGCTGCAGGGCCTGGAACAGGCCCAATCTTTCCCCATCACTGCGGGTAGCACCACAGAGGACCTTCAAGGACCGGGTCCCCCTTTGTTACGGGGTCCACACCCTTGGACCTGTAAGGCACCCTTCTGGTTTCCTTGGGCAGGTGATAGACCAAGAATACCATATAACAAGGGTCCAGCGCCATAAAGGACACATTACAGGCAAAACCTTTTTCTTGAACCAAGGCTCGGGCACCATCCACTTTAATATGCCATCCGAATTGATCCGATTATAACATCCTCACTGGGACATTATTGAAGAATTTGAAGAGCTTCCACAGCCGTGACCATCACCTTCAAGACACTGGCAAAAAACTAAAGGTACTTCCTGTGTGGGAGGGGTTATATGGGAGGAACCTTCTTACTATTGGTTGCCAGTGTCCAATCACCTAAAGGTAGCATATAAACCAGATAGTCATTATTATGGTGCTCTGTGTCCCGTGATGTACGATAAAGAAAATAAACACCGCAGAGGCGATCAAATACCACCAAAAGAAAGCTCTATTTGTGGGGAAAAAAGGATGTCGATTTTGTTTGGGTGCAACGTCACACGACCGCGCAATTGTCAGTTAAAGAGACGCAGTGCCAAATCGCAAAAAATGGCCTGGTCATTCAGCAGCTAAATCTTCCAGTGCTGAAGTGGTTAATGTGGAATGTATGTTAATTTTTTTTTTTTTTTTTAGTTAAAGAAAATGAATTGTCATCAAACTGTTATAGGTAAAGTTCAGCTTTAGTTCTATCTGAAAGGACTTGCCGCTGTTCAAAACCATTACGGCAAGAGACTGGTGCATAGCTAATACTCCCAGTATGACAGAATGGGTATGTGAGATGAAATCCATGGAAGACATTATACATAGAGAAGAATAGAATTCAAAACTATTTCCAGGCTCTTGGTTCTGACTATTTTCCTTGGATTGGACTACTTTCAGATCTCTGACACATTTTCTACTTATTTATGATTAGACATAATGGGGGGGATTTACTAAAACTGGAGAGTGCAAAATCTGGCGCAGCTCTGCATACAAACCAATCAGCTTCCAGTTTTTTTTTTTTTTTTGTCAAAGCTTAATTGAACAAGATGAAGTTAGAAGCTGATTGGCTACCATGCCCAGCTGCACCAGATGTTGCGCTCTCCAGTTTTAGTAAATCTCACCCAATATATCTCGGGGCCTTCCAGGAACGTTCTACAACACCATTACTTACACTCACCGGTCACTTTATTAGGTACACCTTGCTAGTACCGGGTCGGACCCCCTTTTGCCTTCAGAACTGCCTTCATTCTTCGTGGCATAGATTCAACCAGGGGCAGCTCCGTCCATTAGGGTCACACGGGCACCGCCCCCCCCATCCATGTGTCCGACCCCTTCCAGGACCCCGGATGCATGGATTCCAATGGTAGGGGGTGTTTTTTTGAAGCACCGGTTAGAGCCAGAAGCTCTAATAGGCTTCCAAATAGAATGCACTCGGAGCCCACCCAGGTGTGTGAGAATAGCGAATGAACATTCACTATTCTCACACTGAATCTCCTCTCCACCAATCATGAAGTGAGTCTAAAACCCGCTTCTCGATTGGCCGAAAGGAGAAGCGTTCTGATTGGCCGCCGAGGAGGAGGGAGGAGACGGAAGCTGCCGAGCAGGGGAAGGAGAAGCTGCTCATGATGATGCCCGCGGAGGTGAGCGGGGGAAGCCGCCGGTGATTGCCATGGATGGGATGCAGGTGCACTGTTTGCCGACACCCCCCAAAAAATTACCACCAGCCGCTACTGGATTTAACAAGGTGTTGGAAACATTCAGAGATTTTGCTCCGTATTGGCATGATGGCATCACGCAGTTGCTGCAGATTTGTCGGCTGCACATCCATGATGCAAATCTCCCGTTCCACCACATCCCAAAGGTGCTCTATTGGATGAGATGTGGTGAGTGTGGAGGCCATTGGAGTGCAGGGACCTCATTGTCCAGGGGTGAGATGATTGGAGCTTTGTGACATGTGGATGGACATGGTCAGCAACAATACTTAGGTAGGACGTGGCATTTAACCCCTTGAGCCCCGGAAGATTTGGCTGCTCAATGACCAGAGCACTTTTTGCGAATCGGCACTGCGTCGCTTTAACTGACAATTGCGCGGTCGTGCGACGTTGCACCCAAACAAAATCGACGTCCTTTTTTTCCCACAAATAGAGCTTTCTTTTGGTGGTATCTGATCACCTCTGCAATTTTTATTTTTTGCGCTATAAACAAAGAAAGAGCGACAATTTTGAAAAAAACACAATATTTTGTACTTTTTGCTATAATAAATAACTCCATTATTTTTTTTTTAAAAAAAAGCAAATTTTTTCTTCAGTTTAGGCCGATATGTATTATTCTACATATTTTTGGTAATAAAAATTGCAATAAGCGTATATTGATTGGTTTGCGCAAACGTTATAGCGTCTATAAAATAGGGGATAGATTTATTGCATTTTTATTTATTTATTTATTTATTTATTTTACTAGGAATGGCGGCGATCTGCGATTTTTATCATGACTGCGACATTATGGCGGACACATCGGACATTTTTGACACATTTTTGGGACGATTGAGTTATACAGCGATCAGTGCTATAAAAATGCACTGATTACTGTAAAAATGTCACTGGCAGTGAAAGGGTTAACACTGGGGGGCGATCAAGGGGTTAACTGTGTTCCCCGGGAGGTGATTCTAACTGCAGGGGGAGGGGACTGACTAGAGGAAGTGACAGATCATGGTACTTAGCTATTAGGAACATACAATCTGTCACTCCTCACAGAACAAAACAGGGATTTGTGTGTTTACACACGTCCCTGTCCTGCCTCTTGTGCCCGCCATCGCTCGCGACCATTAGCCACAAGCATCGGCACCCCCCCTGCAGTGCAGCGGGCACATGCCTCCGGCGGCGTGTGCGCGCCTGCCATCCTGCTTAAAGGAGCCAACGTATAGCTACGACAGCTCGCGGGAATGTGTTGACCTGCCGCAGTATAATGACGGCGACTGCTCGGCAAGTGGTTAAATGATGCTCAGTTGTTACTAAGGGGCCCAAAGTGTGCCAAGAAAATAACCCCCCACACCATTACACCCCCACCAGTCTGAACCGGTGATACCCCATCCCCCCACACCATTACACCCCCCACCACCACCAGCCTGACCCGGTGATACAAGGCAGGATGGATCCATGCTTTCATGTTATATACACCAAATTCTGACCTGACCATCTGAATGTTGCAGCTGAAATCCAGACTCATCAGACCAGGCAACGTTTTTCCAATCTTCTATTGTCTGATTTTGGTGATCCTGTGTGAATTGTAGCCTCAGTTTCCTGTTCTTAGCTGACCGGAGTGGCCCCCGGTGTGGTCTTCTGCTGCTATAGCCCATCTGCTTCAAGGTTTGATGTGTTGTGCGTTCAGAAATGGTATTCTGCATACCTCGGGTGTAACGAGTGATTATTTGAGTTACTGTTGCCTTTCTATCATCTAGAACTAGTCTGCCTATTCTCCTCTGACAAGGAATTTTCCTCCACACAAATGCTGCTCACTGGATATTTTCTCTTTTTCAGACCCTTCTCTGTAAACCCGAGAGATGGTTGTGCGTGAAAATCCCAGTAGATCATCAGTGTTTGAAGTACTCCAACCAGCCTGTCTGGCACCAACAACCATCCCACGTTCAATGCCACCTAAATCCCCTATTTCTCCTTTCGGCCAATCGAGAAATGGGTTTTGGACCCGCTTCCTGATTGGCGGAGAGCAGATTCAGTGTGAGAATAGTGAGTATTCATTCTGATGCTCGGTTCACCACATCTAGATGCCTAAATGCATTGAGTTGCTGTCATGTGATCGGCTGATTAGGAATTTGTGTAAGGCTTGATTCACACTAACGCGTTTTTTGATGCATTTTGCATTTTGCAGAAATGCAGGGAAATTTTTTAATATGGGTTCCTATGGAACATGTTCACATCAATGCATTTTTGTGCCTCTGCGTTTTTGGAAAGGGTCGGGGACTTTTTTCCCCCCTGCAAAATGCAGCGTTTTGCTGTCAATGGACCCGTATCCAAAACGCAAGTACGGCGTTTGTACCGCGATTTTACCCCAATTTGCGTTTTGCGTTTTTTTTTTTATTTCTTTTTTTTACACTGTATATAGCTGGTTGCTGGTTGCTAAGGAGGGGGCCGGGAAGCCAGCCGCTGCGTCGTTAACAACCGATGAGTCATCAGCTATCAGGAAAGGGAGAGGACGAGCGAGCACCCCCCCTCCTGAACCATACCAGGCCGCATGCCCTCAACATGGGGGGGATGGGTGCTTTGGGGCAGGGTGGGCTCTGCGCCCCCCCAAAGCACCTTGCCCCCATGTTGATGGGGACAAGAGCCTCTTCCTGACAACCCTTGCCCTGTGGTTGTCGGGGTCTGCGGGCGGGGGGCTTATCAGAATCTGGAAGCCCCCTTTAACAAGCCCCCAATGTGAATGAGTATGGGGTACATTGTACCCCTACCCATTCACTAAAAAAAAGTAGTGTAGTGTTAAAAAATACAGTAGACAGTTTTTGACAAGTCTTTTATTAAAAATCTTCTTCTTCTCCGCTTCTTCCTCCGGTCTTCCTCCATTTTCTCTCGCATCTTCATCCTCCGGTCTTCTCCCCCTACTTCTACTTCCGCTCTTCTTCTGTCTTCTTTGTCCGGTGTTCGACTTTCTCTGCCGCTGCTTCCGCCGACGACCCTCCTCCAATGCTGCGTCCCGCTGATCTGTCGGCGCCGATGTCCTGCATTTCTTAAATAACGATGGGGGCGTGGCAATTGGATTGCATCATCCGGAGGCCATGCCCCTTGTGACGTTATGGACCCAGCATGCCCCGGGCGGTGACGTCACAAGGGGGCATGGCCTCCGGATGACACAATCCGATTGCCACGCCCCCCATCGTTATTTAAGAAATGCAGGACATCGGCGCTGACAGAGCAGAGGGACGCAGCATCGGAGGATTGTCATTGGCGGAAGCGGCGGCAGAGGAAGAAGAACACCCAACAAAGAAGACAGAAGAAGAACGGAAGTAGAAGCAGGGGGAGAAGACCGGAGGATGAAGATGCGGGAGAAAATGGAGGAAGACCGGAGGAAGAAGCGGAGGAGAAGAAGAAGATTTTTAATAAAAGACTTGTCAAAAACTGTCTACTGTATTTTTTAACACTACACCACTTTTCTTTTAGTGAATGGGTACCCCATACTCATTCACATGGGGGGGGATCTGGGGGCTCCCTTGTTAAGGGTGGCTTCCAGATTCCGATAAGCCCCCCGCCCGCAGACCCTGACAACCACCGGGCAAGGGTTGTCGGGAAGAGGCCCGTGTCCCCATCAACATGGGGGCAAGGTGCTTTGGGGTGGGGGTGCAGAGCCCCCCTGCCCCAAAGCACCCAACCTCCCATGTTGAGGGCATGCGGCCTGGTATGGTTCAGGAGGGGGGGGCGCTCGCTCGTCACCTCCCTTTCCTGGCCTGCTGGGCTGCATGCTCGGCTAAGGGTCTGGTATGGATTTTGGGGGGACCCCCACGCCATTTTTAAAAAAAATTTTGGCTTGGGGTCCCCTCCGAATCCATATTAGACCCAAGGGCCTGGTATGGACCGGGGGGGGGACCCCACGCTGTTTTTTCTCTCGATTTTTTTTTTTTTAGCCGGCAATTCTTTTTTTTTTTACATTCAGCGGGAAGCCCGCTGACAACTGATGATTCATCGGTTGTTAAGCACGCAGCGGCCGGCTTCCCGACCCCTTCCTTAGCAACCAGCTATTTACAGTGTTAAAAAAAAAAAACAGCAAAACGCAAATCACGGCAAAATCACGGTAAAATCGCGGTAAAAACGCGTGTCCAAAAACGCGGCAAGCACTGCAGAAACGCTGAAAAGCAACATGCATAGATGTGAATCGAGCCTAACTAAGCAATTGAACAGGTTACCTAAAAAATTGGCCGCTGAGGGTATATATAAACCTCCCCCCTTTTTATTTATTTTTTTTAAATGTACCCCCTCTTCTATTTCCTCCTCTTTTCTCTCCTAATCGCTATTTTTTCTTCCTGTTACTATTTATAAAATACTATTTTGGGATTATGGTGTTTTACCTAATCATATCTACTAAACCGCAGAAGAATGTTTGTTTTATACCAATATTTATAATGTGTTTCGTTTTAGGTAATATTTTTTGTGATTTCACCTGTACAAACATAGTATTGCTAACTAAATACCGTGTATGGTGAATGAACCCGTAATGATGTTTGATATTGCAATGTAACTAGTACATACCTTCTATTGTATATCATCTCTTATGTACTTTACTCTTACCTCTTTACTCTTACCTCGTTACTCTTACTTCTTTACTCTTACCTCTTTATTCTTTTCGCACCGTTGAAAAAACTCTATCTGTAAATGCCTAAAAAAACACTGATTGTACATAAAAAGCCATTGTATTGTATTTACTCAATGACGATACCATGCCCTTATCAAGGGATCCCTCCCTAAAATTACACCTGTAATATGCGATAGGGTGGGGTTTATTGGAGTCTTAATTATAAAGACTGATACATTTCCTTGTACTGGGAATCTGAGGTTTTTTTTTTTCCACCCGTGCGATTTTCCCAGGAAAGGAGAATCTCATGATAGAGCGATGGGGTTCTGGCAATCTGCTGCCTGCGGAGGTCTATTGCTTTTCGGAATGTTTTATTTATACGATTCCTCCAGTAAGTAAAAATGTTGTTTATGATGTATTCTGGATTTTTCTTATGGTGTCAGTTTGAGGGTCTTCACAAGAAGGATTTGGGTACGATGGACTCCCAACAAAAGGAGAGGAAGTTTATTCTGAAAGTCCAGGTTAGACAAAGTTCTGCTTGCAAGGAACATTTCTGTACATTGCATAAAAACGTGTTCAGTATGCTGGACTGTGTGTATAACGGCGTTATTGGTATTATGTATTTGGGGTGCACCATACATGGTAGAGTAGACCGGTGGCTTTCAAGGTTCTATAGTCTATGGAGCACTCTAATCCTGTACACCAATGCTGAGGACTCCCTGTGCCTACATCCACCTTGAGATCGGGTTCACACTTCTGACGGATGCGGCTCACAGCAGGGGGTCCGGTGCGTCCCTCTTCTCTGTTTCAGGGACAAATCAGGCCCAAATTTGTGCCTGAATTCGGACCTAAAATGGAGCCAAAGACACACAGGTCCCTTGTGCAATCTGCTCCGTGGCCGCCCCCCCCCCCCCCCCGCCTCTATAGAGAGCCAGTCATAGTCTCCTGTCATGCAAATTGGATGCGAGGAAACCCACATCCAATTTGCATGTGTGAGCCCGACCTTACCCTTGGTTCACAACTATGCATTTTGTAGTCCATTTAACATGGTTTCCTATGTATCTAGTTCATATCTGTGAGCTGGTGTGTTTTTTTTAGAAAGGGTCAGGGACTTTTTTTTCCTGCAACAGATTGTGTTTTGCATGTAATAGACTTCAAAGGACCAACTGTTGCGTTTAGGGTTAGATTTAAGAGCAAGGGTTAGGGTTAAATGTTCAAGTTAGATTCAGGGTTAGGGTTAGAGGCAGAGTTAGGGTTAGAAGTACTTGTTAGGGTTAGAATGCCAACCCTAACAATTACTGTTGACCCTAACTCTCACCCTAACCCTAACATTTAACCCTAACCCTAACATTTAACCCTAACCCCCTAACATTTAACAGTCCATTTAACATAATATTCTATGGATCTAGTTCATATCTGTGCGTTTTGAGCTGGTGTGTTTTTTTTTAGAAAGGGTCAGCGACTTTTTTTTTTCCTGCAGCAGATTGCGTTTTGTGTGTAATGGACTTCAATGGACCAAGTGTTGCGTTTAGGGTTAGATTTAATGGCAAGGGTTAGGGTTAAAGGATATAGTTAGATTTAGGGTTAGGTTAGATGGAGAGTTAGGGTTGGAGTTAAAAGTACTTGTTAGGGTTAGAATGCCAACCCTAACAATTACTGCTGACCCTAACTCTCACCCTAACCCTAACATTTATCCCTAACCCTAACATTTAACCCTAACCCTAACATTTAACCCTAACCCCTAACATTTAACCCTAACCCTAACATTTAACCCTAACCCCTAACATTTAACCCTAACCCTAACATTTAACCCTAACCCCTAACATTTAACCATATTCCCTAACATTTAACCCTAACCCTAACATTTTACCCTATCCCCTAACATTTAACCCTAACCCCTAACATTTAACCCTAACCCTAACATTTAACCCTAACCCCTAACATTTAACCCTAACCCCTAACATTTAACCCTAATCCTAACATTTAACCCTAACCCCTAACATTTAACCATATGCCCTAACATTTAACCCTAACCCTAACATTTTACCCTAACCCTAACATTTATCCCTAACATTTAACCATATGCCCTAACATTTAACCCTAACCCTAACATTTAACCCTATCCCCTAACATTTATCACTAACACTAACATTTAACCCCAACCCCCTAACATTTAACCCTAACCCCTAACATTTAACCCTAACCCTAACATTTAACCCTATCCCTTAACATTTAACCCTAACCCCTAACATTTAACCCTAACCCATAACATTTATCCCTAACCCTAACATTTAACCCCAACCCCCTAACATTTAACCCTAACCCTAACATTTAACCCTAACCCCTAACATTTAACCCTAACCCATAACATTTATCCCTAACCCCTAACATTTAACCCTAACCCCTAACATTTAACCATATCCCCTAACATTTAACCCTAACCCTAACATTTAACCCTAACCCCCTAACATTTAACCCTAACCCCCTAACATTTAACCCTAACCCTAACATTTAACCCTATCCCCTAACATTTAACCCTAACATTTAACCCTAACCCCCTAACATTTAACCCTAACATTTAACCCTAACATTTAACCCTATCCCCTAACATTTAACCCTAACCCTAACATTTAACCCCAACCCCCTAACATTTAACCCTAACCCCTAACATTTAACCCTATCCCCTAACATTTAACCCTAACCCATAACATTTAACCCTAACCCCTAACATTTAACCCTATCCCCTAACATTTAACCCTAACCCATAACATTTAACCCTAACCCTAACATTTAACCCTATCCCCTAACATTTAACCCTAACCCTAACATTTAACCCTATCCCCTAACATTTAACCCTAACCCTAACATTTAACCCTAACCATAACATTTATCCCTATCCCCTAACATTTAACAGTCCATTTAACATAATATTCTATGGATCTAGTTCATATCTGTGCGTTTTGAGCCGGTGTGTTTTTTTTAGAAAGGGTCAGGGAATTTTTTTTTTTTCCTGCAGCAGATTGCGTTTTGTGTTTAATAGACTTCAATGGACCAAGTGTTGCGTTTTTGATGTGTTTTGCATTGGTTTTTAACTTATAAGAAACTACTATATCTGTTCATGGAATGCAAATTTGTTGTGACTCTCTGGCACTCAAGTAGCATCAAAGTTGTATAAAAATGTAGTATAGGAACATTTATGCGTTCAAAGTCACATGTTAGGGTTAGGGTTACATTTTACACTCGGTTCACACAGGGGCGACTTGTCAGGCGACTTAGCCGCCTGACAAGTCGCATCCCGTTCTGTACTATGGAACCGTTCTAACAGGAGCGACTCAAATCGCTCCGACTTAGAAAAAGGTTCCTGCACTACTTTTGGGGCGACTTCAGGCGACTTGCATTGACTTCTACACAGAAGTAGTTTTGCAAGTCACCGCTGAAGTCGTGTTGCCCCTGTGTGAACCGAGCATTAGTGTTAGAGGAGTAGTGCCGCGTACACACAATCGGATTTTCCGACAACAAATGTTGGATGTGAGCTTGTTGGCGGAAAGTCCGACCGCGTGTACGCTCCATCGGACAATTGTTGTCAGACTTTCCAGCCAACAAATGTTGGCTAGCAGGTTCTCAAATTTTCCACCAACAAATTTTCATTGTCGGACTTTCCGATCATGTGTACACAAGTCCGTCGCACAAAAGTCCACGCATGCTCAGAAGCAGAAGCGGTCGGTCTTGTAAACTAGCGTTCGTAATGGAGAATTAAAATTCGTGACGTGGCAAATTATGAAATCTATAAATGCATAGCACAATTCTCTTCTTCTTTAATGGGATAATAATGAAGCTGCTTTGCTGGTGATACTGATGGAGTTATTGCAAACGAATTTTCAAAAGCTTTTTTTTTCAAGTGATATCACTACGTTCGTAATTGTTGGCCAACAATTGTGTGGCCGTGTGTATGCAAGACAAGTTTGGGCCAACGCCCTTCGGACAAAATTCCACGGTTTTGTTGTCAGAAAGTCCGATCGTGTGTACGGGGCATAAGAGTTATGCCGCATACACACGGCCGGACTTCCCGACAGAAAGAGTCCGAGGGGTGCTTTTGGTCCGACATTCCGACCGTGTGTATGCCCCATCGGACTTTTTCTGTCGGCATTTCCGACGGACTCAGATATAGAACATGTTCTAAATCTTTCCGTTGGAAATGCCGACGAAGTTTAGCCCGTTGGCAAGTCCACTCGTGTGTATGCAACATAACGGAGAGAAAACTATCCATGACAATTACTGCTAACCCTAACTTTAACCCTCACCCAGGGGCGGACTGACCATTTGGGCTCTCGGGCACTGCCCGAGGGCCCCATGCCACTAAGGGGCCCCATCAGGGTTGTCAGCCTCAATAAAACCAGGGACAGTATGTAAAAATCTGTGTTTTTTTAAAAAATCTCAAGATTATAACTGCCCCGACCTCTCCAGTACCTTTTCAGTGTGTGTATGTGTATTCTGTGTGTGTATACTGTGTGTGTCTGTGTGTGTATACTTATGTGTATGTGTGTGTATACTGTGTGTGTCTGTGTGTGTATACTTATGTGTATGTGTGTGTATACTGTGTGGCCCCATAATCTATCGCCTGGGGGCCCCATAATCTCCTATTGCCTGGGGGCCCCATAATCTCCTATTGCCCGGGGGCCCCATAATCTTCTCCTATTGCCCGGGGGCCCCATAATCTTCTCCTATTGCCTGGGGGCCCCATAATCTTCTCCTATTGCCTGGGGGCCCCATAATCTCCTATTGCCTGGGGGCCCCATAATCTCCTATTGCCCGGGGGCCCCATAATCTTCTCCTATTGCCTGGGGGCCCCATAATCTCCTATTGCCCGGGGGCCCCATAATTTTCTCCTATTGCCTGGGGGCCCCATAATCTCCTATTGCCCGGGGGCCCCATGAGTTGTCAGTCCGCCACTGCCCTCACCCTAACTCTAACCCTAACCCACGCCCTTACCCCAACCCTCACATTTAACATGGTTTGCTATGGATCTAGTTCACATTTGTGCGGTTTGAGCTGGTGCATTTTAGGAAAGGGTCAGGGACTTTTTTTTTCTGTTTTGCATGTAATAGACTTCAATGGACCTGCAACAAAAACGTGTTTAGTTTGTGATGCATTTTTGCGTTTTTTTTTTTTTGTACTAATAGGAAAGTATGACAGTTCTGTTCATGGAGTGCGACTTTGATGCGACTTGACACTCTCTAGCACTCAAGTAGCGTCAATGTCACATCAAAGTAGTGCAGGAACCTTTATGTGTTCAAAGTCGCATGTTAGAGTAAAAGTTGTTGTAAACCCTATTGAAAAATAAAAAAAAAAAACAACCTGCAAGACAAAGGCATAATGAGCTGGTATGCATAGCATACCAGCTCATTATGAATTACTTACCTGAGATCGAAGCCCCCGCAGCGATCGTCGTTCACCGCTCCGGCGGCCGGCATCTCCCCGGGGGGGTTACTTCCGGGTATTGCGGCTCCGGCGCTGTGATTGCGCGCGTGAGCAGCCGGGAACAGCACAGTACAACTGAAGCCAGAGGCGGCTCTAGGCTTTGTGAGGCCTTAGGCAAAACTTACACATGAGGCCCCACGGACTGGGACGCTCCGTGATGAGGCCGGTATTCCTCAGGCTGCGGGCAGTATCTGTTTTGTCCGTCAGCTCCTAAGCCACAGAGTCCCAGTGGGGGTAGGCGGAGCCACCGGCGTCAACTTAAGTGATTGAGAACAGGCAAATTAGGCGGACGCGAGGCCCCTGTGAGTGCGAGGCCTTAGGCGACCACCTAATTTGCCTAATTAGAGAGCCGCCTCTGACTGAAGCAATGGCACGTACGTGCCGTTGCTTCGGTTTGCTTAAGTGTGCATGTGCCGATGACGTTGGCACATGCAAATACAGGGGTATCTCCTAAACCGTGCAGCTTTAGGAGATATCCAGTGTAGCTACAGGTAAGCCTTATTATAGGCTTGCCTGTAGTTTAAAGTGGTTGTAAAGGGTTTACAGCCACTTTAAGGGCGTGGGTTAGGGTTAAATGTTAGGGTTAGAGTGAGAGTTAAGCCGCGTACACACGAGCGGAATATCCGAAAAGAAAAAGTCCGACCAAAGCTTTTCATTGTCTTCTCATCGGACTTTTTTTTTCGAAAATTCTGATGGACCTAGAAATAGAACATGTTCTAAATATTTCCGACGGAACCAATTCCTATCGGGAAAACCGCTCGTCTGTATGCTGTTCCGACGGACCAAAAACAACGCATGCTCTGAAGCAAGTACGAGACGGCAGCTATTGGCTACTGGCTACTGAACTTCCTTTTTCTAGTCCCGTCGTACGTGTTGTACGTCACTGCGTTCTAGACGATCGAACTTTGGTGTGACCGTGTGTAGGCAAGACAGTTTCAGCGGAATTCCGTCGTAAAAACCTTCAGAGTTTATTCCGATGGGGAAACCGGTCATGTGTACGCGGCATTAGAGTTAAAGGGCTTGTAAACCCTCGTGTTTTTTCACCTTAATGCATCCTATGCATTAAGGTGAAAAACTTCTTCTAGTGACTGGCCCCCCCAGCCCCCCATTTTACTCGCCTGAGCCCGTTCGTTCCCTCGGCGGAGGCGCGCTCTTCCTCTCTGCCCGGGGTTCTCGGCTCTTGATTGGATAGACTGATAGCAGCGCAGCCATTGGCTCCCGCTGCTGTCAATCAAATCCAATGATGCGGACGCCAGGGGGCAGGGCCAAGTCCTGCATTCTGTGTCTATGTACGCAAATGCTGGACTCGGCAGCGCGCCCGCAAGGTAACCCCCAGGGAAAGCGCTTCTCCTAGGGCAGTGATGGCGAACCTTGGCACCCCGGATGCTTCGGAACTACATTTCCCATGATGTTCAACTACACTGCACTACATCTGGGGTGCCAAGGTTCACCATCACTGTCTTAGGGGGTTTAATGATGCGAGGAGAAGCCGCAAACGCGCCGGGGGACCCCGGAAGACGGTGATTGGGGCCACACTGTGTAAAACGAACTGCACAGTGGAGGTACAGTAAGTACGATATGTTTGTTATTTTAAATTTAAAAAAAACGAGGGTTTACAATCACTTTAAGGTTAAGGCTAGCAGTAATTGTTAGAACACTATCCCTAACAATTAACCCTAACCTTAATGATTACTCCTAACCCTAACCTTAATGATTACTCCTAACCCTAACCTTAATGATTACTCCTAACCCTAACCTCAATGATTACTCCTAACCCTAATCTTAATGATTACTCCTAACCCTAACCTCAATGATTACTCCTAACCTTAATGATTACTCCTAACCCTAACCTCAATGATTACTCCTAACCCTAACCTTAATGATTACTCCTAACCCTAACCTTAATGATTACTCCTAACTCTAACCTAAATGATTACTCCTAACCCTAACCTTAATGATTACTCCTAACCTTAATGATTACTCCTAACCCTAACCTCAACGATTACTCCTAACCCTAACCTTAATGATTACTCCTAACCCTAACCTTAATGATTACTCCTAACCCTAACCTTAATGATTACTCCTAACCCTAACCTTAATGATTACTCCTAACCCCAACCTTAATGATTACTCCTAACCCTAACTTTCTCTAACCCTAACTTTAACCCTTAGCCCGGGTTCACACTATAACGGGCTGCGGATCGCACAGGAGCGCTGTGCGTCCCTGGTCCCCGTTTCAGGGACGAATCAGGGCCGATTCTATGCCTGAATTCGGCCCTGAAACTGAGCCTAAGACGCACAGCGTTTTTGTGCAGTGCGCTCCGCCGCCGCCCCGGAGATTTGTGAACCGGCTCCATAGGGAGCCAGTCACATTCTCCTGCTATGCGAATTAGATGTGGGGAAACGCACATCTAATTCGCATAGGTGTGAACCCAGGCTTACTCTAACCCTAGCTGACATTTATCAGTCCATTTGACATGATTTCCTATGGATCTAGTTCACATCTGTGCTTTCTGTGCAGGTGCGTTTTTTGGAAAGGGTCAGGGACTTTTTTTTTTCCTGCAGCAGATTGCATTTCAAGTGTAATAGACTTCATTGGACCTGCAGCAATAACACAAGTGTTGTGTTTTTGATGCGTTTTGCTTTTTTTTTTTTTTTGCTTATAGGAAAGTATGACAGTTTTGCTCATGGAGTGCGACTTTGATACAAATTTACACTCTCTGCCACTCAAGTAACATCAAAGTCCCATCAAAGTAGTGCAGGAACCTTTATGTGTCTAAAGTTGCATGTTATGGTTAAGGAATAGGGTTAAATGTTAGGGTTTTACTTATAGGAAAGTATAACAGTTTTGTTCATTGAGTTTGACTTTGATGCAACCTTGCTGCAACTTTACACTCTCTGGCACTCAAGTAGCATCAAAGTCACATTAAAGTTACATCAAAGTAGTGCAGGAACCTTTATGTTTCCAAAGTTGCATGTTAGGATTAGGGTTAAATGTTAGTGTTAAGGTCTAGGATAAAGGTTAAATGTAGGGTTGTCCCGATGCCACTTTTTTAGGACCGAGTACAAGTACCGATTCTTTTTTTCAAGTACTCGCCGATACCGATTACCGATACTTTTTTTTTTTAATGTCACGTGACAGTGTTTTTTTTTAACAGTGTTTTCTTTTTTTGTGGGGGGGGGGGGGGGGTGGAGGGGGTGAACGGTCTATGTGTTTGTGTGTGTGTTTTTTTTTTTTTTTTTACAATTTTTATTTTTTACAATAACATTTTTTTAATTCTTTATATGTTTTTTTTTGTTTTTTGGGTTTTTTTTAATCAGCCCTGTTGGGGGGCTTTGGTGAGATATCAGGGGTCTTAACAGACCTCTGATATCTCCCCCTTGAGACAGAGAAAGAAACAGAGGATAGAGATTCCCCAGTCCCTTTCTCTGCAGCCTCAGCTGCACTGAGAATGAATGGAGAGAAGACAGCGGCTCCTCTCCATTCATAAACTGACACATCGTAATCACAGGAGATTATAATGTTTCAGTTATGTGAATGGACAGCGGAGAGGCACAGGGAAGGAGAGAGGAACGGAGGGGACAGCGGAGAGGCACAGGGAAGGAGAGAGGATTGGAGGGGGACAGCGGAGAGGCACAGGGAAGGAGAAAGGAACGGAGGGGGACAGCGGAGAGACACAGGGAAGGAGAAAGGAATGGAGGGGACAGCGGAGAGGCACAGGGAAGGAGAGAGGAACGGAGGGGACAGCGGAGAGGCACAGGGAAGGAGAGAGGAACGGAGGGGACAGCGGAGAGGCACAGGGAAGGAGAGAGGAACGGAGGGGACAGCGGAGAGGCACAGGGAAGGAGAGAGGAACGGAGGGGACAGCGGAGAGGCACAGGGAAGGAGAGAGGAACGGAGGGGACAGCGGAGAGGCACAGGGAAGGAGAAAGGAACGGAGGGGGACAGCGGAGAGGCACAGGGAAGGAGAAAGGAACGGAGGGGGACAGCGGAGAGACACAGGGAAGGAGAGAGGAACAGAGGGGGACAGCGGAGAGACACAGGGAAGGAGAGAGGAACAGAGGGGGACAGCAGAGAGGCACAGGGAAGGAGAAAGGAACGGAGGGGGACAGCGGAGAGGCACAGCAGAACGGAGGGGATAGCGGAGAAGGACAGAAAAGGAGAGAGGAACGGAGGGGACAGCGGAGAGACACAGGGAAGGAGAGAGGAACAGAGGGGGACAGCGGAGAGACACAGGGAAGGAGAGAGGAACAGAGGGGGACAGCAGAGAGGCACAGGGAAGGAGAAAGGAACGGAGGGGGACAGCGGAGAGGCACAGCAGAACGGAGGGGATAGCGGAGAAGGACAGAAAAGGAGAGAGGAACGGAGGGGACAGCGGAGAGACACAGGGAAGGAGAGAGGAACAGAGGGGGACAGCGGAGGGGGACAGAGGAAAGGAGGGGGCATGGAGGAGGATGCAGTGACAGTCAGCGGTGATGTATGTCACTAAAGCTGCTGAAAGCCGCTGGGGGAGAATCTTGTAACTCCCCCACACGCTGATCACAGCTGACTTCCAGGTATCGGCGGAAGCATCGGGAGCATTTGCCCGAGTACAAGTACTTGGGCAAATGCTCGGTATCGGTGCCGATACCGATACTAGTATCGGGACAACCCTAGTTAAATGTTAGGGTTAAGGGCTAGGATTAGGGTTAAATGTTAGGGTTAGGGTTAAGGGCTAGGATTAGGGTTAAATGTTAGGGTTAAGGGCAAGGATTAGAGTTAAATGTTAAGGGCTAGGATTAGGGTTAAATGTTAGGGTTAGGGTTAAGGGCTAGGATTAGGGTTAAATGTTAGGGTTAAGGGCTAGGGTTAGAGTTAAATGTTAGGGTTAGGGTTAAGGGCTAGGATTAGGGTTACATGTTAGGGTTAGGGTTAAGGGCTAGGATTAGGGTTAAATGTTAGGGTTAAGGGCTAGGATTAGGGTTAAATGTTAGTGTTAAGGGCTAGGATTAGGGTTAAATTTTAGGGTTAGGGTTAAAGGCTAGGATTAGGGTTAAATGTTAGGGTTAAGGGCTAGGGTTAGAGTTAAATGTTAGGGTTAAGGGCTAGGATTAGGGTTAAATGTTAGGGTTAAGGGCTAGGATTAAGGTTAAATGTTAGGGTTAAGGGCTAGGATTAGGGTTAAATGCTCGAGTTAGGCTTAGAGATAGAGTTAGGGATAGGGTTAGTGGTAATCGTTAGAGCTAGCAGTAATTGTTAGGGTTAGAACACTAACCCTAACAATTACCCCGCTGCACCGGCGCTTTGTAGGCACTTCGTCGGCGCTGTCCATTGATTTCAATGGGCAGGGGCACTGTAGGAGTGGTGTATGCTAGACATGTGCACAACAAAAAAATGTTGTTTCGTTTCTTTACGTTTCCGTTGATTCGTAACGATTCGTAATTTCATAAGACGCGAGTTTTCATATTCAGACTTTCGTAACAGTTATATTTTCGTTGATACGAAATGATTCGGAATTCCGTTGGTCTAAGTTCCTTTGATTCGAAATTCGTAATTTTGTTAGATGATCATTTTCGTTTATTCGGTACACTACTCGTAATTTAGTAACTGTTACTTTTGTGAGATTTGCCTTTTTCGTTGATTCGTACTTTCGTAGGAAATAAAGAATAACAATCCTATTCTTGCTTCTCTAATAAGTCCTGAACTTACTCCAATCCACTCCCTCGGTCACCGGATCAGACTCCATCTCCGCCTCAACGGAATCTAAAAAGATTCAGGAATGCAGTGTGACTCAAAAGGGATAAGCTGATTGGCTAAAGATATTAAGGGGGTTATTTACTAAAGGCAACTCCACTTTGCACTACAAGTAAAGTGCACTTGAAATTGCACTGAAAGTGCACTTGGAAGTGCAGTCGCTGTAGATCCGAGGGGGACATGCAAGGAAAATAAAAAACAGCATTTTAGCTTGCACATGATTGGATGATAAAATCAGCAGAGCTTCCCCTCATTTCAGATCTACCCCTCAGATTTACAGGGACTGCATTTCCAAGTGCACTTTTCACTTGTAGTTTGCACTTGTAGTGCAAAGTGGATTTGCCTTTCGTAAATAACCCCCCAAGTGAGATACATCACTCACTAATACACTGTCCATTCGAAAGAACGATTCGAGAACACGAACAAACGAAATTACGGACAGACGAAAAAAATGCATCAACTGCTACAGCACAGCGGTTCAAAAAACAATAATTTTACTTTCGGCCCAGCCTATTGCACATGGTGCCTATCTGATATTACAATTGCACAATTGTTTATATACTCTGCCCAGCTGATATAGTTCTCTGCCAGCCTGCCCAGCCTTCTGCACACTCTGCTCTGCTAATAATAAAACAATAAACATCCTTTTCTACAGTCTGTAAAGGAATATGTCGTTTTCTGCTCCTTTTTTTATCACTGAAGGCCTATACTACATATTTCACATTAGCTTTCTTCACTGTCGGTGGTCAGTAGTATTCCCCTCTTTCAAATTGGAAAGCCTATTGCATGCCAGGTCTTGTCCAACATTCAGTACCCGATCCTACAAATGCTTTTTTTGTCTGAATGGGCACACATTCCGACACACAGGCTTCAAAATGTAGTGGAAAGTATTCCCGGAAAAGTGAAGTTTCCAAAGGCAGGTGGGGGGGATTCATATTTATGCTCATGGTATACCAACAGCAGTGTGGTTCTGGAGTTGGGTTCTTCTGAATAAGCTCAGTTGACCAGAACAACTTAGTTTGCCCATGGGCAAATTCATCTCTGGTAAAGAAATCTGACCTTCAAACGGTACGCAAATTGTCGTTTGACAAACACGAACGTAGTGACGTACTATGAGAGTATAAAGAGGAAGGTCATTTCTCAAGCGCCACCATTTGGGCCCCTTCTGCTAATTTCATGTTAGTAGAAGTTTGGGGAGCGTTGATTCGCAATTTTCAGATCGTACAAAACAAATGCCTTTTAATATACGTTTGGCATAACTACATGCAAAGCAGCTTCATTATTATCCCATTAATCACTTCCCGCTCGGCCTATAGCAGAATGACGGCCGGGCAGTGGGCGTCATATGACGTCCAGCAGGATAACAGTGGGGGCGGGCGTGCATCGTAGTGATCGGTGGTGCACCGGTCTCGGTAAAGAGCCCCTGACGAAGGCTCTTTACCACGTGATCAGCCGTGTCCAATCACGGCTGATCACAATGTAAACAGGAAGAGCCGTTGATTGGCTTTTCCTTACTCGCATCTGACAGACGCGAGTAGAGGAGAGCCGATCTGCTGCTCTACTGACAGGGGGGTCTGTGCTGATTGTTTATCACCGCAGCCCCCTACCTCGGATGCCCGCCCAGGACCACCAGGATGCCACCAGGACCACCAGGGATTGCCACCACACTGGACCACCAGGTATGCCACCCTGGACCACCAGGGAAATGCCAATCGGGACCCAGGCAGCTGCCAATCAGTGCCCACCCCTAATGCCTGCCAGTGCCATCAGTGATGCCTATCAGTGCCATCTATCAGTGCCACATATCAATGACCATCAGTGGCATGTATCAGTGCCCAGCAGTGCTTCCTATCAGTGCCACCCATAAGTACCCATCAGTGCAGCCTTTCAGTGCCCATCAGTGTTGCCTATCAGTGCCCGCCAGTGCCACCCACGAGTGCCCATCAGTGCCTCCTATCAATGCCCATCAGTGCTACATATCAGTGCCACCTACCAATGCTCATCAGTGCCTCCTATCAGTGCCCATAGTCAGTGCCCATCAGTGCCACCTCATCGGTGCCGCCTTATCAGTGCCCATCAGTGAAGGAGAAAACTTGCTTATTTACAAAATTTTATAACAGAAACAAAAGAAAAACTTTTTTTTTCAAAATTTTCGGTCTTTTTTTATTTTTTTAGCATAAAATAAAAACACAGAGGTGATCAAATACCACAAAAAGAAAGATCTATTTATGGGAACAAAATGATACAAATTCTGTTTGGCTCGGTTCACACTAGGACGACTTGGGATCCGACTTGTAAGCCCTCAAGTCGCCCCAAGTCGCCCCAAGAAGAGATTAACATTACAGGGAATCAGAGCGTCTTAATAGACACTACTGAAGTCGCTCCGACTTCAGAGCGTACTCCCTGTACTACTTGGATCCGACTTGTAGGCGACCTGTACCATAGAAATCAATGGAAGTCGCCTCCAAGTCAGATCTCTATCTATACTGAAGCAACTTTAGAGTTAAAAAAATTAGTTTGCCCAGGCAAACCCCTCCCTCCCAGAGAGCTGATTATTTTGTGATTGGCCACAGCCAAAGTCGCCTGTCCTGGAGGCGACTTGAAGTCGCATTGTAAATTGATCAAAGTCGTGCTGAAGTCGCGTTAAAGCCGCGTTGAAGTCGCCGTGCAAAGTCGCGCTGAAGTCGTGTTGCCCCTGTGTGAATCGAGCCTTTGGGTACAGTGTAGCATGACCGGGCAATTGTCATTTAAACAGTGACAGCACTGAAAGCTGAAAATTGGCCGGGGCAGGAAGGGGGGTGTTTATATTTTTTTATTCACTTTAGTTGTTGAAAATCATCTAGCGCAGCGTTAGCCTTGGGGCTTCTTTTCTTTTATAGGGGGTTGTCTCCTATCTCTATGTAGCGCTGGTAGATTTTTTAATCTACCGCTGATAGGTAAATCTAGTGGGTCACTTGTTAGGTGAAGTTAGATTTGCCTCTGTTCCAGCTTGGCTGACGTTGTGTGTAGTTCCGCATTGTGCCGGTGGGTGTCGCTGTCACCATGGGCCAGTGTTGGAAAAGCAACGTGTTGAAGCGTATGGGTGCTCCTCTGTCCCGGAGACAACTCGGTGGAGGTGGTCCTCCGAGTTGCATTCTGGGAGAAGGTATTTATGGGACAGACGCCATATTTTGGGGTTCGTTTTCAGCCACCTGCTGGCCCTCCTGGCCGACAGGTATGCGTTAAGAGTACCACCTCGTGGTCCTCCGTTCCAGAGGCCTGCGTCGCTGCGGCGTGTGAGTGGGCCCAGAGGTCTGTCTGGGGCCTACCACAGCAGCAGAGGAATGGTCCTGAGCTGTCTATCATGAGTGAAGAAGCTGGACAACCGAGGAGATCCCAGGGGAGGACCCGTCATGGAGGGATCATGCAGAGTGCTGGTCTGGAGAGGGGCCTGGTGACTCGGTTGGAGGACGTATCCTGAAATATAGTACTGCTGGGTCGGCTTAAAGGTTCAAGTACTGTGTCTGATATTCATCGCAAACCAATAAGTCCTGTGGCAGAGGATCGTACGGGTTTTATTCCAAACAAGTCTGTGGCAGAGACTTTTGTTCATGCTACGTACTAGCTGCTAGGCAAGTGAGAGATGTCTATCCAGGCGGGCAAAGATTAAATCCTACAAAGGGGGAGACTATTCAACTACAAGTGTTCAATTCCAAAGAATGTTCTGAAGAATACTACGGAAAGGTATTTGAGCTTCCCTGCAGCTTTCCTTCTGCCTCTTTCCTGCTTTTGTTCATTAAAGCATTGAAAAATATACTTGAGTGTTCAGTGCTTGCATCGCCCAGAGGTAAACTCAACGGAACCCTAGACCCGGTGCCGGTGAAACAGGGGTATCAAGAGTGAAGGTAACAGCCCGCTTTAAACCAGCAGCTCCACCGAGAGTTAGTGCTACATCCATTATTTACGTCTGACAGTTTTGGTATAGTTTTGGTGCCTGGTATTCAAGTGGTTAAAGCAGATGAGAATTTTGACATTTCATGAACTGCCGCGTCACGAATGTTAATTCTAAATTATGAACGGTAGTTTACAAGACCAAACTCTTCCCAGTCGTTCCTTGATTCCGAGCATGCGTGGTTGTACTTTTCGACTTTTGTGTGACGGATTTGAGTACTGACCATACAAAAATCAGGCGTGGAGCCGTCGTTAGCCAAAAATTGACTAGCCTGTCATCCAACATTTGTTGGTCAAAAATTGTAAAACAAGTCCAAAGGAGCGTACTAACGGTAAGAATTTCAGACAACAGCCTGTCAAACGACAATCCCCTTCTGATTTTCGTACCGTGTTTACGAGGCTTAAGTGATATTATTTGGCCAACCAACAGCCAATCATTAGGTATTATGGCCAACCGACAGTCAGTCACCAAGCACTACTATAGTAAATTACTGTGGTTTCTTGTGGTTTGGCCCATTCCTTTTACACTTATGAGTCTGGCACCTTCAAAAAGTCAAGCAACTCTTTGATCTTGGTTATTCTCAAACCTACCCTCATGGTAATGATTATACATAAACAGGGGTAAAAATGGAGTCACTGTGGAATGTTTCTGGTTATATAGGTCCATATAGGTAAAAATAATTATTACGTTTACCACTTCCTCCGTGACAGGGTTTCTTTTTTCTTGGCCACTAATGGCCCGCACACGCGATCCGAAAATCAGACAAAAATATACCGCTTTCGAATCGATCATACAATAATCGGATCGTTAGTACAGAGCTTTCGAGAGACGATCACAACAGTTCATCCCATATTATCCGATCGGACAAACACAAATTTTTTTTTCGTATGATACCAGATCGTATGATTTTCATTCAATCTGTACAGTTGTTGTCCGAAAATACAATAGAAATACACTACAACACATCACATCACTTGCGATTTTTTTATTCTGTCGTACGAGAATTTTCGTAACTTTAGTAACCTCTCTATTTTTGATATGCGACTAGCATGCATAAAAAAAGGGATGATTTGTCGTCCAATTTTCGGATCGCGTGTACGGGCCATTAGTGGCCAAGAAAAAAGAAACCCTGTCACCGAGGAAGTGGTAAACGTAATAATTATTTTTACCTATATGGAACTGTAATGCCCCGTACACACGGTCGGACATTGATCGGACATTCCGACAACAAAATCCTAGGATTTTTTCCGACGGATGTTGGCTCAAACTTGTCTTGCATACACACGGTCACTCAAAGTTGTTGGAAAATCCGATCGTTCTGAACGCGGTGACGTAAAACACGTACGTCGGGACTATAAACGGGGCAGTGGCCAATAGCTTTCATCTCTTTATTTATTCTGAGCATGCGTGGCACTTTGTCCGTCGGATTTGTGTACACACGATCGGAAATTCCGACAACGGATTTTGTTGTCGGAAAATTTTATAGCCTGCTCTCAAACTTTGTGTGTCGGAAAATCCGATGGAAAATGTGTGATGGAGCCCACACACGGTCGGAATTTCCGACAACAAGGTCCTATCACACATTTTCCATCGGAAAATCCGACCGTATGTACGGGGCATAAGCGTATTTATCATTTTATCCTGACTGTATTCCTTTAACCACTAGCCGACCAGCTCATGCAGATATACTGCGGCAGGTCCGTGCAAGGAGGACGGCGGGAGCGCGCACGCGCCGCAGCAGCGAACTTGTGAGGAGAGGCAGAACGGGGAACTGCCTATGTAAACAAGGCGATTCCCCCTTCTGGCAGATGACATGACAGAGATCTACTGTCCCCATTGATGGGGAACAGCGATCTCTGTCATGTCCCTGGTAGCCTATCCCCCCCTACCATTAGAACACACCCAGGGAACACACCTAAATCCTTGATCGCCTCCTAGTGTTAACCCCTTCCCTGCCAGTGTCATTTTTACATTGATCAGTGCATTTTTATAGCACTGATCAATGTAATATAATCAATGTAATAATGTCACTGCTCCCCAAAAAGTGTCATTTGGGGTCAGATTTGTCGCAGTCCCGCTAAAAATCACAGATCGCCAACATTACCAGTAAAACAATAAAAAAAAAACTAAAGTCCCTAAATCTATCCCATAGTTTGTAGACACAATAACTTTTGCGCAAACCAATCAATATACTATTGCACTATATTGCAATTTGTTTTACCAAAAATATGTAGAAGAATATATATCGGCCTAAACTGATGAATAAATAGTTTTTTTATATTTTTTTTGGATATGTATTATAGCAGAAAATAAACAAAAAATTTTTTTTTTTCAAAATTGGCAGTCTTTTTGTTTGGGTACAGCGTCGAGGAAAAAAATTAAAAAAAAAAACTTTTCTCCTGCAAGGCAATGTTATAATGTGCTAGTATGCATCGCGTATTAGCACATTATTTGAAACTTACCTTAAAGTGTTACTGAACCCACAACAGTAAAATCAGTCTGTATATGCAGTAAAGCATGCTTGTTATACTCACTGTGTCACCTAAGGGGTTAATCCCTCCGCATTTTATAAAAAGGCTATTTGATCCTGTCCTCTCTGATCCTCTTCTTCTTCCACAGTCCCCAATCCATCTCCTAAAAAGACAGAGCCTTGGAGTCACTTTGCACATGCTCAGTTTTGTGTGCTTTGCTAGAGAGTTTTTTTTTTTTCTCGATAGGATGCATGTGATCAGCACAGGGCCAATCAGCACTGTCCAGACAGAGGGTCGGGGGTCCTGCAGCCTCATAGGACAGTAAGAGCAGAATGAAAACTCCTCCTACGAGATTTAACCAGACACTGATAGAAGTTAGATAGAAGATATAATACTGCTGATGAGAAAAGGTATTTAGAAGATTATATTTACTAAAATAATTGCATTTTCATGTTCTGTGCACTGTGGGAGACCGGATATTGTGAATGCAGGGTCCTGGGTTTAGTAACACTTTACTAAACCAAACCCTCCAGCGACGCACTGTCACCACTGACATGGCTTCCACCTTCATTGGATCTTCCTTCTGGGTTCGCGGGTTCCAGTCCTTTGAAAGGCCAAACTATGATGACGTCAGTCCCGCGCATACGTGCGGGAGTCACTGTTTATGGCACAGAGCTCTGAAGGAATGGCACCGGCATGCCGTTCCTTCAGAGCTCATGCACCGGTGATGTCACCAGTGCCTACAAAAAAAGTCTCCTAAACTTTGCACCTTTCGGAGATATTTAGAGTACCTACAGGTAAGCTTTATAGGCTTACCTATAGGTAAACTCACCTGTAGCTAAAACATAAACAAATGGCCTTTACTACCACTTTAAGCATGTGGCCATCTGACCATCACATCTACCTATATGGCCAAAAGTATATGAACCACCTCCAAATACTTGAGTTTGGATGTTTTCAATGAAGGTATGCTGTTAATGCTACACCATACAATGACATTTTAACTTCCAACCTTGTGTCAACAGTTTGGTGAAGGCGCTTTTCTGTTCCAGCACAACTGTGTTCTTGTGTACAAGCCCAGCTACATAGAGCCTTGGTTTGATAAGTTTGGTGTGGAGGAACTTGAGTATCCTGCACAAGGCCCTGAACTCATCCATACTGAACATCTTCCAGATGGATTGGAATGCCGTCTGTGAGCCAGGTCTTCTCATCCACCATAAGTACCTGACCTCACAAATGCTCTTTTGGCTGAATGGACACAAATTCCTACAAACACACTCCAAAATCTTATGGAAAGCCTTTTTAGTAGAAATGAGGCTGTTATACCCACAAAGGGAGGCCTACTCCATATTAACTCCTGTGGTTTTAAAGTGGAATGCCAAATAACATCATTTACAGTGGATGCAGTGGTGGCTGGTGCTCAGTATTTTGAGGGGGGCAAACTAATGCCTCCCCCGGGAGACAAACGGGAAATCAGCGATCCCCCCCCCCCTTTCTCCATGGGAGACGAATGAGAAGGCGGCGATCAGAGGCCTCCTTACTTTAGGAGGCAGATGACAAGGATCCGGGGTAGGGCTGCTGCTCCTCTCTCCAGCTTCTCGTCGCTCCGGGGCCGTTGCTTCTCCTGGCCGAACAGGAAGTGGGTCCTGAGACCCGATTGGCTGGGATCAATGGCTAATCAGGTCTCAGGACCCGCTTCCTGATTGGCCAGGAGGAGAATCGGGAAGACAATAGCGAATATTAATTCACTATTGTCACACAACTGGGTGGCCTCCGGCCGAAGTGCTCTGCGCCCCAAGCCCACCCTTTTTTGAAGCCAATTAGAGCCTCAGGCTCTAATCATGTGCTTAAAAAAAAAAAAAACTAATTAAAATCCATGCATCCGATGCCCTACATGTAGATTAGGGGCGGGGCACATGGATTAGGGGGGCGGTGCCCATGCGCCCCTTATGTACGGGCCGCCACTGAGTGAATGTGATAGACAAGTGTCCATAAACACTTGGCAATATGTTCTATGTACAATAATGAATGATACCTCTGCGTTACCTCTGTACAAAAAAAGTAAAGTGTGAATAATGTAGTTTATAAGTGCTCAAATAATGCCAGGTATGGTTGCCGCAAACACCACACTGCGTTCCCACCAGTAATGAAATAGTATATATAGATAAGTGCTGCGCAAACCAAAGGTAAAACCAATAACTTAACAGTTAAACTCAAATAGTCCATATTATAGAAATATATCAAATCATCAGAAAAATAACACCGCGTGATCACCAACTATAGGAGTCTATGAGCAGCCCGAGAGGGCAGACAGTAGGAGTAAAGATACCGTGTATTGTGAAAGCCCATCTTGCCACTTCCCCTTCCAGACATCACAAATGCGACCATGGGAGCTGGCAGTGGATAGGTAATCTCCTTCAGCGCCCATTAACCAGCGGAGATTTTTGGGATCCTGCAGCGCCCCAGCACACCTCAGGCGAATCGCATGTGAGGGAGCCTTAAAAGGACCACCACCACAGGATACCCAAATCAACTTAAAAGGACTACAACTGGGCTAACATCGATGGAGGATGATTTCTTTATGTGATCAAAAGCGTATTTTGATTACTCACTAAGGTGAGAATACTGGGAGCACCTGTCACCATTAAGAATGAGCCGAACACCCCCCAGTTCGGTTCGCACCAGAACATCCGAACATGGCAAAAAATTCGGAAGAACACACAAACTCTGTTAAAGTCTATGGGACACAAACATGAAAAATCAAAAGTGCTAATTTTAAAGGCTTATATGCAAGTTATTGTCATAAAAAGGGTTTGGGGACCTGGGTCCTGCCCCAGGGGACATGTATCAATGCAAAAAAAAGTTTTAAAAACTGACGTTTTTTTCGGGAGCAGTGATTTGTTTAATGCTTAAAATGAAACTAAAAAAATGAAATATTCCTTTAAATATCGTACCTGGGGGGTGTGTATAGTATGCCTGTAAAGTGGCGCATTTTTCCCGTGTTTAGAACAGTCCCTGCACAAAATGACATTTCTAAAGGAAATATTGTCATTTAAAACTGATCGCTGTAATGAATTGTCGGGTCTCGGCAATATGGATAAAACTCATTGAAAAAAAGGTCATGGGTTCCCCCCCTGTCCATCATTACCAGGCCCTTTGGGTATGGTATGAATATTGAGGGGAACCCCGAACCAAAAATGAAAAAACAAATTGTGTGAGGGTTTCCCCAAAATCAATACCAAGCCCATGAGGTCTAATATGGAAATTAAGGGGAAACCTGCACCAAATTAAAAAAACAAATGGCGTAGGGGATTATATTATATGCTTTATATGAGATGGCACTGGTGGGCACAGATGAGATGGCACTGGTGGGCACAGATGAGACTGCACTAGTAGGCACAGATGAGAGTGCACTGGTGGGCACAGATGAGACTGCACTAGTAGGTACAGATGAGATGGCACTAGTAGGCACAGATGAGATGGCACTGGTGGGCACAGATGAGATGGCACTGGTGGGCACAGATGAGATAGCACTGGTGGGCACAGATGAGACTGCAGTGATGGAGTATATATAGGAAAGAAGAAGGTGGGTGTATATAGCTGTATACACTACACAGAACAGATGTACTCACAATTTGTGTATATTATCTGTGTAGTAGTGTATACAGCTATATCCACACCTTCTTCCTTCCTGTATATAGAGACCTTCCTCCATCATCATTGACTGCGGATATACATCATTTGTCCTGTTAATGTATATATAGCTGTATACTGGACAGATGATATATATCTGCAGTCAATGATGATGGAGGAAGGTCTCTATATACAGCAAGGAAGGTATGGTATATATAGCTGTATATGAGACGGCACTGGTGGGCACAGATGAGACCACACTAGTAGGCACAAATGAGACGGCACTGGTGGGCACAGATGAGACGGCACTAGTGGGTACAGATGAGACGGCACTGGTGGGCACAGATGAGACCGCACTAGTGGGTACAGATGAGGCCGCACTAGTGGGTACAGATGAGTCCGCACTAGTGGGCACAGATGAGACGGCACTGGTCGGCACAGATGAGACCGCACTAGTAGGCACAGATGAGATGGCACTAGTAGGCACAGATGAGATGGCACTGGTGGGCACAGATGAGATGGCACTGGTGGGCACAGATGAGACTGCAGTGATGGAGTATATATATGAAAGAAGAAGGTGGGTGTATATAGCTGTATACACTACACAGAACAGATGTACTCACAATTTGTGTATATTATCTGTGTAGTAATGTATACAACTATACAGTATATATCCACACCTTCTTCCTTCCTGTATATAGAGACCTTCCTCCATCATCATTGACTGCAGATATACATCATTTGTCCTGTTAATGTATATATAGTTGTATACAGGACAGATGATATATATATCTGCAGTCAATGATGATGGAGGAAGGTCTCTATATACAGCAAGGAAGGTAGGGTATATATAGCTGTATATGAGACGGCACTAGTAGGCACAGATGAGACCGCACTAGTAGGCACAGATGAGATGGCACTGGTGGGCACAGATGAGACCGCACTAGTAGGCACAGATGAGATGGCACTGGTGGGCACAGATGAGACCGCACTAGTGGGTACAGATGAGACGGCACTGGTCGGCACAGATGAGACCGCACTAGTAGGCACAGATGAGATGGCACTGGTGGGCACAGATGAGACCGCACTAGTGGGTACAGATGAGACGGCACTGGTGGGCACAGATGAGACCGCACTAGTGGGTACAGATGAGATGGCACTGGTGGGCACAGATGAGACCGCACTAGTGGGTACAGATGAGACGGCACTGGTGGGCACAGATGAGACCGCACTAGTGGGTACAGATGAGGCCGCACTAGTGGGCACTGGTGGGCACAGATAGGCTGCACTGATGGGCACAGATGAGACTGCAGTGATGGGCACAGGCAGGTGGCACTTATGGGCACAGATAAGAGTGCACTGATATGCTGCACTTATGAGGCTGAACTTATGGGCACTGATAGGCTGCACTGATAAGCAATGGACACCGTCCACTGCCCTACTGACACTGTCCACTGCTTTACTGACACAGTCCACAGCCAAATATCTGTAGGAGGGGTTTCCACCATCCCTGCTAAGTTTGCAGTCATTTGATTGTCTTAATATCAGTGTGATGTGTATTATATATGACGTTACATATCACAGAGACCGGTACTGTGGTGATATTGAAGTTTATTGAGAATAGAGACCATACATTAGAGCAGGGCTCTGCAACCCCCGGAACGCGTGCCAGACATGGCACGTGGACACCCTTTGGGTGGCACTCGAGAGCGATCCTGGGAGACCCACCTGGCACATCTAAAAGCCGGTCTAGTTGAGCGGCTGTATAGAGAAGCAGTGCACACGTGGACAACTGTCGGAGGGCATGTGAGAACGATGAGAAAACCGGTCCAGTTCAGCCAGTCATCGGCAGTATAGAGGAGATTCAGCAGTGGGGCTGGTCCTTGACTACCTCTCTTCCTGCCAGCATCAGTGAGCACTTTCCATTGATTCCAACTGTGCAGTGAGGGAATCGAGTGCCCTGGGGCCAGCAGCGCTGCTCATGGTGGTAATTATGCACTTTTTTTTCCCTCTGTGGCAGTCTCCTAATCAGCAGGCTTATGGCTGGGCTATTCCATGTGTGCACCTGCTGTCTCTGAACCCTCCTCTGCTTAAGTAGCCATGCAACAGACTCAAGCAGAAGAGGAGACCAATGAGAAATGCTATTTACCAGGATTTGCGAGAAAAGCTATATACCAGGATTTGTGACAAATGCTATATACCGGGATTTGTGAGAAATGCTATATACCAGGATTTGTGAGAAATGCTATATACCAGGATTGTGAGAAATGCTATATACCAGGCTTTGTGAGAAATGCTATATACCAGGATTTGTGAGAAATGCTATATACCAGGATTTGTGAGAAATGCTATATACCAGGATTGTGAGAAATGCTATATACCAGGCTTTGTGAGAAATGCTATATACCAGGCTTTGTGAGAAATGCTATATACCAGGATTTGTGAGAAATGCTATATGCCAGGCTTTGTGAGAAATGCTATATATCAGAATTTGTGAGAAATACTATATACCAGGATTTGAGAGAAAAGCTATATGCCAGGCTTTGTGACAAATGCTATATACCGGGATTTGTGAGAAATGCTATATACCAGGATTGTGAGAAATGCTATATACCAGGATTGTGAGAAATGCTATATACCAGGCCTTGAGAGTGTGATGGGGCTGGAGTTGGGACTGATCTGAGGTGTAAAGGTGCAAAAATTGGGACTGGCATATACATTTCAACTTTACCAGAGTTACCTCGCAGTATATATTACTATTATTCAAGTTGTTTTCAGAAATTACGTTATAAAATTTTCTTTTCGTGATTGTGTGAAGTTGACGTTTTGTTTCATGTAGCCGGCACTCTCAGTTTCTTCAAAAAATATTTTTGGCACACTCTGCTCAAAAGGTTGCCTACCCCTACATTAGAGGGTTCTGCCATTATTGTGTTATTGATGAGTAAGTTACAAGCAGTTTAAATAAGAGGTATCAAGCAGCACTCACAAATTGTGAGTACATCTGTCCTGTGTAGTGTATACAGCTTTATACACCCACCTTCTTCCTTCCTGTATATAGAGACCTTCCTCCACGCAGATATACATCATCTGTCCTGTTACTGTATATAGCTGTATACAGGACAGATTATGTATATCTGCAGTCAGTGATGATGGAGGAAGGTCTCTATATACAGGAAGGAAGGTGGGTGTATATAGCTAGCTGTATACAGGACAGATGATGTATACCTGCATACCCTGATCTGTGAGGCTGAGCTGTATATCCTGATCTGTGAGGCTGAGCTGTATACTCTGTCCTGTGATTCTGGGGCTGTATACTCTGTCCTGTGATTCTGGGGCTGTATACTCTGTCCTGTGATTCTGGGGCTGTGTACTCTGTCCTGTGATTCTGGGGCTGTATACTCTGTCCTGTGATTCTGGGGCTGTGTACTCTGTCCTGTGATTCTGGGGCTGTGTACTCTGTCCTGTGATTCTGGGGCTGTGTACTCTGTCCTGTGATTCTGGGGCTGTATACTCTGTCCTGTGATTCTGGGGCTGTATACTCTCTGTCCTGTGATTCTGGGACTCTATACTCCATCCTGTGATTCTTGGGCTGTATACTCTCTGTCCTGTGATTCTGGGGCTGTATACTCTGTCCTGTGATGCTGAGCTGTATACTCTGTCCTGTGATTCTGTGGCTGTGTACTCTGTCCTGTGATGCTGAGCCGTATACTCCTGACACTATGGGTGGGATCAAGTGGAATACAGGCAACGGAGTGGGTGAATTATTTAAGGGGTGGGACTTATGAGAAGTGGGAGGGGTCAAAAAAGGAAGGAGCGGTGTCTGGCGCTCCCCCATCCTAAAACTTCACCAGCCACCACTGCTCAGAATTCACCCGATTCCTTCCTTTGAGCTATGTGTGGCCCTGTTGGCACCACCCAGCTCAACAAACTTCAATTGAAAAATTGATGGTGCCAGATGAAAAATTGTCAGCCGAACAGTGATTGCATCCTGTCAAATGCAGTCACTGCTCAGATGGGTGTCGGCAGCTGTGAGCAGGGCCACCGATAAGGGGGTACCACCAGGACTCTTGTAGGGGGCTCAGGCCCCATCACTTAATAATGGGTGCTCAGCCAGCTGGCAGCTTTGAATACATGTTCCATTGAGGGGAGGACTGACCATTTGGGTACTGCCCATGGGCCCGGGGCCAGTAGTACTTGTTGCGGAGCGTCAATCATACTCCATCAAACTTTCATGCAGAACAGTGCTCTCCTCAGCAGTCCAATTTCCTATCAGTTCAGGTTCCTAGATCAGTGACATGTTATCAGTCCCCCCGTCCTCTCCGCAGACACGGACCCCCTTACATGAGGGTAGGACAGGAAGGAGACAGCGGAGAACCTGCCGGTGTCCAACCACAGAACAGGGAACACCCCCTCCGGGAGAGCCATGTATAACAAACCCCACCCCTCCTCTGCAGGCAGCGGCCACTCACTGGCCACCAGGATCACTGCCCTGATTCTGCAGCCCTGATCCCCCCTTTCTCACCTCCCCCTCTCTCTCTCTGCTTCCTCCTATCTTTCTCTCACCCCCTTCTCTTTCTGTCACCCCGCCTCTTTATTTCTCACCCACCCCTCTCTCCCACCTCCCCCCCTCCCCCTACCTTTTTCCCCCCTTAGGGGGTGGAATCAGGGGCAGCGTTGAGGCCCCTGTCAGGTAGGCTGTACGGGGCCCTGTGATTTCTAACAGCAGCCCTAGCTGTAAGAATACAATAGCTGGCGGAGGAGATTCCTTCATCCACGCTAATCTATTTGATTTCTCTTGTTCACACCATAACTAGCTATGTGTGTACCTTACTAGATTTTTAGCTTGAATCTTATGCCACGTACACAGGATCGGAATTTTCGTCGGGAAATGTTGGATGTGAGCTTGTTGTCGGAAAGTCCGACCGTGTGTATGCTCCATCGAACATTTGCTGTCGGAATTTCCGCACACAAATGTTTGAGAGCAGGTTCTCAAATTTTCCGACAACAAGTTTTGTTGTCGGAAAGTCTGAACGTGTGTAAACAAGTCCGTCGCACAAAGTTCCACGCATGCTCGGAATCAAGCAGAAGAGCCGCACTGGCTGTCGAACTTCCTTTTTCTCGGCTCGTCCTACGTGTTGTACGTCACCGCGTTCTTGACGTTCGGAATTTCCGACAACATTTGTGTGACCGTGTGTATGCAAGACAAATTTGAGCCAACATCCTTCAGAAAAAAGTCCATGGTTTTTGTTGTCGGAAAATCCGATCGTGTGTATGGGGCATTACGTGTCTCCATGCATCTTGTAACCTACTACTTTGCTATCTGGCATGTTGTAGCTCATTTCTTTGAGCCCAGGTTCACACTGCTGCGGGATTGAAATCATGCAAGTTTAGCTGAATTCCTGTATGTCAGGCCAACGATTTCAGAGAAAGCTGTGCGGTTTCCTGCACAGATGTCTATTGAAGTTGCACCTTAAACCTTTTCGGGAATCAGTGCAGCGCTGCAAAGTCGGCATCGTACCAATTCAGATGGTTCCATTGTGGGCAATAGCCGTCGATTTGAAATGTCAAATCGCATGCCAATTCGCATCAATGTGAACCAAGGCTTATGATAAGATATATCTTGAAAAGCAAAAGGGGGGTTTTGGGACTTTAAATGAGGTACATGATACCATGCACCTCCATTCCTAATTCAGAAATAAGAAAGGGGTTTTGGGACTTTGAGTGAGGCACAAGACTTGTGGTGGGAGAAATTATAAAATTGTTTAATTGACATATGAACAAAGCATATGATACATGGTTGGACATGAGTATTTTTTATCTATATACGAGGCAATGTCATACAGAAAAGAAGGATTCATATACAGTATCTCATAAAAGTGAGTACACCCCTAACATTTTTGTAAATATTTTATTACATCTTTTCATGTGACAACACTGAAGAAATGACACTTTGCTACAATGTAAAGTAGTGAGTGTACAGCTTGTATAACAGTGTAAATTTGCTGTCCCCTCAAAATAACTCAACACACAGCCATTAATGTCTAAACCGCTGGCAACAAAAGTGAGTACACTCCTAAGTGAAAATGTCCAAATTGGGTCCAATTAGTCATTTTCCCTCCCCGGTGTCATGTGACTCGTTAGTGTTTCAAGGTCTCAGGTATGAATGGGGAGTAGGTGTATTAAATTTGGTGTTATCGCTCTCACTCTCTCATACTGGTCACTGGTAGTTCAATATGACACCTCATGGCAAAGAACTCTCTGAGGATCTGCAAAAAAGAATTGTTGCTCTACATAAAGATGGCCTAGGCTATAATAAGATTGCCAAGACCCTGAAACTGAGTAGCACGGTGGCCAAGACGATACAGCGGTTTAACAGGACAGGTTCCACTCAGAACAGGCCTCACCATGGTCGACCAAAGATGTTGAGTGTACATGCTCAGCGTCATATCCAGAGGTTGTCTTTGGGAAATAGGCGTATGAGCGCTGCCAGCATTGCTGCAGAGGTTGAAGGGATGGGGGTCAGCCTGTCAGTGCTCAGACCATACGCCGCACACTGCATCGAATTGGTCTGCATGGCTGATGTCCCAGAAGGAAGCCTCTTCTAAAGATGATGCACAAGAAAGCCTGCAAACAGTTTGTTAAAGACAAGCAGACTAAGGATATGGATTACTGGAACCATGTCCTGTTGTCTGATGAGACCAAGATAAACTTCTTTGGTTCAAATGGTGACAAGCGTGTGTGGCGGCAATCAGGTGAGAGTACAAAGACAAGTGTGTTTTGCCTGCAGTCAAGTACGGTGGTGGGAGTGTCATGGTCTGGGGCTGCATAAGTGCTGCCGGCACTGGGGAGCTACAGATCATTGAGGGAACCATGAATGCCAACATGTACTGTGACATACTGAAGCAGAGCATGATCCCCTCCCTTCAGAGACTGGGCCGCAGGGCAGTATTCCAACATGATAATGACCCCAAACACACCTCCAAGATGACCACTGCTTTGCTATAGAAGCTGAGGGTAAAGGTGATGGACTGGCCAAGCATGTCTCCAGACCTAAACCCTATTGAGCATCTGTGGGACATCCTCAAACGGAAGGTGGAGGAGCACAAGGTCTCTAACATCCACCAGCCCTGTGATGTCGTCATGGAGGAGTGGAAGAGGACTCCAGTGGCAACCTGTGAAGCTCTGGTGACCTCTGGTGACCTCCATAGGCAGTGCTGGAAAATAATGGTGGCCACACAAAATATTGACACTTTGGCCCCAGTTTGGACATTTTCACTTAGGGGTGTACTCACTTTTGTTGCCAGCGGTTTAGACATTAATGGCTGTGCGTTGAGTTATTTTGAGCGGACAGCAAATGTACACTGTTATACAAGCTGTACACTCACTACTTTACATTGAAGCAAAGTATCATTTCTTCAGTGTTGTCACATGAAAAGATATAATAAAATATTCACAAAAATGTGAGGGGTGTACTCACTTTTGTGAGATACAGTATATGTATATACACATGCACGCATCTGAAATCACTTAGACCCCTTTCACACTGGGGCGGTTTGCAGGCGTTATTGCGCTAAAAATACCGCCTGCAAACCGACCCAAAACAGCCGCTGCTGTTTGTTCAGTGTGGAAGCCCGAGGGCTTCCACACTGAAGCGGTGCGCTGGCAGGAGAAGAAAAAAACTCCTGCAAGCCGCATCTTTGGGGCGGTGAAGGAGCGGTGTATTCACCGCTCCTAAACCACTCCTGCCCATTGAAATCAATGGAGCATCGCGGCTATACCACGGCAATACCGCGGCTATAGCCGCGATATGCGAGCGGTTTTAACCCTTTTTCGGCCGCCAGCGAGGGTTAAAACCGCACCGCTAGGGGCCGAATACAGCCGCAAAAATGACGGTAATCAATGGGGCATCGCGGCTATACCGCGGCAATACCGCGGCTATAGCCGCGCTATGCGAGTGGTTTTAACCCTTTTTCGGACGCCAGCGGTGGTTAAAACCGCACCGCTAGCGGCCGAATACAGCCGCAAAAATGCGCTGTTTTACCGCCGACGCCCCCACCGCCCCAGTGTGAAAGGGGCCTTAGTATCCCATAGAAGTAATTCATGTAAAAAGCCAAATGCTTATTGAGTAATGGATACAAAAGGGTTATAAGATACAAATGAATCACAGTTGAGGTCAAGCTATGTGTTGGGACATGATGCCATTAATAGGCTCAATGCGTTTCGTGGCCAGGTGCCACTCATCAGGAGCAAACGCATTGCATGAATAAAACACCCTTGCCTATTGCGCTTGGAGGGTGCTCTTGGGGTGTGTTGGTGCGCTCGCTTCTTCCTTGGGTTCATTCCCTCAGCTCCTGGGGCAGACTTGCCTCGCAAACCCTGACTTACAGTACTGCTTATTTGGAACAATTTATACATATGCAATGCGTTTGCTCCTGATGAGTGGCACCTGGCCACGAAATGCATTGAGCCTATTAATGGCATCATGTTCCCAACACATAGCTTGACCTCAACTTTGTATCCTATAACCCTTTTGTATCCATTATTCAATAAGCATTTGGCTTTTTACATGAATTACTTCTATGGGATACTATGTGATTTCAGATGCGTGCATGTGTATATACATATATATATGAATCCTTCTTTTCTGTATGCCATTGCCTCGTATATAGATAAAAAATACTCATGTTCAACCATGTTTATGAGGTATGCTTTGTTCATATGTCAATTAAACAATTTTATCATTTCTCCCACCACGTGTTTTGTGCCTCACTCAACGTCCCAAAACCCCTTTCTTATTTCTGATTAGTATTTTTGCCTTGTGTCCCGCCATCTTGCAGGCTTATAAACTAAAAATCCAAAAAATCTTGCAGGTTTGCTCGAGCTTTATCTCTGTTGAGTGTTAATCATGCTTTTGTTTCCGATTATTTCCTCCACCCAGTATGATGTCTGTCACTACACTCGCTGCATTCCGGCTTGGTTATCAGTCTGTCCTAGTAATCCCCAGTGTATCCTGTTAGTACACGTCAATCTCATTTCAGTGCTTTTTATTACCCCTTGTATGTATCTCATTGCCCATAGCTGCCAACTGTCCCTGGTTTCGAGGAACCGTCCTTGATTTGGAACAAAGTCCCTCTGTCCCTCTTTCTCTTCATTTGTCCTTCACTTTGGTCTGAACTATATAGTTGTATATTAAATAAACTTTTTTTCTTTAAAAAAGTGTTTTCCAGTGCTAAACCTTTCATCTAATTTCTAAATTGCTGCATTTGTAAATTTCAAAAGCAAAGGAATAGTATGGGTAAAAAAAAAAAAGGACTTGTGGCTTTAACTACATAATTTATCGGCGTATAACACGCACATTCATTTTAAGAGGGAAGTTTCAGGAAAAAAACGTAAATTTTAAATAAGGAACTTTGAAGCAAAATAAGGGTCAGTGCCCATCTGCAGCCTCACAAGTGTCATTAATACAGCCTCATCAGTCCACATTAATGCAGCCTCACCATTGCCATCAATGCAGCAGCTTCACAATTGCCATCAATGCAGCAGCCTCACCATTGCCATCAATGCAGCAGCCTCACCATTGCCATCAATGCAGCAGCCTCACCATTGCCATTAATGCAACAACCTCACCATTGCCATCAATGCAGCAGCCTAACCATTGCCATCAATGCAGCAGCCTCACCATTGCCATTAATGCAACAACCTCACCATTGCCATCAATGCAGCAGCCTAACCATTGCCATCAATGCAGCAGCCTCACCATTGCCATCAATGCAGCAGCCTCACCATTGCCATCAATGCAGCAGCCTCACCATTGCCATCAATGCAGCAGCCTCACCATTGCCATCAATGCAGCAGCCTCACCATTGCCATCAATGCAGCAGCCTAACCATTGCCTTTAATGCAGCAGCCTCACCATTGCCATCAATGCAGCAGCCTCACCATTGTCATCAAAGCAGCAGCCTCACCATTGCCATTAATGCAACAACCTCACCATTGCCATCAATGCAGCAGCCTAACCATTGCCATCAATGCAGCAGCCTCACCATTGCCATCAATGCAGCAGCCTCACCATTGCCATCAATGCAGAAGCCTCACTATTGCCATCAATGCAGCAGCCTCACCATTGCCATCAATACAGCAGCCTCACCATTGCCATCAATGCAGCAGCCTCACCATTGCCATCAATACAGCAGCCTCGCCATTGCCATCAATGCAGCAGCCTCACCATTGCCTTTAATGCAGCAGCTTCACCATTGCCCTCAGTGAAGTCTGATCAATGCCCATCTGCAGCCTAGAGGGGACAGGGAGGGGGGCAGGATGAGCACCGACAGATTACATACAGTGAGAATCTCCTATGATAGACAGAACAGTGGTCCAATGGCTTCCCAGGAGATGGGACTTCCTATTACAGAGGCCACCAAGTAAACAGGAGAGTCTTATGCCGCGTACACACGGTCGGACTTTTCAGCTACAAAAGTCCGACAGCCTGTCCGACAGACTTTCGACGGACTTTCGACGGACTTGCGGCAGACTTTCTTATGAACGGACTTGCCTACACACGATCACACAAAAGTCCGTCGAATTCTTACGTGATGACGTACACCGGACTAAAATAAGGAAGTTGATAGCCAGTAGCCAATAGCTGCCCTAGCGTGGGTTTTTGTCCGTCAGACTAGCATACAGACGAGCGGATTTTTCGACCGGACTCGAGTCCGTCGGAAAGATTTGAAGCATGTTTCACATCTAAAGTCCGTCGGATTTGAGGCTGAAAAAGTCAGTTGAAAGTCCGGAGAAGCCCACACACGATCGGATTACCAGCCAGCTTTAGTCCGTCAGCGTCCGTTGGACTTTTGTAGACGAAAAGTCCGACCGTGTGTACGCGGCATTAAGGTACGTAATCTGACGGCGCTCGTCCCGCCCCCCCCCCCCGAGGCAGTTAAAATTGAAGTATTGGCGTATAACATGCACATGCTATTTGCACCCGATTTTCAGGGTGAATAAGTGCGTGTTATACGCCAATAAATACAGTAATAATTTTTTTTTTATTATAACTTTCCTTTAACTGCTTCCGGACCACCCCACGTACATTTACTGCAGCAGAGCGGCCCGGCTGCACAAAATCAGGAACCTGTACGTGATTTCGTGCACGCGGTTGGACACAGCGGAAGCCAATCAGCAGGACCCGCCGATCGTTCACAGGAGAGACGGATCGGCCGTCTGCCTGTGTAAACAAGGTAAATGGTGGATCTGTCAGGAAGGGAAAGAGAGATCTTGTGATTCAGCTAAGCTGAATCATGGGTCTCTCTTTTCCTTCAGTGTGACACTGCCCCACACAGTTAGTAAGCACCTCCCTAGGGAACATTTAACCCTTTGATCGCCCCTGGTGTTAACCCCGTTCACTGCGAGTGTCATTAGTACAGTGACAGTGCATTTTAATAGCACTGATCACTGTATTGGTGTCACTGGTCCCCAAAAAAGTGTCACAGTGTCAGATTTGGCCGCCGCAATGTCGCAGTCCAGCAAAAAAATCGCAGATCGCCGCCATTACCAGTAAAAAAATTAAAATAAAATAAAAGTCCCTAAATCTATCCAGTAGTTTGTAGACGCTATAACTTTTGCGCAAACCAATCAATATACGCTTATCAGGATTTTTTTTACCAAAAATATGTAGAAGAATACATATTGGCCTAAATTGGTAAAGAATTTTTTTTTTAATTTTTTTTTTTTGCACATCTATTAAAGCAAAAAGTAGAAAATATAGTTTGTTTTTCAAAATTATCTGTCTTTTTTTGTTTATAGCGCAAAAAATAAAAACCATAGAGGTGATCAAATACCACCAAAAGAAAGCTCTATTTGTGGGAAAAAAAGGACATTCATTTTATTTGGGTACAGCGTCGCACGACCGCGCAATTGTCAGTTAAAGGCGACGCAGTGCTGTATAGCAAAAAATGGCTTGGTTAGGAAGTGGGTAAAACCTTCTGGAGCTGAAGTGTTTAAGGAGGCGTGGCAAAGAGGTATGTCCTATGCCTACATACTTTTGCTAATAGGTGTCCCTCGTTCCCATCTCAAAAAGTTGGTAGGTATGCCATTGCCCCAGGTTAGCACCTAGTTTGTTGTGCTTATCACATACCCTGTTTCCCCGAAAATAAGACCTAGCGTGATTGCCAGTGATGGCTGCCATATAAGCAATACCCCCCAAATAAGCCCTACCCTGTTTCCCCCGAAAATAAGCCCTACCCTGAAAATAAGACCTACAAGGACTTTAACTAGGGCTTATTTGGGGGGTAGGTCTTATATTGCAGCCATCACCTACAATCATGCTAGGTCTTATTTTCAGGGAAACAGGGTAGGTCCCAACTGTCCCTCTTTTGGAACCAAACCCTTCCTTCTTCCCCGGTTGTCCCTCATTTTGATCAGATGTATGGCCCTCAAGAAGAATGTACTGATTAACTGCCAAAGGTATTATACTGCACTATACCTTTCATCCAACCTTAAAGCTGGCCATACACGTATCAGTGGGCTGATCGAAAAAAAAAAAGACTGAACGGATTCCCCCAGCCACACAACCAAGATGAATTGGGGGCATCCTCCCTGTTGTGTCATTGTATTCTGACAGCTGGGACTGCTCTTGATTGAAACTACATTTTCGAGAAAGCAAGTTCAAAAGCAACCGGTTAATAGATTGACTGTTCTCAAATGGGAATTGTCATCGATGGATTGAAATTCCCCCAGTCCCTGCTGGACTGGATACATTTTGAAATTTCAATCCATCTATGGCAAACTTAGAATGGTTAGTTCACCTTTTCAAACTAACCAAACTTCAAACTAAAACCCTACATCCTCCCTGGTCCTCCCTGGTCCCTACCATACTTACTCCTGTGGGTGATGAGCTGTCACTATTCAAGCAGCCGGTGCATCTTTGAAAAGTAACTTCTTACTTTTGTCTGCCATGTCTTCTCAGTGGCTGAGCCCCATCTCTTGTCTGGTCTCTGGATGACCTCCTAGTCCTAAAACCTGCTCTGGCTGACAGCCGTCTCTAGCCCTGAAATCCTTTAGCTTACACACTTTTTTGCTCTAAAGGCCCATACACACGATCTGATTTTTTGACAACAACGGTCCGACGGACCTGTTTTATCGGACAATCCGACCATGTGTATGCTCCATCGGACAATTGTTTTTGGTTTTTCAGCGTACAAATGTTCGCTGTGCATGCTCTCAAACTTTCCGGCAATGTCTGATGGAGGATAATCCGATCGTGTGTACACAAGTCTATAGGACTAAAGTCCAAAGTACAAACATGCATGCTCAGAACCAATGCTAAAGATCAGACAACAATAGCAGAAGTTGCCCAAAAAAGTGGCGTTAAAGAGCTGAAAAACCACGTGATTTGGTGAAAGTTGGCTGAAAATGTTCTGCCGTGTGTATGCAGAACAAGTTCAAGGCCAACGCCCTTCGGACCAAAATCCACTGAAAAGTCTGATGAAAGTCCTATCGTGTGTATGATGCTTTAGAGTCCCCTTGACCCCATCCCAAGAGTTTCCAGCCTTCCTAATCCTAATGCCTCGTACACACGGTCGGAATTTCCAACAACAAATGTTCGATGTGAGCTTGTTGTCGGAAATTCCGACCGTGTGTATGCTCCATCGGACATTTGCTGTCGGAATTTCCGCCAACACATATTTTTGGGAGCTGGATCTCAAATTTTCCGACAACAAAATTTGTTGTCTGAAATTCCGAGCGTGTGTAGACTATTCCGACAGACAAAATTCCACGCCTGCTCGGAATCAAGCAGAAGAGCCGCACTGGGCTATTGAACTTCATTTTTTTCAGCTCGTCGTACGTGTTGTACATCACCACATTCTTGACGTTCGGAATTTCCGACATTTGTGTGACCGTGTGTATGCAAGACAAGTTTGAGCCAACATCCTTCGGAAATAAATCCACGGTTTTGTTGTCGGAATGTCCGATCGTGTGTACGTGACATAAGTGCCCCGCTGATCCTGAACCTTGTAAATAAAGTATGTCATCCTAACATTTTTACCTCCAAATCCTGTCCCCTCTTCACTAAAATGAAGACTGTTTATCTACATAGATAAGACTTGGCCTGGTTTCCAAAGAATGGGTGGAGTAGATTACATATCACAGACATTACAAATCATCTAACCGTCACCTTATTTTTGTTGGGCGTTCAATGTTGATAAAATAAGCTAAATATATTACTCATAGAGCAATCATACCAAAGGTATAAACAGCTTTTAATTCCTGGTACAATGGAAGGCTATGAGGAAAGAAATATATAAGCAGCTGTTGGTGACCTCCCTCTGAAAATGCTAGTTTCTAGACATGTGCAATTTGTTTCGTTCCAAATTGAAATTCGGACAGATTTTTCGTTATTCGGAAGTTTGGATGTATCCAGATTTCCGAATCACAATCGTAACGAATGTAAACAGATCCCAAAAACCAAAACAAAATTTTGGACGAAATTGGAATTCAAATTGTTTTTGAATCAAATTTGATTAGTTATTGAATTTTAATTAAAATAGTTTTCGAATTTGAATAATTTTTGAATCGAATTTCCAAATAAAATATAATACAAAATAAAGTAATAGAATAGAAAAGAATAGAATAGAAAATAAAAAAAATAGAATATAATAGAGTAAAACAGAACAGAATAGAAAATAAAAGAATAGAACAAAATATACAATAAAAAATAAAGGGAAAGAATAAAAATAAAATAATAGAATAGAAAAGAATAGAGTAAAACAGAACAAAATAGAATAGAAAATAAAAGAACAGAATAAAATATAATAGAAAATAAAGGAATAGAATAGAAAAGAATAGAATAGAATAGAATAGAAAGTAAAAAAAAATGAATATAATAGAGTAAAACAGAACAGAATAGAAAAGAAAATAGAATAAAAAATAAAGGGATAGAATAGAAAAGAAAAGAGTAGAGTAAAACGGAACAAAATAGAATAGAAAATAAAAGAACAAAATAAAATACAATAGAAAATAAAGGAATAGAATAGAATACAAAATAGAATAAAATAGAAAGAATATATCCATCTTCTCAAATTTCAAATAGAATACATTTGAATCTGAATACAATAGAAAAGAATAGAATAGAAAAACAGAATAGAGTAGAAAAGAATAGAATAGAAAAAAAAAGAATAGAGTAGAATAAAATTGAAAGAATATAACCATCTTCGAAATTCAAATTTTGAAGGAACCGGACAAAATTCAATCCATCTATGGGAAGGCTGGTTTTACTTAAGTCCATCTATCAACTTCAGTACAACCAGTCTTTTTTTTAAATCAGATTCTTTTTATTTTTATATGCAAACAACTTTAAAATAATACAAACAAAACTATTAATCTCCTGGTTCTTTCAATGAAAGAGAGGGAGACCCCCAATGCTCCACTTACTCTACTGGAACTAGAAGGTACGGTGGCTAGTTTCCCTAATTCTAAGACCCCTTTCACACTGTGCCGCCACCGGCAGTGTAAAGCAGCGCTATTTTTAGTGCCGATTTACCGTCATTTTAGCAGCGCTATTCGGCCGCTAGCGGGGCGGTTTTAACCCCCCGCTAGCGCCTGAAAAGGGGCTAAATCTGCCCGCAAAACACTGCCAGAGCGGCGTTTTGCCGGCGGTATGGCAGCACTGCCCCATTGATTTCAAAGGGGAGCAGCGGTCGAGGAGCTGTGAGTTCACCACTCCTTCATGGCTCCAAAGAAGCTGCTGGCAGGACTTTTTCTGACGCCCTGCCAGCGCACCACTCCAGTGTGAAAGCCCTCAGGCTTTCACGCTGGAGTGAATGGAGCAGCTGTTTTAGGGCGGTTTGCAGGTGCTATTTTTAACGCTATAGCGCCTGCAAAACGCTCCAGTGTGAAAGGGGTATATAAAAGGGATCTATAAAAAATATAAAAAGGAGATGCTTCCTGCCCTTCTTAACACACTAAACTATGCTTTCCATCTAGGGCGGCTTCCAGACACTATGGGGGTTATTTACTAAATGAAAATCCAGTTTGCACTGCAACTGCACTTGGAAGTAAAGTCGCTGTAGATCCGAGGGGGACATGCAAGGAAAGTAAAAAACAGCATTTTAGCTTGCACATGATTGGATGATAAAATCAGCAGAGCTTCTCCTCATTTCAGATCTACCCCTTAGATTTAGAGCGACTGCACTTCTAAGTGCACTTGCAGTGCAAAGTGGATTTGCCTTTCGTAAATAACTCCCTATGGGTCAATCTGTTATAGTAGTTATACCTAAAAAGGATAAAAACCTGTTACATCCTGAATCCTAGACCAATTTTCTTACTATGTACAGATGTTAAAATTCTTGCTAAAGTACTTGCTACTAGAATAAACAAGGTTATTAAACATATTATTCACTCAGATCAGGTAAGATTTATGCCTAACATGTCAACCGCAGCTATTATTAGACGTGCATACTTAAACATGCAGGTTCTGGCCTCAGATCATTCAAATCGTGCCTTTTTAGCACTGGATGCCATTAAGGGCTTCGATAGTGTTGAGTGGTCTTACTTGTGGGCCATTCTTGAAAATTTTGGGCTTGGTTCTAATTTCTGCCAATGGGTACAGTTGTTGTACACCGTTCCTATGGCATCAGTTAGGGTTAATGGCCTCCAATCTTCCAGCTTCAGACTTTGCCGGGGCACTGGCAGGGGTGTCTATTGTCCCCCCTGCATCTTGCCCTAGCTATAGAGCCATAGGCCTGTCTTATGCAGGCTTCTGATGTTACTGGTCTAATTAGGGGAGATGTGGAGGAAAAAGGTATTATTACTGTATATGCAGACAATCTTCTTCTGTATCTGACTAATATTGACTCATCTTTGCCGGCAGTAATGAAATATGTTAAGGAGTTTGGCAGATTTTCCGGGTTAGGCATAAACTGGGAGAAATCCATGTTGATGCCCTTGGATCCCCTTCCAGACTCATCACCACCTTCACTTACTTATCTTAGGGTTGTGTCTTCTATAAAATATTTGGGTATGACTTTTTCTGATTCCCCTCAGTCGTATATTGTGGATTGTGGATAACCTACTCCCATTACTTTCTAGATTCCAAGACCAAAGTAAAATCTGGAATAAGTTCTCTGTCTCGTTAATAGGCCGTATTAATCAAATTAAGATGATATGGATGCCTCAGTTTCTGTATTACTTACATAATGCTCCGATCTGGATACCGTTATGGATTTTTATCAAGATTAACAGTATATTTAGGCGTTTAATATGGCGGAATAAAACCCCCCATATTAAATTGGAGACTCTACAACATCCCAAAATGCAGGAAGTTGGAAGTTCCTAATCCAATGATATATTTTTTTGCATCCCAATTACAGCATTTTGCTGGATGGGAGTCTGAACAGCTATCCTTTCCTGCTCGACGATTATTTTTCTATGCATTTAAGAGTCGGCAACCACTCCATGTTTTAGATGGGGCAAGAGGGTGTGTTTCGCTTACTGATAAGCCCACCTGTAAGTTAACGTGCAAAATATGGGATACAGTCAAAACAATTATGGGTATTTTTTATACTACCAGATACACCCCTATATGGTATAACGATAGATTCCCTCAACTTTTGGCTCTCAGAGGTTTTCAAGGATGGGGAAAATCAGGAATAACAACCTTAGTTCAGTTTTATGAGAACAGTCTACTTAAATCCTTTGAAGAGCTAAGGGGAGAGTTCTCTTTACAATCAAATTGGTTTTATCAGTTTCTCCAACTGAGACATGCTTTACATGCTCAATTTTCCTCTGTTAAGATATTCTTTTCCCTTTCACCTGTTTTTGACCAAATAGTACAAGCAAGGTCAACAAAAGGTTTTACCTCTGTTACATATAGGGTGTTGTTAGACAGGTTCTTATAGAACTTTCCCATCCACTCTAGGGCTGGATGGGAACAAGATATTGGCCCCTTCCCCGAAGAGGTATGGGAAGGTATTCTCTGGTCTCTGCCTTGACTGTCTCTTTCTCCATCACATAGACTGACCCAGATCTTTATCCTTCATAGGGTCTATGGAACTCCCCAATTTTTGCATGCCTTAGGCTTGAGAGCGTGTGCTAGGTGTAGCAACACTGGTACGCTAATACATCTTCTGTGGCAGTGTCCTAAACTCCAGGGGGGGGCGGGGGAGGTTGGAGTTTGTTTTGTTTTTGTTTTGTTTGTTTGTTTTTTTTATGTAGTGTTGGTTTTGTTTTATGTGATTTTGTTTGAGTACAACCAGTCTAACAGTTTTTTTAACATATGATCACTGCCGGAGGCTACAGTATACCCATCAGCGGTGATCATTGTATTCTGATGGAGGGAATACCTCCATAGCGCAGTGGGACTGGGTTGAAGGGGGAATCAAGCAATTTTCTTTTCTTCATCCCATGGTTGAAGGAAAGAAAAAAAGCATAATCTATGGCCAGTCTTATGCTGTGTACACACGACCGGACTTTTCGACCGAACTGGTCTGACGAAACAAATCCGTCGGACAATTCGATCGTGTGTGGGTTTCATCTGACCTTTGCTGTCAAAAAATCTGACGAACTTTAGAAATAGAACATGTTTCAAATCTTTTCGACGGACTCGAGTCCTATCGAAAAATCTGTTCTCCTGTATGCTAGTCCGACAGACAAAAAAACGACGCAAGGGCAGCTATTGGCTACTGGCTATGAACTTCCTTATTCTAGTCCGGTCGTACGTCATCACGTTCGAAACAATCGGACTTTGGTGTAAACGTGTGTACGCAAGTCCGATTCGTTGGAACTCCGTCGGAACTCTGTCGAAAAGTCCTTCGGAGTTCAGTCCGTCGAAAAGTCCGGTCGTGTGTACACGGCATTAGGCTGCATTCACACTTATGTGGGCAGAGTCTGGCGTTTCCGCCTGCATTTTCAGAAACATGCCAAAAAGCGCTTGCGGTGCCATTATTTAGTGAGACTTTGTGGTGCAAAAAAAGTTAAAAAATGCTGCAAAACATGCGTCGCCAAACGCCTGGCTCAGTGTCAAAATTCGGTACATAAGTTTCTTTGGTATGTTTGTCAGGCAATGGGCAGCCTATTCAAGTGGATGGGCGGCCCAATGCGCGGAGCGTGGAATGTGTGTCTGATAGTATGGAGGAGGCTTTATTCTGTGAATTATTTTTTTTGTCAGTAACTTAGGTATTTCGTCTGAAAATGATAGTTACCTGTCTGTCTTGCTTCTGACTACTAAAGCAAGGTTCAAAGAGGTGTGGCTAGGTCAAAATAGTATAGATACAGCAGCCCTCAAAATTTCCATTCGTTAGCTCGCATTTGGCGAGTGGAAAATGATTGTGGGCGAGCGCGGGCTGCCTTGGAAAGGGGCAGGGCACCGCCGGGGTTGAATGGGAGCTGTTCTCCCAGAGGAAGAGAGAGTGGAGGAAGAGGAGAGCCGGCCGGATCACAGAACAGGGATTACCCGCTATAACAGCTTTCATTTGAATTGCAGTCCGCTCGCCTTCACACACAGTCCTGCCTCCTGGCCTGGCTACTTTGATAGATAGAACACCGGTCCAATGCCGGGACATGTGACATTTATCGAAGGAGGTGGGTGAGGAGATGGGACTGTGTGTGACGGCGAGTGGATGGCAATTCAAATGAAAGCCGTTACAGCATTCAATCCCTGCTCTATGATCCGGCCGGCTCTCCTCTTCCTCCACTCTCTCTTCCTCTGCACTGGTCTTGCTGCAGTGATGGGCACAGGCGAATTGCATTGATGGGCACAGGTCATGCTGCATTGGTTGGCACAGGTGAGTTGCATTGGTGGGCATGGGTCATGCTGCATTGGTGGGCACAGGTGAGTTGCATTGGTGGGCACAGGTGAGTTGCATAGGTGGGCACAGGTCATGCAGCATTAGTGGGCACCGGTCTCGCTGCATTGGTGGGCACAGGTTAGGCTGATTTGATGGGCACGGATTAGGCTGCATTGATGGGCACAGGTTAGGCTACATTGGTGGGCACTGGTAATGCTGCATTAATGGACACAGAACATTCTGCATTGGTGGGCACTGGTCACACTGCATTGATGGGCACAGGTGAGGCTGCATTGATGGGCACATGTGAGGCTGCATTGATTGGCACTGGTCATGCTGCATTGATGGGCAAAGGTGAGGCTGCATTGATGGGCACTAATCATGCTGCATTGATGGGCACAGGTCAGGCTGCATTAATGAGCACTGGTCAAGCTGCTTTGATGGGCACTGGTCACACTGCATTGATGGGCACTGGTCACGCTGCATTGATGGGCACTGGTCACACTGCATTGATGGGCACAGGTGAGGCTGCATTGATGGGCACATGTGAGGCTGCATTGATTGGCACTGGTCATGCTGCATTGATGGGCACAGGTGAGGCTGCATTGATGAGCACAGGTTAGGCTGCATTGGTGGTCACTGGTCACGCTGCATTGATGGGCACAGGTCATGCTGCATTGGTGGGCACAGGTTAGGCTGAATTGATGGGCACGGATTAGGCTGCATTGATGGGCACAGGTTAGGCTACATTGGTGGGCACTGGTAATGCTGCATTAATGGACACAGAATATTCTGCATTGGTGGGCACTGGTCACACTGCATTGATGGGCACAGGTGAGGCTGCATTGATGGGCACATGTGAGGCTGCATTGATTGGCACTGGTCATGCTGCATTGATGGGCAAAGGTGAGGCTGCATTGATGGGCACTAATCATGCTGCATTGATGGGCACAGGTCAGGCTGCATTAATGGGCACTGGTCAAGCTGCTTTGATGGGCACTGGTCACACTGCATTGATGGGCACTGGTCACGCTGCATTGATGGGCACTGGTCACACTGCATTGATGGGCACAGGTGAGACTGCATTGATGGGCACATGTGAGGCTGCATTGATTGGCACTGGTCATGCTGCATTGATAGGCACAGGTGAGGCTGCATTGATGGGCACATGTGAGGCTGCATTGATTGGCACTGGTCACACTGCATTGATGGGCACAGGTGAGGCTGCATTGATGGGCACAGATAAAGTTGTTGTTAATATTTATTTTTGTAACTTAATTCTGCATAAAACATTTAGGTGTAATTTCACTGGATACTTTATGAGGGCGTGTTTAGGGCCGGAATTACGGGCAGCTGCTAGGTAGGGGTTGAGTGGGGCAACTGATGGCGTGTAATCCTTAAGGCCTGGCTAGTAGCTAGTAGCTCAGTACTTGAAATTTCGAGCCCTGATACACAGTATATACTGTATTATTTAGTAGTACAGATATTCTTTGTTTCCAGTATGCCTTTAATTAACTAGAACAATAAAGGGGGATCTTGCTGGAAGGAGCCATCAGAAGATGGGTACATTGTAGTCATAAAGGGATGGTCAGCAACAATACTCAGGTAGGCCGTGGGGTTTAGGCGATGCTTAATTGGTACTAAAGGGCCCAAAGTGTGCCAAGAAAATACCCCCCCCACACCATTACACCACCACCACCAGCCTGAACCGGTGATATAAGGCAGGATGGATCTATGCTTTCATGTTATTTAAGCCAAATTCTGACCCCACCATCTGAATGTCGCAGCTGAAATTAAGATTCATCAGACCAGGCAACGTTTTTCCAATCTTCAATTGTCCAATTTTGGTGAGCCTGTGCAAATTGTAGCCTCAGTTTCCTGTTCTTAGCTGATAGCAGAGGCGCCCCGTGTGGTCTTCTGCTGTTGTAGCCCATCTGCTTCAAGCTTTGATGCGTTGTGCATTCAGGGATGGTATTCTGAATATCTTGGTTGTAACGAGTGGTTTTTTAAGTTACTGTTGCCTTTCTATCATCTGGAACCAGTCTGCCCATTCTCCTCTAACCTCTGACATCAACAAGGCATTTTCCTCCACACAACTGCTGCTCACTGGATATTTTCTCTTTTTCGTACCATTTTCTATAAGTCCGAGAGATGGTTGTGCGTCAAAATCCCAGTAGATCAGGAGTTTTTGAAGTACTCAGACCAGCCCGTCTGGCACCAACAACCATGCCACGTTCAAAGTCACTTAAATCCACTTTCTTCCCCATTCTGATGCTCGGTTTACCACGTCTAGATGCCTAAATGCCTTGAGTTGCTGCCATGTTATTGGCTAATTAGCAATTTGTGTTACCAAACATCTGAACAGGTGTACTGAATGAATAAAGTGGCTGGTGAGTATATATATATATATATATATATATATATATATATATATACACCGTATTTATCGGCGTATAACACGCACTTTTTTCCCCTTAAAATCAGGGGAAAATCGTGGGTGCGTGTTATACGACGATCCCCGCTGTTTATGAGGGGAAAAGCCGCCGCCGCCGAAAAAGACCGAGAAGAGCCGAGCCGAGTACACAGTACACTCTGCTCAGCTCTTCTTGGCTGCGCTCGTAGTGACGCTGTCCCGCCTCCCTGCTGTCTGAGTGCGAGCGTCGCCGAAAAAGACAGAGCCGAGTGTACTGTGTACTCGGCTCGGCTAGGCTCCGCTCGCAGTTCCGCCTCCTAGCCCCGCCATTGGACCGGTAATGTGTCCATCATAGGAGCCCGACCAACGGGTGGGACTGCGAGACGAGCGGCGCATTAATTTTAAAAATCTCAGGGACGCAGTGATTAAACGATAACGCTGCAATTTTGGGCAAGGCTGCGGATGAACACTGGGCAAGGCTGGACACTGGGCAAGGCTGGGCAAGGCTGCAGATGGACACTGGGCAAGGCTGCAGATACACACTTCAAATGTAATTTTTTTCCCTTAAACTTCCCTCCTAAAAGTTTTTTTCCTTAAACTTCCCTCCTAAACTTGGGGTGCGTGTTATACGCCGGCGCGTGTTATACGCCGATAAATAGGGTATATATATATATATATATATATATATATTAGACGTGTGCATTTGTTTTCGTCTGAATGCATTTTCGTCCAAATTTCAGGTATTTTCGTTATCGTTTACATGCAGAATCTGAAAACCGAAAGATCCGACATAAACAAATGCTTTAGTTTCGTTTTTGTTGCAACAACAGTTCGATATACTGTAGATAGGAGATTCGACATGACGCTGACAATAGCGATCTGTGTCCATCGAACCTGTGGTCGAATGTGCCTAACTTTAGCTCTATTAGTCCAAGATTATTCGACATAGAGAGAAAAGGTTCGACATGAAGATTCGACGAAGCAGTCACCGCGAGCGGACATTTATGGTCAAATGCTCCGCCCATAGGCTATAGAAGAATTCCAATGTTGGTTGACTAGTAATAATAATTAATATAATTATTACTAGTGTCATACAACATTAGAATTCTACTATAGCTTGTAGGCGGAACATTCGACCGGAAATGTACAATTGAGGCGTCGTACAGTTTAGCTGCTCCGTTGACTCTTCTTAGAACATTCGACAGACACCATAAGCCTTCAATGACAGATTCGACCTTAATTATTTCGGATTTTTGGCAGAATGCATTTTTTAACGAAACTAAATACATAAAAACAAATTTCGGGAGTAACTAAATAAATTTATTTTTTGGACGAAAACGAAATTCCGAAATGAAATATTTCAGTGTGCACATTTCTAATATATACACATATTTACACATAGACAGCACCCTACTTATCTGTGCCTTCCATCAGCCCCAATACCAACTGATGTGTGATCTACAGTTAAGCCAATGGTGCCTGCCAAAATGTACCATTGACAAAACTAGAACTACTTTACTGCTTTGCTTGTTATCTTTCTCAAATCAATACACTTTACACTGAATTTAGATACTGTTCAATTCCCTTCAGACACCTCCTAGCAATTCCCGCTGCAGTTTTCCTAGCAGACTTGCCTGGAAGAAGGACACCAGAACTAGAGTTTCCACCTGTCCGGGATTCACCGGCAAACTGAAACCCGGACACATTATTCAGACCAGGCTGTGGCTGCCCAAGTCACCAAGATAGTCAAACACAAATCTGTTGCTGTCTGGGAGCTGCGGGCGGCTGTCTGGGGGCAGGTTTGGCACCACGGGGGGCAGGCGATGATGTCAGCAAAAAACAATTTGGCCACACCTACTGTTCACTGCAGCACCACATTTTTACTCTCCTTGGGGCACCCAAATGTGTCCCAGGGCACTTAAGTGTTCGGGTTTGGCTTGAATAAAAGGTGACAACACTAACCAGAACAGATAAATGGTCTTTAGCTGAAAAGGGAGACATGTGCCCATGTGAATAGTGAGGTTGTCTTACTAAAGGCAAATATACTGTGCACTGCAAGTGCAGTTGCTGTAGATCTTACTAAATGAAGGGAAGCTCTGCAGATTCTGAAGGGAAGCTCTGGAGCAACTGCACTTGCAGTGCACAGTATATTTGCCCTTAGTAAATCAACCCCAGTGTGTTTAAATACTTGACCAACAGGCTTTCTATGCCACTTTTTGTACCAATCCAAATTTTTTCAGAACCCCCAAACGTTATATACATTTTTTTGAAGCAGAGGCCCTAGAGCATAAATTTGTGGGTGTTGTGATTTTTTTATGCCACACGGTATTTGCACAGTGGTTTTTCAAATGCAATTTTTTGGGAAAAAATACACTCTTTTAATGCAAAAAATACAATATGTACCCAATTTGTGGTAAAATATAAAAGATGATGTTACACCGAGTAAACAGATACCAAACATGTAACGCTTTAAATTTGTGCACGCCTGTGCAACAGTGACAAACAACGTACATTTTACTATCCATAGGCAAATCTTTAAAATCCTTTACAGGTTACCACTTTAGATTTACACAGAAGGTCTGGTGCTAGAATTACTGCCCATGGTCTGATGTTTGCAGTGACACCTCATATGTGTGGGACGATCGCTGTTTACGTGCACGTGGGACCAACACGTGTGTTCGCTTTTGCCAATTGTGACAGCAATAGGCATGTGACAGGTACTCTTTGTGCACTCTTTCCTTCCTCTGCCCTTAAAAAGCATTTATTCACACCAAGAATGGCAAGCCAGAAGCGCCAGATGGTCGATCTGTCCTGGTGGGACTAGACAGCCTGATAAAGCCACGAAAGGTGGTTGGAGGGGGGGACGTCCCCTCCCGCTGCTTGTAACAGCGATCCAGCAGCTAGTTAGCCACTAGGATTGCTTTTACAAGTGAGCTGACTGTCGGCTCTAAAAAAAAAAGGGTATTGGGATGATGCCTGCAGCTGCCGGTATAACCACTTGAAGTCCAACGTCCTACCGGTACGTCACTGGTCATCAAGTGGTTAAAGTACAAACAAGCCATCACAGTCACATAACTCCCCAACATTCAATTGTATGTGTTTGACTGCTATATCTGCTCCCTTATCCTTCTACTTAGTGGCCACCCATATCATTGGTCTTGGAGGTACATCCTTACAGGTGTGATGACAACAGAGCTTTAAATAATTCATTGTGAAGACTAGAAGCTCTACTGATGTTAGATAACATAGGAAAGCTTCCTTCTCTCCTCTATGTGAAGGCCAAGAAGTGTCCAGCAGGACCACATTAGGATCTAAGGGGATACAATAAGATGTGATATGATGGATAAAGTTTCAATTCTGGGATAGCCTCATCAAAATTGGGATGGCTTAGGGGTTTGGAGCATCCAATACAAAGTGTTTATTTCACTCTGTGTCACTAATGACTATTATTTTGTATCAACCCAAAATAATCCCAATTTACAATTATATGTTCCTTTCCAGCCAATAGAAATGATGGACACAAAGGGATACGGATGTCAGATCACTTTGTTTGGAGGGAACATAAGAACAAAATGAGATACCAGAAGAGAAGTTTATTGACTGTGTCTGAGGGATCTACAACATATGTACCTGATAATACACACTACACAGAGACTGGGAGGTCTACTACAACTGTATCAGAGAATACACACTACACTGAATCTGAGGGACCTACTCCAACTGTACCTGATAATACACATTACCCAGAGACTGGGAGGTCTACTCCAATTGTATCTGAGAATACACACTACACTGAATCCGAGGGACCTACTCCAACTGTATCTGAGAATACACACTACACTGAATCTGAGGGATCTACTACAACTGCACCTGAGAATAAGCACTACAATAAATCTGAGGAACCTACTACAACTGTACATGAGAATTTGCACTACACTGAAACTGGGGGAACTATTCAAACTGTATCTGCGGATACACCTCACTCTGAATCTGACGGACCTTCTCTAACTGTGCCGGAGAACACACACAAAACTGAAGTTGGGGGAACTACTTCAACTGTATCTGAGAATACTCAGCACACTGAAACTGAGAGGTCTACTCTAAATGTACCCAAGAATACATACTACTCTGAATCTACGGAACCTACAACAACTGTACCTGAGAATACACACCACACTGAAACTGGTGGAACTACTCCAACTGTACCTGAGATTACACACCACACTGCATCTGAGGGACCTACTACAACTGTATCTGATAATACACACTACACTGAATCTGAGGGACCTACTCCAATTGTATCTGATAATACACACTTCACTGAATCTGAGGGTCCTACTCCAATTGTATCTGATAATACACACTACACTAAATTTGAGGGTCCTACTCCAACTGTATCTGAGAATACATACTACACTGAATCTGAGGGATCTACTACAACTAAACCTGAGAATAAGCACTACACTGAATCTGAGGGATCTACTACAACTGTACCTGAGAATAAGCACTACACTGAATCTGAGGGATTTACTCCAACAATATCTGAGTATACGCACTACACTGAATCTGAGGAACCTACTAAAACTGTACTGGAAAATTTGCACTACACTGAAACTGGGGGAACTATTCAAACTGTATCTGAGGATACACCTCACTCTGAATCTGAGGGACCTACTCTAACTGTGCCGGAGAACACACACAACACTGAAGTTGGGGGAACTACTTCAACTGTATATGAGAATACTCACCACACTGAAACTGAGAGGTCTGCTCTAAATGTACCCAAGAATACACACTACTCTGAATCTGAGGAACCTACTACAACTGTAGCTGAGAATACACACCACACTGAAACTGGTGGAACTACTCCAACTGTACCTGAGATTACACACCACACTGCATCTGAGGGACCTACTACACCTGTATCTGATAATACACACTACACTAAATCTGAAGGACCTACTCCAACTGTATCTGATAATATACACTACACTGAATCTGAGGGTCCTACTCCAATTGTATCTGAGAATACACACTATACTGAACCCGAGGGACCTACTCCAACTGTATCTGAGAATACATACTACTATGAATCTGAGGAACCTACTACAACTGTAGCTGAGAATACATACCACACTGAAACTGGTGGGACTGTTCCAATTGTACCTGAGATTACCCACCACACTGCATCTGAGGGACCTACTTCAACGGTATCTGATAATACACACTACACTGAATCTGAGGGACCTACTCCAATTGTATCTGATAATACACACTTCACTGAATCTGAGGGTCCTACTCCAACTGTATCTGATAATACACACTACACTGAATCTGAGGGATCTACTACAACTAAACCTGAGAATAAGCACTACACTGAATCTGAGGGATCTACTACAACTGTACCTGAGAATAAGCAATACACTGAATCTGGGGGATCTACTCCAACAGTATCTGAGAATAAGCACTACACTGAATCTGAGGAACCTATTACAACTGTACATGAGAATACGCACTACACTGAAACTGGGGGAACTATTAAAACTATATCTAACGATACACCTCACTCTGAATCTGAGGGACCTACGCTAACTGTGCCAGAGAACACACACAGCACTGAAGTTGGGGGAACTACTTCAACTGTATCTGAGAATACCCACCACACTGAAACTGAGAGGTCTACTCTAAATGTACCCAAGCATACACACTTCTCTGAATCTGAGGAACCTACTACAAATGTACCTGAGAATACACACCACACTGAAACTGGTGGAACTACTCCAACTGTACCTGAGATTACACACCACACTGCATCTGAGGGACCTACTACAACTGTATCTGAGAATACTTACCACAGTGAAACTGAGAGGTCTACTCCAATTGTACCTAGGAATACACACCACTTTGAGTCTGAGGTACCTACTCCAACTGTACTTGGGGAAACACATCACACTGCAACTGGAGGAACTACTTTAACTGTGTCTGAGAATAAACACCACTCTGAATCTAATGAACCTTTTCCTACTGTAACTGAGAATACACACCACACTGAAACTGGTGGAACTACTTCAACCGAGTCAGGGAATACACACTACACTGAAACTGTTATAACTACTTCAACCGAATCAGAGAATACACACCACACTGAAACTGGGGGAACTACTCCAACTGTATCAGAGAATACACACCATTTTGAATCTGAGAGGCTTACTCCAACTGTATCTGAGAATACACACAACACTGAAATTGGTGAAACTACTGCAACTATACCAGAGATCACACGCCACTCTGAATCTAAGGGACCAACCCCAACTGTACCCGAGAATACACACCACACTGAAACCAATAGGTCTACTCCAAATGTACCAGAGAATACATACGAAACTGAAACTGGGAAAACCACTCCAACTGTTTCTGAAAACATACACACCACCAATACTGGGGGAACAACTGCTATCATAAGTGAGAAAACATTCTACACTACAAATGAGAGTTCTACTCCCGCTATAAGTGACAAAACATTCCCCACTGCAAAGGAGAGATCTACTCCTACCATAAGTGAGAATATATTCAACACTACAACTGAAAAACCTACTCCTACCATAAATCAGAATAACTTTCACGCCCCAACTGAGGAATTCCTTAGTACCATAGGTGAGAATGGATTACACACCACAACTAAAAGATCTACTCCTAACATAAGTGAGAGTACGTTACACACTGTCACTGAGAAAGATACTGCTACTATTAGTGAGAAAACATTTCACACTACAAACAAAATATCTACTCCTACCATGAGTGAGAACACATTCGACACCACGACTGAGATATCCATTCCTACCATAAGTGAGCATACATTCCACAACATAACTGAGGGATCCATTCCTACTATAAGTGAAAACATATTCTACTCTACTACTCAGAGAGCTAGTTCTACCATTAGCGAGAATACATTCCACTCTACAACTGAGAAATCTACTCCAACCATAGCTGAAAATGTATTGAACTCTACTACTCAGATTTCTAGTTCTACTATGAGTGAGAATACATTCCATACCGCAACTGAGAGATTTACGCCTACAATAAGTGAGAATACATTCCACACTACAACTGAGAGCTCTACTTCTACCTTAAGTGAAAATACATTCAATACTGCAACTGAGAGACCTACTCCTACTATAAGTGAAAGTATATTCTATTCTACTATTCAGAGATCTACTCCTACCATAAGTGAGAATACATTTCATTCTACAACTGAGAGATCTACTCCTACCACAAATGAAAATATATTGAACTCTACTATTCAGAGGTCTAGTTCTACCGTAAGTGAGAATACATTCCAGACCACAACTGAGAGATCCATTCCCACCATACGTGAGAATACATTCTTCACTACAACTGAGAGATCTACTCCTACCATAAGTGAGACCATATTCCACACCGCAACTCAGGGATCTACACCTACCATAAGTGAGCATACATTCTACACTACAACTGAGATATATACTCCTACCATAACTAAGAATACATTCCACACTAAAACTGAGATATCTAATCCTACCATAAGTGAAAGCATATTCCACTCTATTAGTCAGAGATCTACTCCCACAATAACTGAGCATATATTCCACACCACAACTGAGAGATCTACTCCCACTACACATGAGAATACATTCCACACCACAACGGAAAGATCTATGCCTACCATAAGTGAGAATACATTCCACACCACAATTGAGAGCTCTACGCCTACCATAAGTGAGAATACATTCCATACCACAACTGAGAGATCTACACCTACGATAAGTGAAAATACATTTCACACTACAACAGAGAGATCTACTCCTGCCATAAGTGAGAATACATTCCACAACACAACTGAGATATCTACACCTACCATAAGTGAGAATATATTCCACACTACAACTGAGAGATCTACACCCACTATACGTGAGAATACATTCCACACCACAACTGAAAGATCTATACCTACCATAAGTGAGAATACGTTCCACACCACAACGGAGAGATCTACGCCTATCATAAGTGATAATACATTTTACACCACATCTGAGAGATCTACACTTACCATAAGTGAGAATACATTCCACAGCACAACTGAGAGCTCTACGCCTACCATAAGTGAGAATACATTCTACACCACAACTGAGAGATATACACCTACGCTAAGTGAGAATACATTCCACACTACAACTGAGAGATCTACACCCATGATAAGTGAGAATACATTCCACACTACAACTGAGAGAACTACACCCACAATAAGTGAGAATACATTCCACACTACATCTGAGAGATCTACACTTACCATAAGTGAGAATACATTCCACAACACAACTGAGAGCTCTACGCCTACCATAAGTGAGAATACATTCCACACCACAACTGAGAGACCTACGCTAAGTGAGAATACATTCCACACTACAACTGAGAGATCTACACCTATGATAAGTGAGAATACATTCCACACTACAACTGAGAGAACTACACCTACAATAAGTGAGAATACATTCCACACTACATCTGAGAGATCTACACTTACCATAAGTGAGAATACATTCCACACCACAACCACAACACCTATGCTAAGTGAGAATACATTCCACACTACAACTGAGGGATCTACACCTATGATAAGTGAGAATACATTACACACTACAACTGAGAGAACTACACCTACAATAAGTGAGAATACATTCCACACTACATCTGAGAGATCTACGCCTACCATAAGTGAGCATACGTTCCACACTACAACTGAGAGCTCTACGCCTACCATAAGTGAGAATACATTCCACACCAGAAATAAGAGATCTTCACCTATGCTAAGTGAGAATACAATCCACACTACAACTGAGATATCTACACCTACGATAAGTGAGAATACATTCCACACTACAACTGAAAGATCTATGCCTACCATAAGTGAGAATATATTCCACACCACAACTGAGAGATCTACGCCTACCATAAGTGAGAATACATTCCACACCACAACTGAGAGATCTACGCCTACCATAAGTGAGAATACATTCCATACCACAACTGAGAGATCTACACCTACGATAAGTAAGAATACATTTCACACTACAACTGAGAGATCTACTCCTACCATAAGTGAGAATACATTCCACACCACAACTGAGATATCTACACCTACCATAAGTGAGAATACATTCCACACCAGAACTGAGAGATCTTCACTTATGATAAGTGAGAATACATTCCACACTACAACTGAGAGATCTACACCTACAAAAAGTGAGAATACATTCCACACTACATCTGAGAGATCTACGCCTACCATAACTGATAATACATTCCACACCACAACTGAGAGATCTACGCCTACCATAAGTGAGTATACATTCCACACCACAACTGAGAGATCTACACCTACGGTAAGTGAGAATATATTTTACACTACATCTGAAAAATCTACACCTACCATAAGTGGACATACATTTCACACTACAACTGAAAGATCTACTCCTACCATAAGTGAGAGTACATTCCACACCACAACTGAGAGATCTACACCTATGCTAAGTGAGAATACATTCCACACTACAACTGAGAGATCTACACCCACCATAAGTGAGAATACATTCCTCACCACAACTAAAAGATCTACGCCTACCTTAAGTGAGAATACATTCCACACCACAACTGAGATATCCACACCTATCATAAGTGAGAATACATTCCACACCACAACTGAGAGAACTGCACCTACAATAAGTGAGAATACATTCCACACTACATCTGAGAAATCTACGCCTACCATAAGTGAGAATACATTCCACACCACAACTGAGAGACCTACTCCTACCATAAGTGAGAGTACATTCCACACCACAACTGAGAGATCTACACCTACGCTAAGTGAGAATACATTCCACACTACATCTCAGAGATCTACACCCACCATAAGTGAGAATACATTCCTGACCACAACTGAAAGATCTACGCCTACCTTAAGTGAGAATACATTCCACACCACAACTGAGAGAACTGCACCTACAATAAGTGAGAATACATTCCACACTACATCTGAGAAATCTACGCCTACCATAAGTATGCCTACCATAAGTGAGCCTATGTTCCACACTACAACTGAGAGCTCTACATCTATGATAAGTGAGAATACATTTCACACTACATCTGAAAGATCTACACCTATCATAAGTGAGCATACGTTCCACACTACAACTGAAAGATCTACTCCTATCATAAGTGAGAATACATTCCACACCACAACTGAAAGATCTACTCCTACCATAAGTGAGAGTACATTCCACACCACATCTGAGAGATCTACACCTAAGCTAAGTGAGAATACATTCCACACTACAACTGAGAGATCTACACCTACCATAAGTGAGAATACATTCCACACCACAACTGAGAGACCTACACCTACCATAAGTGAGAATACATTCCTCACCACAACTGAAAGATCTACGCCTACCTTAAGTGAGAATACATTCCACACCACAACTGAGATATCCACACCTATCATAAGTGAGAATACATTTCACACCACAACTGAGAGAACCGCACCTACAATAAGTGAGAATACATTCCACACTACATCTGAGAAATCTACGCCTACCATAAGTGAGAATACATTCCACACCACAACTGAGAGACCTACTCCTACCATAAGTGAGAGTACATTCCACACCACAACTGAGAGATCTACACCTACGCTAAGTGAGAATACATTCCACACTACATCTCAGAGATCTACACCCACCATAAGTGAGAATACATTCCTGACCACAACTGAAAGATCTACGCCTACCTTAAGTGAGAATACATTCCACACCACAACTGAGATATCCACACCTATCATAAGTGAGAATACATTCCACACCACAACTGAGAGAACTGCACCTACACTAAGTGAGAATACATTCCACACTACATCTGAGAAATCTACGCCTACCATAAGTATGCCTACCATAAGTGAGCCTACGTTCCACACTACAACTGAGAGCTCTACATCTATGATAAGTGAGAATACATTTCACACTACATCTGAAAGATCTACACCTACCATAAGTGAGAATACATTCCACACTACAACTGAAAGATCTACTCCTATCATAAGTGAGAATACATTCCACACCACAACTGAAAGATCTACTCCTACCATAAGTGAGAGTACATTCCACACCACAACTGAGAGATCTACACCTATGCTAAGTGAGAATACATTCCACACTACAACTGAGAGATCTACACCCACCATAAGTGAGAATACATTCCTCACCACAACTGAAAGATCTACGCCTACCTTAAGTGAGAATACATTCCACACCACAACTGAGATATCCACACCTATCATAAGTGAGAATACATTCCACACCACAACTGAGAGAACTGCACCTACAATAAGTGAGAATACATTCCACACTACATCTGAGAAATCTACGCCTACCATAAGTGAGAATACATTCCACACCACAACTGAGAGACCTACACCTACCATAAGTGAGAATACAATCCACACTACAACTGAAAGATCTACTCCTACCATAAGTGAGAGTACATTCCACACCACATCTGAGAGATCTACACCTAAGCTAGGTGAGAATACATTCCACACTACAACTGAGAGATCTACACCTAAGCTAGGTGAGAATACATTCCACACCACATCTGAGAGATCTACACCTAAGCTAGGTGAGAATACATTCCACACTACAACTGAGAGATCTACACCTACAATAAGTGAGAATACATTCCACACCACAACTGAGAGACCTACACCTACCATAAGTGAGAATACAATCCACACTACAACTGAAAGATCTACTCCTACCATAAGTGAGAATACATTCCACACTACATCTCAGAGATCTACACCCACCATAATTGAGAATACATTCCACACTACAACTGAAAGATCTACTCCTACCATAAGTGAGAATACATTCCACACCACAGCTGAAAGATCTACGCCTACCATAAGTGAGAATACATTCCACACCACAACTGAGATATCCACACCTATCATAAGTGAGAATACATTCCACACCACAACTGAGAGACCTACGCCTACCATAAGTGAGAATACATTCCACACCACAACTGAGAGACCTACGCCTACCATAAATGAGAATACATTCCACACTACAACTGAGAGATCTACACCTAAAATAAGTGAGAATACATTCCACACTACATCTGAGAGATCTACGCCTACCATAAATGAGAATACATTCCACACTACAACTGAGAGATCTTCTCCCATCATAAGTGAAAATACATTCCACACCACAATATCCACACCTCCCATAAGTGAGAATACATTCCACACCACAACGGAGAGATCTACGCCTACCATAAGTGAAAATACATTTTACACCACATCTGAGAGATCTACACTTACCATAAGTGAGAATACATTCCACAGCACAACTGAGAGCTCCACGCCTACCATAAGTGAGAATACATTTCACACCACAACGGAGAGATCTACACCTACCATAAGTGAGACTACATTCCATACTACAACGGAGAGATCTACATCTACAATAAGTGAGAATACATTCCACACTACATCCGAGAGATCTACACCTACCATAAGTGAGCATACATTCCACACCACAACTGAGAAATCTACGCCTACCATAAGTGAGAATACATTCCACACTACAACTGAGGTATCCACACCTCCCATAAGTGAGAATACATTCCACAGCACAACTGAGGTATCCACACCTCCCATAAGTGAGAATACATTCCACAGCACAACTGAGAGCTCTACGCCTACCATAAGTGAGAATACATTTCACACCACAACGGAGAGATCTACACCTACCATAAGTGAGACTACATTCCACACTACAACGGAGAGATCTACATCTACAATAAGTGAGAATACATTCCACACTACATACGAGAGATCTACACCTACCATAAGTGCGAATACATTCCACACTACATCTCAGAGATCTACGCCTACCATAAATGAGAATACATTCCACACTACAACTGAGAGATCTTCTCCTATCATAAGTGAAAATACATTCCACACCACAACTGAGGTATCCACACCTCCCATAAGTGAGAATACATTCCACAGCACAACTGAGAGCTCTACGCCTACCATAAGTGAGAATACATTTCACACCACAACGGAGAGATCTACATCTACAATAAGTGAGAATACATTCCACACTACATCCGAGAGATCTACACCTACCATAAGTGAGCATACCTTTCACACTACAACTGAAAGATCTACTCCTATCATAAGTGAGAATACGTTCCACACCACAACTGAAAGATCTACGCCTACCATAAGTGAGCATACGCTCCACACTAGAACTGAAAGATCTACTCCTATCATAAGTGAGAATACATTCCACACCACAACTGAGAGATCTACGCCTGCCATAAGTGAGCATACGTTCCACACTACTTCTCATAGATCTACACCCACCATAAGTGAGAATACATTCCACACCACAACTGAAAGATCTACTCCTACCATAAGTGAGAATTCATTCCACACCACGACTGAGAGCTCTACAACTGTGGAAACTATACACACACTCCACACCCTACCAGGAAAATCATCTTCAGCTTTAATTTCTGGATCTTCCCATATAACAACTGAAGGCCAGAGTACTGAGATATCGAGGACAACAGAGTCTACAACCCTGTCACATACCAGTAAAGGACTCCAGACAACAGAAAGTAAGTATAACCATCTGTACACTTTTGTAGCGCTACCACCATAGATGCTGTTTAGTAGATGCCAGGATCCTTTTCCCAGTAATTTCCTCACAGCCAGGCATACAGTTCCAATCACTCTTCAGATTCAATAACCAGTCTTAACGGTATGCATTGTGATGCTTTAATGAGAACTTAGATAGGGGGTGGTTAATGGTAGGATTTTCCAGTAACCTTTAGAAACAATTTGAGGACACTAAACTTTTTCCTCTAGAACTGTGAGCCAAGTCCTTGCACAAGTAAATGATGGACTGAGCTTTCAAGTAGCAACTTGAGGAGTTTAATCTTCCTCTTTGAACATCCAAGCAAAGTTCTTTCACTAAGAATTAAATAGACGGAGCTCCTCAGGACACCAGATACAATGTCCTCTTTAAACCCACCGACTCTAGCAAAAGAGGGAAGGCAACAGCACATAGTCTCTAGGATCCAGTGGCATCACTAGGGTTGGTGTCACCTGGTGCGGTAAAACATGGTGTCACCCCCGTCTATCCTGCTCAGCTCCCTGCAGGCAGTGCACAGTCACGCACCCCAAACCGACCCCTGTAAATGATAGTATAGGGTGGTATAGTGGCAGGTTAGGGTCGTATAGGGTGGTACAGTGGAAGGCTAGGATGGTATAGGGCAGGTTAGGGTAAAATAGGGCAGTTTGGGGTGGTATAGGGCAGGTTAGGATGGTATAGGGCAGGTTAGGGTAATATAGGCAGTTTTGGAGGGGTATAGGGCAGGTTAGGATGGTATAGGGCAGATTGGGGTGGTATAGGGCAGGTTATGTTGGTATGGGGCAGGTTGGGATATTATAAGGCAGTTTGGGTGGTATAGGGCAGTTTGGGGTGGTATAAAGCAGGTTGGGATGGTATAGGGCAGGTTAGGGTAATATAGGGATGTTTGGGGTGGTATAGGGCAGATTGGGGTAACATAGGGCAGTTTGGGGTGGTATAGGGAAAGTTAGGGTGGTATAGGGCAGATTAAGGTAATATAGGGCAGTTTGGGGTGGTTTAAAGCAGGTTGGGGTGGTATAGGGCAGGTTAGGGTAATATAGAGCAGTTTGCGGTGGTATAGGGCAGGTTAGGGTGGTATAGGACAGTTTGGGGTGATATAGGGAAGGTTAGGATGGTATATTGGCAGATTGAGGTGGGACAGGTTGGGACTCTATGTAGTCACAGTGTGCAGTAACTTACAGCATAGCTGCAGAGATGAAGACACTCGCGGCTGCTGTGTCCTTGCCTCTTTTTCCTCCTTCAGCCGTGGGATTAGCCAGATTGAAGGAGTCTGTGGGAGGAGTGGAGGAGGCAGCCACACCCCCAGCTCCACCCACCAACTCAGGCTGCCTCGGAAGAAATTGGAGAACCCCGAGAGACAGCTTCACTTGATTTAATGACGGGGAGTGTTATAGGCAGCCTCCCCCGCATGGCTGCGTGTCCTGCTCGCACCGCTCCGGCTCTGCAAGTGCAAACAATATAGTGCACTGTGTAGCAGCGGCCCCGGTGTCACCCCTCTGGCAGGTGTCACCCGGTGCAGGCCGCACCCCCCCATAGTGAGGCCACTGCTAGGAACTCTCTTACCAGTCTGTAATCACTAATGTCATTGGAAATTGGTTGTCTCCTTCCAATAAACTTCAGACACTTTCACCCCATGGTACTAGACTAAATCCTCAGATGACAGCCCTTCAGTCAGCTTCAGCAAACTCTCAGCAAAGTAGGCCTCCAGCTAGCTCCACTGAGGCCTTGATAACCCACAGGCACATGGCAGATGCCTAGGGGGCTAACAGCTGTGATCGCCTCAGAGAAAAAGTTCCCTCTCCCCAGGGATTTGGCAGGGCTGCATAAATATTCAGCTGATTAGACTCTTCCTGCCCACTAACCTCCAGATGATTTTCTGGCCAACCGGGGGCAAGCAGTCAATCCCGCAGCAACTGAAACACAGAACAGACCAGAACGATCAGACACAGTTGCACTGATTACAGTGAGCCACAACTAAATTTACCTAATCCAAGCACCTACAGGCAGGTGCTACATTTGTAACTAACCAGGTACCACACTACACTGCAGTGATATGTGACAAAAAATTTGCTATGGAGATATATCTGTCTTTCTGCCTTTATGCTGATTTGTTAAAGTTACGCATAGCTCCCAACTGTCCCTGATTTCGAGGGACTGTCCCTGATTTGGAGCAATGTCCCTCTGTCCCTCATTCCTTCTCATTTGTCCCTCATTTTGGTCTGATCTCTATAGATATATATAAAATGCACCTTTTATCTGTCAAAAAGTGTTTCCCAGTGCTGAACCTTTCATCTGATTTCTAAATTGCTGCATTTGTAAATTCCAAAAGCCAATATAAAGGATTCATAGTGGTAAAAAAAGCACTTGTGGGTTTAACCAATCTTTGTTATACAATTCTCCTTTAAGGGGCGTGGCAGGGGGTGTGTCCTATGTCTGCATACTTTTACTGATAGGTGTCCCTCATTCCCATCTCAAAAAGTTGGGAGGTATGAAGTTACAGCTACATTCTCCTGCAGGGGGACAGGCAAGTCGCCTCAAACTCCTAGAACTTAGGGCTCCATTCACATCTATGCATGTTGCTTTTGAACGTTTCTGCAGTGCTTTTTGCTGTGCCTCGACTGGCTTTGTGACGTCAGCCGACAGCAGGATTTAGCCCGCTGCCTGCTGAAAACGGGTCACAGGAGCGCAGAACAAACTGCACTCCTGTGATTCACAGGAGGGGCATAGCCAAATGAGCTTCGGCTGTACTTTTCCTTTAATGTGGAACAACTGGAATGCTGAGAGATGTAGCTCAAGGTGGCGGCTGTTGAATTCAAGGTCTGTTTTTAAACTACAAATGCCAAGGAGCTGTGTGCTGCAGGAGGAGCCTGTGGGGGTATAAATTCTTTGCATGGGAAAAGTCTGTGTCCTTTGCATGGTGGGGACCAGAGTGTCCAGACCTGCTTGGAGCGAGCCGGCCGAGAGAGAGATAAAGCCTAGGAGTAGGTCTGGGATTACAGAGATCGGAACAGCCACTGTACACACAGTGAAGCTGCTGCAGGGAGACCGGTGCATCCACCAGACCAGCTGAACTGTCAGTTTAAACATTGCTACACTGGGACCAGTGCAAGAAGGGGCCCCTTCCACTGCAAGACAACAAGGAGTGGGTGAGCGGGCCTTTGGCCCATTCAAATTATCACTTACAGACAGTTTACTGAGGGCAAGACTTATTAAGGTATCCCCTCATAGCTTAGTACCGCCAGCTGTCTTTACGGCCAAATTGAACTCTCTTTATCACGAACCTGGGGTGCAATCATGCCACGGTTCCATCATACACCCCTCTGGTTCACAAGGGCTATGTTAGTCTGTTCAAGCTGCCTGGAGGACTTGACGACAGCATCAAGTGCACCAACAGTCATCTAAAGCGCCCCAACACTAGCTGGCAGAAGATTGACATAAGAGACTGCCCCTCTTACTAAAACTAATAGTCCTCTTCCCTCTACAACTGTTTTATATTGTTGATGTTGCTTATCGCTGGTTTAGTCACCTCACAGTCTAGACCTAGCAAAGCCATCATTAGGACTCATCGGCAGTGTAATTCTGGTGTTGTCAAATAAGATCTTTTACAGCCCGTCTGATTCTAGGTACACTGCTACTGTTTATGCTGACCTGGGGCAGGTGCACTTTTAGACCCCTGGTGTAACCTGTTGTGTCAGAAGGTCTGAGGCCTTAAGGGTCGTAACAAAGAACAGAGGACCCATCTTAACGAGCCGCTCCTTTGGGGGTAGTGCTACATAGCCTTTCAGGCATTGTGAAAATCACATACAGCTTAAAGTATAACTAAATGCTAATTTTTTTTTTTTTTTTCATTTGGGTAGGGTGGAGAGGGATTAGAACAGTGTCAGGTTTTTTTTTCCTGCTGCCTATGTCCTTATTAGAGAGGGAGAGTCACCCTCTATATTTGTCCTGTTTACCATTATCACTGAGAGTGAAAGTTTAGGAAAATCCAAAATTTTGGGTTGTCACCAGAACAGGAATAAAGGGGGAATTTGCCAATGGGGATAGCAGTCCTGATGGCACTTTGGAGGGATTTCCTCCCACTTCCTGCTCTGGCTATGAGACAGGAAGTGAAGGGAAATCTCCCCAATCGGATACAGATAGAAAAAACTGACAGGGGTTAAAACCCTCCTTTGCTCTATCCAAAATGAAAAATAAGGTTTTGCCTTAAAGTGGTTGTATTGTAAATGCTTTTGTCTGTCTTTTATCTATAAGTAAGCCTAGAATAAGGCTTACCTATAGGTAGTGGAAATATCTCCTAAATGTGCGCCATTTAGGATACATTTCCCTTATAGTGCGCCAATGTCGTCATCGGCGCATGCGCTGTGAGGAAACAGACCACTGGCGGCTCTCGCGCGCATGCGGGAGTGACATCACGCGGCTCCGGCCAGTCACAGAGCCGGAGTCTGTGGCCCCGGAAGGAAGAGGGGCGAAGATGGACGCAACCTGCACAGGGGACAGTGCGGGCTTAGTTTGCAGGTAAGCGTTACATATTGAGCGAGTATGCTATGCATACTCGCCCATTATGCTTTTAATTTGCAGGGTTTGTACGGAGCAAAAGAGGAAGTAAAACCCATCAGGGTTTACTTCCTCTTTAAGTTCTACTTTAAATCGACATTTTCCAAAATATTAATAGTGCATTTGCTATGCAAGGCATTTTGAAATGTAATGTTAGTAAAATTATCTTTGTATTTCATTTTGTGGCCACGTTGATTTTCTAAAAATGCCCTAAAATGTGTATATTGCTTAATTTCTCATGAAAATGGCATCCTGCAGGCATTTACGTACTGCACACAATGCCCACAAATCCAATTTCTTTCTTTGCATATTGCTTTTTATCACAGGTCTCTACAGAGTTTAAATTTAAAGTGGAATCATCCCCCTGTACCCTGCTCGCTCTGCAAGGGTTAAATACTCATTTAGTCCAAGGGTACAGGATTAGGCGGTATTACTTGCCCTAGTCCTCCCTCTCTAGCAGCCAATGCTGTCCTTTCCTTTCTGATGCTTTCAAGATGTGGGTGGACCCCTGCCCCCCTCACATACTGTACAATGCTTTACTGCTGGCCCTGCATTACATCGTAGAGCTGCCACCAACTGAGCAGCAAAGAGAAGTAGCTTCAGGGGACTGAGATTTCACCTAAGAGGAAGCTTTCTGGAGTGAGGAATAAGGTAAGTATTACAGCTTATTCCTCTAACTCTCAACTATTCTTCCCACTGACCCCCAATGTAAGGGGCATTCTTCCCATTGACCACCAGCATAGGCAGTATTCTTCTCCTTGACCACTAATGTAAGATGCCTTCTTCCCACTGACTGCCAGTGTAAGGTTCTTTTTTCCCACTGACCACCAAAGTAAGGAGGATTCTTCCCACTGACCACCAGTATAAGAAGTTTTCCTCTCCTTGACCACCAACGTAAGGTGGTTTCTTCCCATTGACCGCCAATGTAAGTTTCTTTCTTTCCACTGACCACCAATGTAAGGAGCATTCTTCTCCATGAACATCAATGTAGGGGCTTTTCTTCCCGCTGACCACCAATGTAAGGAACATTCTTCCCACTGACCATTAATGTATGGGCCTTTCTTACAAATGACCACCATTGTAAAAGTCATTCTTCTCCTTGACCATCAATATAAAGGTCATTCTTCCCAATGCCACAAATGCAGGGGACATTCTTCTCCTTCACCAAAATATAAGGTCCTTCTTTTCCTTGACCACCAATATAAGGTCATTCTTCTCCTTGACCACCAATTAATTAATTTAACAGGGGTTCCCTGAGACCTGACAATTATTTTAAGGGTTCCTCTGGGATAAAAAGGTTGAGAAAGGCCAGTGTAGATGGAGCTAATGTTTGTTACAATTCCTTTATCTTAATTTCCCTATGTGAATTTTTTTTATCCTTATTTCTATTTCAGCGTGTTTAAATGGAGGATCCGGGAATGGAACCTCATGTGCCTGCTCAGCTATGTTTTATGGTTCTCGATGTCAGTATGCACGTCCCACTATCAGTATAGGTAAGTTGATCTTCTCCTCAGCCATTCTTCCTCAGTATTTATGTTTTGGAACGTATGGAAACGGTGGAGTTCTATATCTGATTAATGTTTCAATGATGCGATCTACGGGCAAAGCACAGGTTTAAGGTTTATCTAAATCTAATAAAAATGTAAAATTTTGCAGTCTTAGATGCGGTAACTGCAAAATTTTTCTTTTTTTTAACTAAGTACATTTTCAGCAAATACAGAAAAAATACTGCTGATCCTGCCTGAAAGTTCATGTCCATGTAACTTCCTGTGCAAGTTAACTAGCTGTACTCTGTGAACTACAAAATACCTCCCCATGTGATAGATATGGGTAAAGGGGAATGTGTTTGTAGTCCAAATCAGGAGATCAGGCCAACTCCTTCATAGTTCAAAAAGTGAAACTTGTCACCCTAGGACTGGAAGTGTTATGCCCTGTACACACGAGCGGACTTTTCGACCGGACTGGTCCGACCAAATCCGTCGGACAATCCGACCGTGTGTGGGCTTCATCGGACTTCGGAGGGACCTTTTCGGTCAAAAATCCGATGGACTTTAGATTTGAAACATGTTTCCAATCTTCCCGCCAGAACTCCACCAGACCCAGTTCCTATCGGGTAGCCCGTTCGTCCCCACCCCCTTTCCTGACCGGCCGGGCTGTGTGCTTGGATAAGGGTCTGGTGTGGATTTTGGGGGGACCCCCACGCCGTTATTTCGGTATAGGGGGTTCCCCTTAAAATCCATACTAGACCTGAGGGCCTGGTATGCTCTGCGACGGGGCTTGCAAGGTGTTAATCTCGCCGATAAAAGCGGCGAGAATGACTTCCTTTTCTAGTCCCGTCGTACCTCATCACATTCAAAATGAACGGACTTTAGTCCGTGTGGGCAAGTCCATTCGCTCGGCAGTCCACCGTAACTCCGTCGAAAGTCCGTCGGGAAGACTGTCGGACCTATTCTGCCGGAAAGTCTGGTCGCGTGTGCGCGAGTCCGTTCGTTTGAAAAGTCTGTCGGAAGTCCGCCGAAAGTCCGTCGGGAAGACCGTCGGACCTAGTCTGCTGGAAAGTCCGGTCGTGTCTACAGGGTATTAGGACAGGAAATGGTGGGATCATTAGAAAAACAAAGGAAAAGAAAAAACTAAAGACTGATAAGATTCAATACAGCAGTGGTTCTCAACCTCAGTCCTCAAGTCCCCCCAACAGGCCATGTTTGCAGGTTTTCCTTTATCTTGCACAGGTGCTTTAAATCAGAGTCAATGGCTTGGTATTTCGGACAGCTATCCAAGGGAGATTCCCAAAACATGGCCTGTTGGGGGTGCTTGAGGACTGAGGTTGAGAACCATTGCGATACAGTATATTGCAATTTTGCTTTCGAGTTTAACTACACTTTAGATCCACCCAGAACACCGCTTTTCCTTTCCTTCAGATCTATAAATCTGCCCGAATATGTATTTGATCTGTTGGAAAGTTGCTTCAGATGTGACTCTTACCAGTTAAGATGAAGCTAAACACAAGGCCAAGCCTTTCTTGTTTTATAAGAAACAACAGGAACACAGAGACAGGAAATGACAACATAACCATGTAGTTCCATTAGAAAGTACAATACCTTATGAAAGCATCAAACAGAACATCACCACCTAGTGGTAGACTGCTATTAACAATATCATATATGAGAATTGTTGTTGTGCCTATGTCTATAAAAACAGCATGTTAACATAATCATTGTACATGACTGCAGAAATGTGGTGTGAAGAACATTATGTAGATTCTGACATTCCTCTAACTGTTCATTTTTCAGTTGAAGTAAAGGTGATAACAATTTTTCAATTGAAAATTACCAACCAAATTTTTAATAAAGCTCTCTCCAACACAAGCTCCGTTCAGTATCACACGTTGGCTATCAGACTGAAAACAGAGGTAAGTAATATACCATTTTGTGTTATGGTGACCGCACAAAGTTAGCTCTTTGTAAAAAAAAAAATATTCCACATTTGCACAGCTGGACAAGATTTAGGCCACAAAGGATTTAATTAATAGGTGATGGTAATGCTTCTGACCATTTCAAGTAATTGTGCATAGAAATATCCCTACAGTCTTCTTGGGGTCATCTATGTACTACCTTTCCTATAATTACATTGCCAGTCTCAATTAATAACAAACGCTGCATCTAGCTACACTGGTGATTTAGTGGTACATATGGCTCTCTCGTTTTGGGACGACGTCACATGACGTCACCCCAGTCTCACCATGCTTGTGCGCCAGTGGGGGGCGTGCTGTGTCCCTGGGACATGGCTCAACTCTGATCTCCTTAAAGAGCCGATGACGAGGCTTTTTGCCCATGTGATCAGCTGCGTCCAATCACAGCTGATCACATGTAAACAAGGGAATGCTGGTTATCGGCTTTCCTCTCCTCACACTGGGGGGATCTGTACAGGTAACCAGGGCACTGATCATCAGTGCAGCCCCAACAGTGCCCATCAGTGATGCCAGTCACAGGGGTTATCTGTACAGGTAATCAGGGCACTGATCATCAGTGCAGCCCCAACAGTGCCCATCAGTGATGCCAGTCACAGGGGGGATCTGTACAGGTAATCAGGGCACTGATCATCAGTGCAGCCCCAACAGTGCCCATCAGTGATGCCAGTCACAGGGGGGATCTGTACAGGTAATCAGGGCACTGATCATCAGTGCAGCCCCAACAGTGCCCATCAGTGATGCCAGTCACAGGGGGGATCTGTACAGGTAATCAGGGCACTGATCATCAGTGCAGCCCCAACAGTGCCCATCAGTGATGCCAGTCACAGGGGGGATCTGTACAGGTAATCAGGGCACTGATCATCAGTGCAGCCCCAACAGTGCCCATCAGTGATGCCAGTCACAGGGGGGATCTGTACAGGTAATCAGGGCACTGATCATCAGTGCAGCCCCAACAGTGCCCATCAGTGATGCCAGTCACAGGGGGATCTGTACAGGTAATCAGGGCACTGATTATCAGTGCAGCCCCAACAGTGCCCATCAGTGATGCCAGTCAGTGCTCATCAGTGATGCCAGTCAGTGCTCATCAGTGATTACAATCTGTGCCCATCAGTGATGCCAGTCAGTGCTAATCAGTGATGCCAGTCAGTGCTCATCAGTGATGCCAGTCAGTGCCACCTATCAGTGCTCATCAGTGCTGCATATTAATGCCCATTAGTAAAGGAGAAAAATTACTTATTTACAAAATTTTCTGGCAGAAACTAAGAAAAATGTTTTGTTTTTTTTTCAATATTTTCGGTCTATTTTGTTTTTTTAGCAGAAAATATTAGAAACCCAGATTAAATACCACCAAAATAAAGCTCTACTTGTGTGAATAAAATGATAAATATGTCATTCGGGTACAGTGTTGAATAACGCACATCAGTGAAGAAGAAAAATTACTTATTTACAACATTTTCTAACAGAAACACATTTTTTTTCCAAATTTTTGGTCTTTTTTTTAGCAAAAAATAAAAAACCCAGTGGCGATTAAATACCACCAAAAAAAGCTTGATTTGTGTGAAAAAAATATTAATGTCATATGGGTACAGCGTTGTATGACCGAACAATTGTCATTCAAAGTGCGACAGCGGTGAAAGCTAAAAATTGGCCTGGGCAGGAAGGGGGTACAAGTGCCCTGTATTGAAGATGTTAAAGTTGTTAGAAACCCTTATATATACCCAGTGAAGTGACTATCCTCATGTGATACACAGAGATGAAACAAATCCTCCTACATAAGTTGTACCTGTTTATGGGCAGTCTTCTCTTCTCTACAGCTGTTTAAAGTGCTAAGTTTATAAAGCTTGTTTGAGCTATCAGAAAGCAGAAGGTGGAGAGATGAAGTTATACACTACAGAGCTCAGTGAGGAGAGGTCTGAGAGCTGGTTGGAAGCAGCAGACAGAAAGCACACTTAGTGCTCTGGATTGAGACAAGTACACACTATAGAGGGATATGCTTTGTTCATATTTCATGTCTGAGCTTTACAACCACTTTAAAGAGGAGGGCCCATCAAAAAAAAAAAAATAAATAAAATTAAAAGTCAGCAGCTACAAATACTGCAGCTGCTGACTTTTAATTGGACACTTACCTGTCCCTGGGTCCAGCGATGCGGGGGATCGAAGCCCCGCTCGTCTCCCCCTCCTTTCGGTGGCGCCGGCATTGCAACTGTGGACGCCAGGCTGTGGCTTCACAGCCAGGCACCCACTGCGCATGCGCAGGCGGTGCCACGCGCTGTGATTGGCCGCTCAATCACCTGGGACCTGTAATGGGTCCCAGGTGATTGACAAAAGGGAGGGAGCAGAGCCGAGTCCTTCCTGTGCCGAGGGGGAAGTGATGTCACCAGCCCAGGCACTGGAAGAGGCAGACTACGAGGGACCCCCTACCAACAGGCATTTAGAGGTGAGTTAAAAAAAAAAAATTCCAAATGTTATTTTTTATATTTTTTTTAGGAATTTTCATGTATGTTTTATTTTTTGGGTGGAACACCACTTTAAGGCTGAACGGCAGACAGATAAAACAACACAAAGTCACACAACTCTATATTCATAAAGTAGAACTATAGGCAAAACGTTTTTGTTGTTTTTTTCATTTTGGATAGAGTAAAGGGGTGTTTTAACCCCTGTCAAGGGGCCGGTTTAGCTGTGAACCCAGCCTTAATGATAATGATAATGGTAAATAAGACAGATAAAGAGAGTGAATGTCCTTAACTGGGGAACGGACAGCATTCAGAATTGAATAGGTATTCTTAGCCATCTCCACTCTGTCAAAAACTTAAAAAAAAAAGTTTTGTCTGTAGATATACTTTAACCACCAGCTAACTGGGCACTTTCACCCCCTTCCTGCCCAGGCCAATTTTCAGCTTTCAGCGCTGTCACACTTTGAATGACAATTGCGCGGTCATACAACACTGTACCCATTTGACATTTTTATCATTTTTTTTTCACACAAGTTGAGCTTTCATTTGGTGGTATTTAATCACTGCTGGGTTTTTTAATCTTTTGCTAAACAAACAAAAAAAGCCCAATTTTTTTTTTTTAAATAAACAAAATTATTTTTTTAGAGTTTGTTATAAAATTTAGCAAACAGGTAATTTTTCTCCTTCACTGATGGGCACTGATGAGGCGGCACTGCTGGGCACTGATCAGGAAGCACTGATGAGGCTGCACTGATGAGTGACAATAATGGGCACTGATCAGGAAGCACTGATGGGCACCGATGGGTGACACTGATGGGCACTGATCAGGAAGCACTGATGAGGCTGCACTGATGAGTGACAATGATGGGCACTGATCAGGAAGCACTGATGGGCACCGATGGGTGACACTGATGGGCACTGATAGGCACTGATGAGGCGGCACTGATCAGGAAGCACTGATGAGGCTGCACTGATGAGTGACAATGATGGGCACTGATCAGGAAGCACTGATGGGCACCGATGGGTGACACTGATGGGCACTGATAGGCACTGATGAGGCGGCACTGCTGGGCACTGATCAGGAAGCACTGATGAGGCTGCACTGATGAGTGACAATGATGGGCACTGATCAGGAAGCACTGATGGGCACCGATGGGTGACACTGATGGGCACTGATCAGGAAGCACTGATGAGGCTGCACTGATGGGTGACACTGATGGGCACTGATCAGGAAGCACTGATGAGGCTGCACCGATGGGTGACACTGATGGGCACTGATCAGGAAGCACTGATGAGGCTGCACTGATGGGTGACACTGATGGGCACTGAACAGGAAGCACTGATGAGGCTGCACTGATGGGTGACACTGATGGGCACTGATCAGGAAGCACTGATGAGGCTGCACTGATGGGTGACACCGATGGGCACTGATCGGGAAGCACTGATGGGCACCTATGGGTGACACTGATGGGCTCTGATAGATGGCGCTGATGGGCACTGATTAGCGGCACTGGTGGGCACTGAGGAGATTGATGACCTGTAAGAGAAGCCAGTTAACTGGCTTTCTTCTTTTTTCCTTAGCTGACAGCTGACAAAATAATGACCTGCTTCTGTTTACTTCCTTGATCAGCTATCGTTGGCTGACAGCTGATCATGTTGTAAAGGGCAGCTGTGATTGGCCCTTTACCCCGATCTGTGATTAGCCGAGGACTTGGCGATCACAGAGCGTGTGGGCAGCACGGGCATTGGAGGACGTCCATGGAAGCCCTCCCGGTATTTTAAGCCCGCGCTGTAGCCATCTTTCGGCTATAGCGTGGGCACCATGTGGTTAATACTTTATTATTTTTTTATGTAACTGATGTCAGTATCCAAATTTGCCCTGGTTTCAGCCTTTTGCAATCTCTTATACAGTAGACTGGGAGAGGGAGGGACAGGTCGGGGAGCCAAGCAAGTATGCTGCATGCTAATATGTTGACAAAGAACATAGTGATAGAAGAGAGCAGAGAGAGTAGTAGGAGGACCTCATCAATCTACTGCTGCTCTTTCACACTAGCCCAGAAGGCTGGGGCAGAGAGAGGGCAGCAATGTTTTAATGAACTGCAAATGGTGTCATCCTTTTGGATGTGTAAATCTCAGCACTGGATGGAGAGAAATACAAATTATTTGGTAGGTAAAACAGCTTTCTGTGTATTTGACTGTTTGCCTTGAGTTCAGCTTTAAATTCTACGGTAATTAAATAAACACAGGATCACTCACAATATGTAGATAATTTTTTTTCCTGGGGAGAGTAAACAGATCAAGGTTGAGATTATGTTTTTATTTGCAGATACGGCTCATTTATATTGACATTCCAGAATTTAATTCAATTTCAAACATTGTCTTCACGTAAGTATGTTCTCATTCTTGTGCCATGGCTAACACCTGGGGTCTATTATCAAGTTCCCTCAACTGTCTTGCCTAAAATAACTAATGAACTTCCTTAATTGCCACTTGAGTGGCGAAAATATGAATGCAATCTATACACTGGGGGAGAACCTCTGGGGGAATCTAGGATGGAGAAGGACCTGGGGGTCCTAGTAGATGATAGGCTCAGCAATGGCATGCTATGCCAAGCTGCTGCTAACAAAGCAAACAGAATATTGGCATTAAAAAGGGGGATCAACTCCAGAGATAAAACAATAATTCTCCCGCTCTACAAGACTCTGGTCCGGCCGCACCTGGAATATGCTGTCCAGTTCTGGGCACCACTCCTCAGGAAGGATGTACTGGAAATGGAGCGAGTACAAAGAAGGGCAACAAAGCTAATAAAGGGTCTGGAGGATCTTAGTTATGAGGAAAGGTTGTGAGCACTGAACTTATTCTCTCTGGAGAAGAGACGCTTGAGAGGGGATATGATTTCAATATGCAAATACCGTCTGGTGACCCCACAGTAGGAATAAAACTTTTCCGCAAAAGGGAGTTTAACAAGACACGTGGCCACTCATTAAAATTAGAAGAAATTAGATTCAATCTTAAACTACGTAGAGGGTTCTTTACTGTAAGAGCGGCAAGGATGTGGAATTCCCTTCCACAGGCGGTGGTCTCAGCGGGGAGCATTGATAGCTTCAAGAAACTATTAGATAAGCACCTGAATGACCGCAATATACAGGGATATATAATGTAATACTGACATATAATCACACACATAGGTTGGACTTGATGGACTTGTGTCTTTTTTCAACCTCACCTACTATGTAACTATAACTATGTCATTTCCATATCATTTAGAATGAAAGATTTAGATATAATAAAGCGTGATGAATGTGAAAAAATGGATCATAAAGCCTCGTACACACTCTTAGATTTTTAGACGACCGATTTTTGTTGCATGCTAGTCTCATGTCGAAAGTGAAGAGGTTACTCACCGTATGAAAATTTTCGTAGGACAGAATACAATGTCAGAAGTGACGTAATGTGTTGAATATTTTTATGTATTCTTTCGATTCTGAGCATGCGTAGTCTTGCTCTTGCGATTTTTTTTCGTAGGAAAAACCGTACTAATGAAACGAAAATCGGACATCGAGTTCACATCCGACAAAAATGTTTTAGTCTGCACATCCAGCTTTTGTCTGACGAAAAAGCGAAACGGCTGTCGAAAAGCACCGTACTAACAATCCGAAAATCGGCAGATCGCTCGTCGGACAAATTTTTCCATGCGATTTTTGTATCATGTGTATCGTTCTTAAAAGTCCACACTAGGCCTCCCGCCCATGGCAAAGCAAAGGTTCAATGGACAAGCGGTGTTCATTTTTTCCTTAACCACTTGCTGACCATATAAAGTTACATAGTTAGTCAGGTTGAAAAAAAAAAACAAAACAAAAAAAAAAGTCCATCTAGTTCAACCAAAAAAAAAAAATACAATCCCATATATATATATATATATATATATACACACACACAAACCTATACCCACAGTTGATCCAGAGGAAGGCAAAAAACCCCAGCAAACTTAAATATACGATAGCAAGGTGGCACTGCCATGCCAGATCGAGTGTCTTATATGTGATCCGACACTTCTGGGTTGGGGGCGCCAATGCACGCCATCGGCGGGCTGCTCCCGTGCTGATTATACGATATGCAGGTGCCGCCTACTCAATGTCTGCCGGCGCCCGCCGATCATCCAGCAAAGAGGCAGAATGACGGTCTGTCTATGTAAACAAGGCAGATCATCGTTCTGTCAGTAGGGAAGGCATGGATCCTGTGTCTCTGCAAAGCAGGGGAATGGATCCATGCCTTCTCCTAGTAAAAGCACCTCCCCTACTTAAAAAAAAAACACTGGCTAAGTACACAGTTAACCCTTTGATCACTCCTGATGTTATCTCCTTCCCAACCAGTGTCATTAGTGCAGTGACAGAAATGGAATAATCCCCTCGTATTGTACTTTACTTTTGTACATTCCTTGAGCCCATAAAGTCCCAATCCTTTGAGGGGATTATTCCATTTCTATATATATATAGTAGGTATGTGGCCTTTTTAAGCAGAACCACATAACTTCTTTATCTTAGCACAGTGACAGTGCAGTGTATTAGTGTCACTGGTCCCCAAAAAGTGTCAAAAGTGTCCAACCGTCCACCACAATATCGCAGTCCCGCTGTAAGTCGCTAATTGCTGCCATTAATAGTAAAAAATATATATACAGTGGAACCTTGGTTAACGAGTAACGCGGTTAACGAGCGTTTTGAAAGACGAGCAACTTTTTAAAAAAAAATCCTGACTCGGTTTGCGAGTGTTGTCTCGCAATACGAGCAGAATTCAAGCTAATGGGGTGTGCAGTACCGCGTTTGGCCAGAGGTGCGGGGGCGCTGGTGACACTCGGAAAAGGTTGGGAAATACTCAGAATCACTCGAAAATACTCGGAAACACTCAGAAATACTCAGTTTCCGAGCCTTTCCGAGGCTTTCCGAATTCAGCCGAGCTGTCCCCGAGTATTTCCGAGGCTCTCCAGTGCCTCCCCCAACTCTGGCCACATGCGGTATTGCATGCAATAGAAGTCAATGCGGAACAAATTATCTTCGTTTCCATTGACTTCTATGGGGAAACTCGCTTTGATAGTGCTTTGGATTACAAGCATTCTCCTGAAACGGATTATAATCCAAGGTTCCACTGTATATAAAACAAAAATATCCCATGGTTTGTAGACACTATAACTTTTGCGCAAACCAATCAATATACGTAGAAGAATACATATCGGCCTAAATTTATCAAGAAATTCAATTTTTTTTATTGGATATGTTTTATAGCAGTAAGGAAAAAATATTGTGTTTTTTTTTTTGTTTTTTTAATTGTCGGCCTTTTTTTGTTTATAGCAAAAAATAAAAACCGCAGAGGGGATCAAACACCACCAAAAAAGAAAGCTCTATTTGTAGGAAAAAAAGGACATACTTTTTTTTGGGGTACAGCGTCGCACGACTGCGCAATTGTCAGTTAAAGTAACGCAGTGCCATATCGCAAAAAACGGCCTAGTCATTAAGGGGGTAAAACTTCTGGAAGTGGGGTAATGGGTCTTACCTAAAGGAGTCCTAAAGCATTCCAACTGAGGCCAGCAAGTAGCAGAGTAATGCCTTTTCACAACAGAAGGTATTCACATATTTCATTCTATTACATATTCCAAAAAGATTGTTCCTCATTTCAGGACAGTGTGATATGTGATGGAATGAGACACGTCAATAGCACCTGTTCTAAGAAGAATTTACTGTGGTACTGTATGTACTAGACATGTGCGATTCGTTACAAATCGAAATTCAAACATTGTCGTTATTCCGAGATTTGTATGTATCCTAATTTCTGAATCACAATAGTAACAAATTTAGACGAATTCGAAATAAATTAGAACAAAACAAATTTTTCGAATTTGAAATTCAATTCACATTTGAATTCAAACGTGAATTTGAAATGGAAACATATTGCAATAAGTACATTAAAGAGGAGGGCCCATCAAAAAAAAAAAAAAATTAAAAGTCAGCAGCTACAAATACTGCAGCTGCTGACTTTTAATTGGACACTTACCTGTCCCTGGGTCCAGCGATGCGGGAGATCGAAGCCCCGCTCGTCCCCCCCCCTCCGTTCAGCGGCGCCGGCATTGCAACTGTGGGCGCCGGGCTGTGGCTTCACAGCCTGGCACCCACTACGCATGCACGAGCGGCGCCGCGCGCCGTGATTGGCCGCTCAGTCACCTGGGACCTGTAATGGGTCCCAGATGATTGACAGGAGGGAGGGAGCAGAGCTGAGCCCTTCTTGTGCCGAGGGGGAAGTGATGTCACCAGCCCAGGCACTGGAAGAGGCAGACTACGAGGGACCCCCTAGCAACAGGCATTTAGAGGTAAGTAAAAAAAAAAAAAAAAATATCCAAATGTTTTTTTTTTATTTTCTTTTTAGGCACAATCATGACTTTTTTTTTTTAGGGTGGAACACCACTTTAAGGTATAGAAGTTAAATAAGATGATGATTTATACTTTGTAGAATAGAATAGAACAAAATGGAATATAGTAGAATAGAAAGGAATAGAATAAAAAAAATAGAATAGATTAGAATAGAATAGGAAACAATACAATATAATAAAACTGAATAGAAAAGAATAGAAAAAAGTCCTCAGAAAGGATGTGCTAGAGCTAGAGAGAGTCCAGAGAAGGGCAACTAAATGAATATGGGGACTGGAGGAGCTCAATTACAATCGCTAAATTTATTCTCAATGGAGAAGAGACGCTTGAGAGGGGACATGATAGCGATTTACAAATACCTCAATGGGGATCCCAGCATACGAAAAAAAAATGATTCAGTCTCAGAGAGTGTGAGGACACGGGGCCACACAATGAGATTGGAGGAGACACGGTCAATCCATAAGCTGCGCAGGGGTTTTTCAATACTGTCAGGGCAACAAGGATGTGGAACTTTCTTCCACAATTGGTGGTGTCAGCGGGGAGTATTGATATTTTTTAAAAGACTCTTGGATGGGCATCTTAGTGAACACAACATACAGGGATATGTGAAATGATTATCGAACACTGACACACACCAACGGTATGAACTGGGTGGACTATTGCCTTTATGCAACCTTAGCTGCTATGAAACTATAAAAAGAGTAGAATAAAAAATAAAATAAAGAGACAGAATAGAAAAGAGAATAGAACATAATAGAAAATAAAGGAAAAGAATAGAATAGAAAAGATTAGAAAAGAATAAAACAGATTAGAATAGAAACAGAAAAATAAAAGAATAGAATGTAAAAGAATAGACTAGAAAAGAATAAAACAGAATAGAATAAAACAGAAAATGAAAGAATAAAATAAAACAGAAAAGAATAGCATAGAATAGAATCTAATAGATTAAAGTAGAATAGAACGAAAAGAGCCGTCCTCCGCAATCGGAATTTCAAAAGTCATATCGATTTGAAAATAACTAATATGCAAAATAAATCTGAATATACGAAACAAATTCCGATAACGAATCATTCTAACATAGGGAATATGACCACTAACTAAATTGTTAACTTAACAAACTAATTTGAAACTATACAAAACAAATTTTTCCATTGTGCCCATCTCTACTATGCACTGACTGGACTGGAGTGCTTTTTGATTCCTTTAGTCTCTTCACACCCAAATCCGTCTACTTATTCTGTCCTGCTGTGTTCCAAGCCCTACTCCATAGAAGCCATGGTTTCCATACACTGCACTGATGATGGCCAAAAAGCCTGAAACAGCTGAATGTAGTTTGGAATAAATGGCTTTATATATTCGGTTATATTTGCACCATATACCCCTGCAATAGTGGATGTGCATCTGGCTCTTGGGACATTAAGGAATGATTTACATAGCTCCACCCACTGTCTTAAAATGAGGGATAGTCCTCTTTTTTGGGACAAGTGATGGAATGGGAAACGTGAGTACTTTCTGTTCTAAGAAGACTTTACTATTCTATACACTGATCCGTTTGGAGGTCTTTTTGAGTCCTTTAGTCGCTTCTCACCATAATCTGTATGGCTATACTGTCTCTCAATCCATATGAGAGCAATAACCTAACAACCATTTGTCTTGGTGACAGGAACGGAAGTGTCAATGCGAGCTTTGATGTTCATTTCACTCTGAAGAATGTTCCCAAGGATCAGTTAAATAAAGAATTCAATAACACAGTGAGAGCCATGGTGGAGAGGCTGCAAGCGGCAAACCAGTCCCAAGACTACTGCCAGCAGCAGAAAGGTAATGTATTACAATAAAGAGTATTTCACAAGACAAGCCAGAGCTGTGTACTCATTATCATTCTATGTGAATTACAGGAAAGATGGTCGTCACTCAGGATGGCAACCAGTAAATATCTTCCTTTTTTGAAAAAGCATGTACAAATAACTGTAAAGCAGCCAATGCGTTTCGGCTGTTAGGGCTTAATCATGGCATGATTAAGGCCTGGCAGTCGAAACACGTTGGCTATTGTGTTAATGAGGCACCAGCAGCCTCAGAGTCTGAGCACCGGGGCGGAGCTTCAAACATGAATGTACCATACATCTGTTTCCAGGGCTTTTAGTCTGAGAGAATAGGTGCAGGAACCACCCCTTACCGAGGCACCCCTTTTCTCTGCCACTACCCACCTCTGAGCATCATTCCTTGGTTCCACCCCCTACCCACCTCCCAGTACACCCCCTTTAAACAATACAGAACCAAGTATCATTTTGTGGTGCTAAGTAATCTGTATGGAATTTGGTAATGATAACAAGAAAAGTAGTAAAACAGATCCCCTGCAGCCAGCAACAATAGATCACCCTAACAACAATGGACCACCTGCAACAAAATCCACCCCCCCCCCAGCAACAATAGACTCCTGGCAACCACAACAGATCTCCCCACAGCCAGCATCAAAAGACTCTGCGGCAGCCAGTAACAATTGACCCCTCCCTCAACAGTAGATCTCTCTCAGCAACATCTGGAGTGGCCTCCATCATCCGTAAATAGAAGAAGCTTGGAAACACCAGGATTCTTCTTAGAGCAGGCTGCCCCGGCCAAACTGAGTGATCAGGTAGAAGGGCCTTAGTCAGGGAGGGGACCAAGGACCCATCTGTCACTCTGACAGAGCTCCAGTGTTTTTCTGTGGAGAGAGGAGAACCTTCCAGAAGAACAACCATCTCTGCAGCACTCCACCAATCAGGCCTGTATGGTAGAGTGGCCAGACAGAAGCTACTCCTCAGTAAAAGGCACCTGACAGCCCATCTGGAGTTTGCCAAAAGGCACCTGAAGGACTCTCAGACCAAGAAAAACAAAATTCTCTGGTCTGATGAAACAAAGATAGAACACTTTGGCCTGAATGTCAAGCGTCATGTCTGAAGGAAACCAGGCATCACTCATCCCCGGGCCAATACCATCCCTATAGTGAAGCATGGTGGTGGCAGCATCAAGCTGTTGGAATGTTCATAGCCAAGATAACAAAGGAGTGGGTACGGAACAACTCTGTGAATGTCCTTGAGTGGCCCAGCCAGAGCCCAGACTTGAACCCAAATAAACATCTCTGGAGAGATCTGAAAATGGCTGTGCACCATTGCTCCCCATCCAACCTGATGGATGGACCTAGAGAGGTCCTGCAAAGAAGAATGGGAGAACCTGCCCAAAAATAGGTGTACCAAGCTTGTAGAATCAAACTCAAAAAGACTTGAGGCTTTAATTGGTGCCAAAGGTGCTTCAACAAACTATTGAGCAAAAGCTGTGAATATTTATGTACATATTGTTTTTTTATTTTTAATAAATTTGAAAAGATTTCAAACAAACTTCTTTCACATTGTCATTATGGGGTATTGTTTGTAGAATTTTGAGGAAAATAATCTATTTAATCAGTTTTGGAATAAGGCTGTAACATAACAAAATGTGGAAAAAGTGAATCACTGTGAATACTTTCCGGGTGCACTGTAGATCACCCAGCAGCTAGCATCAATAGACCCTGCAGCGCACCCCTTGCCATTACATACAGTCAGTCCTGGAGGTGCCGGTGTTCTGCCGAGAAAGTTCCCCTCGGCGGATAAGGACCCCCCTGCACTGCGCAGGCGCAGCGCTTGCGCAGTACGAGCCGCCGGAAATAGCCGAAGCTGAATAGCTGTAAGTCAGCTGTACACGGCGCCTGTAACAGGGCCCCTCACGGGCTCGCTACGCTCGCCATTCTTCGGGCGCGGCCTCGCTTCCCTCTGCACTTTTTTATTCTACCTCTATGTCCACTTGGATGGTGGGGCTTGAACCTGGACTCAGGGCGCAGGCGCCGTGTACAGCTGACTCCAGGTTTTCAGCTTCGGCTATTTTCGGTGGCTCCATAGTCGTTCGTACTGCACAAGCGCTGCGCCTGCGCAGTACAGGGGGGGGGTCCTTATCCGCCGGGGGAACTTTCTCGGCAAGACACTGGAACTCAATTCCCAGACGCTCCCACTAAATAAAAAGCCCTGTCTGTTTCCAATTACTCAGTACATGTATTCCTTATCATGGTAAAGTTCACCAGTAGATCTCATTATGGGCCCCGCTGGAACTGGGTACTGAGAAGACTTGTTTAATAAAAAAGGGTTTAAAAAAAGTTCCATATTACGAAGCAAAGGCATCCAGCTAACTGAAAAGCTTTTAGAAGTTTAGAAGCATCTTCCATGTACATAATTTACATATATATCTATTTCTTCTTCAGATCTTCTTTGCTTCCGTAAATCCTCCATTTCTGCTGTCCAAACTATTAACTATACTGGTAAGTGAGAATAAATTATAGTTTTACTTTTCTAGAAAAATTCCAAGCACTTGTATGAAAACAGCATTTGTTGCCAGAGCTATTGTGTTAAAATGCACAGTTTAGGCCTGAAACCCCCCCCCACAGTTTTTTAGAGGTCAGTAGAGCAGCAACTACCAGGATTTCAGAAGGTGATACTGCCACCTCCTGAACTGCCTTTTTTTTTTTATAAATCACATTGTATTTATTAGAAAAAATGTTTATAGAAATTGCATACACATTTAAACTGAACAGGTCAACCATATAAATACACAAAACAAACACAAAAAAAGCCTATCCCTGCACAGCCCTGCCCAATATAAAAAAATAAACACAATATATAAATAAAAGATATGAATTACGAGGTTTGTAGATAAGAAGAATCTAACCAGCTCTTCAATACACAGTCAAATTTAAGCATAGCATTGAATAAAATATATGCTTGATTCTCAAATGCAATACAGTTGTTCTACTCCCGTATAGTGGAAAGATAAAACTGTGCTATTTTGGAGAAATAGAAAAAGCTAGAGCAGCTACATACAAATGTGACTAAGATTTATAAACACAAGGTGAGTGAAAATGTAGCGCTAGTGTGGGCTGTGTGAATCCAAAAAATTATTAATGAATATAAAATATGTGAATAAACAAATATAGAATCTAAACAACAGACACGTAAGTCTTATTGAGTGATAAAACACAGGTGAATCAAAAAAAAATTAGGTGTAAATCACAAATGGGAAGTGATAGTTGTAACAACAAGAAGTCCGTCAGATAGTGGACAACTTCATGTGAACAATCAAGGGCAGGAAATGTGAATGTTTGGCAACTGGTGTCCCAAAGGATGAAGGTTGTAAAAGCAAGGAGTCCATCAGATAGTGGACATCTTCATGTGGGCAGTTGGAGACATCAAATAAATGTTGACAGCAGATATCACAAAAAGGAATTAGATGGGTACTCTTACCGGAAAAAAAAGGATCTGGATGTCAGCGACACCAGATCAAACAGACATGGATAGGAACAGCCCAAGGTATCCTGGGATGGTCAGCAAGGAAACTGGAGCGGGCTCTGGTATCTTCAGAAGGCCATATCCATCCAATACGATCACCACAGATGGAGCAACCCTTGGGCCAATAATGGCCGGATGAATGGGGTGGACAAATTCATGATGAAAAATATGTAAAAAAAAGAGGGTTCCAGATGGTGCAGATCAAAAGCAATTCGGGTTTTTATTTGCTGAATTTGTTATGTTTTTTAACATTTATATATATGTTGCAATGTGGGGGAGCTGTTTGATGCCCCTGTAGAAGTCCGATTAGGATGAAACTTGTAGGACTTTGCTTTTTTGCTCTCCACATTGCTTTGTTTTTATTGCGATCACAATTTTAAGGCGCTGTATGCTGTTTTTATGAAAATAAAAACCCGAATTGCTTTTGATCTGTGTGCTCTTGCTCTATCTGTGGTGATCGTATTGGATGGATATGGCCTTCTGAAGATACCAGAGCCCTCTCCAGTTTCCTTGCTGATCATCCCAGGATACCTTGAGGTGTTCCTATCCATGTCTGTTTGATCTGGTGTCGCTGACATCCAGATCCATATGTTCTGGTAAGAGTACCCATCTAATTCCTTTTTGTGATATCTGCTGTCAACATTTATTTGATGTCTCCAACTGCCCACATGAAGATGTCCACTATCTGATGGACTCCTTGCTTTTACAACCTTCATCCTTTGGGACACCAGTTGCCAAACATTCACATTTCCTGCCCTTGATTGTTCACATGAAGTTGTCCACTATCTGACGGACTTCTTGTTGTTACAACTATCACTTCCCATTTGTGATTTACACCTATTTTTTTTGATTCACCTGTGTTTTATCACTCAATAAGACTTACGTGTCTGTTGTTTAGATTCTATATTTGTTTATTCACATGTTTTATATTCATTAATAATTTTTTGGATCATGTAGCTGTTTCACACAGCCCACACTAGCGCTACATTTTCACTCACCCGGTGTTCTACTCCCGTAGCCATCCAGATATGGTGGGGGGGGGGGGGGGTTGAAACCCTTTCGACAGTAATCATTCTACGCGCAACAAAATGTGACCTAGAAGTCGCCAAAAGTGCATATTCATCCAGACAGGAGGTATCAAGATATCGACGGATCCATGCCACAGGATCTACAGACCAGGGGTGTCAAACTCAATTTCATCAAAGGGCCGCATAAGCAGTACAGTATGTAGCAGAGTTTAGGAGTGCGTTTTGTGAAGAGATTAGGAGTGCGCTACCTGTGGAGATCAGGAGTGTGCTACATGCAAAGTTCAGGAGTGCGCTACGTGCAAAGTTCAGGAGTGCGCTATGTGCAGAGATCAGGAGCGCGCTACATGCAGAGATCAGGAGTGTGCTACGTGCAGAGATCAGGAGTGTGCTATGTGCAGAGATCAGGAGTGAGCTACGTGTAAAGTTCAGGAGTGCCCTACCTGCAGAGATCAGCAGTGCGCTATGTGCAAAGTTCAGGAGTGCGCTATGTGCAGAGATCAGGAGTGTGCTACGTGCAGAGATCAAGAGTGTGCTACGTGCAGAGATCAGGAGTGCGCTATGTGCAAAGTTCAGGAGTGCGCTGCGTACAGAGATCAAGAGCGCGCTACCTGCAGCAGAGATCAGGAGTGTGCTACATGCAAAGTTCAGGAGTGTGATATGTGCAGAGATCAGGAGTGCACTACATGCAAAGTTCAGGAGTGTGCTATGGGCAGAGGTCAAGAGCACACTACCTGCAGCAGAGACAAGGAGTGTGCTACATGCAAAGTTCAGGAGTGCGCTATATGCAGAGATCAGGAGTGTGCTAGGTGCAGAGATCAGGAGTGTGCTACATTCAGAGATCAGGAGTGCGCTACGTGCAAAGTTCAGGAGTGTGCTATGGGCAGAGGTCAAGAGCACACTACCTGCAGCAGAGACCAGGAGTGTGCTACATGCAAAGTTCAGGAGTGCGCTATATGCAGAGATCAGGAGTGTGCTAGGTGCAGAGATCAGGAGTGTGCTACATGCAAAGTTCAGGAGTGTGCTACGTGCAGGGATCAAGAGTGCACTACCTGCAGCAAAGATCAGGAGTGTGCTACATGCAAAGTTCAAGAGTGTGCTACATGCAGAGATCAGGAGTGCACTATGTGCAGAGTTCAAGAGTGCGCTACATACAGAGTTCAGGAGTGCGCTACATGCAGAGATCAGGAGTGCACTACGTACAGAGTTCAGGAGTGCGCTACGTGCAGAGATCAAGAGTGTGCTACGTGCAGAGATCAGGAGTGCGCTACGTGCAAAGTTCAGGAGTGTGCTACGTACAGAGATCAAGAGCGTGCTACCTGCAGCAGAGATCAGGAGTGTGCTACGTGCAAAGTTCAGGAGTGTGCTATGTGCAGAGATCAGGAGTGCACTACATGCAAAGTTCAGGAGTGCACTACGTGCAGAGATCAGGAGTGCGCTACGTACAAAGTTCAGGAGTGTGCTATGTGCAGAGATCAGGAGTGTGCTACGTTCAGAGATCAGGAGTGCGCTACGTGCAAAGTTCAGGAGTGTGCTATGTGCAGAGGTCAAGAGCACACTACCTGCAGCAGAGACCAGGAGTGTGCTACATGCAAAGTTCAGGAGTGCGCTATATGTAGAGATCAGGAGTGTGCTAGGTGCAGAGATCAGGAGTGTGCTACATGCAAAGTTCAGGAGTGTGCTACGTGTAGGGATCAAGAGTGCACTACCTGCAGCAAAGATCAGGAGTGTGCTACATGCAAAGTTCAAGAGTGCGCTACGTGCAGAGATCAGGAGTGCACTATGTGCAGAGTTCAGGAGTGCGCTACATGCAGAGATCAGGAGTGCACTACGTACAGAGTTCAGGAGTGCGCTACGTGCAGAGATCAGGAGTGTGCTACATGCGGAGATTAGGAGTGTGCTATGTGCAGAGTTCAGGAGTGCGCTACGTGCAGAGATCAGGAGTGCGCTACTCGCAGAGATCAGGAGTGCGCTACGTGTGAAGTTCAGGAGTGTGCTACGTGCGGAGATTAGGAGTGCGCTACATGCAGAGGTCAGGAGTGCTCTACATGTGGAGATCAGGAGTGTGCCACGTGTGGAGATCAGGAGTGCGCTATGTGCAGAGTTCAGGAGTGTGCTACGTGCAGAGTTCAGGAGTTCGCTACGTGCAGAGATCAGGAGTGTGCTACATGCGGAGATTAGGAGTGTGCTATGTGCAGAGTTCAGGAGTGCGCTACGCGCAGAGATCAGGAGTGCGCTACTCGCAGAGATCAGGAGTGCGCTACGTGTGAAGTTCAGGAGTGTGCTAAGTGCAGAGATTAGGAGTGCGCTACATGCAGAGGTCAGGAGTGCTCTACATGTGGAGATCAGGAGTGTGCCACGTGTGGAGATCAGGAGTGCGCTATGTGCAGAGTTCAGGAGTGTGCTACGTGCGGAGTTTAGGAGTGCGCCACGTGCGAAGATCTGGAGTGTGCTACATGCAGAGTTCAGGAGTGCGCTATGTGTGGAGATCAGGATTGCGCTACTTGTGGAGATGAGGAGTGCGCTGCGTGCAGAGATCAGGAGTGTGCAACGTGCAGAGTTAAGGAGTGCGCTACGTGCAGAGATCAGGAGTGCGCTATGTGCAGAGTTCATGAGTGCGCTACATGCAGCGTTCAGGAGTGCGCTACGTGCAGAGTTCAGGAGTGCGCTATGTGCAGCGTTCAGAAGTGCACTACATGCAAAGTTCAGGAGTGCGCTATGTGCAGAGATCAAGAGCGCACTACCTGCAGCAGAGACCAGGAGTGTGCTACATGCAAAGTTCAGGAGTGTGCTATGTGCAGAGATCAGGAGTGTGCTATGTGCAGAGATCAGGAGTGTGCTACATGCAAAGTTCAGGAGTGTGCCACGTGCAGGGATCAAGAGTGCACTACCCGCAGCAAAGATCAGGAGTGTGCTACATGCAAAGTTCAGGAGTGCGCTATGTGCAGAATTTAGGAGTGCGCTACATGCAGAGTTCAGGCGTGCGCCACATGCAGACATCAGGAGTGCACTATGTACAGAGTTCAGGAGTGCGCTACGTACAGAGATTAGGAGTGTGCTACATGCGGAGATCAGGAGTGTGCTACGTGCAGAGATCAGGAGTGCGCTACGTGTGGAGTTCAGGAGTGCGCTACGTGCGGAGATTAGGAGTGCGCTACATGCAGAGGTCAGGAGTGTGCTACATGTGGAGATCAGGAGTGCGCTATGTGTGGAGATCAGGAGTGCGCTATGTGCAGAGTTCAGGAGTGCGCTACGTGCGGAGTTCAGTAGTGCGCTACGTGCGAAGATCTGGAGTGTGCTACATGCAGAGTTCAGGAGTGCGCTATGTGTGGAGATCAGGATTGCGCTACTTGTGGAGATGAGGAGTGCGCTGCGTGCAGAGATCAGGAGTGTGCAACGTGCAGAGTTCAGGAGTGCGCTACGTGCAGAGATCAGGAGTGCGCTATGTGCAGAGTTCATGAGTGCGCTACATGCAGGGTTCAGGAGTGCGCTACGTGCAGAGTTCAGGAGTGCGCTATGTGCAGCGTTCAGAAGTGCACTACATGCAAAGTTCAGGAGTGCGCTATGTGCAGAGATCAAGAGCGCACTACCTGCAGCAGAGACCAGGAGTGTGCTACATGCAAAGTTCAGGAGTGTGCTATGTGCAGAGATCAGGAGTGTGCTATGTGCAGAGATCAGGAGTGTGCTACATGCAAAGTTCAGGAGTGTGCCACGTGCAGGGATCAAGAGTGCACTACCCGCAGCAAAGATCAGGAGTAGGGATGAGCTTCGAGTTCGAGTCGAACTCATGTTCTACTCGAACATTGGCTGTTCGCAAGTTCGCCGAACAGCGAACAATTTGGGGTGTTCGCGGCAAATTCGAATGCCGCGGAACACCCTTTAAAAGTCTATGGGAGAAATCAAAAGTGCTAATTTTAAAGGCTTATATGCAAGTTATTGTCATAAAAAGTGTTTGGGGACCCGGGTCCTGCCCCAGGGGACATGGATCAATGCAAAAAAAAGTTTTAAAAACGGACGTTTTTTCAGGAGCAGTGATTTTATTAATGCTTAAAGTCAAACAATAAAAGTGTAATATCCCTTTAAATTTCGTACCTGGGGGGTGTCTATAGTATGCCTGTAAAGGGGCGCATGTTTCCTGTGTTTAGAACAGTCTGACAGCAAAATGACATTTGGAAGGAAAAAACTCATTTAAAACTACCCGCGGCTATTGCATTGCCGACAATACACATAGAAGTTCATTGATAAAAACGGCATGGGAATTCCCCACAGGGCAACCCCGAACCAAAATAAAAAAAAAAAAATGATGTGGGGGTCCCCCTAAATTCCATACAAGGCCCTTCGGGTCTGGTATGGATATTAAGGGGAACCCCAGCCAAAATTTAAAAAAAAAATTGACGTGGGGTTCCCCCTAAATTCCATACCAGACCCTTCAGGTCTGGTATGGATTTTAAGGGGAACCCCGCGCCAAAAAAAAAAAAAAAAACGGCGTGGGGTCCCCCTAAAAATCCATACCAGACCCTTATCCGAGCACGCAACCTGGCAGGCCGCAGGAAAAGAGGGGGGGACGAGAGTGCGGCCCCCCCCCCCCTCCTGAACCGTACCAGGCCACATGCCCTCAACATTGGGAGGGTGCTTTGGGGTAGCCCCCCAAAGCACCTTGTCCCCATGTTGATGAAGACAAGGGCCTCATCCCCACAACCGTGGCCGGTGGTTGTGGGGGTCTGCGGGCGGGGGGCTTATCGGAATCTGGAAGCCCCCTTTACCAAGGGGACCCCCAGATCCCGGCCCCCCCCCTGTGTGAAATGGTAAGGGGTTACTTACCCCTACCATTTCACTAAAAAACTGTCAAAAATGTTAAAAATGACAAGAGACAGTTTTTGACAATTCCTTTATTTAAATGCTTCTTCTTTCTTCCTTCATCTTCTTCTTCTTCTGGTTCTTCTGGCTCTTCTGGTTCTTCCTCCGGCGTTCTCGTCCAGCATCTCCTCCGCGGCGTCTTCTATCTTCTTCTCCTCGGGCCGCTCCGCACCCATGGCATGAGGGGGGAGGCTCCCGCTCTTCTCTTCATCTTCTTCTTCATCTTCATCTTCTTCTTCATCTTCTTCTTCTTCTTCTTCTTCTCTTCTTCATCTCTTCTTCCTTCTTCATTTCTTCTGCGGGCCGCTCCGCATCCATGCATGGAGGGAGGCTCCCGCTGTGTGACGGCGTCTCTTCGTCTGACGGTTCTTAAATAACGGGGGGCGGGGCCATCCGGTGACCCCGCCCCCCTCTGACGCACGGTGAATTGACGGGACTTCCCTGTGACGTCACGGGGAATGCCACAGGGAAGTCCCGTCATGTCCCGTGCGTCAGAGGGGGGCGGGGTCACCGGGTGGCCCCGCCCCCCGTTATTTAAGAACCGTCAGACGAAGAGACGCCGTCACACAGCGGGAGCCTCCCTCCATGCATGGATGCGGAGCGGCCCGCAGAAGAAATGAAGAAGGAAGAAGAGATGAAGAAGAGAAGAAGAAGAAGAAGAAGAAGATGAAGAAGAAGATGAAGATGAAGAAGAAGATGAAGAGAAGAGCGGGAGCCTCCCCCCCATGCCATGGGTGCGGAGCGGCCCGAGGAGAAGAAGATAGAAGACGCCGCGGAGGAGATGCTGGACGAGAACGCCGGAGGAAGAACCAGAAGAGCCAGAAGAACCAGAAGAAGAAGAAGATGAAGGAAGAAAGAAGAAGCATTTAAATAAAGGAATTGTCAAAAACTGTCTCTTGTCATTTTTAACATTTTTGACAGTTTTTTAGTGAAATGGTAGGGGTAAGTAACCCCTTACCATTTCACACAGGGGGGGGGCCGGGATCTGGGGGTCCCCTTGGTAAAGGGGGCTTCCAGATTCCGATAAGCCCCCCGCCCGCAGACCCCCACAACCACCGGCCACGGTTGTGGGGATGAGGCCCTTGTCTTCATCAACATGGGGACAAGGTGCTTTGGGGGGCTACCCCAAAGCACCCTCCCAATGTTGAGGGCATGTGGCCTGGTACGGTTCAGGAGGGGGGGGGGCCGCACTCTCGTCCCCCCCTCTTTTCCTGCGGCCTGCCAGGTTGCGTGCTCGGATAAGGGTCTGGTATGGATTTTTAGGGGGACCCCACGCCGTTTTTTTTTTTTTTTTTGGCGCGGGGTTCCCCTTAAAATCCATACCAGACCTGAAGGGTCTGGTATGGAATTTAGGGGGAACCCCACGTCAATTTTTTTTTTAAATTTTGGCTGGGGTTCCCCTTAATATCCATACCAGACCCGAAGGGCCTTGTATGGAATTTAGGGGGACCCCCACATCATTTTTTTTTTTTTATTTTGGTTCGGGGTTGCCCTGTGGGGAATTCCCATGCCGTTTTTATCAATGAACTTCTATGTGTATTGTCGGCAATGCAATAGCCGCGGTAGTTTTAAATGAGTTTTTTCCTTCAAAATGTCATTTTGCTGTCAGACTGTTCTAAACACGGGAAACATGCGCCCCTTTACAGGCATACTATAGACACCCCCCAGGTATGAAATTTAAAGGGATATTACACTTTTATTGTTTGACTTTAAGCATTATTAAAATCACTGCTCCTGAAAAAACGGCCGTTTTTAAAACTTTTTTTTGCATTGATCCATGTCCCCTGGGGCAGGACCCAGGTCCCCAAACACTTTTATTGACAATAACTTGCATATTAGCCTTTAAAATTAGCACTTTTGATTATTCATGTTCGTGTCCCATAGACTTTAACGGTGTTCGCGTGTTCGAACGAATTTTTTTCCTGTTCGCATGTTCTGGTGCGAACCGAACAGGGGGGTGTTCGGCTCATCCCTAATCAGGAGTGTGCTACATGCAAAGTTCAGGAGTGCGCTATGTGCAGAATTTAGGAGTGCGCTACATGCAGAGTTCAGGCATGCGCCACATGCAGACATCAGGAGTGCACTATGTACAGAGTTCAGGAGTGCGCTACGTACAGAGATTAGGAGTGCGCTACATGCGGAGATCAGGAGTGCGCTACGTGCAGAGATCAGGAGTGCGCTACGTGTGGAGTTCAGGAGTGCGCTACGTGCGGAGATTAGGAGAGCGCTACATGCAGAGGTCAGGAGTGTGCTACATGTGGAGATCAGGAGTGCGCTATGTGTGGAGATCAGGAGTGCGCTATGTGCAGAGTTCAGGAGTGCGCTACGTGCGGAGTTCAGGAGTGCGCTACGTGCGGAGATCAGGAGTGTGCTACATGCAGAGTTCAGTAGTGCGCTACGTGTGGAGATCAGGATTGTGCTACTTGTGGAGATGAGGAGTGCGCTGCGTGCAGAGATCAGGAGTGTGCAACGTGCAGAGTTCAGGAGTGCGCTACGTGCAGAGATCAGGAGTGCGCTATGTGCAGAGTTCATGAGTGCGTAATGTGCAGAGTTCAGGAGTGTGCTACGTGCAGTGTTCAGGAGTTTGCTATGTGCAGAGTTTAGGAGTGCGCTACATGCAGAGTTCAGGAGTGTGCTATGTGCAGCGTTCAGAAGTGCACTATATGCAGAGTTCAGGAGTGCGCTACGTGCAGAGTTCAGGAGTACATTATGTGCAGAGCGCAGGGCCAGAGCTGTAGGTGGTGGAATGGTGTTCCACCATGTTCCGGCTGCAAAACTGGGTGCGAGACTGGGTGCGAGGGCCACATGACAAGGCCTGGAGGGCCAGATTCGGCCCGCGGGCCTTGTGTTTGACATGCGTGGTCTACACTAAGGCTCGGTTCACACTATCACAACCTGAAAGTCATGCGACTTATAGTGCGACTCTGCCAGGTGACTTCCTGGAGACTTGAGTACTACTTTGCTAGAAGTATAGAATAGAAGTTGGATAGAAGTCGCCTTGAAGTAGTACAAGAACCTTTTCTAAAGTCAGATAGACTTCAGTAGTGCTAATTAAGTCATGCAAATCCCAAGTCACGGCAGTGTGAACCGAGCCTAACTGTAATGCCGCATACACACGAGCGGACTTTTCGACCGGACTGGTCCGACGGACTATCCGACGGACTTTCGGCGGACTTCCAACGGACTTTTCCAATGGACTTTACCAACGAACGGACTTGCCTGCACACGATCACACCAAAGTCCGACAGATTCGTAAGTGATAACGTACGACCTGACTAAAATAAGGAAGTTGATAGCCAGTAGCCAATAGCTGCCCTAGCGTCGGTTTTCGTCCATCAGACTAGCATACAGACGAGCAAACTTTTCGATAGGAACTGGGTCCGGCGGAGTTCCGACGTAAAGATTTGAAACATGTTCCAAATCTAAAGTCCGTCAGATTTTCGACCGAAAAAGTCTGCTGCAGGTCCAATGAAGCCCACACACGGTCGAATTGTCCGCCGGACTCGGTCCTTTGGACCAGTCCGGTCAAAAAGTCAGCTCGTGTGTACGCGGCATAGGACCTGTTACTATGTTAATAATTTGAATAACTAAATATTATTTACGTTTAGGACAGCACAAGAGATTGATCGAGGATCAAGTTTCCAAGGAATTGATAACAAATACTACAGCAAGAATCTTGCCGTAGTCCTATACCATACAGAAAATGTAAATAGTAAACAATTGCATTAACTGATACAAGGGAGAGAGAGAAACAAGGAAAATAACTTGTAAAACCCGCTCCCAGGCAACATCAGAAATAGTTCCTAAGTCTTGTTCCCACTTCTGTCTACAAGGGGCTGGACGTCTCAACAAAGATTTAGATTAAAGTTGTACATAAACCCCAGATATAAGACCCTTTGCTTTCTGCATCCTAAAAATGTTGAATAACAAAGTATCTGTAATTGAGAAGCAGAGGGAGCCATTCTGGGCCCAAAAGGTGTGTCTGATTTAAAGATATTGATAAAAAGACCTTTTATCTAAAGAGAATTCTACTTACAGCTGCTGAAATTATTTAAAAGATTGATTTCACATAAACAAGAAATCGTCAAAATGCCCCTTCTGGCCCAGTCATAAAACTTTTGCAACTTCCCAAATTCAGGAAGTAATTATTTAGACCATTTTGGGGTGAATCTGGTGTAACCAGTAATACCGAGTGTCACAAACCCAACTGGGAGAGGGGCTTTTGGAGGGGACTAGCCTCCTACCCACTGATTATGGAAGCGACCGGGGATTTTATCTGCTTCTTACAGTCAGAGCATGGAAAAGAGCTCAGTTCAGCCTCTGATCCCATGGAGAGAGCAGATCATTCTCTAATGATGGACAACAACGTGGTGAAAGCTGAGAGCGAGGCTTGGATTGATTCTCTGAATAAAGACAATAAGGTTTTGCTTCTGGAGTGGATGGAAAGGTGTAATATTAATCTTATACAGGTTAATGGTCAGAGGGAATGGTGGCCTTCCTGCAGACTGGGTTGGAGAAGCTTCACTTGGGACAAAAATATTTATCTACAGTCTTCCCCAAGAAATCTATGAATATAAATGAATTCCACTTTTCCAGACTGCTGGAACATTGTATGAGTTTTGTCTTATGATGACTTGTCTAGTGGACATATTACACAAGTGAAAGTTGGTTAATGAGATTTGGACAGCCCTGGATCATCTTTATGGGGAACTGGTGCCAAACTGTCTGTGTGAGCATTAATCTGAGTCACCTAGGCTTGTCTAGGTGACTAGTTGTTAATTAGCTTACTATTTATGTTTATGTTAGCTGTTGATTAGATGTACTGATATTACTGTTTACAGTTTGCATTGTTTGGGATAATGTGATCAAGCTCTTACCTTATTTTGTGTGGTATAAATTCTGTGTGAGTATACAATAAAGTCAGCTCCAGTTTGCACCTAAGCTAGTGTCCTCTAGTTCTTGGGTGCAATGCTCAGCTATAATACCTGGTTCCTGGTTCCAGAGAGGAGAAAGCTGTATCTTGGCAGAAGCACCAAGCGGAGAACCAAGCGGTCTGTTACACCGAGTAAATCTTTTGCCCAAACACCACCTATCTGATGGATTGTAGGGAATTGTGAAGAGGGCTAAGAATATGCAGAAGTCTCCGACGCATAGAATGGACCTTGTCCTTTTACAAACCCTTAAATTAATCTATAAGAAATTATTTGGGGGAACTGTTTTCCCAGCCAGCCAGGTGCTGAAGTTGCGTAGGCAAAAAAATAAGCCAGGAATTTGGTGCTGCCAAAGATATTGAAGAAACTCTAGCCTAATTCTAGGTGACTTGCTTCTTCTTCCAAATAAAATCTCTAAAGATAGCTGAAAACAGTTTACAGTCAAATGGGGATTTTGTTTGTAAATGCCGCACCTCAACCACAACCCAAGCATGTGGCTTGCAGTTTGGCATGGCCCCATTCACTTGAAAGGGTTGCATTTAGTGGTGGTACTGCCTGCCAAACACAACAGAGAATATCATTTTTGCCATGGCTGTGTACAACCCTGAGCAGCTGCATGGTGTCTTTTAGCTGTGTGGTCAGGGGGTAGTAAAACTGTGACTCAAATGCCTGTTTTAACCACATCCCCAGAAACCTATGTGAATGAGATCTATAGGATGACTTAAGCTGGGTTCACACTGAAGCACGGAGCAGCTCACAGCAAGGGTCCAGTGTGTCCCTGTTCACTGTTTTGGGTCCAATTTCAGTCCGAATTTGTGGCTGAATTCGGACCTGAAACGGACCAGAAGACACACAGGACTCCTGTCTAATTCGCACCGGAGCTGTGAGAACAGGCTCCATAGAGAGACAGTCACAATCCCCTGATGTGAATTGGATGCAGGAAACCCTCATCCAATCCGCAATAGTGTGAACCCAACCTTAATATTCCAACTTTTAAGCAGTTACAACTTTGTGTATTATTCTCTTTTGGAAAGAGTTTTAAACCATGTGAAAAGAAGCTGACCATTGCAAGCACCTTGATAGCATTATTGTTTGACCCAGCCCCCAGTGCCGGTGTTCTAACTATAAAGGTCCCCCCCATCGGATAGGGTCCACCCTGTACCGCGCAGGTGCAGCGCTTGAGCAGTACGGAGGACAAAGGAGACGCCGAAAGTCTCTGAACATGAAAACTGTTACACGGCGCCTGCGCACTTAACACTACATTCTGTCACACGCTCCCGAGGCTCGTACAACTCTGCAAGGGGCAGGTGTAGAGGCAGATGCATACAGAAGATGGCCAGAGCTCATATGATGGTGGTGGATTTCTCAAAGGGCCGGATGGCATCTTCTGTATGCATCTGCCCCTACACCTGCCCCTTGCAGAGTTGTATGCATCGGGAGCGTGTGACAGAATGTAGTGCTGATTGCGCATGCGCCGTGTACAGCTCAGTTCATGTTCGGAGACTTTCGGCATCTCCTTTGCCCTCCGTACTGAGCAATTGCTGCGCCTGTGCAGTACAGGGAGGACACTATCTGATGGGGGACAGTTCTTGACAGGACACCGGGACAAGGCCATCCAGCGCCCAGGACAAAAATGCCAAACTGCATCCCCCCTTCCCTTAGAGTTAGGGTCAGGGTGCCCACATCCATGCAGTAAATCATTGTGCCCAGGGCAGTCGCCCCTCCTGCCCACCCCTTGTCCCGGCCCTGCCAGCTCCTGTGCCTGTCACTTTATATATCTCATGATTACATTGTTGATCTTACAAAATGTTCTTTGATTTCAGACATTTGTGGTCCAAATGTGCCGGGAGGATATTCCCAGTTCTATTCTCCTAGTTTTACAGACTCTGGCCTCACATGTACTTCTGCCTGTTCATTGGGAGCAAAAAATCAGCTAAACTGTCACTATGGTGAATGCAGATTAAACCAATCAGGACCTGTGTGTGTGTAAGTCAAAAGCATGTTCACTATTTTTTATATTATTTTAAAAAGTGCAATGCATATTATGATTGTGTGTATTTGTAAGCTCCTATTTATTTAGGTTGCTGGCAGAGGTTTCATGATATTGGTGCACTCTGGTTTGTGTTTTATAATATATTCTTAAGTTTGAGAAAAAATAAACTATAGCTGGTATTTTTTTAAAGTAGGATAGAAAAAGGAATAGATCCAACCGCTTGAGGCATAAAAACACACTAACATAGTATAATTGAAATAAGATCAAAGTTCACCATATTAAAACTATTTTAATAGGTTTTAATACCATTAATCTAGAACAGTGGTCTCCAAACTGCGGCTCTTTGCTTGCTTTTATCCGGCCCTTGGGGCACTATATCATCTACTACAAAATATTTTTTTTTTTTTTCAAATATAATGTTTATTAAAAGTTTTCAACCAGGAATAGAAATAGACATAGACAGGGAAAAAAAAAAAAAGGAAATATATCGTAAAGATATAATAATACATCAGTGGTCTTTTACATCATTCTGATAAACATAGCAGTCATATATTTTTTCCCTTAAAATGTTCCCATTCTATCTGCAGAGAAACTAACCTGTGATATCTCAGAGCTGCATTTAATTCTTGGATCTATTTTTGTAATCTGTGAGCATATCCACCACTATGCAATATTGCTATACACTATAGATAACATGTTCCGAATAGTTGTTTACCTCTGCATACTTCTCAAATCCCTTATGTAAATGGAAAATCGTTTATTATCTGATTACTAGACCACTAGTTGATAAAAAAACATAAATACCTAAAACATATAAAGAGAATAGAAAGAGTACAAGGAGAAGAAGAAAGGGGGGGGGGGGAGGTGCATGCTCGACACGGGCGCGATGGATTACAAAATATTTTACAGCCACACATACAAGAATGACATTTCCTGCAGGGCTAGTTAAAAACACCTGAACATATTCAAAAAATATGGGGGTTTGGTCACACTATGTGGTCATATAGTGCTAAGCCCACTTACTGCGACAAAGTACCCCGAATTAGTGGGTCCTACACTCAGGTGTTTTTAACTAGCCCTGCAGGAAATGTCATTCTTGTATGTGTGCGCTGTAAAATATTTTGTACTGTTTGTAGGTCTTATAGCAGCACCATCTTGAATTTAAATGCATTGTATGGTGTTCCCCCCAAATATGTTCTTGTATGTTGTAATAGGCCCTGACCAGGTTTTTTGGGCTGGAGTACCCCTCCCCCTCCTCATTACCTCCTATTTAGTGGCCACCAGTGTTTAGGATGTATCCCTTTCAGTTCTCCCACATAGAGGAGTTCAGCTCCCATGGTTGAGACAAAGGATCTTCCATTCTATTACTAGTGTAGGACCCACTAATTCGGGGTACTTTGTCGCAGTAAGTGGGCTTAGCACTATATGACCATATAGTGTGACCAAACCCCTGTATTTTTTGAATATGTTCAGGTGTTTTTAACTAACCCTGCAGGAAATGTCATTCTTGTATGTGTGCGCTGTAAAATATTTTGTACTGTTTGTAGGTCTTATAGCAGCACCATCTTGAATTTAAATGCATTGTATGGTGTGCCCCCCAAATATGTTCTTGTACTATATCATCTACTGACACCAACAATGGGGAACAATTTCTCCCAATGACACCAATGATGGGACACAATTTCTCCCAATGACACTAACAATGAGGCCCAGTGACATCAATGATGGGGCCCAATGACACTAATGAAGAGACACAATTCCTCCCAATGACACCGATGATGGGGCACAATTTCTTCCAATTACACTAACAATGGGTCCCAATGATTCCAATGATGGGACACAATTCCTCCTTCTACTCCCAATGGCCACGGTCTGGCCCCCCTAAAGTCTGAAGGACAGTAAACTGGCCCTTTGTATAGAAAGTTTGGAGACCTATGATCTAGAAGGAAGTCCAAAGAAAAAAGCAAGGAGAAAGTAATCAATTTGTCCCAGAAACATCAATTGTTGTTAGATGAGTTTCCCAGAGCCACCGCTCTACAGAGGAATCCTAAAGGTGGAGAGTATGAAAGTCATCCAAACCACATCTACAGTCATGTATTTTCCTTACCATTGGAATTCCAGAATCCAACAATGAAGAATCCCTTTTTGTGTTGGTGGCAAAACGGCTTCTCTCGCATGTTCTTTTCTCTCTTGACCTTCTTCACAGTTTGAAGGCTGAAACAAAACCCTTATGGGTTCCATAGACATGGGAGCTGTAAACATTGCCACGATTTTCCACTCTAGGTTTCACCTTAGCTCCACTTCTCCAATATAGGTTCTGGCACCATTACAGATCTGCCCAATGATTAAAGTTTACTTCAAAAGAAACTCAAATTCCGCAATCCATATTTCTCTGTTTACTGTGTATTTGAAGAAAGTCATATACTTCCACCAGAGCTCCTTTTCTGATAATATTGACCCTTACTTGAGCTTAATTGTAGCCCAATTAAAAAGGAACTAAACTCTCTCGTCTGTTTCCCAAAACAGTTACATTCAAGACATGTCTCTGAGGATAATTGCCATAGTTGCCAGTGTGCTTATGCCGAGTCTCAACCCAATTTTAAAGCCCACAAATGGCACTTAAACGAGTTTGTTTTACAACTGAGCCTGGGAGAGATTTATTTTTGCCAATAATAAATACTCAACCTTCCTACAGTCGGTACTTTTTTGGTTCAGATTTATAGATAATCTGTTCTTGGTTTGGACTGGTTCATCATTTCAATTAAACCAATTAATTGAGGCTATCAATGTCAACTCCATGAACCTGCGTTTCACGGTTACTTTTGACAATGCACAGATCCCATTCTTGGATCTGTTGATTGTCAAGAACCCTGATGGAACGTTGGTTACAGACCTCTATCGTAAGCCAACAGCAGGCAACACTTTGCTGCACGCCTCCAGTGCTCATCCCAAGCCTCTCTTGGGCAGTATCCCATATGCGCAGCATTTACGACTGCGCAGGAACTGCGCACAAGAGGAGGATTTCCATATCCAGGCAGCTGCCCTGCGGGAACGACTGCTTTTGAAGGGGTTATTCGCGGACCAATTTAAGAAAGGCCTTTAATAAGGCACAAATTCGTTCTAGAATTTCTCTGCTTTATCCCCCCTTACGAACTAGCAATACCAACACTGTAAAGATTATTACTCAATACTCAGCACATCATGATCAACTTAGGAATATCCTTTATAAGCACTGCCACCTTCTTACAGATCATCCCACCCTTCACCAATACATACGCAGCACCCCTGAACTGGTCTTTCACAGGGCCAACTCAATTAGGGATGGGGAATAAAAATACCCCCTACGATCAATGGGATTTTAATGGCAACACTAAGTTTTAATAAAAAACAAGTTTATTAGTATAAGCAGGAATATACAAAAAACAACAATAAATATAAAGACCAAAAGAATTCTACAAAATGTTACATCATCACCACTCCAGATCATTGTTTTTAATGAAGTAATATTTTGTATAATTCTTTTGATCTTTATATTTATTGTTGTTTTTTGTATATTCCTGCTTATACCAATAAACTTGTTTTTTATTAAAACTTAGTGTTGCCGTTAAAATCCCATTGACCGTAGGGGGTATTTTTATTTCCTTATCTCAGGGATGTGGCAACCTTCATGGTCTAGCTGGATGGGTTTCTCTTTTTGTTAAACTCTCTTAGGGATTGTTTAACTAGCAGCCATTACAGATCTGACACAAGTGGTCCTCAAGACCGAGGGGCAGCTCTCCATGTGGGCAGTGTGCCCGCTGCCCCTGGATACTCTCGGGTACCACCTTCACACTCCCCAATGAAGAAATATTTACTCCCCATATCTCGGCTCATTGTGGTACCACTGGAGTTCTATACCTCATGTTCTGCACCTGTGGTGCGTTTTATGTCGGCAAGACGATCAGGGAACTCAGACAGAGAATCAGAGACCATGTTTGCCATTCAGTTAATGGCAAACTTACCACCATCGGTCACCATATTGGCCTATATCACAAATTCAATCCCAATGTTGTTAAATTTCTGGCCTTGGAAGTGGTACCCCCCGATATTAGGGGTGGGGACCGTAACAAAGGGAAACCTTCTGGATTGAGAGGCTTAATGCCACCATTCCACCGGGGCTTAACAAAGTTAATTCCTTTAAACCATTTTTATAAATCGTATTACTCCCAGATTCTCTCTCTGAGTTCCCTTTATGTCTTGCCTTGCCTTACCGTGCATTGTTGCCACTATTATATGCTGTATCTCTATTTTTGATATCTAGCACCATGCCCTTGTGCTTATGCTTCTTTCTGCTTCTCCCTCCTGCCTCTTTACTGCTTTTTTATTACCACCTACTCGGCCATGCTGCCGTTATTTTTTAACACATTAAAACATTATCTTGTGTTTTATTCCAGTTCTTCTTATACATGCTCCATCTGTCAGTTATTTACATAATGTAGCTGTCAAACCCAGACTTTGATTTGTTTAATCCATACTGCATTGGTTGCTATGGCCATCATCTAGGATTTACCCAATCCTTTTCTTTATCCATATGTATTCATTATGTATTTTTATCATTGCAATTATTTCAATGTTTATCTTATGTTATACTATACTTGTCATTTCATGTGGCTGACTTCTTTCCCCTGTCTCCGGTGCTTTTTGGTGGTGCAGGGGCGCCCGGACTTTGTCTCACTTGCGGCGACTAGTAGGCTCTCTGGTGGCGAACGGCCGCTCCTCCCCAGGTGACCGTCCCACCCACTTGTACTTGTCCTGGCCCGGGCTCCACCCAACAGCCTCGGGACTTGTGCACAGACGCGTGCATGGTCTAGTCCGCGCATGCGTACTGTGAGACCCTTGACCCCGTGACACCGTACGCCGGCTGAGACCAGCACCGGGTCACACCACGGGGTTGAGAATTACAAATAGCAGCTGCCTGCTGCACACCAGGCTGGAGGTTGGACCCGTAGGAGGCTCCAAAGCGCTTATTTCTTGGTAAGTCCTTAGCTCTGGATGCCCCCATGTCCCTTGCATCATCCCCTGCAATGGATATCATGCTGGATTGATTACCCCTCTCCTGATCTGAATCTGCCATCTTCCTTTTATAGGATAGGCACTTGAGACTGGTGTATCTATGAGACTTTGTGTGTCTCATCTGTTCCATCTAACACTCTCTCTCTCCATCGCCACCACCGGTATTTATTTACCATTTTCACCTGTGGGACGTCTTCCTCCGGGATCCAATACTGTGGTTTCTTGTCATCTAGGTACATACATTATTATTTATCACACTGGCACAAGCTTTCCTCACTTTACACATGTTGTATTCCACAGAGACACTTTCTTTTACATTCTAACGTGGGTGTTTTGCTCCACACACCCTCTTCCTTCACCTTGGTGTTCCCTTGTTCCCCCTCCTGTTCCTTCTCTTCTCCCCATTTTTTCCCTCTTTCCCTTTCCTTCCCCCCTCACAATTTTCTCTTTTTCTCTACCTTCCCCTCCTACGCTTCTCTCCTCCCCTCCCCCCCATTTCTTTCTACCTCTTTCTACCTCTTTTTTTGTGTCTTCCCTTTTCCTCTTTCTTTCCCTTTTTTCCTTTTTTTTTTTCCTGCTTTGTCTCGTATCTCCTTTCTCTTTTCTCCTCCTCCTCTCACCCCTTTCCATCTCTCCCCCCCTCCTCCTCAGTAGTGTGTTGGAAGACGCCTCTATTTGCTATCCAGGGTGTGAAAACCAGGATTCTTAAGGACTCACACCCAAAGTTTCTTAAAATCTGGGAACATTAGATAAGCTATTCCTTCCCATCCTTGCCTGCAGCCAGTTATGGGCGTTTATTGATGTTGCCCATGCCGGTCCCAAGTCTGCAATAAACTCTTCCCATCTTGATTCTCTCTCTCTTGCCCCTCTCTCCTTTCCTGCTTCCCCCTCTCTTTTTTTTATTATTTGTTCTTCCTTTCTCTTAATAGGTGATACTTGTCATTGGGGATTGTCACCCCTTTGAGGACAGACTAGGCAATGATAGCGATGTTTGCTTTGACTTTCCTACTGGTCCTCCTTAGTTTTGGTTGGAACTCTGCTGATTTAATGTTATACATTGCCTAATTGTATTTGGTCCAAACCATGGGCAAATAGTGAGCTTGTCATGTTTACTGTGAAAATGCAATAAATATATTGAAACAGAAACAGAAACAAAGCTCTTGGTGTTTGTCCAAATTGGTAGGGGGGCAAAAGAAGGTGCGTATGTGCTGCTGGGGAGAGGCACATTAATGTGAACCCTCATGAGCACTAAACAGGTTGACTTTAAACAGTCCACAGGTTTCCAAAGAAGAAAAGGGGACATCCTATGCCACTTATTGCAAAACATTTTTAAATCTTCTGTATCTTCTACATTGATCCAAGGATTCTTCTGGTTGCCAACTGTGGTCAGTAAGCTGTTATCTCCCTAATACATAGTGCAAAAATTTGCACATGATTTTAAAGGCATTTTATTCCACCTCTATTGATAAACTAGAGTTTCAAACAAACCAAGTCAGACGGTCTTTTTTCATCAAGCTAACCCACTGTATAACTATAAATGAAGATGTGACAATATGCTTTCTCTCGTCACAGCTGTCCTGATACAAGTTATTTTTGGTATCCTGGAAAATACTGCCAGTCCCGGATCAGCAGACCTGGTGTGATTGGTGGAGTGACGTCTGTTCTGGCCGCTTGCCTCATCCTCATTGTCATTCTTGTGGTGACATTACCTTTTCGCAGAGTTCGAAAATTAGAGATAAGTTCCAGGTGAGTCTGTGTTCCTAAGTTCCTTTTTAGTGGGGTGTTTTGTACACCTAAGATCGGGAGGGACTTTGACATATGAACATAACATGCTAATGTATTAGTGATACTTTTATTTTTCATTTTACGGCCAATTGACCACATGCAAGTCTGCTGCGGTGATTTAACTCATGCACATAATGTTGTGCATTAACATGTGTTTTATTATGATGGCCTATTTATTTGAATAAGCTGCCATTGGACTATAAAATCATACTTCCAGAAATTTTAGTAATGCAGTGCTCCACAAAACATTAATATACGATGTGTTGTCAATAAAAATTAATGGCACCACAAAGCACCTTCACAACACCTCTGCACTGCAGGTGAAATGGATGGCAATTCAACGCACTTATGCATGTACGGTGCATTACCAGGTGTTGCCACAACATGTGTGTGGTAACAAAGCCTTAAAAAGGAGTTAAAGTCTGTAAAAAAAAAAAAAAATTGACGTCAGCAGCTACTGTAGCTGCTGACTTCTAATATAAGGACACTTATCTGTCCAGGAATCCTGCAATGTCTGCACCCCTACCCGATTAATCAATTGGCTTCAGATGGAGGCACCGGCATCTGTAGTAAGGGAAACAGGAAGTGAAGCCTTGCGGCTTCACAGCCTGTTTCCTACTGCGCATTGGCGAGTCTGACTGGTCCCGCCATCTTCTGAGACCTCTGTGTGTTCCAGAAGGCAGTGGAGGGAAGGAGGAGGGGCCGGAAATGTCGTAGATCGCCAAGCGCTCATCTTACCCAGAAGTGGGAGCAGGTACGTGTCAAACCAGGTACCCGCTCCCCCCTGTCCCCCAAAAATTGCCAGATGTGGCAGTGGAGGGGGGGGGAGGCTTGCGAAGAATTATAGGGTTTTCCTTCAACAGTGTCTGTAGTCGGAATAAGCCCAGAATATTACTGCTGCAAAACAAGGCTGGAATCAAACTTGAAGATGTTTGTCTATTTCACAATTTTTTAAGCAGAAAGAGATCACTCCCATATTTTTTTACAGCTTATTTAGCAGGTGTGAGATGAATGTTTGACCTAATGAAGGATATATAATATGGCCCCTCTAAATGATTGGACCCAACACTCTAGAGAAGGGTAGTGTATGCTACATCATAAAAAGACATTTTAGACAGTTATGTGCTTCTAACCATAAGGCTCCAGTTTAGGGAAGGCCCTTTTCTGTTCCAGTATGACTGTGCCCCTGTGTACAAAGTTAGCTCCATAAGGACATGGTTTTTATGAGTTTGGGGTGGGAGAATGCCAGAGGGCTTCACAGAGCTCTGACCTCAACCCTACTGAACACCTTTGGGATAAATTGGAACATTGATTGTGAGCCAGGTCTCCTCATTTAACATTGGTACCTGACCTCACAAATACTATTTTGGCTGGATGAAAAAAAATTCCTGAACACCAGTGTGCAGTCTGGTAACCCTGGTAGTAGTTTGGGGTGTCTTTCCCTTAATGCAGAAAACCTTGCTGAGGTCTCGGCTGCTGCCTCTCTGGTAGCAATGAAAAGACATTCTGTGAGATTGATATTGGATAGGTGTAGAGGCGCGCTCGATACTGTATGGAAAGTAGTAACACTTGAAGTTGTTTCTTTAAAAAAAAAGTTTATTGAAATTCACAGTTCACAGGTAAGAGTGGAGCCAACGCATTTCAGGGAAAGCATGACTACCTTCCTTACTGAGTACACCCCTACACCTATCCAATATTGAACACCATATTAATGCCCAAAGCTTAAGAATGGCATGTCCAACAAGCACATACAGGTGTGAAGATCAGGCTTCCACAAACCTTTGGCATATAATGAATAATAATACATAATTTCCTTATGACCTAAATAAAGCATACCTGTAGTGTTTGCATATTCCAATATATGCTTGTGCTTTAAAGTGATTCTAAAGGTATTTTTTTTAAATAACCTTCCCTGCTCTGTGGAATGGTTTTGATCCCTGATCCTCATCTTTTTGGTTCCCCCCTGCTGGCGCTCCTGCCCCAACCCCCCCCCCCCCGCCTGAGTGCCCCAATAGCAAGCCTCTTGCTATGAGAGCACTCAAGCAGGCTCACTCCCAAGCTGTGCTCCTGTGAAAGGACATTGTCCATTCACACACAGAGCGCTGCTCAGCCCTGCCCCTCATTGGCTCACTGGTTGTGATTGACAGCAGCAGGAGCCAATGGCTCCCGCTGCTGTGTGAGCCAATGAGGAGAGAGAGATGTGGGAGAGCCACCGTTCTCATACACATCACTGGATTGAGATGGGACTCAGGTAAGTATAAGGGAGGGCTGGTGGAGCTGCACCCCAAAGGTTTTTTACCTTAATGGATATAATCCATTGTCATCAATTACTGAAGGAGATCAGTGTTGACAGGAAGAGGAAACATCACTTCAATACCTGCAAACAGTTCTCCAACCGTCTGATGCGCATTAAGCCAATTGGTTAACCCTTTCAGGCCTGGTGGTCCATTGGGCTCTTTAGGTAGAACATTTCTTATTTATCCTTAAAATGTGTTTGCCTTCTGGTTTGTCTTGCAGGGAGAAGAAAGAGTGTGGAATCCATTCATCTGTAGGTCAGCAGACAGGGTTGTATATCCCGAAATACGATCTATAATATTCTGAAGCTGAAGGTGAGCCTTTTTTTTTTACCTTCATTATTCTTTTTTAAGCAACTCACCTCTTCTCACAACTACCCGAGGTAACCTATGACTCTTTAGCCACCCTCTGGGGAATGCAGTATAGGATCTGTAGCTCTATGGCCTCTAGAGAGCTGCAAACTACCTATGTCTGGATATAAGGCTGCCAAACAGAAGAACCCCTCCAACCAACTTTACTTTTCTCCTACTGATAATAGAATCTGGGAGATTTGGGTTGTATGCAGTAATATGGTCAGTACTGTGGTTAAAGGTCACACACACACATGCAAAGTATTATCAGAGAAAGCAATTTAATATCTTCTCTGTTTATAGTTAGACCATATAATAATACAAACTAGACTGGGTATCATCACACTGGGTGACACCGCAGTAAGGGGGAAAAAAATTGTTATTCCATTATTATACCATATCTGGTGTGGATTAGCGTACCTAACACATACACAGTATGGAAGAAACTGGGGAAGAGACCACAAATGTTAATATAGTAAAAATATTCTTTATTAAGGACTACAAAAATAGAAAACGCAGCACAACAAGGCAATCTACACCTCCAGCCAGCACTAAAAATTACAACGTTGCCAATTCTAAAAGCAACACCAGAGTCCGGAAAATTATATGATCACCATATAACACTAAACACCCTCATTTCTCCCAAGCTCGAAAACAGAGCATATATATATATATATAAAGGAAGAAAAATGCTGACTATGACCCTAAGAAGATCATCCCTACAGTCAAGCACAGAGGTGGAAACATTATGCTTTGAGGCTGTTTCTCTGCTAAAGGTACATGCCAACTTTGCCCCATTGAAGGGCCAATGGACAGGGCCATGTATTGCAAAACCTTGGATGAGAACCTTCTTCCCTCAGCCAGAACACTGAAGATGGGTCGTGGATGGGTTTTCCAGCATGACAATAACCTAAAATATACCGCCAAGACAATAAAGGAGTGGCTCAAGAAGAAGCACATTAAGGTCATGAAGTGGCCTAGCCAGTCTCCAGAACTTAATCCTATAGAACATTTATGGAGGGAGCTGAAACTTCGAGTTACCAGGCAACAGCCTAATAACCTTAAGGATTTAGAGAAGATCTGTAAAGAAGAGTGGACCAAAATCCCTCCTGAGATGTGCAAACCTGGTAACCAACTACAAGAAACCTCTTACCTCTGTGCTCGCCAACAAAGGTTTCTCCACCAATTACTAAGTCATGTTTTGCTTGGGGATAAAATACTTATTTTACTCACTGAACTGCAACTCAGTTTATAACATTTGTATCACCTGTTGTTTTCTGGATTTTTGGTTGATATTCTGTCTCTATCATTTAATATACACCTATGATAAAAATTATAGACCCTTCATTTTTTGTAAGTGGGCAAACTTACGAAATCTGCAGGGGATCAAATCATTATTTTCCCCACTGTATATAAAAGTACATACAATGAAAAAATGGGATAGCATCAAGTGTTAAGGTAATTGTGACCGCTCCGCAGGCTCATCAAAAGTTGTATAGATACCGGGTACAGTAAACTGTATGATATATCACTAAAGAGCCTAAGGTGCATTAGCTGTAAAGACTAGAGCTATGAGGGCAGGCTTATTGCTCCCCAGGGAACATCACAAAAATGAGTGACCAGATGGTAAAATAACTGCACATAAAATATAATTATGTACCACGATTCCCCAGTTTCTTAGACCATATATTGGCTGCATTTCGAGGCCAGAAGTAATCTGCTCAGGTAAAACGTGTGGCAAATCAAGGGATGTCTATTCGGCTATCATATAATATTTTTATTTCCACTACAGTATATGTGTACATTTATCTTCTGTCAATGTGAATGACCACCCGTGTCTTGCGCTGTCTCGTAGTCAAGGTGGACAAATGGCAGACAGACCCATTGGTGAATGTAAGGCTAACTTTTTATTAGTTGTTTACTTTGTTCATACTGGGACAAGAAACAGGGACCTTTTATATCATTTACTCACCCTTCACTCTGTCCCACCACCCTGAGCCAGCAGCTGGCCACTCAAGATTCTGTGTAAATTTTAACTTGAAAGTAAGTCCAAACTTACACAGGGCTTTGTATACTTCCTCAACTCCCTTTTCGCAGTGCTTGGACCTGACATTTAGCTACTCAGGTACCATGTGACCACATGTGCCGTATTGCCCGGGACAGTCCCTCATTTTACAGGTCTGTCCCAGGCACCATCAATCCAGGAAAATAAAGTGTCCCAGAATGAAACTGACACAGCCGATGCAGCCGTTCACAATTCTGCATCAATGCAAAGAACGGCTGCATCGATTGCCGATGACATCATCCCGGCGCACCGCACGGCACCCTGCCACGCCTGGAGAAACACAGCAAGAGGTGGATAAAGCCCCCTCCCCTTCCTAGGTGGGCGCTTTCACAAAAGAGGAGCCGTAGGCGTTAGCCAGCCCTGTTTCCCCACCTCCCACCGCTGACGTCACCCCCAGTTGCTGTTCGGCATGTCTTACAACCGTGTGAGCCCTGAGTGTCCAGACTCCCAGACGGAATACTGGATGCTGCAGTGTGTTACAGACATCCGGTACGTTAAGTATTAGTAGTTTCCTATGGCTGAATTTAGTTTTGTGCATTCACTGCATTGTGCATGGATTTGTACATATCAAGTAGGGGAAGCTCATTTTAGAATCGTCTTGAGGCTTAATGTTTTCCAATTTTTACTCTAGATCCCTGAAGTCATTTGTATTCCTTTTGTGGTCTAAAGTATGTTTTTTTTTTATATGCAACTTTAGTGCCTTAGATATTAAGAGCATTTGTTTAATGTATGTTAGCCTAACATTGAAAGAACAATTACACTCTTTGAATCTAAGTGGCTGCCTGCAATGGTTGTCTAACATACATTAAATAAATGTTTTTTTCTATCTAAGGCACTAAAGTTGCATATAAACCCCGCTCTGCTCTTGAGCATGGCCACCTGCCCACTGCACTGTAAGCCGAGTAACCTTTCTTAAATAGGTAAGGGGCGGGGGCACCCAGTGATGTCACATGGTAGCACCGCCTCCTTGTGACATCACTGTTCATGCTGGGGGGGGTCCCTGAATGGCAGTTTGGAAGTGTGGTCACCCTAGGTACCAAGCGCTACATTGTGGAAAAACATGGAGAATGCAATGTTTTCTTCATACTTGGAAGTGCTGCGTGTTTTGCTGGCATCCAATGACATAGAAGAGCGGCTGAGCGAGTTTGGGTTCCGGACTCTGTTCAGGCCAATCAAGTTCCTCCACCCCAAACTCACTCATCCATGTCTTTATGGACCTTGCTTTGTGCACTGGTGTGCAGTCAGGTTGGAACAAGAAGGGGCATCCCCAAACTATTCCTACAAAGTTAGGAGCATGAAATTATCCAAAATGTCTTTGCATGCTGACGCCTTAAGAGTTCCCTGCACTGGAACTAAGGGGCCAAGTCCATCCCCTGAAAAACATTCCCACACCATAATCCCCCCTCCACCAAATGATTTGGACCAGTGCACAAAGCAAGGTCCATAAAGACATGAATGAGCAAGTTTTGGGTACAGGAACTTGACTGGCCTGCACAGATTAGAGCGGAAACTGCGAGCCAGGCCTTCTCGTCTAACATCAGTGCTTGACCTCACAAATGCTCTTCTGGAAGAATGGTCAAACATTCCCATAGACACACTCCTAAACCTTGTGGACAGCCTTCCCAGAAGAGTTGAAGTTGTTATAGCTGCAAAGTGTGGGCCAACTCAATATTGAACCCATGGACTAAGACTGGGATGCCATTAAAGTTCATGTGCGTGTAAAGGCAGGTGTCCCAATACTTTTGGTAATATAGTGTATTTGGACTGTTGGATGAGTATTACACGTGAATAACTGTTGGAGTTGTTATTTACCACCAAAAAGAGTCATATTTGTTGGACTTTTAATGCACTTTTTAAAGTCACGTTTTTGTTGGTTATTTTTGTCATAAGTATATTATCTACACTTTGGTTTTTGATTATAAGATTGTTATATTCATTCTTGATCCTTTAGGCGCTGCATTTTTGTTTTAACATTTTTTTTAGAAGCTGCATACTTACCTTACTTGTTAGCTGCCTAAGTATTGCAGTTATCTGATTTTTGAAGCTAATCAGGGTCGGACCTGGTCAGTACTTGGATGGGAGACCACCTTACCTTACTTAAATACTACTTAAATACTGATCTCCTGTTTCTGTCCAGAAGTCAAAACATACCGGTGGGTTAAATTGGCTTCCTCCAGAACTGGCCCTCCCATGTGATTGTGACAGGAACATTAGAGTGTAAGCTCTTTTTTTGTGTTATAGACTGATGTGAATGGTTCAAGGCTCTCTGCAAAATGCTGCATATAAAAAAGCATAACATTAGTATAAAATACTAAGTATTGCACATTATATCAAATAGAAAGATAGATCAATTAGTCAATGATTTCATGAAACAACCAATCTTTCTTTTTAATTTAGGAAACAACTGCAAATAACTGGAGACACTGTTGGAAATGCCTTGCACATACTTTTGAATAATCTAACTAAGGTGGCCTTATAACCCAAGACATCAATTTTGATCAAAATACTGAGCTTCAAGAACAAGTGTGGTGGTCATGAATGGTCTCTGAGCATATACTGTACCTAATGCTTTTCTAATAAACTATAATATTATATTCTACATATGCAAAGTCATCTGATCCGAGTCTGGTATCTTTATGATGGAGGCTGAAGATGTAAAATGTATACGCAAGTCCAGGACAATTTGTGTCTATGTGCCTAAGGAAGAACTGCAAGCACAAGCTAGCTGTGTTGACATGGCATGATGCACCTTTTGGTCCCTTACGAGCTGGAAGGTTCCAGGTAGTCCAGGACGGCACTAGCGCAGTCATTCTCAAACTGCGGCCCAGGCACCATTGATGGTCTACAGGTGTTAAGTGGTCCTTAGTTATTTATTCTAATCTCCTAAAGGTAGCGTCATATTTGGTGATTAATTGGATGGCTATGAGGCGAATCACAGCAGTCACTGTTGAAGCTTTACCAGAGCTAAACATAGCTAACCTTAGGGGAACTCAGCATGGCCAATATCCACCACAGCAGTGGGTGATACTACAGCAATGCAACAATAAAATGTCAACTGGTGAGGTATACTTTTCCCACTAAACCCTCTGTTGTTTCACTTACAAATAGGATAAACAGAGCAGGACCTAGTAAAGAGCCTTGTGGTCCACCGCTAGTCACTGGTCCTTGTTCCCAATGAACCCCATTTACAACGAGGCTCTAATATGTATCCTTTAGCCAATTGCGTATCCACCGAACCACTCAAGTGTTAAGTCCTAGCTTGCACATTTTTGTTATGAGATCATTGTGTGGAACCGTATCAAATGCTTTCCTGAAACCAAGATAGGCTATGTCCACAGCACCACCCTGTCCAAAACATTTGTGCTATAGTCAAAAGCAGATTAGTCTTTTAAGATCTGCCCTCAGTAAAGCCATGCTGCTTTGGGTCCAGAAAGTTATGTGTTTTTAAATTATCGTTAATGCTTCTTTTAGGCTTTATTCTACTAATTTTACCTCTACAGATGTTAAACTTGAACTTCCTCTGTTAGAAAAGATGTATTTAAAAATATCATTTATGGATTCAACAACTCTTAGAACCATAAGGTCTCATTTGCTTTATTAGGCTTACATTTTAACTACTTGCCGATTGTGTTATAGCTGAAGGACGGTTACAGCATGATTGTCATGTTCTAGGAGGTCATCTATTGACGTCCTCCCAGAACCCCACCCCCCCTTGCGAGCTCTTGGTACCCTGATTATCAGTGCAGCCCCATCAGTGCAAATCAGTGCCCATCAGTGCTGCCTTATCAGTGAAGCCTTATCTGGGCCTCTTAATCAGTGCTCATCACTGCAGCTTATCAGTACCCATCAGTGCTGTCTCATCCGTGCCCATCAATGCCCATAAGTGGTACCCCATTAAGCAGCCTCATTAGGGCAGCCTCATCAGTGCCCATCAGTGCTGTCTCAGCATTACCCATCAGTTCAGCCTCATCAGTGCCCAGGTTGAAAATTGGCATGATCAGGAAGGGGGGAAAAGTTCCCAGTAGGCATGTGGTTAAACAAGTCAGTTCATCTGCTACCTCTGTCTCTAAAAACTCTGAAAATGAACCTTCATGGCTGGATATATGACCCTCCAACTTGTTTTTGTTAGTCATTTATTTCTGAGAAAACTGTACACCTACAGTAAGTAGAACTAAAGGCTCCTGTATGACAGTGTACACAAGCCCCTGATCCAGTTACAGGGGTTTATTTTCTAAAGGCAAATAGACTGTGCACTTTGTAAGTGCAGGTTGCACACTGCAAGGGCATTTTCTCCAGAGCTTAGTAATTGAGGGGTTACACTGCTGACCTCCACCATCCAATCATGTGCAAGAAAAATAAATGCTGTTTTTTTTAAATAATTTTCCTTGCACATGATTGGGTAGGCTTTACAAAGTGAAGCTTCACCCCATTTACTAAGCTCCGGAGCAACTGCACTTGCAAAGTGCACAGTCTATTTGCCTTTATAAAATCAACCATACTATGTGATGTACAAGCTTCATAAACAAAAAACTCCTTTACCTTCCCTGACCGAGCCAAATCCTCCTTCATTTACGTCTCACACATTCCCCTCCCAGTCACTGCAGCTTGCAGTGGGAGGGTTTTTATCAGCAAGCAAAGCTGCCTATCCAGAAAGCAGTAGGGAGAGATAGGTGTGGCCAAGTGTTGACAATCTACAGGCTGCAACATCCTAGAGAAAGCCTACATGAGTGGGGCAACTCTGCTCTGAATTCAGGAACAGTGCAGCATTGTTGGCACCCCATCACAGAAAGCTACATTAGATGGACTTCATTGGCAGGATTAATGGGTATTTTAGGCACTTTGCAGGGGGACTGTAAAGCTAAAGAGACAGGTGAACTTAGTATATAAAAAATTAAATGATAATTTAATTTCTACCTAAAATGGTTTGTTACATCCAGGTCTTCCTCAAGTATTGAACCTGGGTTTCATTTTTGTGATCCCATAGATCCCTTCCAGCTTTTATCTCTTGCTCCTAGCACTTTGCTGAGACAAGCTTCTGCAAGGAGAATACAGGGTAGGGTAGAGAGGGGTGGGTCAGCTTCCCAGCCTTCTGCCTTCTTCTTGCTGATGCTTGTCTCAGGAAAGTGCTTGGAGCTGGAGAAAAGCAGCAGCTATTAATGCAGCCATCCCCTTTGCTAGCTGCGTTGTCGCGTGGCTGTGGAGGGAGGGAAGGCACCCCATCCGACTTTGTAGCTAGCCTTCCACAATACATAGGACGATGGCACAAAGTACTGCATGTAAACTGTAATAAAAGAAGAAATTAGACTTCTTTTTAATTTTTTTTTCAAATTAATGTTAGTTTTAAGCTATCCTTGACTAGGGTTGGCACCCATCTGGGATTTACTCGGACAGTCCGGGTTTTGAATTATGTGTCCGGGTTTCAGACCACCTGAAACCTGGACACATTATTCAGACTGAATGTGGCTCCCCAACTAACCGAGTACCACAACTGCCGAGTGCAAAGGCATGTGAATGGGTCCAAGTTGAGGGTCTGTGACACTCTCTCTTACACTGCCCAGAACCAACATAACTCCCCCCCACAAATGGATGGGAGAGAAGAGAGAGCTTGATCTGCCCCACTTTCTCCCGCCCCTACACCTCTGTGTCACAGACAGTGGATGGTGAGCTCAATCATCTGAGGATGGAGACTCAGGCATTGGCACTTTTATCCACAATGTATCAACCAGCTGCTGAGCTTTAAATTTTCTGCCCACACATACCATTTCTGAAGCACCTTGGGGTGTGAGTGGGAAATTTGAAGCCCAGCAGCTGGAAAATACATTGTGGATAAAAAATGCCTGAGCCTCCATGATTGGGTGAGTGAGCTTACCAACTACTACCAGTGACTTAAGTCTCCCCCCTTCCTCCCTTCTCTCTCTTGCCACCCAGCTAGTGAGTACACTAAGGTAAGGGGTGCTCTGCAGACTTTGATGTGAGAGGGCCCTGATTTAAGAGGGAATGCTAGGAACTCTGATGTAAGTGGAGGCTTTGGTGTGCAGAAACCCCCTTACATCAGAGTGCCCCCTTTATACAGCGTTCCCCTTTAAAAAAATAATTGCCATGCGCTGCTAAAGTGTTTGAGTTTGGCTTGAAGATAAGGTGGAAATACTATCCTTGGCATGAATGGCATCTCCACCTTCACTCTTTCCTATTCTCTCATTCCTGTAAACAAAAACATGGCAGCCGCCCAAATTAATAACTAACCTTTGCAACAAGGTGCACATGGAAGGGCAATGCACATCACAAACAAACCAAACATTTTTTGTTTTTTTGTGATCTGTCATTCCTGTACCAGTTTCCTCAGTGCTAGCAACAACTAGCAGAGACACCGTGTAATGGACCACCATAGATGTCCAAAAACATAAAAGATAGGCAGCTCACATCCCAGATAGGGACTTCTGTTGTATAGAAAAGATAAGAAAAATGACAGAGCGCCTTGTCCTCGTGAAGAATGTAATAGTTTATTCTAGACCAGCCTTTGTCAACCTTTTCAACACAGCGGACCCTTGAAATAACTTTCCAGTCTCCGGGAACCCCTGTCAAAAAGTACTATACCTACAACCCGTGACACATTAGTGTGGTGGTCAGTGGGAAGAATGCTCCGTACACTTGTGGTCATTGGAAAGAATTTCCCCTCCTTACAGATCGTTAAAAAGATCAATGGTGTCAGTGGGAACTTATCTGAGAGGCAGAAATTGTTCATTGTCCATGGAACCCCTAGCAACCTCTGGAGGAACCCTACAGTTCCATTTAACCCTGGTTGAGAAACCCTGTTCTAGACTAAAGTTTCTAACAAACTATGTCATGATTCTCGAGGACAAGGCGCTCTGTCTTTTTCCTTATCTCAGTCATTCCTGTATAGTATGTACCCTAGTATAGTTTAATTTACTGTATGTTCTCTGCTCCATCCCAGCCACTCTACATGTGCAAGCTCAACTAAAGGGGGTGGGGGCGCCCTTTGGCATTTTAGCCTTAAAGGCCAGAGGACTTTATTCTGGCACTGTGTTGGTTGGTTTGTCATTCAAATGAATGGCAGCGTAATGCACCACAAACACAGCGGTTCACATGTGCCAAAGTTTTGGGGTAAGGCACAGTAAAACACCTATATTACCTGATGAATGGGCTCCAAAAGAGTCCATAGCCAACCACCTATATGTTTGTCTTTCCTATTTTTAAGATTCACTGTAATGCCCCGTACACTCGGTCGGACATTGATCGGACATTCCGACAACAAAATCCTAGGATTTTTTCCGACGGATGTTGGCTCAAACTTGTCTTGCATACACACGGTCACACAAAGTTGTCGGAAAATCCGATCGTTCTGAACGCGGTGACGTAAAACACATACGTCGGGACTATAAACGGGGCAGTAACCAATAGCTCTATTTATTCTGAGCATGCGAGGCACTTTGTGCGTCGGATTTGTGTACACACGGATTTTGTTGTCGGAAAATTTTATAGCCTGCTCCCAAACTTTGTGTGTCGGAAAATCCGATGGAAATGTGTGATAGAGCCCACACACGGTCGGAATTTCCGACAACAAGGTCCTATCACACATTTTCCATCGGAAAATCCGACCGTGTGTACAGGGCATAAGAGTGAACGCTAGAATTCTGATTTGTTGCTGAAAACATTCCTTTTATTTTGTGTTTTATACTTGCAGCCTCTTGATACATTTACATTTTTAATGTATACATGTATACACTGCTCAGATGACTTTTTAACCTTTAAGCTTTTTTTTTTCAAATTAATTGTATTAAAGGAATAGAAACATAATATATACAATGAATATATGTGTGCCTCTATTTATTATGTATTTAATGAAATTATTCATGTGAACCAAAAAGCAAAAATACAATAAATATATATATTCTCTTATTTTTGTATCATTACAGTTGAGTAGCTGTGCCTTTTCATTCACTATGTGGACAAAAGTACCTTGTATTTGGACACTAGAGATCAGTAAACCTATTTGGGTTTGGTTTTAGCTAGGAGACCATGTCAAGTACATGAACCCCAAAGTTAGCAGCAAACCTCATTGGAGTCGATAGGAGCTGAACCCTACTGTCCATTTGCAAGACTAATTTGCAAGCTATTGTAAAGAAAGGTGTATTGAGAAGCTGGGCACTATCATGGGTACAAATGCAAAAAAATTGTTTAGAAAAATACCATACAGTGGGGAGAGGGTCTTTCATGCAGTCTAAAGGGCAACATTATTAATTCCAAATTCCCCTATATAATATGCTTGAGGGATGCCTGAAAGCTGCCAGTGGGATTGTGCAACAGTATCATGTGATCTTTTAAAGGTGACAGTATATATATTTTTAAAATGTGAAAAAACATGGCATGGGTTCCACTTAAAACACCACTTAGACCCTTTTCCAGACATGCAGCCAGGGTGGCCAAAAAGGAAGGGCAGGCAACATGCATTTCCCTTCCCACCCAATCTTCCTGTACCAGACCAGGCCACATGGTGGAAAAGCCCATCCCGCCTGTAGGGGACAAACGACAACGTTGATGGTCAAGAGCCTCTTCCCAACATCCGATGCCCCAATATGCCAGATTTGTGCACTGGGTCTACAAACAGGCTGGGTTGAGCTTGAATCCATAATTGACCTGAACCCAAATCTCATCCAGAGTGGACACTCCAAATGAGTTCAGGTGTTTCCAGTGAAGGGTAATGTTAATTATTATTATATTATTATACAGGATTTATATAGTGCCAACAGTTTTCTCATCGCTTTACGATATAAAGGGAGACAATACAGCAACAATACAATTTAATACAAGAGGGTTAGGAGGGCCCTGCTCCTGTGAGCTTACAATCTAATAGGGAGAGTCTGGTAAAATAAAAGGTAGTAACTGTGAGGGATGAACTGATGGGAGAAGTAGTAGATTCAGTTGTTAGCCGAAGGCAGGATAGGCCTCCCTGAATAGATGAGTTTTCAGGGATCGCCTAAAAGTGGACAAAGTAGGAGATATCCGGACAGATTGGGGTAGGGAGTTCCAGAGGATGGGGGAGGCTCCGGAGAAGTCCTGGAGACAAGCTTGGGAAGAGGAGACAAGGGAGCTTGGGAGGAGTGGAGAGGATGGGTTGGGTGATATTTGCAGACATGATTGGTGATGTAGCTCAGTGCAGAGTTGTAAATGGCTTTGTATATTATTGTTAGTGATTTGAATTGTATACGTTGGGCAATGGGAAGCAAATGGAGGGATTAGCAGAGAGGGGTGACGGACACTGAATGGTTAGTAAGGTGGATGAGTGTGGCAGCAGCATTCATGATAGACTGAAGAGAGGATAGCCTGCAGATAGGTAGGCCAATGAGGAGTGAGTTACAATAGTTAAAGTTGAGAGATAACAAGGGAGTGAGTAAGTTGCTTAGTGGTTTTAGCGTTTAAAAAGGGGCATATTTTAGAGATGTTATGGAGGTGAAATCTGCAATGCTAAAGACATTTATTGGCAATTGTGCTCTTCCAACTTTGTGGTAACAGTTTGTGGAAGAACCCTTTTCTGTTCCAGCATGATTGTGCCTCTGTGTACAAAGCCAGCTCCATAAAGACATGGCTTGATGAATTTGGAGTGGAGAAACTTGACTGACCCTAACCCCACCAAACACCTTTGGGGTGAATTGGAATTCCGATTGTGAGCCAGGTCTTCTCATCCAACAAAAATACCTGATCACACCAAGGTTCTTTTAGCTGAATGAATGAACTCAAATCCCCCCCCCCCCCCCCAGACTGACTCCAAAAAAGCCTTCCCAGAAGAGTGGGGATTTAATATAGCCACAAAAGGTGAGACAACCTCACATTAATGTGCATAGTTTTGGAATGAGATGTTCAACAAGCTCATACAGATGTGATGGTAGGGTTTCCACTTTTGCTCATGTACAGACCTCAGACTGGGTTGGCTATATTATCCCAGGTTCCTTTCCCTGTAAGGCACATGGCAGCCAGGTACACAGCAGTTCACAGTCAATAAAGTCAGAAAACAGGCAGTGCGTGCCTTTTTGTGGTTTATTTGATGGTATAACTTGGGTAAGGTGTTGGTGAGCCTCAGGATGTTCAAAAATAACTGAAATGTGATAGAGGACACCTCTGACTATTCTGTCTCTTCAGAGTGCACCTACCCTCTTGTATCTTGTCTCTGGTGAACTACAAGTCAGGGGACCCCTTTGCAAAGGTATATCCTGAGTCAGCATCCACAGTGAGCTCTCCGAAAGGCGACAAGGACAGTCTCTAGGATCCTTAAGGCTTGTACTCCCTGCCCCCTGGGTACTTTAATGCTCTCTTGTGCTACCAGCCAGCCTCTGTACTGAATGCCTCCAAGTCTGTGGACTTCCTGCACTGTTTTTAAGGACTCGACGTGGGTCCCTGAGCTCTCTAGCTGGAGCTGGAACCCAGATGGATTTCTTCTAATTTGCAGCTAGCAGTCCAGAGTGCCTCAGTCCCAAGACTGGGTCTTCTCCCATATTAATAAAGTTGCTGTTCCAGGCTCCAGACTAGTTATGCACACCTCAACTCCCTGCAGGTCACCCTCCCCAACCAGGAATTGGCTGAGGCCGCATGAATAATCAGTCCAGGGTTTGCTTCCCTCACACACTATATTCCAGAACTTACAGGAATGCAGCGGGAAGTAGTTGAACCTGCACTAGCAGACTATAGAACAGCCAAAAGCAAGTAAACACTGCTCCTCTTTTACAGGGGAACCGGAATCTAAATTTGCCTCAACTATACCAACCTAGCTAGAAGGGTGCTACAGTCATAATGTTGTTTGATACATCTGATGCATTTCTTATTCACCTAAATAAAACATACCTTGTAAGGTCTGTATTTTGCAATTATGTGTTAAAAAAATAAGAAGTGTGCTGTCTAAAAAAACAAGTGTCAAAGCTTATATACTGTATCTTCACTAAATTAGTAAAAACTATAATCCATCAAGTGAATGTATAAATACACAGTGCTATTGATTGCATGCCATTAAAACCATTCAGGCACGCAATTTAAAATAATGAATAAAACATTAAAATATGAAAAAAACAAACAAAAAAAAAACTGGTGAATTAAGTCCACTATCAGTGGAACCGAAACTTTAATGCCGCGTACACACGGTCGGACTTTTCGTCTACAAAAGTCCGACGGACGCCGACGGACTAAAGCTGGCCGACAATCCGATCGTGTGTGGGCTTCCCCGGACTTTCAGCGGACTTTTTCAGCCTCAAATCTGACAGACTTTAGATTTGAAACATGCTTCAAATCTTTACGTCCTAACTACGACGGACCCCGAAATCCGCTCGTCTGTGTGCTAGTCCGACGGACAAAAACCCACACTAGGGCAGCTATTGGCTACTGGCTATCAACTTCCTTATTTTAGTCCGGTGTACGTCATCACGTACGAATCCGTCGGACTTTTGTGTGGTCGTGTGTAGGCAAGTCCGTTCGTTAAAAAGTCTGCCGCAAGTCCGCCGAAAGCCCGCCGGAAGTCTGTCGGACAGGCTGTCGGACTTTTGTAGACGAAAAGTCCGACCGTGTGTACGCGGCATAACAGAAAATCCATATAAGCACAAAAGTCCATCAGTGTATAAAGTGCCATGCTCAATAAAAGTGTCCATCCATCTCCTTAAAGTAAATGGTGTCTTCATGCAAAAGACAGAAAGCTATGGTGCAAATGCTTCACCGCTGGGTTATGGAATAAGGTGGCTGCTTACCAGACCCATAGATCCTCACAGGATTATAATGCACATGTGAAGTGTCTCATCAGGGAGGAATCAGCTGTTTGTAGATCGCTCACTGGGACCTGAAGTTACCACCGACTCTCCGCTCACAGACAATAAGAGTAATGGAGGTAGGAAAAACTCATAGTGCCTTATCCTAAAAACCGCTTTGTTTAATAAAAAAAAGGGGCACTTACAGGAAAACACTTGAGTAAAAGCCAACAATGATCTAATCGGCATGGCCGCCTGCAGCACGGTCCATGCACCTCAACGTCACACCACTAGCTCCTGTCCGATGCGTTTCCCCTTAGAAGGTGTCAACTGGGATTGGAGGCTAGCGCGCAACATTACACAAATTGCATTTAAAGAGGAAGAACCGGAAGCAGTCATGGCTTACATAAGATCCCCCAGTGAAGGAAAAAAAGCTGACTTCCGCTTATTAATTATTGGATGAAGAAGATTGTTGGAAGGCAACATGGTTTAATATTATATTTATGGACTTTTACTGCCTGGTTGATGCAGCCATTTGGCCTAAGGTTTTTTTGGTCTTCGAATGCCAGTTCAGCATGCTTACCCAGCAGGGCTATGTAACTGAAGAATGCATATCAGAGCCTTCATCTGGAAGAAAGAAGGAGTCACGCATGCCCCCTGGTGGTGGAGTATGGGATAGGAGAACTTTTCTTCAAACCACCTGGTAAAATTAAGATTAAAGTGCCTCATTACCATGGCTGCAAATAAAACTTCAGAGACCAGCTGCTTTTGGAATGTTGACCTGAGTCAAAGCATTGGTTCATAGACTACTAGTGCCCCTAGTGGAGACTACAGCATGCTTCCTAGAAGATGGCCAAGAGAAGAATATACTTCCTGGTGATTAAGAAGGACAACCACTTATAGATTCTTATTGGATACAGATGTAGACCGGCTAGCTGTGGGTGGTTGTGTGGGTGGTGTCTGAGTGAGCCTAAGGGCTTTTTCACACGGGACGGATCCATGATGATCCGCCCCGTGAACATCCGCTTGCTCAGTGGGGATCTCTCCGCCGATCCCCGCTGAGCAGGAAGATGACAGGTCTGTCGCTCCACACTGTGCAGCGACGGACCTGTCAGAGTGCCGCTCTCCTTTAGGGGGGGATCAGATGATGACGGACCGTAGAGTCCGTCGTCACCCGATCCTATCCGAAAGCGGATGGAAAAGTAGGTTTTTTCCTCCGTTACACTTTTTCGGATCGGAGAGGGTCGGATGTCAGCGGACATGTCACGACATCCGACGCTCCATAGAGATCTATGGAGGGTCCGTTCAGGTCCGCCTAAAAAACTGACAGGCGGACCTGAACGGATCGTTCGTGTGAAAGGGGCCTTAAAAGTATTGATCAGCTAAAGTTCTTCCTCTTTGCTTTTGGCTCTTGCCCCACTGAGCACAGCTAAAAGCTACCGAATACAGAGGATGAACTTACATAGCGTATCATTTATGTTCTTTTGTTTTGTATGTTAATATTTTTTTTTTGTTTTTTAATAGGATTTCTACTTTCTTGGGAAAAGAGCCTTGCTTATTGAAGCAGTGTGTTTATTTTTATATCTAGCCTTTTTATTGTATCATCACCATAACTTTATCAGAACTTTGATAGAATAACTATAGGAAAAGACAAGTTAATACATATTTATAATAAATAGGGGAATCCAAAAACCACCCCTTATTTATTTCAAAGATTAAAAAACTTGAATCATACATGTCTGATAAACCAGAGGGATAGGTGTATGAAATGTTGTAAAACAACTACACACAGAGTAATAAAAAATGATAAAATCTTCAAATAACGTTCAATAAACTGATTATGTCCATAAGAAGTATTAATTACTGATGAAAATGAGCAAGCAAAAGAGTTATTAGCTCCTCTCCTCTTTTACCTTCTAAGGATAAAAAGAAAGCATAAGAAGCAGGGAAAAATCTTGCATGAATGGATATACATAGAGCAACTAAAAATTAGATTCTGCTGCAATTCAATAAAAATATTCTTGTGATAATTATGAAGCAGCAATCTTATAAAAAATAGTGTGAAAAACAAAAATGAAAAAAAAATATAAATAAAAAAAAAACAAATAAATAAATACAAATAAAAATGTAAAATAAAAAATACAAAAATAACAATAAAAAAAAAATAGAAATTGTAAATAAAAAGTGGAAAATAAAAAATAAATGTAATCAATAACGGTTCCTTGCAAAGCCATTAACCACTTACTGAATCAACCTGATACATCATATATAAAAGCAAAAAAAAACTATCCTTAAAGACAAGAAAAATAAACCTATAAAACATTTATATAAACATGTTATGAAATACAGTACTTCCCAGAAATAGATTCATCAGCTACAACGCTCTGATTGGGACATAGATATTTGTATTACACTACCTTGTAACTACACCTTATAAAATTGGTAGAGATATAATAGGGGCAACCTACAACAAAGTAAATTTTACCATTGGTATTACTATAATCACAGCAAAGTTACCCTAACCCATTAACCCCATAATTCGCAATGCAACCAGAGAAACACAGACGAGACTCATGATATGTGAGACTCAATGTTCCCACAAAATGTATATGTTCTAATTCAATTGTTGTTAATGAATGAGTTAATTTCCCAATCCATGTTGAGCCCCCATGGGCGATAACATTTGAAGTTAAAGATCCACTGTGTTTCACGCCTAGAAATGCTCCTTTTTAAATTACTTCCTCGCCAATGGGGGGTATATTTTTCTATCGCCATGACCTCCAGTGTAGAGGGATCTTTATGATGGCAACGTGAGAAATGCTTTGATAAACTATGTCCCATGAAGCCCTTTTTGATATTGGCCAAGTGTTCACCCACTCTAATCCCCAACGTACGGGTGGTCCTCCCTACACACTGTAGACCACACTAACATCTAAGTAAATACACCACCCCCTTGGTATGGCAGGTAATGAAATCTTTAATTGCATACTCCCCGGAGGTCACACCTGAAGTAAAGGTAGAGATTTTGATGGCTCTAGTCTAGATTTAAGGCATTACTTTCCTTTTTTTACAGGGGTAAAATCCCTTTAGATTGCCAAGCATGATGGGTATATTAGGTCTTTCTAGTGGGTTTGGGGCCACTGTTTCCTATAATGTGCAAGCTCTCCTAAAGATCATCTTAGGATTTTCCCCTTCTAATTTAATCTGCGATAACTCATTTATACACTGCATAGTGTCTTTCAAGTAGACCAGAGTTCCCAGGACCATAGGCTGCAGGAAAAAAATCTATATATTTACCTAGGTTTATCTAGATTCTTGTTAATCTTTGACAGGTAATATATTGTTGGTACTCTTGGAGCAAGCAGTGCAAAAAACTCTTTCTCCTTCTCATCAACAATGCCCTTTTTGTATCCTTTCTCAATTAGTCTTCCCAGCGGTATTTTATATAAATTAGTGGGCGCCAATTATTATAATTGGTGCCCAAAAGAGTGCAGTTCCATATTTCATCAGGGAATGGGAAAGAGAACTAAATAAGGACCTGTCAGATACACAAATTAAAAAAATGATTAAATCGACTTATTTAACATCCATAAGTTCGTATGTGCAGGAAATGGCCTATAAATTCATGACAAGGTGGTATAGGACACCAGTAAGACTAGCTCAGATGTACCCAGCGACAGATGCCCGGTGTTGGCATCTTTGTTAGTCCAGGAATTCCACCTCTGTATCATTCCCCATTATTTATTGATATTTTTTTATTTATATATTTTTTCCCATATGGAGTATAAGGTTATTGTCATAATGGTTCACACTGTTTAACACACCTTGATTTGTTTTAATGCAATACCGTATTCTCACCACAAGATTGCCTCTGGTCACTCCCAGATAATTCAGGAAGTAGGATACTGGTATTTACTCTTGTTTACATAGACTACAGCACTTCCTGTGCCTCTGACCACTTCCGGTCACGGCAAATACCTCACTTCCGGTTCCGGTGGAAACCGGAAGTGAAGCCAATTCGATACTGCGCCATCACTGAGAGTAGTGGGAGTCATTGGGTGTAGTAGGAGGTACTTAAGGTATATAAGACAACCAACCACAGACTCCATAAGCTTCTGATGATGCTCAGTGGGAGGGGCGAAACATGTCAAGCTGAGGATTATCTGTGAAGGCTGTTTGGATGCCAAGGTGGCAATTTTTGCACATTTTAAAGATTTTTGATGTAAGTGTAATGATTTTAAACCTTTTAAATAAACCTTGCAGTATTACACTATATCCTCTCTTTCTTCACTTGTCCGAACTTTACCTCTTCAATCATCTATGACTGAGTAAAGCATGTTGGACCCATAATAAGCGGTGGAGGAGAGAAGATCCCATTCTCTGAGGAACAACCAACTTATAAATCTGCTGGACAAAAGACACCATCTTTATACACACAGGCGCATTTTTCATCTCTATTTGGTTAATGGGGACCCAGGAGGGGAACACAGGAAGTCACCAAGATTGCACCAATGTGTCACCAATCCCGTACTTCACAATAGATTAACTTTATTGATTGCACCTTATCTTTTTGCACTTCATTGAATTACATTGTATGAATTCATTTGGCACTATAGCACTTTGTTGTATATGTTGTTATATTTGATGTAGGTAGATGTAATTTATGTTTTAGAGAGGCAGCGCTGAGTATTAATTTCTTTTGGTTAGACTCAAAATTAGTTTACTGTATCAGATCAGACAACGATTGCGATTGTTTGCCAGAGGTTACAGCATATCATTACCGTTTACTGACTGGTTGCTAGAGGTTACAGCACACATTACGGCTCACTGATTAGTTGCTAGAGGTTACAGCACATGATTTGTGCTTGTTGATTGGTTGCTAGAGATTACTGTACAGTAATACTGCTCACTGATTGGTTGCTAGAGGTTACAGCACATCATCTCCTCACTGCCTGCACACCATGGACTGAGGAAATGAGCGGACCCATCAATAGACAGAAAATTCCTAGGGATCCTAGAACTCCTGGGATCAGTGGCAGTGCTGGGGGGAGGGGAGGGTGTGATCAATGGCAATGCTGATTTTTTTTTACCAATTACCAATATAAAGAGGAGTTGCAACACTGTCCACCAATGTAAAAGGGGTTTACACTGACCATTAATGTAATAGAAGCATTCACAGTAACCACCATGTAAGAAGGGATTTACACTGACCACTAATGTAAGGGAAACATTCAAACTGGCCACTAGTGTGAATGAAAGGATTCTACACCAAGCACCAATGTAATGAGCAGATTTACGTTGACCACCAATGGAACTGAGACATTTAGCCTGCGTTCACATTTATGTGTGTCGGGAACGCATGCAAAATCGCTTTCCTGACACCACAGAAACGTGCTGCCCTTTAGCGATTACACAGCAGTGCCATTAAATGTTAATGACACCCTCAGGCATCTGCTGACATGTGTCTTGGCACCGTGTGATTTTGAAAAAGGGTTAGGGACTTTCATCTGCATTTATAGCACATAGAACAGCCCATTGAAATTAATGGGCTGCCCTACACGTGACCTACATCTTTATCCACCCTGTCAGTACACCTTTGCATCCTAAAACCCCTGCTAACCTCTGCACCCCAAACCTCCCCCATTCTCTACATGCCACTCCCCCTCCCCTTTAACTCCACCTGCCTCCTCTACTCATCTTTGCACCCACCTTCCTTAGCTCTATACATTCCCTTCTTGCTCACCTGTGCACCCCAAACTGTAATTCCTTCTCTGCCTACCTCTGCACACCCCACATTATGCTCCCCCCCCCCCCTCCCCACCAATTTGCTTAACTTTGCAGAACAGGCTGATGTTAGGCTTAATGACCACAGTTGCAGGCAGGACTTTCAAGCATGCCCCTTAACCTCCCCAGTGGGCAGAATTCAGTATTGGTGATGGTGGATATGACCTCAGGAGGGCATGATATACATATGAATGCTGCCATTATTTACATATGAATGCCGCAGACCACCACTATTTACATATGAATGTAGTCACTATTTACATATGAATGCCTGTATTTACATGTAAAAACCGGGTCTGCAGGTGAGTCATCCATACACAACTATAGGGCAGAGCTAGGCAGCATTAGTAACAGAACTTCACACAGATATCGGGACACAGCACGGGACTAAAACATCAAGCGACAAGAGAATTTGAACCAGGATAGTTGGCAAGTATGAGGCAGCTGCTTTGGGTCCCACAACAATGACAGGGTCCAGGGCAGCTGCCCATTTTGCCCTGCCTTAAAGACGGCCCTGATTTATTTATGTCGATAAAGGTTTCAAACTTGTTAATGGTTCTCGCTGGCACACATTTCAGACCCTTATCAAGTGTAGATAATTCTGACTCTGTCAATTGTACATCACTTAGGTTAAAGATTCCCTCACCCTTTACTGCTTCCTTTTTCTTGGAGTGCCCTCTCCTCCCTCCTCTGCACCCCTTGTTTTTTTTTTTTTTTTTTTTTTTTCCATTTCCTTTGCCTAAAAAACCCCAGGGTTTTCCACTCAGAGGTATTCTTTGATGAGAATCATAGGATGATTCATAATCATCTTCCTCTATGTCATGACCATCATATAGAGGTTCAAAACAGTTATAAGTTGGGGCATGGGGGATTGGATAATGGTTAGGGGGTCCTCTATATCTACAAGTGTAGTCTATGTCCATGGTTTTGGAATGAGATGTCCAACAAGCTCATACAGATGTGATGGTAGGGTTTCCACTTTTGCTCATGTACAGACCTCAGCTGGGTTGGCTGTATTACCCCAGGTTCCTTTGCCTGTAGGGCACATGACAACCAGGTACACAGCAGTTCACACTCACTCAAGTCAGAAAACAGGCAGTGCGTGCTTTTTTGTGGTTTATTTGCTGGTATAACTTGGGTAAGGTGTTGGTGAGCCTCAGGATGTTCAAAAATAACTTAAACTTGATAGAGGACACCTCTGACTATTCTTCAGGGTGCACCTACCCTCTTGTATCTTGTCTCTGGTGAACTACAAGTCAGGGGATCCCTTTGCAAAGGTATATCCAGAGTCAGCATCCGGAGTGAGCTCTCCTAAAGGTGACAAGGACAGTCTCTAGGATTCTTAAGGCTTGTACTCCCTGCCCCCTGGGTACTTTAATGTTCTCTTGTAGTACCAGCCTCTGTACTGAATGACTCCAAGTCTGTGGACTTCCTGCACTGCTTTCAAGGACTCTAGACGTGGGTCCCTGAGCTCTAGCTGGAGCTGGGACCCAGATGGATTTCTTCTAATCGGCAGTTAGCAGTCCAGAATCCCTCAGCCCCAAGGCCCAGAGTCCCTCAGCCCCAAGGCTGGGTCTTCTCCCATAGGAATAAAGCCGCTGTTCCAGGCTCTAGACTATTTATGCACACCTCAGCCCCCTGCAGGTCACCCTCCCCAACCAGGAATTGGCTGAGGCTGCATGAATAATCAGCCCAGGGTTTGCTTCTCCCACCCACTATATTCCAGAACTTATCCGAATGTAGCGGGAAGTAGTTGAACCTGTACCAGCAGATCCTAGAACAGCCAAAAGCAATTGAACACTGCTCCTCTTTTACAAGGGAACCAAAAGCTACATTTGCCTCAGCTATACCAACCTAGCTAGAAGGGTGCTACAGTCATAATGTATTTTGATACATCTGATGCATTTCTTATTCACCTAAATAAAACATACCCTGTACAGTGCAGTTCCCTTTACATGGCAGCCCCCTCCCCCTTCACATTACAGTGCAGTCCCCTTTACATCTGAGCCCCTCCTTCACATTACAGTGCAGTTCCCTTTACATCGCAGCCCCCCCTTCACATTACAGTGCAGTCCCCTTTACATCCGAGCCCCCCCTTTACATTACAGTGCAGTCCCCTTTACATCTGAGCCCCCTCCTTTACATTACATTGCAGCCCCCTTTTACATCACAGCCCTTCCTTTACATTACAGTGCAGTCCCCTTTACATCTGAGCCCCTCCTTTACATTACAGTGCAGTCCCCTTTTACATCACAGCCCCTCTTTTACATTACAGTGCAGTCCCCTTTACATCACAGCCCCTATTTTACATTACAGTGCAGTCCCCTTTACATCACAGCCCTTCCTTTACATTACAGTGCAGTCCCCTTTACATCACAGCCCCTATTTTACATTACAGTGCAGTCCCCTTTACATCACAGCCCTCTTTCCAGTGCAGTCCTAATTACATTAATGTAAAGGGGACTGCACTGTCCAGGGGCACTATAATGTAAATGGGGGGGCTGTGAGGTGATAGGGAACTGAAGACACTGTGGAACTGCTTTAAATGGAGAACTGTGATGTAAAGGGGGACTGTGAACACTGTACAGATATAAAGGGGGGGGGGGGGGGCTGTGCTGTAAAGGGGGTTGTGGTGTGAAGGGGGGCTGAGTAATGACTCCATGAATATATCAACCCCCCCCCCCCCCCCCCTCCTTGGACGAATTGTCTGGTCCGGTCCCTGGCCCTGGTACCAAAAAAGATGAAGATCAATGATATAGTGTATCTTATACATTATGCCATGCACATAGGATCCTTGGTTGTAGTTTAGCAATGATCTAGAATTAAAGGAAACCTCTTAAAAGAGATGTCCTCATAGGGGTTCAATTTCTGACCTCTTCTTCTGAGAATGCTAGTTTTCTGGCTGTCATGTTAAACCTCTGGCTTCATTACATCTTGAGTCACTTAACATGTAACAAACATATAGATAAGGAATTCTGCGTTTTCCCTTTCTGTTATTTGCTGCATGTTTGTTGAGGCCAGACACGACCAGGCACCCAGCATTTTCAGCAATAGTTGATGTGAATGTATGTTTAAGGAGGCCTTCTAGGGCTTTTTTCTTAATTTTTTTTACTTAACATTTTGCAAAAGCTCTAGTAATTAGTACTGATTGGACTAAAAAGGGGGTAAACCTCTTAAGGCTTGTCCTGAAAAATTAACTTTTGGTGGCAATCATTTTTTTTTTTTTATCACAGACAGTATTCAACCATATAGCAAAGCAAATAACCTTCGGCGTTTGGATTATTAATTTTCCATTTTCTGGGCACCTGTTGTCCTCTAGTGGATTTACCTGGTATAGCAGGCTCTACTGTCTACTTTTAGGCTCCATTCACACGTGTGCGACGTGTCATGCGACTTTGGACACTAAAGTCACATGACAAGTAACCCCCCATGTTTTTCAGTTACAACTGACTTAAAGATTCCTGCACTACTTTGGCCTGACTTTCATGAGACTTGAGCACCATAGACTGCAATATACACCCTCAAAAGTCGCGTGAAAGTTGCTCCTGAATGTTATATGTATGACAGTTGTGCAACAGTTGTCTATTATCAAGCAAAAGTAAAAGTAAACAGGGTCACTTATCCGGTGCTTCAATGTATATGATTGTTAATTACTCTTAATGAGAAATTAGTGAAACTAGCAGCCGCTATATTAGTAAAATACATCATAATCCATCAGCCATGAAGTTAATTTGAAACTTTGCCATTGGGTGACAGTATAGTGAAAACACCCAGTGAAACAAATCCGGATAAAGTGCTTAGGTGATAGTTCATATAGGAAATCCTCAGGTATATGGGAATTCCACCTTCATCTTTATGAATTATATCATGTATTATGTTTTGTTTTGTGCATATGTACAGCAATTGTATAGATAATGCACCGCATAATTAGGGTTGCCGGCGGCGTCCGATTCCTGGTTATGTGGTTGCTGGGATATCGGATGCCGCTGGTCCCATACATTATAAAATGAGCTCAGAGATGCCGTCAGTGTAGATCGCTGTGCATTGTGTTCTAGCTTTGATTGTCTGTGGTAAGAGTCGCTGAGGATCTCTCCTCGAGTATCAGAAGGGGTTAAAATTTAACAGACTATAGTCTAGAAAGCTGCAAGTCCGTGCCATGCGGCCACGCTTTATTGATAAAGACAGAATGACGAAACGCGACTAGGCGTGACCACACGGCTTGCTGCACTGGTCCACTGTTCTCCTCTCGGGAATCACCGCAGAAGATCAGATCTTCACGAGCAGTGAGAGAGTATCGAGTTAGAGTGCACAGTGCAATGTTTTTATTGAATGCCTTCTTTTAATCACTGTTTGTAAGTGCATAGGGTTAAGGGGGAGTTGTTATACAATTACATTTTAACAGAGTTATGCTATGAGGATTGTTTCCTTTATGTTTGAGCCCATGGAACTGCTTACGGTCATATGAGTGTGAATAATGCAAATTGGAGTGCACCAATCCATTGTCCCAGTGAACCATTTGAGATATCCTAGTAGATGACTCCTTGATATTACTGTCTGGGCATAACATACTCAAAGCGTGATTTGACATATTTCTGGTGAGAGCAATTCCCAAAGTTGCATCCAAGTCGCACCCATCCAAAGCTGCATCAAAGTTGCACTCCACAGTCGCACAACTTTGGAGTCATACAAGGGTGAATGGAGCCTAATGGTCCTGCAAGCCTCTATTTTTTAGTAAAAAGTTAAAATATTTGTGTTTATTTACAATCTACTATTATCTTCCTGTAAAAGCAGAAACATCAGGCTGTAATGCTATACCAACTCTTGGTTGAGCTCAATGCTAATAACAGACCCTGTCAAATAACCTTGGTGCTCTCAGGTTTAAACAAAAGACATTGTAAATGGACAGTTTTAACCTCCTATAGCAGACCAGAAAGGGTTATGCCTCAGTTCAGGGAGGTAACAGGTCCATAAGAGGCTTTTAAATAAAAGGTGTGTTCAGCTAAAACTTCTTCTTTGAGTTTTGGATGTACATAGGAAGGGTTAGAATCCCTGTCAGGCTTTAACTGATATCTGGGGCTCCGTTACAAAGATTGAGTGGGCCAGGACTCCTGACTCCTGAAGATGTTTTCTGTGACAAAACATGTTGGGGGAGCCTAAGCTGCGGAGTTCATCAAGTTTGCCCGAACTTCTGAATGGACTTTGAGCTTGTTTCATTTATTCCCATGCGAGGATCCTCTATACTGAATAAATGCAGCAGTTTTATACTGCGCTATACTAGCGCTGACCCCCGAAGGAGCGGCTTAAAATTGGCTATATCCGTAATTCACGTTTACTACTCAACCCTCGCAGCCCATAGATGTAAAGTCACAGTCCTTAGTGCTTTTTCTTAATGCTTTATTCATTAACACAAACTGGGATAGGAGAAGGACTTTCCTTGAGATGCTCTTTTGTTATATTGTCATCTTAGCATGGTTCTTACCGGAAACATCAAGGAATAATTGCGGATGGTCAGACAAAACATTTCAAACGATCTCTTTGATCAAGGAAGATGGAAGTAGATCTAATAGAGAATAAACTGATAAAGAGTCTAAACTCTAAACTCTAAATAACTTCTTCATCTAGATGACTTTAAAAGGAACAATCCATTTCTCTATGTGTGTGCATGCAGCTTCTCCGCTACCTCTTTGCCACTACTTCCCACTTGCATGGTACTTCCAGATTAAGCTACAGGAGAGCCATTCTGATCACCTCCTCCCGCTTGACTGATTGGAATCCCAGGGCAATGCTGAACTCTAAGTCATGGGCCGTAACCACCCATCTCACCGACTTGTGCATCAACAACCTCAGTCTCTGACAGTACCTTTCCCTTGGGCTTTCACTCACTTGATCAATAGTCCATGTGCCACCCATAAACGATCGATCACCCATTTTCCTTCCATTTTGCTGCCACTTCATCCAAAATGATTCCAGGTTCCTCTGTCTGTCTGTGGCCCGCACCTCTCCCCGCAGGGGCGGCCTACGACATCCACGGCTACATACTGCAAGATGTTGTCTGTTCCTCCATGGGGACCAGACCTCCACCCTTGTGGCTAGGGTGAAGCTCCGCTGGCTCCCCGGAGGGGGAACCTCTCCCCACCGGGAACCAGGTTGAGCCTCTCCAAGCTCTAACAGGCAACTGGGAAAAAACCCTCCCGCTGACCATGTGACTCAGCTTTTATATAAGAGTCCCGGGGCCTTGTCCAACAAATTAATGATTGGCCGGGACTCGCACACAAACACCTGCCACTCAAATATAGAAATCAACAAACAGGCCTGCTGTAATAGCATCAGCCTGTCTAAATTTACCTGACATAGAAAACTGATAATAAAGGTCACCTATCTAAAAGTAGGTGCCCACTACTTACACCCCCCACTTGAATCACAACTGTCCTCAGTTGTGAAGGATACATTTCAGAGTGACTCTCTAAAGTTTTTTTTTTTTTTTTAGAATGGAAGAACATCTCATTACATAAACGGGAATGAGGAAAAAGGGAAATAAACTTTTGACAGAATTAAACATCAATTGTCACTGTATACAATATCAGTACAATAGTATTTACATGGCCTGACTGTAGATCCCTACATTATGACATTCAATACAAGCGGAACCAAAGCACTGTTCCCGTGGGAAGAATACTTTGGTTACCACAGGCCTTCTTCTGTGGAATGGACAGCCGTCACATCTTCCAATATACCTAAAGAAAAGAAAAATCCACACAATAATTTCTAACTACTTCACAAGCATTACCATGCAAAGGGGGTTATAATCATCTGCCTGGTAATTAAACAAATATACACTTTTCTGTGGCATGTGTGTTTCCATTGGGATAATTGCTCCCTCAAAAGGAGCCCAGCAGTACTCCTGCAAAGCGCATCCCAATAGACATGCTCAACAATTAAATCTGGTTGCCCGTTGGCAAAATAAACTTTCTGTTCGGCTCTTAAACAAGAGTCCTTGAATAAGTACTTGTGCTACGAAGGGACTTTTAAATGGAAACAGCACACCCTAGTGTCCATAACTTTGTCCTTGTTAGGCACCATGAATGTGAGTTTCCTGCTCAACAGTTTAAATTGGGGAAAACCCACCCTAACCCATCTGCCATCCTGCAGTCAATCTGGGTAAAAGACATAACTTGTGAACACAATCCTTCTCACAAATAATATCTTGGGTCAGGCAACCTCCTTCGGCTATCTCCCGGTCCTCTCACCGAGATAGAGTAACTGCGGGTATTTTGTCCAGCTTTTACCACCAATACTCTGTCCTTGTGGATCGCCCTTCCAAGCTTCCACTCTCTCTAATATCTTTGAACCGGACCCAAACCTCACTGTCAGGTGTCCTTTTTGGCTTGGGCGCATGAAGATAGTCCCACACAAGTTCATCCTCCCATGTCTCCCGGGAACTTTCTATAACGTCCATAATTTGTTCTGGGACATAAGGATAGTCAAAACCCCATTCCTGAGCTACCCTTCGCTGGACCTCTCTCTGAAACCTAGAGAGTCTAGGCAAGTCTTTGGCCTTTCCTCTGCCAGGCAAAACATAAGCGTCAGTAGCTTTACTAACCCATTTCTGGAATATAGCTGGCCTGTTAGGAACAATGGTATTAGTCACATTGAACGGGTGTACTAAAACTTTATTTGTACCAGACACTCTTGTGGAAGCCTCCACGGATGTTGAACTTTCAATAAAGCATTCCTCCTCACTTGAATCACATTCTTCAGGGGGTGACCATGCAAATAAATCACTCATTGATCCGTATTTCTGCAAGATCTGTGGCGATCTCCAATCTACAACCCTATCTTTACTTACCCTGTCCAGCTCACACGAGGGATCCCCCTCCTGTAATCTAGGCTCCTTCTGGACGGGCAAATCAAAGGATTTACTATTCACTGGCTCCTCTGGGGTTCCCTCCGATGACTGGGCAACAACTTCAACAGTCCCCGGATCCCCAGCCAGGTTGCAGGCTTCTTCAGCAGATTCTACCTGATCTCCTGATGACTCAGATTCAGCCGAATCAGATGGGAGCTCCCTCACTGCTGCTGCAGGCGATACACGACCCTCTCTGGCCTTCCGTATCACCCATTCCCGTAGCAAAGTCCCATTTTCTCTTTGACAAAATAGTACTTGACCTCCTGTTGGACGGGTCCCAATCTTGTTAACTGGGTACCGCAATGTCCGCTCTGAGCCCAGGTGGTGACTCCAACTGTATGCCTCCGACATTCAGAAAATAGCATACAGAGCTTCTCTACTCCATCAATCACTCCCAACGCCAGTCCTCCGGTCAACTCCAACCGAACACCGGTGTCAACCAGAACCCGGTCCTGCATACCAGACAGCCGTTGCATGGCAAGCGTGTTCTCAACACCTTCCGCCATCTTCCTCAGCCTATCTTGCTCTGGCGCGTGGTATGCTGAAGATTAAAACTTTTTCCTCTGGGGCGTGGCTCCACCCCCCACTTGTTGGTTCAGCGCGTGAGGAACTGTAGCAGCATATTTTCAAAGTCCTCCCCAGTGACCCATGGTGGCAGGTACTGTTATACTGCAGGCTATCTTGGCAACAATTTCTGAAATGCAGGTTTTGTTGCTATGGGAGATGGTTAGCGGCAAACGTGCAACAGATATCCCGGACGACGCCCCCACATGTAGCACTGACCTCTGAAGGAGCGGCTTAAAATTGGCTATATCCGTATTCACATTTACTACTCAACCCTCGCAGCCCATAGATGTAAATCACAGTCCTCAGTGCTTTTTCTTAATGCTTTATTCATTAACACAAACTGGGATAGGAGAAGGACTTTCCTTGAGATGCTCTTTTGTTATATTGTCATCTTAGCATGGTTCTTACAGGAAACATCACGGAATAATTGTGGATAGTCAGACAAAACATTTCAAACGATCTCTTTGATCAGGGAGGATGGAAGTAGATCTAATAGAGAATAAACTGATAAAGAGTCACTCTGAATAACTTCTTCATCTGGATAAAAGGAACAATCCATTTCTCTATGTGTGTGCATGCAGCTTCTCCGCTACCTCTTTGCCACTACTTCCCACTTGCATGGTACTTCCAGATTAAGCTACAGGAGAGCCATTCTGATTACCTCCTCCCGCTTGACTGATTGTAATCCCAGGGCAATGCTGAACTCTAAGTCATGGGTCGTAACCACCCATCTCACCGACTTGCATCAACAACCTCAGTCTCTGACAGTACCCTTCCCTTGGGCTTTCACTCACTTGATCAATAGTCCATGTGCCACCCCTAAACGATCGATCGCCCAGTTTCCTTCCGTTTTGCTGCTACTTCATCCGAAATGATTCCCGGTTCCTCTGTCTGTCTGTGGCCCGCTCCCCTCCCCGCGGGGGCAGCCTACGACATCCACGGCTACATACTGCAAGATGTCGTCTGTTCCTCCATGGCTAGGGTGAAGCTCCGCTGGCTCCCCGGAGGGGGAACCTCTCCCCTCCAGGAATCAGGTTGAGCCTCTCCAAGCTCTAACAGGCAACTGGGAAAAAACCCTCCCGCTGACCATGTGACTCAGCTTTTATATGAGAGTCCCGAGGCCTTGTCCAACAAATTAATGATTGGCCGGGACTCGCACACAAACACCTGCCACTCAAATATAGAAATCAACAAACAGGCCTGCTGTAATAGCATCAGCCTGTCTAAATTTACCTGACATAGAAAACTGATAATAAAGGTCACCTATCTAAAAGTAGGTGCCCGCTACACTATCTTTTATTTTGTAATGTTTTTGTGTCTTGTTCTGTTCATTGTTGTGATCTTGTGTTATCTTTGTTGTACAAAGAGGCGACTCTTTGTACATCTTGCCGCATGTATGCGTTCCTTGATCATCCGATCGAGGGCGAATACTGCTGTGCAAAATGTAAGCACATTATTCCCTGGAAGCCCAGGTTCTGAATCTGGGGAAGCAACTGTCAGCACTGAGAAGTCCCTCCATACTAAAGGTGAGCCAGGAACGTACACGGCAGGTGCCAGCAGGGGCTAGCACAGAGGCGGGTGGAGACAAAGAGGTGCAGGCACCAGCAAAGAGTAGATGGGTGACAGTCAGGTGGGGTAGAGGGGGAAGTGCCAGAGAGGCCGATCCAGGACTGGAGCATCCCAATCAGTACGCTCCATTGAGTGACATTGGTGAAACCAGTCAGGGACCAGCACTGCTGGAGATGAGGGACTCTCCTAGCTGCCAGGGGAAGAACTCCTCCAGTGAAAGTGGGGGGGCAGCAAAGGGAAAGGAAAGACAGATTCTGGTGGTAGGGGACTCAATTCTTAGAAGGACAGAGAGGGCAATCTGTAACCAAGACCTGAAGCGAAGAACAGTATGTTGTCTACCGGGCGCTCGGGTTCGGCACATCACGGATCTTGTGGACAGATTACTGGGAGGGGCTGGGGAAGACCCGGCTGTCATGGTGCACGTTGGCACCAATGACAAAGTCAGAGGCAGATGGAGTGTCCTAAAGAACGATTTTAGGGACTTAGGTGCTAAATTGAGGAAAAGGACCTCCAAGGTAGTGTTCTCAGGAATACTACCATATACATTGAGCCACACCAGAAAGGCACAGGGAGATTAGGGAAGTAAACAAGTGGCTGAAGAGCTGGTGTAGTAAGGAGGGGTTTGGGTTCCTGGAGGACTGGGCCGACTTCTCAGTCAGTAACTGGTACTATAGAAGAGACGGACTGCACCTAAATGAGGAGGGTGCAGATCTGCTGGGAATGAAGATGGCCAAAAAGTTAGAGGGGTTTTTAAACTAGGCGATGGGGGGGAGGGTCCAGAGACAGTGATAGCCAGCGCGGAAGATATTCCAGAGGGTAGTATTGGGGGCATTAGTGGTAGGTTAACCAAAGCACAAAAACACAAGGTGAGTATAGTAGCAAGTCCTAGTTGCAATCTTGAAACACCCAATACGAGGACAATATGTGACCGGTCTAAACTATGTGGCATGTTCACCAATGCCAGGAGCATGGCGGACAAGATGGGTGAACTAGAGATACTGTTGTACAAGGAGGATTTGGATTTTGTGGGAATTTCAGAGACCTGGTTCAACAGCTCTCATGATTGGCTGGCAAACATTCAAGGGTATACCCTATACCGCAAGGATAGAGAGGGTAAAAAAGGGGGAGGGGTATGCCTATATATCAAGAATAATGTACAAGTGAATGTGAGAGATGACATCACTGAGGGAGCTAGGGAGGAGGTGGAATCCTTATGGGTAGAGCTCCAAAGGGATGAAGCGAAGGGGAAAATAATACTGGGAGTATGCTATAGGCCCCCTAACCTGAGGGAGGAAGTGGAGACGGATCTTCTATCACAAATTGGATTAGCAGCAAGGATGGGAAGTGTTATCATAATGGGGGAATTTAATTATCCAGACATAGACTGGGCGGAGGGAACCGCGCATTCATTTAAGGCTCGCCAGTTCCTTAATGTCTTGCAGGACAATTTTATGGGTCAGATGGTAGAAGCACCAACTAGAAATAAAACATTACTGGATCTACTGATTACCAACAATACAGACCTGATCACAGATGTGGAAATACGGGGCAATTTAGGTAACAGCGATCACAGGACAATTAGTTTCAGTATAAATCACACAAATAGGAAACATGAAGGGAACACAAAGACACTGAATTTCAAAAGAGCCAACTTCCCTAAACTACAAACCTTGCTAAAAGGCATAAATTGGGATAAAATATTAGGAACAAAGAATACAGAGGAGAGATGGGTTTGCTTTAAGAGCATATTAAATAAGGGCATTAGCCAATGTATCCCATTGGGTAATAAATTTAAAAGAGCGAACAAAAATCCTGGATGACTTAACTCCAATGTAAAAATGCATATAAAAGCAAAGGAGAAGGCCTTCAAAAAATACAAGGTTGAGGGATCATCCTCAGCATTCAGACTTTATAAAGAATGCAATAAGAAATGTAAGGGTGCAATTAGGACGGCTAAGATAGAACATGAAAGACACATAGCGGAGGAGAGCAAAAAAAATCCCAAGAAATTCTTTAAGTATGTAAACAGTAAAAAAGGGAGGACAGACCATATTGGCCCCATAAAGAATGAGGAAGGACATCTGGTTACAAAGGATGGGGAGATGGCAAAGGTATTGAATTTATTCTTCTCCTCAGTATTCACGAGTGAATCGGGGGGCTTCAGTAACCAAAACTGCAGTGTTTATCCTCATGACACAACACAGGAAGCACCTACATGGTTAACAGAGGACGGAATTAAAATTAGACTTCAGAAACGTAACATTAATAAATCACCGGGACCAGATGGCTTGCATCCGAGGGTACTTAGGGAACTCAGTCAGGTGATTGCCAGACCGTTGTTCCTAATTTTTACAGACAGTCTATTGACTGGAATGGTACCAGCTGATTGGAGAAAAGCCAATGTAGCACCAATATTTAAAAAGGGCCCAAAAAACATCCCTGGGAATTACAGACCAGTTAGCCTAACATCAATAGTATGTAAACTCTTGGAGGGGATGATAAGGGACTATATACAAGATTTTAGTAATAAGGATGATATCATTAGCAGTAATCAGCATGGATTCATGAAGAATCGTTCTTGCCAAACCAATCTATTAACCTTCTATGAGGAGGTGAGTTGCCATCTAGATAAAGGAAGGCCCGTAGACATGGTGTATCTGGATTTTGCAAAAGCATTTGACACAGTTCCCCATAAACGTTTACTGTACAAAATAAGGTCCGTTGGCATGGACCATAGGGTGAGTACATGGACTGAAAACTGGCTACAAGGGCGTGTTCAGAGGGTGGTGATAAATGGGGAGTACTCAGAATGGTCAGGGGTGGGTAGTGGGGTCCCCCAGGGTTCTGTGCTGGGACCAATCCTATTTAATTTGTTCATAAACGATCTGGAGGATGGGATAAACACTTCAATCTCTGTATTTGCAGACAATACTAAGCTAAGCAGGGCAATAACTTCTCCGCAGGATGTGGAAATCTTGCAAAAAGACCTGAACAAATTAATGGGGTGGGCAACTACTTGGCAAATGAGGTTCAATGTAGAAAAATGTAAAATAATGCATTTGGGTGGCAAAAATATGAATGCAATCTATACACTGGGGGGAGAACCTCTGGGGGGATCTAGGATGGAAAAGGACCTGGGGGTCCTAGTAGATGATAGGCTCAGCAATGGCATGCAATGCCAAGCTGCTGCTAATAAAGCAAACAGAATATTGGCATACATTAAAAGGGGGATCAACTCCAGAGATAAAGCGATAATTCTCCCGCTCTACAAGACTCTGGTCCGCCCGCACCTAGAGTATGCTGTCCAGTTCTGGGCACCAGTCCTCAGGAGGGATGTACTGGAAATGGAGCGAGTACAAAGAAGGGCAACAAAGCTAATAAAGGGTCTAGAGGATCTTAGTTATGAGGAAAGGTTGCAAGCTCTGAACTTATTCTCTCTGGAGAAGAGACGCTTGAGAGGGGATATGATTTCAATTTACAAATACTGTACTGGTGACCCCACAATAGGGATAAAACTTTTTCGCAGAAGAGAGTTTAATAAGACTCGTGGCCACTCATTACAATTAGAAGAAAAGAGGTTTAACCTTAAACTACGTAGAGGGTTCTTTACTGTAAGAGCGGCAAGGATGTGGAATTCCCTTTCACAGGCGGTGGTCTCAGCGGGGAGCATTGATAGCTTCAAGAAACTATTAGATAATCACCTGAATGACCGCAACATACAGGGATATACAATGTAATACTAACATATAATCACACACATAGGTTGGACTTGATGGACTTGTGTCTTTTTTCAACCTCACCTACTATGTAACTATGTATGTGGCATGTGTTGCAATAATTTCGCTTTGGGATTAATAAAGATCATTTCTGAATCTGAATCTGAAGTATCTGGTCTGCTTTGTTCTCTCCTCATGTCTTCTGCTGCCCTCATTTCATTGTTGAGTGGATCGAAGTCTGGGTTGTGATTCGTGCCAAGCTGGCCATCTCATACTAACAAGTCTGCCAAAGGTGGGGTGTCGCAATTATAAAGCTAATGACACTAAAGGAGATATCAACCCCAAAAAGTTGTTTACCAATATCTATATACAGTATCTCACAAAAGTGAGTACACCCCTCACACCTTTATAAATATTTTATTATATCTTTTCATGTGACAACACTGAAGAAATTACACTTTGCTACAATGTAAAGTAGTGAGTGTACAGCTTGTATAACAGTGTAAATTTACTGTCCCTTCAAAATAACTCAACACACAGCCATTAATGTCTAAACCGCTGGCAACAAAAGTGAGTACACCCCTAAGTGAAAATGTCCAAATTGGGCCCAATTAGCCATTTTCCCTTCCCAGTGTCATTTGACTCGTTAGTGTTACAAGGTCTCAGGTGTGAATGGGGAGCAGGTGTATTAAATTTGGTGTTATCGCTCTCACTCTCTCATACTGGTCACTGGAAGTTTAACATGGCACCTCATGGCAAAGAACTCTCTGAGGATCTGAAAAAAAGAATTGTTGCTCTACATAAAGATGGCCTAGGCTATAAGACGATTGTCAAGACCCTGAAACTGAGCTGCAGCATGGTGGCCAAGACCATACAGCGGTTAACCAGGACAGGTTCCACTCAGAACAGGCCTCGCCATGGTCAACAAAAGAAGTTGAGTGCATGTGCTCAGCATCATATCCAGAGGTTGTCTTTGGGAAAATGATGTATGAGTGCTGCCAGCATTGCTGCAGAGGTTGAAGGGGTGGGGGGGCAGCCTGTCAGTGCTCAGACCATGCACCACACACTGCATCAAATTGGTCTGCATGGCTGTCAAGCAAACTAAGGACATGGATTACTGGAACCATGTCCTGTGGTCTGATGAGACCAAGATAAACTTATTTGGTTCAGATGGTGTCAAGCGTGTGTGGCGGCAACCAGGTGAGGAGTACAAAGACAAGTGTGTATTGCCTACAGTCAAGCATGGTGGTGGTAGTGTTATGGTCTGGGGTTGCATGAGTGCTGCTGGCAATGGGGAATTGCAGTTCGTTGAGGGAACCATGGATGCCAACATGTACTGTGACATAATGAAGCAGAGCATGATCCCCTCCCTTTGAAGACTGGGTCACAGGGCAGTATTCCAACATGATAATGACCCCAAACACTCCTCCAAGACAACCACTGCCTTGCTAAAGAAGCTGAGGGTAAAGGTGATGGACTGGCCAAGCATGTCTCCAGACCTAAACCCTATTGAGCATCTGTGGGGCATCCTCAAACGGAAGGTGGAGGAGCGCAAGGTCTCTAACATCCACCAGCTTTGTGATGTTGTCATGGAGGAGTGGAAAAGGACTGCCTGCCAAACACAACAGGGGATATCATTTTTGCCATGGCTGTGTACAACCCTGAGCAGCTGCATGGTGTCTTTTAGCTGTGTGGTCAGGGGATAGTAAAACTGTGACTCAAATGCCTATTAACAAAAATGCCAAACTGCATCCCCCCCTTCCCTTAGAGTTAGGGTAAGGGTGCCCACATCCATGCAGTAAATCATTGTGCCCAGGGCAGTCGACCCTCCTGCCCACCCCTTGTCCCGGCCCTGCCAGCTCCTGTGCCTGTCACTTTATATATCTCATGATTACATTGTTGATCTTACAAAATGTTCTATGATTTCAGACATTTGTGGTCCAAATGTGCCGGAAGGATATTCCCAGTTCTATTCTCCTAGTTTTACAGACTCTGGCCTCACATGTACTTCTGCCTGTTCATTGGGAGCAAAAAATCAGCTAAACTGTCACTATGGTGAATGCAGATTAACCCAACCAGGACCTGTGTGTGTGTAAGTCAAAAGCCTGTTCACTATTTTTTATATTATTTTAAAAAGTGCAATGCATATTATGAATGTGTGTATTTGTAAGCTCCTATTTATTTAGGTTGCTGGCAGAGGTTTCATGATATTGGTGCACTCTGGTTTGTGTTTTATAATATATTCTTAAGTTTGAGAAAAAATAAACTATAGCTGGTATTTTTCTAGAGTAGGATAGAAAAAGGAATAGATCCAACCGCTTGAGGCATAAAAACACACTAACATAGTATAATTGAAATAAGATCAAAGTTCACCATATTAAAACTATTTTAATAGGTTTTAATACCATTAATCTAGAACAGTGGTCTCCAAACTGCGGCTCATTGTTTGCTTTTTTATGGCCCTTGGGGCACTATTTCACCTACTGACACCAACAATGGGGAACAATTTCTCCCAATGACACCAATGATGGGACACAATTTCTCCCAATGACACTAACAATGAGGCCCAGTGACATCAATGATGGGGCCCAATGACACTAATGAAGGGACACAATTCCTCCCAATGACACCGATGATGGGGCACAATTTCTTCCAATTACACTAACAATGGGTCCCAATGATTCCAATGATGGGACACAATTCCTCCTTCTACTCCCAATGGCCACAGTCTGGCCCCCCTAAAGTCTGAAGGACAGTAAACTGGCCCTCTGTATAGAAAGTTTGGAGACCTATGATCTAGAAGGAAGTCCAAAGAAAATACCAAGGAGAAAGTAATCACTTTGTCCCAGAAACATCAATTGTTGTTAGATGAGTTTCCCAGAGCCACCGCTCTACAGAGGAATCCTAAAGGTGGAGAGTATGAAAGTCATCCAAACCACATCTACAGTCATGTATTTTCCTTACCATTGGAATTCTAGAATCCAACACTGAAGAATCCCTTTTTGTGTTGGTGGCAAAATGGCTTCTCTCGCGTGTTCTCTTCTCTCTTGACCTTCTTCACAGTTTGAAGGGTGAAAAACCCCTTATGGGTTCCATAGACATGGGAGCTGTAAACATTACCACGATTTTCCACTCTAGGTTTCACCTTAGCTCCACTTCTCCAATATAGTTTCTGGCACCATTACAGATCTGCCAAATGATTAAAGTTTACTTCAAAAGAAACAAATTCCGCAAGCCATATTTCTCTGTTTACTGTGTATTTGAAGAAAGTCATATACTTCCACCAGAGCTCCTTTTCTGATAATATTGACCCTGAGTTGAGCTTAATTGTAGCCCAAATAAAAAGGAACTAAACTCTCTCGTCTGTTTCCCAAAACAGTTACATTCAAGACATGTCTCTGAGGATAATTGCCATAGTTGCCAGTGTGCTTATGCCGAGTCTCAACCAATTTTAAAGCCCACAAATGGGTCTTAAACAAGTTTGTTTTACAACTGAGCCTGGGAGAGATTTATTTTTGCCAATGATAAATACTCAACCTTCCTACAGTCGGTACTTTTTTGGTTCAGATTTATAGATAATCTGTTCTTGGTTTGGACTGGTTCATCATTTCAATTAAACCAATTAATTGAGGCTATCAATGTCAATGCCATGAACCTGCGTTTCACGGTTACTTTTGACAATGCACAGATCCCATTCTTGGATCTGTTGATTGTCAAGAACCCTGATGAAACGTTGGTTACAGACCTCTATCGTAAGCCAACAGCAGGCAACACTTTGCTGCACGCCTCCAGTGCTCATCCCAAGCCTCTCTTGCGCAGTATCCCATATGCGCAGTATTTACGACTGCGCAGGAACTGCGCACAGGAGTAGGATTTCCACATCCAGGCAGCTGCCCTGCGGGGTGCCTTTGGCCAATTATGGCTCAGGGGGACTAAGTCCACGCCCCACACTATATAAGGCTGCCTGCATGTCGGCCCTGTGTAGTGTGTTGTTGGCGTGGACGAAGAGAGAGTGTCATTTAGATTAAGCAGGCAGGCAGACAGGTTATTCAGTTAGCTGTAGTGCATTTAAAATATATATACAGTCTCATATATATATATATGAACTGTATCGAGTGTAGCCAAGCCTATATCTGACTGAAGGCCATTCCTGGTGTACTTTTTCTAATGTACTTCAGGCAGGCAGGTTATTCAGTTAGCTGCAGTGTAGGGATGAGCTTCGAGTTCGAGTCAAACTCATGTTCGACTCGAACATCGGCTGTTCACCAGTTCGCCGAACAGCGAACAATTTGGGGTGTTCGTGCAAATTCGAAAGCCGCAGAACACCCTTTAAAAGTCTATGGGAGAAATCAAAAGTGCTAATTTTAAAGGCTGACATGCATGGTATTGTCATAAAAAGTGTTTGGGGACATGGGTCCTGCCTCAGGGGACATGGATCAGTGCAAAAAAAAAGTTTTAAAAATGGCCGTTTTATCGGGAGCAGTGATTTTAATAATGCTTAAAGTGAAACAATAAAAGTGTAATATTCCTTTAAATTTCGTACCTGGGGGTGTCTCCAGGCTCCAGAAGGCGGGAATTACAATGCCGACTGCGCCACATCACTTTGAGATCCCCACTCGGGCGGGCGGCTCTCGTCTCCTTCTCTGGCTGCCTGCCTGCTATGACACATGATGGGCGCCCTGCACACCGCACACTACGGCTGAGGCTGAGCTGAACTCAACTGCAGGGCACATTAAGTCTGTCTCCTGGTCAGGTAGGTGACAGTCAGTGTATGTATGTCAGGGAGGTTACTATGTATGTCAGGTAGGTGAGGTCAGTGTATGTATGTCAGGTAGTTGAAGTCAGTGTATGTATGTCAGGTAGGTGAGGTCAGTGTATGTATGTCAGGTAGGTGAGGTCAGTGCATGTATGTCAGGTAGGTGAGGTCAGTGTATGTATGTCAGGTGGGTCAGTGCATGTATGTCAGGTAGGTGAGGTCAGTGTATGTATGTCAGGTAGGTGAGGTCAGTGTATGTATGTCAGGTAGGTGAGGTCAGTGTATGTATGTCAGGTAGGTGAGGTCTGTGTATGTATGTCAGGTAGGTCAGTGTATGTATGTCAGCTAGGTGAGATCAGTGTATGTATGTCAGGTAGGTCAGTGTATCTATGTCAGGTAGGTGAGGTCAGTGTATGTATGTCAGGTAGATGAGGTCAGTGTATGTATGTCAGGTAGGTAAGTGTATGTATGTCAGGTAGGTCAGTGTATGTATGTCAGGTAGGTGAGTGTATGTATGTTAGGTAGGTGAGTGTATGTATGTCAGGTAGGTGAGGTGAGTGTATGTATGTCAGGTAGGTGAGTGTATGTATGTCAGGTAGGTGAGGTGAGTGTATGTATGTCAGATAGGTGAGGTGAGTATATGTATGTCAGGTAGGTGAGTGTATGTATGTCAGGTAGGTGAGGTCAGTGTATGTATGTCAGGTAGGTGAGGTCAGTGTATGTCAAGTAGGTGAGTGTATGTATGTCAGGTAGGTGAGGTCAGTGCATGTATGTCAGGTAGGTGAGGTCAGGTAGGTCAGTGTTACGGTCAGTGTGTCGGGTAGCTGAGTTTAGTGGTCATCATTGATGGATCCCCCCCCGGTGCCAGCCGGGGAATTCAGGCTGAAGCCCCTGGTCTTTTTGCCACCTAGCAACGACCCCTGCCTGTATGGTAATAATGAAGAAAGGTCATTTAGTGGGATGGGAACTAGCTCCTTCATAGTGAACTGTCTAGTTCCCATCCTTATACATGACCTGACCACTAGGGGGCAAAAAGGTTTTTCTGTGGGATGGGAACTAGCCAGTTCACATTGAGCAAGCTAGTTCCCATCCTCAGAATTGACTAGGTGAATCTGGAGGATGGGAACTAGTCGCAACCCACACAGAAAGTCTCTATGGAATACAGACAGGAAGTGATGTCAGCCACAGACAGGAAGTGATGTCAGTCACAGAGAGGAAGTTCTGGGTCAAAGGTGAATTGTGAGGCAGTAGAGAGGAGACATTGCTGGAAGTGGAAGCAGAGGAGGTAATAAGATCTTATTTTCTATTTACACCCAGTAAGCCCCCCGTCATGTCCGTCCTCTTCCTCCATAGTCACTGTGACGTCTTTTATCTCCAGCAGATGATGATACACACATATATAATTTGTAAATGTAGATTAACCCCTTCAGGGTCAGAACATTTCCCAATTTACGGGGTTGGAACATTCTCTTTATTTTGGAGATAAATTCTAGTAATATGGTCCTCTAAACAAACATCACTGACAATAAATAGACAAGTCAATGACCATCCTGACCATACATGGCCTACAAAGGGCAATTATTAAACTACACAGGCAGCAAATTGGCAATCATTACAATATGCAGCCAACACAATGATGGAATGCAGGGGTCAGGATTATGGAGCATAGAGCCCCTTACATTGCTGGTCAGGAGGAAGAAAACATTCCCCAGCCTGCCATGAAGAATATATGTTCCATCATTGGTGTCAGAGGGAGGAAAATACTGAGGGCTCTGAGGGAAGTAGAGGGGCTGAGGGGTCTCTGAGGAGGTAGTGGGACTAAAGGTCTCTGGGACCCCTGAAGAGGAATTGTAGGACTTTGGGGTCCTCTCAGGAAGTGATAGCGCTGAACAACTCTAAGAGGTTAGTGGGCCCGAAGGGTAGTGGTGGTCTCTGAGGGGGTAATCAGTGGTAGCCAGGTTGTAAGAGGGGGATTTAGGGCTCATAGGAGCTCTTGGTCTCTGATGATCCTCCCAGCTCACTTGCACTTACTTTTATGACCTCCTTAGAGAACTCCTGCCAACAATGAAGGAAACCTTAACCTCACCATCTCACTGGTCAAGAAATATATTGCAGGACACAAAATAGACCAAGACCAAGAGAACAACCCCTCCCCACTGCTGTCCTTTTCCTACCCACACTGGATTGCTATTGGAGAGAAGTAATGTACAAGTGAATGTGAGAGATGACATCACTGAGGGGGCTAGGGAGGAGGTGGAATCTTTATGGGTAGAGCTCCAAAGGGATGAAGCTAAGGGGAAAATAATACTGGGAGTATGCTATAGGCCCCCTAACCTGAGGGAGGAAGTGGAGACGGATCTCCTATCACAAATTGGATTAGCAGCAAGGATGGGAAGTGTTATCATAATGGGGGATTTTAATTATCCATACATAGACTGGGCGGAGGGAACCGCGCATTCATTTAAGGCTCGCCAGTTCCTTAGTGTCTTGCAGGACAATTTTATGGGTCAGATGGTAGACGCACCAACTAGAAATAAAACATTACTAGATCTACTGATTACCAACAATACAGACCTGATAACAGATGTGGAAATACGGGGCAATTTAGGTAACAGCGATCACAGGACAATTAGTTTCAGTATAAATCACACAAATAGGAAACATGAAGGGAACACAAAGACACTGAATTTCAAAAGAGCCAACTTCCCTAAACTACAAACCTTGCTAAAAGACATAAATTGGGATAAAATATTAGGAACAAAGAATACGGAGGAGAGATGGGTTTGCTTTAAGAGCATATTAAATAAGGGCATTAGCCAATGTATCCCATTGGGTAATACATTTAAAAGAGCGAACAAACATCCTGGATGGCTTAACTCCAATGTAAAAATGCATATAAAAGCAAAGGAGAAGGCCTTCAAAAAATACAAGGTTGAGGGATCATCCACAGCATTCAGAATTTATAAAGAATGCAATAAGAAATGTAAGGGTGCAATTAGGACGGCTAAGATAGAACATGAAAGACACATAGCGGAGTAGAGCAAAAAAAATCCCAAGAAATTCTTTAAGTATGTAAACAGTAAAAAAAGGGAGGACAGACCATATTGGCCCCATAAAGAATGAGGAAGGACATCTGGTTACAAAGGATGGGGAGATGGCAAAGGTATTGAATTTATTCTTCTCCTCAGTCTTCACGAGTGAATCGGGGGGCTTCAGTAACCAAAACTGCTGTGTTTATCCTCATGACACAACACAGGAAGCACCTACATGGTTAACAGAGGACGGAATTAAAATTAGACTTGAGAAACTTAACATTAATAAATCACCGGGACCAGATGGCTTGCATCCGAGGGTACTTAGGGAACTCAGTCAGGTGATTGCCAGACCGTTGTTCCTAATTTTTACAGACAGTCTATTGACTGGAATGGTACCAGCTGATTGGAGAAAAGCCAATGTAGCACCAATATTTAAAAAGGGCCCAAAAAACATCCCTGGGAATTACAGACCAGTTAGCCTAACATCAATAGTATGTAAACTCTTGGAGGGGATGATAAGGGACTATATACAAGATTTTAGTAATAAGAATGATATCATTAGCAGTAATCAGCATGGATTCATGAAGAATCATTCTTGCCAAACCAATCTATTAACCTTCTATGAGGAGGTGAGTTGCCATCTAGATAAAGGAAGGCCCGTAGACGTGGTGTATCTGGATTTTGCAAAAGCATTTGACACAGTTCCCCATAAACGTTTACTGTACAAAATAAGGTGCATTGGCATGGACCATAGGGTGAGTACATGGATTGAAAACTGGCTACAAGGGTGTGTTCAGAGGTGATAAATGGGGAGTACTCAGAATGGTCAGGGGTGGGTAGTGGGGTTCCCCAGGGTTCTGTGCTGGGACCAATCCTATTTAATTTGTTCATAAACAACCTGGAGGATGGGATAAACAGTTCAATCTCTGTATTTGCAGACGATACTAAGCTAAGCAGGGCAATAACTTCTCCGCAGGATGTGGAAATCTTGCAAAAAGACCTGAACAAATTAATGGGGTGGGCGACTACATGGCAAATGAGGTTCAATGTAGAAAAATGTAAAATAATGCATTTGGGTGGCAAAAATATGAATGCAATCTATACACTGGGGGGAGAACCTCTGGGGGAATCTAGGATGGAAAAGGACCTGGGGGTCCTAGCGGATGATAGGCTCAGCAATGGCATGCAATGCCAAGCTGCTGCTAATAAAGCAAACAGAATATTGGCATGCATTAAAAGGGGGATCAACTGCAGAGATAAAACGATAATTCTCCCGCTCTACAAGACTCTGGTCCGCCCGCACCCGGAGTATGCTGTCCAGTTCTGGGCACCAGTCCTCAGGAGGGACGTACTGGAAATGGATCGAGTACAAAGAAGGGCAACAAAGCTAATAAAGGGTCTGGAGGATCTTAGTTATGAGGAAAGGTTGCGAGCACTGAACTTATTCTCTCTGGAGAAGAGACGCTTGAGAGGGGATATGATTTCAATTTACAAATACTGTACTGGTGACCCCACAATAGGGATAAAACTTTTTCGCAGAAGAGAGTTTAATAAGACTCGTGGCCACTCATTACAATTAGAAGAAAAGAGGTTTAACCTTAAACTACGTAGAGGGTTCTTTACTGTAAGAGCGGCAAGGATGTGGAATTCCCTTCCACAGGCGGTGGTCTCAGCGGGGAGCATTGATAGCTTCAAGAAACTATTAGATAATCACCTGAATGACCGCAATATACAGGGATATGTAATGTAATACTGACACATAATCACACACATAGGTTGGACTTGATGGACTTGTGTCTTTTTTCAACCTCACCTACTATGTAACTATGTAACTATGTAAGAACAGAACAGCTCCCCCACAGCTCTCTACTCCACCAGTTGGATCCTCCTGCTATCCAATCCAATCCCCTCTCTTACTGCAGAGAGTGACAGTGACATCACTCCTGTCAGTCAGCAGGCTGCCAGAGATTGGAGCCTTGCAGCCGGAGGTATGCTGATTTGTCGGCAACTCTAGCCAAAAGTCCTGATGACCCTACATTGACCTCATAGCACTGCCTCAGAGCAAACAAATCAAAGAAATATTGTATTTATCATTCCTTGTCTGCAGATCTAAAACTCACCAAATCCAGTTCAGAAACCAAAAAAACTCAACAGATAAAAGAGAATTTTTGGTCCAGCAGGCCAAGAGGGTCCCAGGACCTCAAAAATGTAGCAAACACTAAACAGTCCATATTAAATATGTTCCCATGGGGGCAGTAGTTCTTCAATATACAGCAACCCTCCTATTATCCCCCTCAAATCCACATCCTATTGTGTGACCAATAACATCCAAATAATTCTTAATTTCATTTACCAAAATTATCTGTCTAAAAGGAGACCTGTATAGATCAAATGATGGTGCCAAAAAGAATGGAGGAGAACCAGAGTCACATGACTGAGAAGATACTAAACTTCACCCTGGAGATCATCTGCCTGCTGACCGGAGAGGTGAGGAGGATTCTGGGAGGTCACATGACATCAATCTTATCTCTATTAATAAAACACAGAACTGACCGGAGAGAGGTAAGAAGGATTCTGGGATTTTAACATGATATTCTTATTGGTTCTCCAATCCAGAGATTTCCTCTTGTGAAGTCAGGTAATCATATGACCATTACAACGCCTCCATGTGACTCCCTAAAACCTGAGAGACACAGCATGCAGAAGATTCTAGAAGTCACCAAGAAGATGGTGGAGCTGCTGACAGGAGAGGTGAACAGTGCTGGGAATTCTGGGACAATATCCAGTAACAGACAAGGGATGTGTCTGGATGGTGACTGTATCATTGTGTGTGTCAGGTTCCTATAAGGTGTCAGGATGTCAGTGCCCATTTCTCCATGGAGGAGTGGGAGTATTTAGAAGGACACAAGGATCTCTACAAGAACGTCATGATAGACAATAAGCCGCCCCTCACATCACCGGGTAAGAGGAGACTTTATTGTAAAGGAGAGAGCAGTACGCAGGGTCGACCTAGATCCCCCATCATCTGATAAACACATAGAAACAATGTATTCAGTCAGTGTGTGTGTTTCCTACAGATGGATCCAGTAATGGGAACCCACCAGAGAGATGTCCCTGTCTTCTGTATTCCCGGGATTCCACACAGGAAGGTCACACCATCCCTCACCATCATCAGGTAGATGAGGAACAATCACTGATAGTATCATTAGGATCTGTACATTATCTGCATTGTAACAATTTATGTCATTTTTATTATATATTCAGAGTGGAAACCTGAGAGATTCTGAAGTTGAGGGTAAAGCAGAAGAAGAAGAAACGTGTGTGAGGGGTGATCAGCAGTCTATGGAGGAGGATGGAATAACGGGGACATTTATAGAGGAGGACACTCCTGCAGAGATCAGCACAGGTGGGTCATTAACACTAAATACATTCCTCCACCCCTACTGCTCACTGATTGGTCCACAGTAGGGCAAGGTCTGGGTGATATCAGCCTGTTGCCACTGATTGCTGAATACCAATAATATGATTCCTGACCATTACACTATATAATTTATATTGTACATTACCTACTCCTGACTCCTGCACTATATACTCTATGTTGTACATTACATCAGTGCTCATCAACCCTGTCCTCAGGGCCCATTAACAGGCCAGGTTTTATGTATTACTTTGGGAAGATGCAGACTAGAATGCTGCAATCACTGAGCAGCAAATGATATCACCTGTGATTTATTTCAGTTATCTTGCAAACCTGGCCTGTTAGTGGGCCCTGAGGACAGGGTTGATGACCACTGCATTACATAATTCTGATACTGTGTAGTGTTAACATTTGTACCCTATATAATATGTTGTACATTACATAGGCCTTACTTTTGCACCCATTTCCTACCAGCTGGTCATTTTATGTCTGATGATTTGATTGGAGCACAGACTTTTACATGTTGATAATAATGTGATAACATTCTCAAACTTTGGAACCTTAAAGGGGGGTTCCGGCCGGGAAAAAAAATGTAAAAGATAGCAGCTACAAACACTGTAGCTGCTGACTTTTAATAAGCACACTTACCTGTCCTGGCCGACCCGTCCCTCGGCTCTCAGGTTCCGGCACCGCCATTCGAACTAAGGGAAACAGGCAGTGGAGCCTTGCGGCTTCACTGCCCTTTTCCTACTGCACATGCGCGAGTCGTGCAGCGCTTTGTAAATGGGACGCGATGTGTTGTGGGACACACACAGTTCCCATAACACACCGCGCCCCATTCCCCAGAAGACAATGCGGGGAGGAGAAGACTGAACATCACCGTGGCGTAGGAAGAGGCAGATTAGGAAGACTAACAACAGCCATTTCAGATGAGTTGAATTTTTTTTTTTTCCTCCAATTTTTTAGGAATTTTTTTATGCAATTTTTTTTTTTTTAGGTGGACATCCACTTTAAATAGAAAGTGATAATGAAGGAGGAGCCAATAACCCAATGATGGTGGTCTTCAGGATCAGTCCAGTCCTCATCTTGGTTGTTTTCCCCCCATCCTCACTCTCTGACCTCTGGTGGGGCTCAGCCCCGCTGTTATTCATGACAAAATCATGGACTAAATAAGGAAGTGCAGGACTTCTTGTGTTGGGAAGATGGCAATGAGTGATAGAGGGGGTGGGGACATTCGTCCTATAATCCCCTCATCACTGTTACTCCTTTCTCGTTACTCCTTTCTCCCTCATCACTGTTACACAGTTCTCGTTGTTTCCTCACTCTCTAAGGTCCATGAATAAAGAAATGAACTGGTAGGAGATCAGAGGACCCATTTTCTAGTTACCTTGAGGGGGGAATTGCAAGATCCTCAGAGACAAAACTGTCTGATGTGGGCGGAGTCCTGGTTTAGGGTAACCAATCTGCTCATGTCTAGTAATAATCTTTTTATTTCTATTTTAGTACATGGACGGGAGATGAGGAAAACCTCAGAGGATTGTCTCACTTTGTCTCCAGACTGTGAAGTAGAAGATGAGGACATCACACAGTATAGTCCAGGAGAAAACCCGACTACCTCAAATGTCCATCCGGCACCACACAGTGTAGATGGACCATCGTCTTCCTCTTATCCTGAGGAACCTCAGACTGTGAGGGACGGTGCCGTCCTTCCAACAGATAAGAGGTTTTCCTGTACTGAGTGCGGGAAGTGTTTTTGTTTTAAATCCAAACTTAATGAGCATAAAAGAACTCACACAGGTGAAAAGCCATATTCCTGTCCTGACTGTGGGAAGTGTTTCCGTTTTAGGTCCCATCTTCTTGTACATCAGAGATGCCACACAGGTGAGAAGCCCTATTCCTGTCCTGAGTGTGGGAAATGTTTTTCACATAAGGTCAGTTTTCAAACACACCAGAGATTGCACACGGGGGAGAAGCCGTATTCCTGTCCTGAGTGCGGAAAGTGTTTTTCAGACAAGTCCAAGCTTTACACACATCAGAGATCTCACACAGGGGAGATCTCTGAGTGCAGGAAATGTTTTTCAGTGAAATCCAGTTCTTACAGACATCAGAGAACTCACACGGGGCAGAAGCTGTATTCCTGTCCTGAGTGCGGGAAATGTTTTTCACAGAAGTTACATATTTAAGCACATCAGAGATCCCACACGGGAGAGAAGCCATATTCCTGTCCTGAGTGCGGGAAATGTTTTTCACAGAAGTCCCATATTTACACACATCAGAGATCTCACACGGGGGAGAAGCCATATTCAAGTCCTGAGTGCGGGAAATGTTTTTCACAGAAGTCCCATATTTACACACATCAGAGATCTCACACAGGGGAGAAGCCGTATTCCTGTCCTGAATGCGGGAAATGTTTTTCACAGAAGTCCCATATTTACACACATCAGAGATCTCACACAGGGGAGAAGCCGTATTCCTGTCCTGAGTATGCAAAGTGATTTTCAGACAAGTCCAGTCTTTTCACACATCAGAGATCTCACACGGGGCAGAAGCCATATTCCTGTCCTGAGTGTGGGAAATGTTTTTCACAGAAGTCCCATCTTAACAGACATCAAAGATCACACACAAGGCAGAAGCTGTATTCCTGTCCTGAGTGCAGGAAATGCTTTTTACAGAAGTCCAATCTTTTCACACATCAGAGATTGCACACAGGGGAGAGGCTGTATTCCTGTCCTGAGTGCAGAAAGTGTTTTTCAGACAAGTCCAAGCTTTACACACATCAGAGATCTCACACAGGGGAGATCTCTGAGTGCAGGAAATGTTTTTCAGTGAAATCCAGTTCTTACAGACATCAGAGAACTCACACGGGGCAGAAGCTGTATTCCTGTCCTGAGTGCGGGAAATGTTTTTCACAGAAGTTGCATATTTACGCACATCAGAGATCCCACACGGGAGAGAAGCCATATTCCTGTCCTGAGTGCGGGAAATGTTTTTCACAGAAGTCCCATATTTACACACATCAGAGATCTCACACGGGAGAGAAGCCATATTCAAGTCCTGAGTGCGGGAAATGTTTTTCACAGAAGTCCCATATTTACACACATCAGAGATCTCACACAGGGGAGAAGCCGTATTCCAGTCCTGAGTGCGGGAAATGTTTTTCACAGAAGTCCCATATTTAGACACATCAGAGATCTCACACAGGGGAGAAGCCGTATTCCTGTCCTGAGTATGCAAAGTGATTTTCAGACAAGTCCAGTCTTTTCACACATCAGAGATCTCACACGGGGCAGAAGCCATATTCCTGTCCTGAGTGTGGGAAATGTTTTTCACAGAAGTCCCATCTTAACAGACATCAAAGATCACACACAAGGCAGAAGCTGTATTCCTGTCCTGAGTGCAGGAAATGCTTTTTACAGAAGTCCAATCTTTTCACACATCAGAGATTGCACACAGGGGAGAGGCTGTATTCCTGTCCTGAGTGCGGGAAATGTTTCTCAGTGAAGTCCAGTCTTAACATACATCAGAGATCTCACATGGGGGAGAAGTCCTATTCCTGTCCTGAGTGTGGGAAATTTTTTTTCAGATAAGTCTCATCTTTACACACATCAGAGATCTCACACAGGGGAGAAGCCATTTTCCTGTCCTGAGTGCGGGAAATGTTTTTCAGTAAAGTCCAGTCTTTCCAGACATAAGAGATCTCACACGGGGGAGAAGCTACTTTCCTGTCCTGAGTGAGGGAATTGTTACTCACTGAAGTCCTGTCTTCCTGTACATCAGAGATCCCACACAACCCTTGAGGTCTATTAGTGCCTTGAGTGTGAGAAATGTCTTCTATATGAATGTTGCTGGACATCACAGCTCTCATGTGGGGAAAAAGCACAGCCTGATATATACCTCAGATATACTCCATGGCTGATCTTCATCATGTAAGAAACAGTTCATAAGGAGATCAGAGATCACCAAAGACATGGATGAAGTGTTGTACCGTGTTGGCCATTGATAGCAGGAGAAAAATAAAAATGGAGTCATTACCTTTCATTGGCTGAGTACATTTTGCGGTGGAAGCTTTCACAAACACTTTGAGATCGATTTTTGTTATGGGAATATTTCTGATTATGACTCTAAAAACAAAAGTTAATACTGCAATTGCAAGAACAGATTCATAGGACACAATCACTGTGTTTAAAATGTCTGTTCATAAACAAATTTATTATTACATGTTATTTTATACATAGATAAGAAAGGGGTGGTGTGAGATGTCATTAAAAAATAACTAATATAGCGCTCTTTAATGTGGGAATTGAAAAAATTCCACCGCTGCACAGGAAATTCACCACCCACTTATTTCTAGCAGCCAAATTAGTCATTCTCAGGCTCTGGAGATCCCAAGAACCCCCTAAGGTAATAGAAGCGATATGTACACTATCCATACACTTCACCTATGAGAGTATGCTGGCACACATAGAAGGAAAGTACACTACATTTTTACTTGACTGGCAGCCATGGATAAACTGGTACAAAACCCAGAAAACTAAATGTGACTGAGTTTGGTTAAATATCCATACTCTCATCCTTATCAGATATTGAGTACCTCCTCTTCTCTATAATCTCTATGTTGATCCATATTTACTTACCACTTTTTCTTTTAGTTCGGAGCAGTTAGCTCCTGGTGAATTTTGGCTAATAGAACTGCTTTGTTGAACCTATGTTACACTGTTATAATAGAAAGACAATCTTGTGGGGGATATGCCCCTCCTCCAGTCACAGTAAGTTCCCAAAGGGGTGACTGGTAGAGAGGAGAGGCTCCCCCTACACTGTATATGCCATCTGAAACTATGTCAACACTATATAGATGCACAATTCTGTTAGCTGTACTCATATAAGTTTTTATCTACAGTTCAAGTGTATGTCATATGATGTTCACCTATGTAAGTTGAAAATATTAAATAAAAACTATTTGAAAAAAAAAATAACTAATAGAAATATGTTATTAAAAGCTAGCAAATACAACAATTGCAAAAGTAAAATCTTGAGAGGGTAGGGGGAGAGAGAGCTTCTAGCAGAAGTTGTGTTTGTGTGTTAGGTGAAGGTTACAGAACACATTTCAACATTGCAGAACAAGATGGAGTCTCTTGTGCTTAAATGAACAATACAGTGAAAGTCCATGTCATTTCCCTCCTTTTGTTTATTTATTTGACACTATTTTTCTCCATGTTACATTCAGCCGATTGCTGGTAACTCCTGCTACATCGGTGCAGAGAGACGGCGTCCTGTTCAGCTCTCTTTTCTCAGAATAATAGGTTCATCAGGGCTGGTGGACCATCTGTTGGTACAGTGGGTAATCACACAGAGGCATAGCCTGATGAGGAAGTAAATAACATTATAGTTCTTCCACTCCAAAATACAAAGCCATGGTTTCCAGTAATTTACAAAATTTTTATTTTTTGAAGGATTTTTATGCATGATTTAAAATGTAAATTATATATCTGTATCTTTTTAAAATTGCAACTGAATATAATTGTATATGTTATCAACAAGTCTAAGCTTTTTTTTTCTGTTTCCCTTTATCATGGTCTCCTGCTTTAATTTTTAAATAATTTTCCCTCCCTGTTAGGTACCTGGTAGTGAGCCTGACTTGTAGGAGAAGACCTCTCATACAACGCTGGTTCAAGAGCCACTGGAATGGGGACAGTGGTCTCGAGAGCACAGTGGGGTAGGAGTGCCTGCTTGAGATGAAGGCTCTGATGCTGGAGCAGAGTAGAGATCCCTCCAGGGATGGCTGGGCTGCAGGTAAGGTGATGACTGGAAGCAGCAGGCTGCAGCACTGAAGATGCAGATGCAGAAGTCACTGGAGCTGGAGCTGAGGGTGCAACAGCACAGCAGACAAACGGCAGGCACAGGCAGGGTCAAACAGTCCGGGTCAGCAGGTAGCAAGGCGGTTAATACAGGAGGCAAAGGCAGAGTCGGTAGGCAGGCAGAGGTTGGCAACGGTATTGGCAGATGCAGTAGCAGAATCAGGCAGGCCGGGTCGGATTGGAGAAGGGGGAATGGTCAGACAAGCCGGGTCAAAAGGTAATCAATCAATCAGGTACAGGTTAAGCAGATCCACAGAGCTGAGACGAAACAGCAGCGCATTCCTGCAACAGGAGAACTTTTATGCACCTCTTGGCGCCAAAACGGCGCTAATGCGAACGCGCGCGCGCCCGTACGCGCGTACGCACCCGCGCGCGTACACACACGCGCCGCGCGCCCGCGCGCACCCAAGCACCGCGTCGACGCACACTGACAGCTGGAGATTGCTGAATTGCCCGAGCAGGAGCGCATCGGCGCATTGGCGTACGCACATGTGCCGGTCTGGTGCTGACAGGTCCCTGACACTCCCCATCTATTAGACAAGCAGGGGTTTTATAACTATTTTTTTATCTGCCAAGTTCAAGCTCTAAGCCAGGTGTTCTATTAATTAATGGGTACAGGAGATTTGTGTTTATTTTCTTACATTATCACATGGGCAGTCTAGTTTTTTCACTATGCTGTTTCACTTGAGTATTAGGGTTGTGGAAATAGTGGGGACATGTAGATCCTGTTATGATATCATTTGTTCATAAGGTCAACACGAGGTACCTTAAAGTAGGGTGTTTATGAATGTGAAAAAAAAACAAAAAAACAAATCAAATAGATAATAGAAAAAAATACATTTTGTTTATTATCATAATGAAAAACACAAATATATGTATTCAACTTTATTATTGTAAAAAAATTCTTCATTCAGTATAAACAATCCTACATAATATACAACTATAATACAAAATGTTTTGAATCACCAAAGGACACAACACCCCTAATATAATTATACAACAAAAAATAGAAATAGATGGGGCTTTTAAGGTGTCAAAAAATGCATTTGAAAATCATACAACCTAATGACAAAATCACATACAGTATCTCACAAAAGTGAGTTCACCCCTCACATTTTTGTAAATATTTTATTATATCTTTTCATGTGACAACACTGAAGAAATGACACTTTGCTACAATGTAAAGTAGTGAGTGTACAGCTTGTATAACAGTGTAAATCTGCTGTCCCCTCAAAATAACAACACACATCCATTGAGTCCGCGGGCCGGGTGCACGCACGCACCGCCATACGGCTTTTACGGGCTGACGCACTGGTACGTAAGTTCACGCAGGAGAGCCGACCTGCCGCAATATATCTGCGTGAGAAGGTCGGCAAGTGGTTAACATTTACCAATTTTCATGTTTGGTGATGATGGAAGTTCTTGTTTATGTTGGAAGAAGAATACAATCCATGTCTCTAATCACAATCTTATTGTCCTTGTTTGCCCACCTTCATGCCAACTAACAGGACCAAGACTGAGGCACACAGATGGATCTCCACGCAACAAATGTTTTACGGTTCAATTGGAAGTCGGCATTAAACCTCCATCTTCTTGAAAATCATACAGACTTCTCAAGTCTCCCACGAGTCGCGTAAGTCTCCCGCATTTTACTGCGGGCTCCCGAACACCCGCGAGCGCTGGGCGTTCTCCCGGTTGGGACTGTCACTCAGCTCCAGACAGAGCAGCCCGAGTGGCCGAATGGAGTACGGCTGCGGCGGCCGCTCAAGCTGCTCCGTCTTCTGTCTGTGGCCAAGGGAGGGGGCGGGACAGAGCCGGGAGCGCTCTGCTGGTGGACACTGAGGCTGCGCTGGTAGGCACTGATGAGGTGGCATGTTGCCAATCACAGCTAGTTGACAAGTAGATCTGGTCCCTGCAAAGTCATTTTACCTCTCGTGGCACCCTCCTCCCCGCCGGCCCCTCCTTCCCTTCCGTCCACATCAGGTGCTTCTAGGCTGGACGGGAGGGAAGGAGGGGCCGGTGGGGAGGAGCGTGCCACGAGAGTTAAAATGACCACCGCTTTGCAGGGACCAGATCTGACATCACCTCGGACGGACTAGAAGTGAGGAGGGGCTGGCGGAATCTGTATACAATTACTGGTAGTTATGATTTATAAACAAGTATGCTTGTTACAATTAATGTTTTATTAAATCTTTCAGAGTGGAAACCTCAGGGATGATAATATTGTTGATAAAGAAGAGTATAAAGAGGGGGGCGATAATGTAATAATAAATTTGGTTATGAACGGACATTTTAAACACAGTGATTGCGTCCTGTGAATCTGTTCTTGCAATTGTAGTATTAACTTTTGTTTTTAGAGTCACAATCAGAAATATTCCCATAACAAAAATCGATCTCAAAGTGTTTGTGAAAGCTTCCACAATAAAATGTACTCAGCCAATGAAAGGTAATGACTCCATTTTTATTTTTCTCCTGCTATCAATGGCCAACACAGTACAACACTTCATCCATGTCTTTAGTTATCTCTGATCTCCTTATGAACTCTTTCTTACATGATGAAGATCAGCCATGGAGTATATCTGAGGTGTATATCAGGATGTGCTTCTTCCCCACATGAGAGCTGTGATGTCCAGCAACATTCATATAGAAGACATTTCCCACACTCAAGGCACTAATAGACCTCAAGGGTTGTGTGGGATCTCTGATGTACAGGAAGACAGGACTTCTGTGAGGAACAATTCCCTCACTCAGGACAGGAAAGTGGCTTCTCCCCCGTGTGAGATCTCTTATGTCTGGAAAGACTGGACTTTACTGAAAAACATTTCCCGCACTCAGGACAGGAAAACGGCTTCTCCCCTGTGTGCAATCTCTGATGTATGGAAAGATCGCACTTCTGTGAAAAGCATTTCCCGCACTCAGGACAGGAATACGGCTTCTGGCCTCGTGTGTGATCTTTGATGTCTGTTAAGATGGGACTTCTGTGAAAAACATTTCCCACAATTGGGTCAGGAATACGGCTTCTCCGCCACGTGAGATCTCTTATGTATGTTAAGACTGGACTTCACTGAAAAACATTTCCCGCACTCAGGACAGGAATACGGCTTCTCCCCTGTGTGCAATCTCTGATGTATGGAAAGATCGCACTTCTGTGAAAAGCATTTCCCGCACTCAGGACAGGAATACGGCTTCTGGCCTCGTGTGTGATCTTTGATGTCTGTTAAGATGGGACTTCTGTGAAAAACATTTCCCACACTCAGGACAGGAATATGGCTTCTGCCCCGTGTGAGATCTCTGATGTGTGTAAAGACTGGACTTGTTTGAAAAACACTTTGCGCACTCAGGACAGGAATACAGCTTCTCTCCCGTGTGTGATCTCTGATGTGTGTAAATATGGGACTTCTGTGAAAAACATTTCCCGCACTCAGGACAGGAATATGGCTTCTGCCCTGTGTGAGTTCTCTGATGTCTGTAAAGACTGGAGTTCACTGAAAAACATTTCCCACAGTCAGGGCAGGAATACGGCTTCTCCCCTGTGTGAGATCTCTGATGTGTGTAAAGCTGGGATTTGTCTGAAAAACACTTTACGCACTCAGGACAGGAATACGGCTTCTCCCCCGTGTGCAATCTCTGGTGTGTTTGAAAACTGACCTTATGTGAAAAACATTTCCCACACTCAGGACAGGAATAGGGCTTTTCACCTGTGTGGCATCTCTGATGTACAAGAAGATGGGACCTAAAACGGAAACACTTCCCGCAGTCAGGACAGGAATATGGCTTTTCACCTGTGTGAGTTATTTTATGCTCATTAAGTTTGGACTTAAAACAAAAACACTTCCCGCACTCAGTACAGGAAAACCTCTTATCTGCTGGAAGAACAGCACCGTCCCTCACAGTCTGAGGTTCCTCAGGATAAGAGGAAGATGATGGTCCATCTACACTGTGTGGTGCCGGATGGACATTTGAGGTAGCCGGGTTTTCTCCTGGACTATACTGTGTGATGTCCTCATCTTCTACTTCACAGTCTGGAGACAAAGTGAGACAATCCTCTGAGGTTTTCCTCATCTCCCGTCCATCTACTAAAATAGAGATAAAAAGATTATTACTAGACATGAGCAGATTGGTTCCCCTAAACCAGGACTCCGCCCACATCAGACAGTTTTGTCTCTGAGGATCTTGCAATTCCCCCCTCAAGGTAACTAGTAAATGGGTCCTCTGATCTCCTACCAGTTCATTTCTTTATTCATGGACCTTAGAGAGGAAACAATGAGAACTGTCTTTTATAGGAGTGACAGTGATGAGGGGATTATAGGACGAGTGTCCCCACCCCCTCTATCACTCATTGCCATCTTCCCAACAAAAGAAGTCCTGCACTCCCGGATTTAGTCCATGATTTAGTCATGAGTGCGGGGCTGAGCCCCACCACAGGTCAGAGAGTGAGGATGGGGGGAGAACAACCAAGATGAAGACTGGACTGATCCTGAAGATCACCATCATTGGGTTATTGGCTCCTCCTTCATTATCACTTTCTACTACTTCAAAACCGGCCACTGTATATAAACATCCTGGACTTTGGGGGGAATATCTGAATAATGCCTGTAGCTACAGACATCATTCAGATATCATTCTTTTCAGCCGGCGATTCTGTGCACGATAAGAATGATCATAGCGGCAGTTCCGCTGCTTGATCGTTCTTATAGGCGACGGGAGGGGACGCACCCCCTCCCGCCGCCATTCCTTGCTTCTCTGAGCTCTCCCGTGCCATCGGGTGCCCGGAGAACGAATCGGCCGGCGCCGGATGAGGACGATAGAGATGACTGGTGACCAGATGGTCACCAGTCATCTCTATGACCGTCGGAGGCTCGGGCGCGATGTTATGACGTCACGCCCGGGATCCCGGAAATTACTGAAGCCGCGATCGCAGCTGTCAGCATGAGATCGGTGAATTTTTTTTTCCCGATCTCATGCTTTCCAGCCTGGAGGAGAGATGTGGGGTCTTATTGACCCCACATCTCTCCATTAAGAGGACCTGTCACATAGATTCCTATTACAAGGGATGTTTACATTCCTTGTAATAGGAATAAAAGTGATTAAAAAAATGTAAAAACAAGTGTAAAAATAAAAAAAATTAAGTAAAATAAAAAATAAAATAATAAATTTTTTTTTAAAAACGCCCCTGTCCCCGGTAGCTTGCAAACAGAAGAGAACACACACGTAAGCCCCGCCCACATATGTAAACGCTGCTTGCTCAAACCATACATGTGAGGTATCGCCGCGTACGGTATAGCGTGTGCAACAATTCTAGCACTAGACCTCCTCTGTAACGCTAAACTGGTAACCTGTAAAAAAATTTAAAGCGTCGCCTATGGAGATTTTTAAGTTATGAAGTTTGGCGCCATTCCATGATTGTGCGCAATTTTAAAGCGTGACATGTTAGGTATCTATTTACTCGGCGTAACAACATCTTTCACATTATACAAAAAAATTGGGCTAACTTTACTGTTTTGTTATTTTTTAATTCATGAAACCGTTTTTTTTCCAAAAAAAGGCTTTGAAAAATTATTGCGCAAATACCGTGCGAGATAAAACGTTGCAATTAGCGCCATTTTATTCCCTAGGGTGTCTGCTAAAAAAAACATATATAATGTTTGGGGTTTCTGAGTAATTTTCTAGCAAAAAAATGATGATTTTTACGTGTAGGAGAGAAGTGCCAGAATAGGCCCAGTATTGAAGTGGTTAAGGTTCCAAAGTTTGAGAATGTTATCACATTATTATCAACATGTAAAAGTCTGTGCTCCAATCAAATCATCAGACATAAAATGACCAGCTGGTAGGAAATGGATGCAAAAGTAAGGCCTATGTAATGTACAACATATTATATAGGATACAACATATTATATAGGGTACAAACGTTAAGACTACACAGTATCAGAATTATGTAATGCAGTGGTCATCAACCCTGTCCTCAGGGCCCACTAACAGGCCAGGTTTGCAAGATAACTGAAATACATCACATGTGATATCATTTGCTGCTCAGTGATTGCAGCCTTCTAGTCTGTATCTTCCCAAGGTAATACATAAAACCTGGCCTGTTAGTGGGCCCTGAGGACAGGGTTGATGAGCACTGTTGTAATGTACAACATAGAGTATATAGTGCAGGGGTCAGGAGTATGTAATGCACAATATAACCACTTCAGCCCCGGAAGATTTTACCCCCTTCCTGACCAGAGCGTTTTTTGCGATTCGGCACTGCGTCGCTTTAACTGACAATTGCGCGGTCGTGCGACGTGGCTCCCAAACAAAATTGACGTCCTTTTTTTCCCACAAATAGAGCTTTCTTTTGGTGGTATTTGATCACCTCTGCGATTTTTATTTTTTGCGCTATAAACAAAATAAGAGCGACAATTTTGAAAAAAACGCATTATTTTTTACATTTTGCTATAATAAATATCCCCCAAAAATATATATAAAAAAATTTTTTTTCGCCTCAGTTTAGGGCGATCGTATTCTTCTACATATTTTTGATTAAAAAAAATCGCAATAAGCGTTTATTAATTGGTTTGCGCAAACGTTATAGCGTTTACTAAATAGGGGATAGTTTTATGCCATTTTTATTAATTATTTTTTTTTTTACTAGTAATGGCGGCGAGCAGCGATTTATTGTGACCGCGACGTTATGGCAGACATGTAGGACATTTTTGACACATTTTTGGGACCATTGTCATTTATACAGCGATCAGTGCAATTAAAAATGCACTGATTACTGTGTAAATGGCACTGGCAGTGAAGGGGTTAACCACTAGGGGGCGGGGCGGGGTTAAGTGTGTCCTAGGGAGTGATTACTAACTGTAGGGGGATGGGCTGTATGTGTGACGTCACTGATCTCTGCTCCGATGACAGGGAGCAGAGATCGAGTGACACTTGTCATTGGCAGAACGGGGAGATGCTATTTACAATGGCATCTCCCCGTTCATCCGCTCCGTGAGGCGATCGCGGGTATCCCCGCGGCGATCGAGTCCGCGGGACCCGCGACCCGACTCACGGAGCTCCCGGGCGGCGTGCACGCAATGGCATGGCGGGGAATTCAAATGGACGTACAGGTACGCCCATTTGCCCAGTCGTGCCATTCTGCCGACGTACATCGGCGTGCGCCGGTCGGGAACCGGTTAAATTATATAGTGTAATGGTCAGGACTCATATTATTGGTATTCAGCAATCAGTGGCAACAGGCTGATATCACTCAGACCTTGCCCTACTCTGGACCAATCAGTGAGCAGTATGGGTGGAGGAATGTATTTAGTGTTAATGACCCACCTGTGCTGATCTCTGTAGGAGTGTCCTCCTCTATAAATGTCCCCGTTATTCCATCCTCCTCCATAGACTGCTGATCACCCCTCACACATGTTTCTTCTTCTTCTGCTTTACCCTCAACTTCAGAATCTCTCAGGTTTCCACTCTGACTATATAATAAAAATGATATAAATTGTTACAATGCTGATAATGTACAGATCCTAATGATACTATCAGTGATTGTTCCTCATCTACCTGATGATGGTGAGGGATGGTGTGACCTTCCTGTGTGGAATCCCGGGAATACAGAAGACGGGGACATCTCTCTGGTGGGTTCCCATTACTGGATCCATCTGTAGGAAACACACACACTGACTGAATACATTGTTTCTATGTGTTTATCAGATGATGGGGGATCTAGGTGGACCCTCCGTACTGCTCTCCCCTTTACAATAAAGTCTCCTCTTACCCGATGATGTGAGGGTCGGCTTATTGTCTATCATGACATCCTTGAAGAGATCCTTGTGTCCTTCTATATACTCCCACTCCTCCATGGAGAAATGGGCACTGACATCCTGACACCTTATAGGAACCTGACACACACAATGATACAGTCACCATCCAGACACATCCCTTGTCTGTTACTGGATAATGTCCCAGAATTCCCAGCACTGTTCACCTCTCCTGTCAGCAGCTCCATCATCTTCTTGGTGACTTCTAGAATCTTCTGCATGTTGTGTCTCTCAGGTTTTAGGGAGTCACATGGAGGCATTGTAATGGTCATATGATTACCTGACTTCACAAGAGGAAATCTCTGTATTGGAGAACCAATAGGAATATCACGTTAGAATCCCAGAATCCTTCTTACCTCTCTCCGGTCAGATCTGTGTTTTATTAACAGAGATAAGAGTGATGTCATGTGACCTCCCAGAATCCTCCTCACCTCTCCGGTCAGCAGGTAGATGATCTCCAGGGTGAAGTTTAGTATATTCTCAGTCATGTGACTCTGGTCCTCCTCCATCCTTTTGGCACCATCATTTGATCTATACAGGTCTCCTTTTAGACGGATAACTTTGGTAAATGAAATTAAGAATTATTTGGATGGTATTGGTCACACAATAGGATGTGGATTTGAGGGGGATAATAGGAGGGTTGCTGTATATTGAAGAACTACTGCCCTCATGGGAACATATTTAATCTGGACTGTTTAGTGTTAGCTACATTTTTGAGGTCCTGGGACCCTCTTGCCCTGGACCCTTCGGGCCCACTAACCTCTTAGATTTGTTCAGCGCTATCACTTCCTGAGAGGACCCCAAAGTCCTTCATCTACAATTCCTCTTCAGGGGTCCCAGAGACCTTTAGTCCCACTACCTCCTCAGAGACCCCTCAGCCCCTCTACTTCCCTCAGAGCCCTCAGTATTTTCCTCCCTCTGACACCAATGATGGAACATATATTCTTCATGGCAGGCTGGGGAATGTTTTCTTCCTCCTGACCAGCAATGTAACGGGCTCTATGCTCCATACTCCTGACCCCTACATTCCATCATTGTGTTGGCTGCATATTGTAATGATTGCCAATTTGCCGCCTGTGTAGTCTAATAATTGCCTTTTGTATGCCATGTATGGTCAGGATGGACATTGTCTTGTCTATTTATTGTCAGTGATGTTTGTTTAGAGGACCATATTACTAGAATTTATCTCCAAAATGAAGAGAATGTTCCGACCCCGTAAATTGGGAAATGTTCTGACCCTGAGCGGGTTAATCTACATTTGCACATTATATAAGTGTGTATCATCATCTGCTGGAGATAAAAGAGGTCACAGTGACTATGGAGGAAGAGGACAGACATGACAGGGAGTTTAATGGGTGTAAATAGAAACTAAAACCTTATTACCTCCTCTGCTGCCCCTTCCAGCAATGTCTCCTCTCTACTGCCTCACAATTCACCTTTCACCCGGAACTTCCTGTCTGTGGCTGACATCACTTCCTGTCTGTGGCTGACATCACTTCCTGTCTGTGGTGGACATCACTTCCTGTCTGTATTCCACAGGCAAGTAATTCCCTACACACATCACACAGGCTGATTCTCACTGACAGCCGATATGCGTTTGGAATAGCTCATAATTTTGGGCCTATTTGGAAAGCACGGAACTTCCTGACTAGTGCAGGGTGTAGTGTCGATGAGTGCCTTCCGTCAAATAATGCCTCCTACGCTACGTCACACCAACTGATTTCCCGATCAGCTGGCGTGACGTAAGACTGCACATGCGCAGTTCGTCGGATGCATTTTCCGACGGGAGGCAAGCCACGGGGAGCGAGCGGAGGAAGAGAAAACAGTGTAGGAGAGGCTCGGGAGATACGCCCACCGTGAAGCCATTCCGTCCCCACCCACTGTGAATCTGGGATACATGAACAAGGCAGAGACAAGAGAGCAAAAGAGAAGATAATTACAGCACATAAAATCTATGAAAAAATTACAAGAAAGAACAACAATAGAAAGGAGAGAACTGGTAAAAGGCAGAAATGGCAGAAACAGAGGGAAAAAGGAAAAAATGGAAGAAAAAAAAGAAATAAAATGTAAATAAAATAAAATGAGATAAAATAAAAAATGAAAAAATGGAGTAAAAAATAATAATTAAAAAATGAATACAAATAAAAACAATCAAAATAAAAAATTATATATATAAATGTAAATAAAATAAAATAATAATAAAAAATAATAAATAAATAAAAAAAATAATAAAAATAAATCTAAATAATAAAAATAGAAAGATATATATAAGAATGCCTATCAATGAAAAAAAAAATCAAATATTAGAAAAGCAGAGACCCAAGCGACTCGCTCCTATGTGGAGCACCCTATGCTAATATCACAGCCTCCCATTGAAAACTGCATACTACGTACTGCGCATGCGCAGTACGTCATGTCACTCCAGCTGATTTCCCGATCAGCTGGCGTGATGTATCGACTGCACATGCGCAGTTTGTCATATGCATTTGTGAGTCGATACGTCACGCCAGCTGATTGGCAAATCAGCTGGAGTGACGTGACGTACTGCGCATGCGCAGTACGTAGTATGCATTTTTCAACGGGAGGCAATAATCAACACTACACCGGTGTAACGTCGATTATTGCCTCCTGTCAAAAAATGGCTCCTACGTACTGCGCATGCGCAGTACGTCACATCACTCCAGCTGATTTCCCGATCAGCTGGCATGACGTATCGACTGCATATGCGCAGTTCGTCATATGCATTTTCCGATGGGAGGCAAGCCACGGGGAGCATGTGGAGGGAGAGAATCTTAAAGAGGGAGTCCCGCGAAAAAAAAATTAAAAGTCAGCAGCTACAAATACTGCAGATGCTGACTTTTAAATTAAGGACACTCACCTGTCCCGGGGTCCAGCGATGTCGGCACCCGAGACCGAATCGTCCCTCAATCCTCGGGTGCTGCCGCCGCCATTCTCTGTAAGGGAATCAGGAAGTGAAGCGTTGCGGCTTCACTTCCTGGTTCCCTACTGCGCATGCGCGAGTCGTGCTGCGCTTCCTTACTGGTCCCCCCTGTCTCTGGGACCTGTGTGTGTCGCAGCAGACAGCGTGGGGGGAGGGGGGGGGTAGACTCCTGTGGGAGTTTACACCGGAAGTAGGTGCAAATACCTGTCTTAGACAGGTATCTGCACCCTCTCCCCCCTGAAAGGTGCCAAATGTGACACCGGAGGGGGGAGGGTTCCGAAAAGCGGAGATTCAATTTTTGTGTGAACCTCCGCTTTATATGTAAGATTCTGCCTCGCTCTCTGTGGCGTGACGTATCGACTGGTTCACCTTCCAGCAGGACAATGACCCTAAACATACAGCCAGAGCTAACAATGGAATGGTTTAGATCAAAGCATATTCATGTGTTAGAATGGCCCAGTCACAGTCCAGACCTAAATCCAATTGAGAATCTGTGGCAAAAATGACTGTTCACAGACGTTCTCCATCCAATCTGACAGAGCTTGATATATTTAGAAGAATTGGCAAAAATGTCCCTCTCTAGATGTGCAAAGCTGGTAGAGACATCCCCAAAAAAGACTTGCAGCTGTAATTGTAGTGAAAGGGGGTTCTACAAAGTATTGACTCAGGGGGCGCTATAAAAAATGTACCCCCACATTTTTCACATATTTATTTGTATCATTTAGCATTTTCCTTCCACTTCAGAATTATATGCTGTAATGACACCCCGAGTATGAAAGGGGTTAAAGCCGTTTAGGACATTCCATTCCCGAACACAAAGGCAGCTACCGGACACTTCAATCAGCCAAACAAAAAACCCATACAAATAATTCTCCCCCAAGTACGAGACAAGGCTCTGTCTTGAGGTTCAAACAGGACTGACTTTATTAGAACCAAAATTACAAGTCTTTACATACAGTTAAAGAGGAGGTCCCCCCTCCTGCTCATATTACTCTAACAATACACCTGTGACCAGAAACAGAATTAACATGAACTAATTAACTAATCCTTTAGACAGCCTATGTGACTCAGAGACATGACCTTTAGGGCAGAATTCATGTCTCCTAGCTCACCGACTATACAATACACATTATCATATATCTCAATACAATTGCAGGGTTAATTAGCAGACTGGATGAAAAGACTCATTAGAAGCTGTGACAAGTCATACTAGACTAATTTACACTATAGCAGACACAGACAGGGACAGGTGGCTGGAATTGACATCAGCATCTCCTCACAGTATGTGTCCCAACAGTATGAATCAGTCACTGTTTGTAATATGGCAAATACAGGGTCCCTAGAGTCTGTGTCTCTTGGGGGGATATGGACCCGAATCTAAAGTAACGCCACCTCAAGGGTCCCCAGGCATACAGCTCCCAAAGAGCACCGTTCCCCTAAATGCCAGGGCACATAATCGGTCTGCAAGAGGCTAGCATTCAGTCCCGGCTAGGTCTGTCACATATGCCACTTTGTGTTGGTCTATCACTTAAAATTCCAATAAAATACATTTACGTTTTTGGTTGTAACATGACAAAATGTGGACAATTTCAACGGGTATAAATACTTTTTCAAGGAACTGTATAAAATCGAAACTTGATAATCTGATTCCACAATGAAATGAAATATGTAATCAGGAAGCTGCTCACATAATACCCAGATATGAGGTATAACAGAATTCCTCCAAAATATGCAGCGCTGTCTCTTTAAATCATATAAAAAAAAAGTTCCACATGACACTCCTGTAATGAGTCACAGATGATGTCATCAGGTGCTGGATCATTGATCCAATCTCTGATGTGATGATGTCAGCACTTTGGGGAGTGATAACACTCTAACGTCAACATTGCGGCTGAACCGAGCGCCGAGGAGATACACTGTGCATTTCTACCCATGTGTGTGACAGATATATCTATGTAATAAATTGAGAGATGTTATAGATCTATACTATGTTGAGAGTTCTTCTTGTCTTGGGTCTGAGACTATACAGACATATCCCTCCACCCGGCACTGCCAGCAAACATCAGAACTAGTAACCCCGGGAGAATTCCTGTCTGAGATCTCGCTAGATCCGGGTATGGAACAGAAGACCTAAGACACATACCCCAGATGACTAAGACAAGCAACACCTATGGAGAAAATGAGCATTTTACTGCCAGCTGGATCCCCAGAATGTCCATAAATCCATCCTAGATATATGACCTGTGTCTGCAGCACAGAGAAGGAAGATTATCTGAGAGAAATACAAGAATACAGGATTGGGGAAAACAGTTCAGGAAAGTGACCAGGGTATTACAGGCTGATATCACCCAGTCCTCACCCTACTCTGGACCAATCAGTGAGCACAGTATGGGTGGAGGAATGTATTTAGTGTTGGGTAGGACACCACTGTCGCCACTTCTCTACAGCGCTGTTTTTAGATACCCTTTTATGTGAGTGTATACTTTTTAATATATTTTCCCATTAAAACGGATTTACACTATTTGGCCATTCCTTCTCTTTATTTGGCTGCTGATACTGCTGGTTCCAATGCGGATCTGAGGGATATGATTTATGGGTGCCGTACTTCGTATCTTTGGGCCCAATTACGCTTGAAGAACACAGCCATGTGGTAGCCACTCCACCAACTTTGCCTGTCCGGGCCAACTTTAACCCAGTAACACCCAAGTCTGATTGACTCTACCTGGCGTATGCCTTGTTGGGTCCACCGAGTCCGGTAAGCCTTTTCACTTCTATTGGTGGTGTGTGGGCTCCTGTCACAGATGATTTATACTCCTGTGGAGATTTGTTCCAGAGGACTTTTCTAAATCCCTCCAGGGATGTTCTTTTAAACTTATGAACTTCGAACTGTTAATCCATAGACTTCATTTTGTGATCACTTCCTAGCGCTACACTTATCTTGTTTTTTGACATTGTTTACACTTGCTGGTTGTGTTAGCTGCTGTGTCCATTCCCCTTTGTGGTAGCGCAGAATTATTGTGTATATATTTTTTGTATTTAGTGTTAATGACCCACCTGTGCTGATCTCTGTAGGAGTGTCCTCCTCTATAAATGTCCCTGTTATTATATCCTCCTCCATAGACTGCTGATCACCCCTCACACACGTCTCTTCTTCTGCTTTAACCTGAAATTCTATATCAATTGGATCTCCACTCTAAATCAAGAAAATGAAAGAAAAATATCATCTGTAAAATATAAGATGTATTACTGTGACATCACATATATAAAATCCACACATCACCTCCACAAGTCCATGTTCTAGATACCCCACCAAACTTGTAATAATGAGGGATGGTGTGATCTTCCTGTGTGGAATCCCGGGAATACAGAGGACGGGGACATCTCTCTGGGGTTTTCTGTAGCTGGTTGACTCCACCATGGTGTCCTGGTACAGATCTTTGTGTTTTCTTAGGAACTTTGACTCCTCCATAATCCCATCCTTCTCATCATCCTGCTCTTTTATCTCTTCTTTAACATCAGCTTTTGAATCGCTGAGGTTTCCACTCTGAATATATAATAAAAAGGACATCAATTATAACAATACAGATGATGTAAAGATCCTAATGATCCTCTCTGTGACTGATAATCATCTACCTGACAATGTTTTGTTTAGCTGTAATCTTTATGTGTGGAATCCCAGGAATACAGAGGATGGGGACATCTCTCTGGGGGGTTCTGGGTATTAGGTGGCTCCAAAATATCCTTGTGTCCTTCTGAAAATTCCTCCATCACTCTATACCCTCATCTACTGCGGTCAAGCCAGCCGTGGTTTGAAAATACACGGTCTAGCCAGCCGACAAAAAAAAAATCTGTGCGCCTCTTAATATGAGTACGGTAATTTCAGTAACAGCAGAGAGAGAACGCTCTTTCTCTTGTATTCAGTGTCCCATACATTATACACACCCCATGTGATATAGGACATTTTCTACTCCAGAGGTCCTTAAAAACCTCATTTAAATTATGTAGAAAAAAGAATGGTCAGTTACAGGACGTCCCATACCCTATGCACACCTAATTTGAAATTAACTCATTATGGTAATGACAAGCAAACTCTCGCCAGGCTAACAGAACATTGGCAGAGGGGTAAAGGTGGGATGAAGATGACAGGGGGGTGGTAGGAAGCTGGCAGAGGAGTACAGGTGGCATGAAGAGTGAGGGAAAGAAAGAGAGAAATAAATAAATAAGAGAGTGCAAAAGAAATAAGAATAATTAAGAATTCAAGAGAAAGAGAGTGAGAGAGAAATAAAGATAGATAGATAGATAGATAGATAGATAGATAGATAGATAGATAGATAGATAGATAGATAGATAGATAGATAGATAGATAGATAGATAGATAGAGAAGAGTATAAAGAGGAGGATGAGGAGTATGGAGTGATGGAGGAGTTTTCAGGAGGACACAAGATTATGATGGAGCCACCTAATACCAGGAACCCCCTAGAGAGAAGTCCCCGTCCTCTGTATTCCTGGCATTCCACACAGGTCAATGTTAAAGAAGAGATAAAAGAGGAGGAGGATGCGGATGGGGACATGGAGGAGTCAGAGTTTTCTAAAGAACACAAAGATCTGTACCAGGACATGATGGTGAAGTCATCCAGCTAAAGAAATCCCCCAGAGAGATGTCCCCATCCTCTGTATTCCCGGGATTCCAAAAAGGAAGGTTTCCACCATCCCTCACCATCATCAGGTAGATGATTGACAATTACTCGTAGTTATGATTTATACACAAGTATGTTTGTTACAATTAATGTTTTATTAAATCTTTCAGAGTGGAAACCTCAGAGTTGATAATATTGTTGATAAAGAAGAGTATAAAGAGGAGGATGAAGAGTGATGGAGGCATTTTCAGGAGGACACAATATTGTGTCCTCCTGAAAAGGCGGTGATAATGTCCCACTGGCCGGCACGTAAAGCTGCACCACCATAAGATTTTGTCTGTAATATTAATAAAATATTAATAAACTGCAAATAAAATTTCTCAGTGTGCACATTTGTAGACTTAAAGGGTAAGTTCACTTTACAGAAAAATCTGTCACTACACAGGACGCCCTCCTCACCCCCCCCAGTCCCGCTGACCTGGAGCACGGCAATCACCCGCACTGACACATCTGGTCGCCGCCTCACAAGTCCGTGGCCTAGAAATCCCTGCAGCTTAATATCCAAAGCGTACATCATCAGGAGAACATTTAGGATCATTCTAATTGGTCAGCGCTGTCACATGGGCGGCACCGAACCAATCCCAACCCATGTAGCCCGTCCTGGACCCCCCCTAAAAAAGGAGGCTCCAGTGTAAGTTCACGTTACAGATTTCCTGTAAAGGTGAATTCATACTTTAAAATCTACCTAACTCCCCCCTGTAATAAAAGAACCAACTTTCTGCTAAAAAACATAACCAAAAGTTTTTTAAATTTGATTCATAAATTTTTCCTAAATGTATTCTGCTTAGTGTTTTTCATACAAAAAAAAATCCCAATAAGTGTATATTGATTGGTTTGCTTGAAAGTTATATGTCTACAAACTATGGGATATGTACTGGAATTATTATTTTTTTATTTGTTTTATAATACACATGGCGGAGATAAAGGACTTCTAGTGGGACTGTGATAGTGCGATCCGACACTAACTGATGCTGGGGGGGGACTGACATCACCAGTGACACTAATACAGAGATCAGTGCTAAAAATATGACACTGGTTGGGAAGGGGTTAACATCTAGGGGTGATGAAGGGGTTAAATATGTTCCATAACTCGGTGTAATGTGTGTACAGTTTGCTGCTTTATACTAATGATCACTGACAGTTCACTCCCTCTGTACACAACCCAACACAGAGCTCTGAGCTGTGATTGGGTTGAGGTGGGGGGTGGGGTAAGCAGCGACGTACCAGCACATCGCTTCGCCTACAGCGCCCCCTGTCCTCATTACAATGCGGCCAGGCGATTGTTAAGTGGATAATATTTGCATCAGAACATATATGATCAGACATCCCAACCTGCAAAATCTCATTTCAGGGAGGTGACACTTCGCGCCGGTGCCGACCCCATAGACTGGGCACACATCAGGGCACGGGGCACACAACAGGGCTTGGGGCACACAGCAGGGTACTGGGCACGTATCAGGACATAAGGCACACAGCAGGGCATATCATGGGGCACACAGCAGGGCACGGGGCACACAGAGAGGCATGGGGCACACATCAGGACATGGGGAACACAACAGGGCACATCATGGGGCACATATCAAGACATGGGGCACACAGGGGCACCGGGCACACATCAGGACATGGAGCACACAGCAGGACATGGGGCACACAGTAGGGGACACATCAGGGCACATCATGGGGCACACAGCAGGGCACAAATCAGGACATGGGGCACACAACAGGGCACACAGCAGGCATGGACACACAGCAGGGCAAGGGGCACACATCTGGGCACAGGGCACATGATAGGACATACATCAGCACACAGCAAGACATGGGACACACAGCAGGGCATACAGCGGGGCATGGGGCACACAGGGGGACACTGGTCACACAGCAGGGCACACAGTGCGGCTTGGGGCATACAGCGGGACATTGGCACACAGCAGGGCACACAGAGGGGCATGGGGCACTCAGTGGAACACTGGGCACACAGCGGGGTATGGGGCACACAGCGGGACACTGGGCACACAGCGGAGCATGGGGCACACAGCAGGGCAAACAGCGGGTCATGGGGCACACAGCAGGGCACTTTGCACACAGCAGGGCATGGGGCACATAATGGAGCACACAGTAGGGCACACATCACAGCACTGGGCACATCACAGCAAGGCACTGGGCACGATCAGCAAGATCCAAGCAGCTGCTGTTACATTACTTGCAGAGTAATGTGGGAAGCGGCTGTCATTAGACCTCTCATGGCATGCTCCTCCCCGCTGGCCCCTCCTCTCTCCTAGTCCATCCGAGGTGATGACAGATCTGGTCCTTGCAAAGCAGCGGTCATTTTACCTCTTGTGGCACGCTCCTCCCCGCCGGCCCCTCCTTCCCTCCTGTCCACCCTAGAAGCACCTGAGGTGGACGGAAGGGAAGGAGGGGCCGGTGGGGAGGAGGGTGCCACGAGAGGTAAAATGACCGCCGCTTTGCAGGGACCAGATCTACCCGTCAACTAGCTGTGATTGGCAACATGTCACCTCATCAGTGCCTACCAGCGCAGCCTCAGTGTCCACCAGCAGAGCGCTCCCGGCTCTGTCCCGCCCCCTCCCCTGGCCACAGACAAAAGTTGGAGCAGCTCGAGCGGCTGCCGCAGCCGTACTCCATTCGGCCGCTCGGGCTGCTCTGTCTGGAGCTGAGTGACAGTCCCAACCGGGAGATCGCCCGGCGCTTGCGGGTGCTCGGGAGACCGCAGTCAAATGCAGGAGACTCCCGTGACCCGCGGGAGACTTGAGAAGTCTGTATGATTTTCAAGAAGATGGAGGTTTAATGCCGACATACCATTGAACCGTAAAACATTTGTTGCGTGGAGATCCATGTGTGCCTCAGTCTTGGTCCTGTTAGTTGGCATGAAGGTGGGCAAACAAGGACAATAAGATTGTGATTAGAGACATGGATTGTATTCTTCTTCCAACATAAACAGGAACTTCCATCATCACCAAACATGAAAATTGGTAAATGTTAACCATTTGCCGACCTTCTTACGCAGATATATTGCGGCAGGTCGCCTACTGCATGAACTTACGTACCTGTATGTCAGCCCATAAAAGCAGGATGGCGGTGCGTGCGCGTGGCCTGCGGACTCCATGTGGACAGGCAGAACGGGAACTGCCTATGTAAACAAGGCATTTCACCATTCTACCTAGTGACATGACAGGGATCTACTGTTCCCAGTGATCTCTGTCATGTTTCAGTAAGCCCATCCCCCCCTACAGTTAGAACACGCTTAACCCCTTGATCGCCCCCTAGTGTTAACCCCTAACCTGCCAGTGTCATTTTTACATTGATTAGTGCATTTTTATAGCACTGATCAATGTAATAATGTCACTGGTCCCCAAAAAGTGTCAATTGGGGTCAGATTTCTCCGTCGCAATGTCGCAGTCCCGCTAAAAATTGCAGATTTTGCATTTTGCAGGAAAAAAAAGTCCCCAAATCTATCCCGTAGTTTGTAGATGTGATAACGTTTGTGCAAACCAATCAATATACGCTTATTGCAATTTCTTTTACCAAACATATGTAAAGGAATATATATCGGCCTAAACTCATGAATAAATTATGTTGGGTTTTTTTTGGATATTTACTATAGCAGAAAGTAAAGAAAATCCTTTTTTTTTTTTTCAAAATTGTCACTCTTTTTTTTGTTTATAGCACGAAAAAATTTAAACCGCAGAGGTGATCAAATACCAACAAAAGGAAAATCTATTTGTGAGGAAAAAAAGGACGTGGATTTTGATTGGGTACAGTGTCACACGACCGCGCAATTGTCAGCTAAAGCGACGCAGTGCCATATCGCAAAAAATGGCCTGGTCATTAAGGGGGTAAATCCTTCCGGGGCTGAAGTGGTTAAACAATTGCTTTTACAAACAAATCCAGTTTACAAAGTTAACTTAAAGTGGATGTAAACCTGAAATTTTTTTTTTTATTTGATATCATACTGTAGTATAAGATTTCCTATCATTTGAGCCCAGTCTTCCCACACAGAGTTAATCCATCTCTGAGCAATCCTCTTTTATTGTTCAGTGAGAAAAATCTTGACAAACTGCGAAAAACTTTGTCAAATCCTCCCCCTTGCTGTGAGTGACAGGTGATTTACATCTCGTGCACTAGCCTAAGACATGCATTATTTTTTAATTCCCTCCCCCACTCCTTTCTTCAGCAGCTCTTCAAGGATTGGCTGTTCCACATCTCAGCATGATTGGGCATGCTGAAGTCATGTGGTTACTTTCCTGTCTTTTCACTGGATGTTAGAGATCATAGCAGAAGTTCAGTGTAAGAAATACACAGGAGAAAATGCATATTGACAAGGGGAGTGTAGAGGTGGGCGGGGAGTCTACTGACATCACGACTCCACCCACCGAGCCCCAGACAACAGACCCGCCCACAGAATCTGCAGTTTTTCGGGTCTAATAACAGACAGAGGGGAGACATTTGACAGGTAAAGATACATGCAGGAGGCGTGTATATCCTTATAGATAACCCCTATGGCAATAGTTTAGAAAGGATGACATTGGGTTTACATCCACTTTAAGGAGAGCAATTTAACAAAAAGTACAAAACCTCCCAAAAATATCTTGTTTTTCTGCAAATTCCAGGCTCCAATTCCTGTAGTAGTGTCTATTTGTTGTTTGTTACATTAAAGTTCATTTAAAAATAAAAAAGGTGTGGAGTTGTGGAGGTCACATGTTTCTTGTGACAGTGGAAGTCCAGCTGCAGAGATTCACAATAAAGTTCAGTAGAAAAAAAAAAAAGAAGTGGAGTGGAGGTCACATGCTTCCCGTCATCGGTGGAGCTCCACTCTGCATCCAGATCCCTTTGAGCAGAGGAGATAATAAAATATTATATTCTATATACACCGATTAATCGCTTCAGCCCCGGAAGAATTTACCCCCTTCCTGACCAGAGCACTTTTTGCGATTCGGCACTGCGTCGCTTTAACTGACAATTGCGCGGTGGTGCGACGTGGCTCTCAAACAAAATTGACGTCCTTTTTTTCCCACAAATAGAGCTTTCTTTTGGTGGTATTTGATCACCTCTGCGATTTTTCTTTTTTGCGCTATAAACAAAATAAGAGCGACAATTTTGAAAAAAAACGCATTATCTTTTACTTTTTGCTTTAATAAATATCCCCAAAAAATATATAAAAAAACTTTTTTTTTTCCTCAGTTTAGGCTGATATGTATTCTTCTACATATTTTTGGTAAAAAAAAAATTGCAATAAGCGTTTATTGATTGGTTTGCGCAAAAGTTATAGCGTTTACAAAATAGGGGATAGTTTTATGGCATTTTGATTAATATTTTTTTTTACTAGTAATGGCGGCGATCAGCGATTTATTGTGACTGCGACGTTATGGCGGACATGTCGGACATTTTTGACACATTTTTGGGACCATTGTCATTTATACAGCAATCAGTGTTATAAAAATGCATTGATTCCTGTGTAAATGACACTGGCAGTGAAGGTGTTAACCACTAGGGGGCGGGGAGGGGTTAAATCAGTACTAGGGGAGTGATTCTAACTGTGGGGGGGTTGGGCTGTGTGTGACACTACGCTAATCACTGCTCCCGATGACAGGGAGCAGAGATCAGTGACACTTGTCACTAGGCAGAACGGGGAGATGCTGTTTACATTAGCATCTCCCCGTTCATACTCTTCGTGAGACGATCGCGGGTATCCCCGCGGCGATCGAGTCCGCGGGACCCACGGCCCGACTTGCGGAGCTCCCGGTCGGCGCGCGCACGCAATGATACGTCGGGAAATTCAAATGGACGTACCTGTACGCTCATTTCCCCAGCCGTGCCATTCTGCCGACGTACATCATCGTGCGCCGGTCGGGAAGGGGTTAACTCCATCATGTCCGTCCTCTTCCTCCATAGTCACTGTGATGTATTTTATCTCCTGCAGATGATGATACACACATATATAGTGTGGAAATGTAGAATAACCCCTTCATTGTCAGAACATTTCCTCACCTATGGGGCGGAACATTCTCTTTATATTGGAGATTTGGGGGGAGGGGTTATGTAGACATAAAGGCCAAAGGGAAGGCGACTCCCAGACCCCAGAAACATATCCAACACTAAATGTTCCTCTGTGTGTAATCCCACTGGGGGGTTCTTATACCATTGTGTACAGTCTAGTCTAACATTTGTTTATATTCATCTCAGGTTTCTTACCACGGGTCAAACCTTCACCAGTTTGAACCACTATTTTCTGCTGGGTATATCAACAATATCAGAAATTAGTGATGCACCGATACTGGTATCGGTGCTGATACTAGGCATTTTCGTGAGTATCGGTACTCGCGAAAATGCTTCGATACCGAAAACCGATACCGGAAGTGACATCAGCTGGGGGCGGAGCGCCTCCTCCTCCCCTCCGGCAGAGGTCTTCAGAGCAGTACACATGGCGTCAGACATTTACACAGGCGGAGGAGCCCATCACACTCAGCACTGACTGCACATGATGGTCAGGCAATACAAACATGCAGCAGCACAGTGGGAACAAACTGACACTCCTGCTCCCGGCTTGTCTTCTAGAGAATCTAGAGAATAAAATGGAGATTGTTGCAATATTTTATATCACACGGTATTTGTGCAGCGGTGTTTTAAACGCAAATTTTTGGAAAAGGGACACTTTCATGAATTTTAAAAAATCCAAACAGTAAAGTTACCCCAATTTTTTTGTATAATGTGAAAGATGATGTTACGCCGAGTAAATAGATACCAAACATGTCACGCTTTATAACTGCACGCACTCGTGGAATGGCGACAAACTACGGTACCTAAGAATTTTCATAGGCAACGCTTTAAAAAATTTTTACGGTTACCAGGTTAGAGTTACAGAGAAGGTCTAGGGCTAGAATTATTGCTCTCGGCGATACCTCACATGTGTGATTTGAACACGGTTTACATATGCGGGCGCGACTTCCGTATGCGTTTTCTTTGCTGCGCGAGCTCTCGGGCGCTTTAAAAATTTAAAAAAAATTTTCTTATTTATTTTATTTATTTTTAAATTTATAAATTGTGTTTAAAAAAAAAAAAATTATCACTTTTATTGCTCTCACAAGGAAAGTAAACATCCCTTGTGACAGTAATAGGTGGTGACAGGTACTCTTTATGGAGGGATCGGGGGTCTAAAAGACCCCCGATCCCTCCTTTGCACTTCAAAGTATTCAGAGCACCGAAAACGGCGATTCTGAATACTGTGTACTTTTTTAAAACCGGCGACATTGGCAGCCGAGTAAACGGGAAGTGACGTCATGCTGCCGCCTGTTTTTCCCACTGCATGTCTCCCAGATGAGAATAAACATCCTGCTCTTTAGTCCCACAAGTGGCGCCGGGTTTGTGTGAGCGCATGCGCGGCTGGCCGTCTCCTAGGAAACAAATAAACATCTCCTGCTCTCCTCCTTAGTCCACTGAGTGGCGCCAGCTTTGTGTGAACACATGCGCGGCCGGCCATCTCCTAGAGAACTGGAGTAAACATTTCCTGCTCTTCTGCTCAGTTCATCCAGCAGCGCTGGTGCGCTAAGCGCATGTGCGGTCGGCCCGGCATAGCTGTCAGCGGCGGAGGTTCCTGTCAGCTTGGACGGCAATGTTATTTTTTTAACCATCCTGTGGACAGGCTTTTTGAGGACTTGTTTTTGTCTTTGTTTTTGTGGTGGAACACAGAGACATTCATATATTTATTACCTTTATTTTTACTTTAACCACTTGAGCCCCGGACCATTATGCTGCCTAAGGACCAGAGGTCTTTTTCCAATTTGGCACTGCGTCGCTTTAACTGCTAATTGCGCGGTCATGCAATGCTGTACCCAAACGAAATTTGCGTCCTTTTCTTCCCACAAATAGAGCTTTCTTTTGATGGTATTTGATCACCTCTGCGGTTTTTATTTTTTGCGCTATAAACGGAAAAAGACCGAAAAATTTTGAAAAAAAATGATATTTTCTACTTTTTGTTATAAAAAAAATCCAATAAACTAAATTTTAGTCATACATTTAGGCCAAAATGTATTCGGCCACATGTCTTTGGTAAAAAAAATGTCAATAAGCGTATATTTATTGGTTTACGCAAAAGTTATAGCGTCTACAAACTAGGGTACATTTTCTGTAATTTACACAGCTTTTAGTTTATGACTGCCTATGTCATTTCTTGAGGTGCTAAAATGGCAGGGCAGTACAAAACCCCCCCAAGTGACCCCATTTTGGAAAGTAGACACCCCAAGGAAATTGCTGAGAGGCATGTTGAACCCATTGAATATTTATTTTTTTTGTCCCAAGTGATTGAATAATGACAAAAAAAAAAAAAAAAAAAAATATTTACAAAAAGTTGTCACTAAATGATATATTGCTCACACAGGCCATGGGCCTATGTGGAATTGCACCCCAAAATACATTCAGCTGCTTCTCCTGAGTATGGGGATACCACATGTGTGGGACTTTTTGGGAGCCTAGCCGCGTACGGGGCCCCGAAAACCAATCACCACCTTCAGGATTTCTAAGGGTGTAAATTTTTGATTTTACTCCTCACTACCTATCACAGTTTCGGAGGCCATGGAATGCCCAGGTGGCACAAAACCCCCCAAAATGACCCCATTTTGGAAAGTAGACACCCCAAGCTATTTGCTGAGAGGCATATTGAGTCCATGGAATATTTTATATTTTGACACAAGTTGTGGGAAAGTGACACTTTTTTTTTTTTTTTTTTGCATAAAGTTGTCACTAAATGATATATTGCTCACACAGGCCATGGGCATATGTGGAATTGCACCCCAAAATACATTTAGCTGCTTCTCCTGAGTATGGGGATACCACATGTGTGGGACTTTTTAGGAGCCTAGCCGCGTACGGGACCCCGAAAACCAATCACCGCCTTCAGGATTTCTAAGGGTGAAAATTTTTGATTTCACTCTTCACTGCCTATCACAGTTTCGGAGGCCATGGAATGCCCAGGTGGCACAAAACCCCCCCAAATGACCCCATTTTGGAAAGTAGACACCCCAAGCTATTTGCTGAGAGGCATGGTGAGTATTTTGCAGCTCTCATTTGTTTTTGAAAATGAAGAAAGACAAGAAAAAACATTTTTTTTTTTCTTTTTTCAATTTTCAAAACTTTGTGACAAAAAGTGAGGTCTGCAAAATACTCACTATACCTCTCAGCAAATAGCTTGGGGTGTCTACTTTCCAAAATGGGGTCATTTGGGGGGGTTTGTGCCACCTGGGCTTTCCATGGCCTCCGAAACTGTGATAGGCAGTGAAGAGTGAAATCAAAAATTCACGCCCTTAGAAAGCCTGAAGGCGGTGCTTGGTTTTCGGGGTCCCGTACGTGGCTAGGCTCCCAAAAAGTCTCACACATGTGGTATCCCCGTACTCAGGAGAAGCAGCAGAATGTATTTTGGGGTGTAATTTCACATATTCCCATGGCATGTTTGAGCAATATAACATTTAGTGACAACTTTGTGCAAAAAAAAAAAAAAAAAAAAAAAATGTGTCTCTTTCCCGCAACTTGTGTCGCAATATAAAATATTCCATGGACTCGACATGCCTCTCAGCAAATAGCTTGGGGTGTCTACTTTCCAAAATGGGGTCATTTGGGGGGGGTTTTGAACTGTCCTGGCATTTTATGCACAACATTTAGAAGCTTATGTCACACATCACCCACTCTTCTAACCACTTGAAGACAAAGCCCTTTCTGACACTTATTGTTTACATGAAAAAGTTATTTTTTTTTTGCAAAAAAATTACTTTGAACCCCCAAACATTATATATTTTTTTAAAGCAAATGCCCTACAGATTAAAATGGTGGGTGTTTCATTTTTTTTTTTCACACAGTATTTGCGCAGCGATTTTTCAAACGCATTTTTTGGGGAAAAAACACACTTTTTTAAATTTTAATGCACTAAAACACACTATATTGCCCAAATGTTTGATGAAATAAAAAAGATGATCTTAGGCCGAGTACATGGATACCAAACATGACATGCTTTAAAATTGCGCACAAACGTGCAGTGGCAACAAAATAAATACATTTTTAAAAGCCTTTAAAAGCCTTTACAGGTTACCACTTTAGATCTACAGAGGAGGTCTACTGCAAAAATTACTGCACTCGATCTGACCTTCGCGGTGATACCTCACATGCATGGTGCAATTGCTGTTTACGTTTGACGACAGACCGCCGATTGCGTTCGCCTTAGCGCGAGAGCAGGGGGCGACAGGGGTGCTTTTTTTTTTTTTTTTTTTTTTTTTCTTTATTATTTTTCTACTTTTTTTATCTTATTTTTAAACTGTTCCTTTCATATTTTTTTTTTTTAATCATTTTTATTGTTATCTCGGGGAATGTAAATATCCCCTATGATAGCAATAGGTAGTGACAGGTACTCTTTTTTGAAAAAATTGGGGTCTATTAGACCCTAGATCTCTCCTCTGCCCTCAAAGCATCTGACCACACCAAGATCGGTGTGATAAAATGCTTCCCCAATTTCCCAATGGCGCTGTTTACATCCGGCGAAGTCATAAAATGCTCGTAGCTTCCGGTTTCTTAGGCCATAGAGATGTTTGGAGCCACTCTGGTCTCTGATCAGCTCTATGGTCAGCTGGCTGAATCACCGGCTGCATTCTCAGGTTCCCTGTTGAGACAGGAGAGCCAGAGAAAAACACGGAAGACGGTGGGGGGGGGGCATTCCCTCCCACGGCTTGTAAAAGCAGTCTAGAGGCTAATTAGCCGCTAGGATTGCTTTTACATGAAAGCCGACCGCTGGCTGAAAAGAATGATACCAAGATGATACCTAAACCTGCAGGCATCATTCTGGTATAACCACTCAAAGTCGTGAATGGCGTACCTGAAGACAAAAAAATGGTTAACAATAAAGCACAGTAAACGGTAAAGTATAAAAAATTGCATACCTGAAAAAGCAAACATGATAAAACATAATAACAATAAAACATTGCAGAATAGAATACAGTAAAAAAGAGCAGAACAATAGAGAGAGAATAGAGAGAGAGAGAACAATAAAACGACAACTATTTTTTTTTATTTTATATATATATTTTTGTTTTGACACTTTTTTTGTAACTAACTTTTGTAACTGTAACCGGTTCCAGGTTCGGGTCTCTCAAAATGCGATGGCATCTTGGGAGACCCTGTGAAAGTGTGTCCTAGTCTGTGCAATGCTGTACCCTACGCTAATACTCAACTAGTGAATGGTAGCGTTCAAAACATTCACCAATGCAAAGACCAGGATTGTCAGGACAGGAGGGACAATAATAGCGGGTGTCAAGCCTATATTCGCGCTTGCTGCAGACACGACATCTTTTTTGGGGGGGTTCGTTGGGTAGGGGTACTCGGGAGGACATAAAGAAAATGCCTCTCATGCAGCCGACTGCATTTGGTTGGGGATGTGAATGGGGGAAGTACGGGCGCTGCAGAAGCGGTGGGTTCCCAATTAGGATTGGCGAATGCAGCAGGAAGGGCACTATGGGCACGACGGGCCTGTGTTTGTCTTCTTGGTGGCAGCGGGACACTACTTGTGCTTGCCACCTCACCAGCTTGAACTGCACTTATGGGACTCGCCACGTCACCAAGTGTTACTGCAGTGCTGGTTTGACTACGACCGGGGTGTACTAGGCCGCTGGTGCTTGCCAGTTCACCAAAACGCTACCAAAAAAACTGTTAGCGATCGCAGGGGTCAGGCCTGACTCTGCGAACGCTGCAGTTATGCGTTTAGTGTTTTGTAAGTGTCAGTGATCGATCGATACTGCACTTGGGTGGGCTGGGCTGGGCCGGGCGGAGGGGCAAAACACAGGTGCTAGCAGGTATCTGGGCTGATCCCGCTAACACTGCGTTTTTGGGAACCCTAAACTGCTGGGGACGCTAGTATAGATCTGATCGGACCAGATATTGATCCGTTCAGATACTATACCACTAAGGGAGGTGTATGCTGCGTGCGTGGGTGTTAGCGGTACTGGCGCTAACCTGATGCTGCCTGGGGCTGGTGCTTGCCAGTTCACCAAAACGCTACCAAAAAAACTGTTAGCGATCGCAGGGATCAGGCCTGACTCTGCGAACGCTGCAGTTATGCGTTTAGTGTTTTGTAAGGGACAGTGATCGATCGATACTGCACTTGGGTGGGCCGGGCCGGGCGGAGGGGCAAAACGCAGGTGCTAGCAGGTATCTGGGCTGATCCCGCTAACACTGCGTTTTTGGGAGCCCTAAACTGCTGGGGACGCTAGTATAGATCTGATCGGATCAGATATTGATCCGATCAGATACTATACCACTAAGGGAGGTGTACGGTGCGTGCGTGGGTGTTAGCGCTACTGGCGCTAACCTGACGCTGCCTGGTGCTTGCTTGCCAGTTCACCAAAATGCTACCAAAAAAACTGTTAGCGATCGCAGGGATCAGGCCTGACTCTGCGAACGCTGCAGTTATGCGTTTAGTGTTTTGTAAGTGACAGCGATCGATCGATACTGCACTTGGGTGGGCCGGGCGGAGGGGCAAAACGCAGGTGCTAGCGGGTATCTGGGCTGATCCCGCTAACACTGCGTTTTTGGGAACCCTAAACTGCTGGGGACGCTAGTATAGATCTGATCGGATCAGATATTGATCCGATCAGATACTATACCACTAAGGGAGGCGTATGCTGCGTGCGTGGGTGTTAGCGGTACTGGCGCTAATCTGACGCTGCCTGGGGCGACGCATATCACCGCCGGGCGATCAGGGGGCTAAACCTTTATTCGGTAATAAACGGCGGGTGCCCTGACACTATAAAAAATAAACGAACTAACCAGCGTCAACCGTAACGTTTATACGGTGATCAGTGGTGAAAGGGTTAACTAGGGGGCAATCAAGGGGTTAAAACATTTATTAGATAGTATATGGGGGTCCCTGACGCTATAAAACGCTGACGGCGAACCTAAATATTTACGTCCCTAACTAGCGTCACCAGCGACACTAATACAGCGATCAGAAAAATGATCGCTTAGCAACACTGGTGACAGGGGGTGATCAAGGGGTTAAAACTTTATTAGGGGGGGTTAGGGGGGTACCCTAGACCAAAAGGGGGGTAATACTAACTGTCCCAACACTGTAACTGTCACAAACTGACACTATGCAGTAATCAGAAAAAAAAAAAAACCTGTTGGTGTCAGTTTGTGACGGGGGGGGGGTGATTGGGGGGGGATCGGGGGGCGATCGGGGGGGGGATCGGGGTGTTTTGTATGCCTGGCATGTTCTACTGTGTGTGTGTGTGTTGTGCACTTACATTGATGTCTTCTCCCCTCGGCGCTGGAACGGAATACCGAGCTGAGGGGAGATGACATCATTTCCTTTGCTGCTGTTTAGCATACAGCAGCAAAGGAATGTTCCCATTGGCCGGCGGCGATCGCGAGGGGGGGGCCACGAACGCATGGCCTCCCCCTCATCTCGGATCGCCGGGGAACAGAACGGGACCGCCTCGGAGCGGCGGGGGGGGTCCGATCGGACCCCCCACCCGCGGAAGGCAAATCACGTACATGTACGTGATTTTGCCTGCCCGTGCCGCTTTGCCGACGTAAATCGGCGTTAGGCGGTCCTTAAGTGGTTAATTTATGTATTTTTTATTTTTTTTATTACCTTTTGATTTTATGTGAATATATGTCTGCATATTGGCTTCTGGTTTTTGTTACAGAGGGTCAATCACACTGGACACTCTGCACTAGGGATGAGCTTCGAGTTCGAGTCGAACTCATGTTCGACTCGAACATTGGCTGTTCGCAAGTTCACCAAACAGCGAACAATTTGGGGTGTTCGCGGCAAATTCGAATGCCGCGGAACACCCTTTAAAAGTCTATGGGAGAAATCAAAAGTGCTAATTTTAAAGGCTAATATGCAAGTTATTGTCATAAAAAGTGTTTGGGGACCTGGGTCCTGCCCCAGGGGACATGGATCAATGCAAAAAAAAGTTTTAAAAACGGCCGTTTTTTCAGGAGCAGTGATTTTAATAATGCTTAAAGTCAATCAATAAAAGTGTAATATCCCTTTAAATTTCGTACCTGGGGGGTGTCTATAGTATGCCTGTAAAGGGGCGCATGTTTCCTGTGTTTAGAACAGTTTGACAGCAAAATGACATTTTGAAGGAAAAAACTCATTTAAAACTACCCGCGGCTATTGCATTGCCGACAATACACATAGAAGTTCATTGATAAAAACGGCATGGGAATTCCCCAAAGGGGAACACCGAACCAAAATTAAAAAAAAAAAATGACGTGGGAGTCCCCCTAAATTCCATACCAGGCCCTTCAGGTCTGGTATGGATATTAAGGGGAACCCCGGCCAAAATTTTAAAAAAAAAATGACGTGGGGTTCCCCCTAAATTCCATACCAGACCCTTCAGGTCTGGTATGGATTTTAAGGGGAACCCCGCGCCAAAAAAAAAAAAAAAAAACGGCGTGGGTGTTGTAATATGTTGGCCAATTTATGTATAATATTGTATTGGAGTACCATGCTGACCAGGAATTCAGTTGCATTGTCCAACTGAATTTTAACATAGCAAGGGAACAAGCTGAAGACTCTTTGATGTGTTAATCATATGCAAGTCTATTTGAACATTTCAAAGGGTATTCAGGTGGTATGTTAATCTAATCTAATTACATATATCTAAAGGGGACTTGTTGATGTTGATATGCGGGAGTGCAAATTGGGGTGGTTCACGGCTGTTCAAGTCCTAAATTGGAACGGCCAATCAAATTGCTCAGCCATTCAATATTTAGTGAATATAACACGGCATTCAGTCTATAGGTTTGGGTGAGTTAGGCTTGTCTGTGTATGCACACTCGGACCTAAGACATGGGGTTCTGAATTATATCTCCTCTGTCGGATTTCTTTGTCATCTGTGGACTTTGGACTTTGTTCTGTGTTGGAAGTCAATAAAGTGCATCTCTCTGGAAGAATTGGGTTGCTGCGGAAGAGTACTTACATCATCATCATTATATTATAAATACCTAAATATTAATTATCATACCCACTCTACATCATATCACCCAATATATATTAATATACTAAATCACTACATTTGGTGCCGTTCATGTGACCAGAAGAGCATTTTCGGACTTAGTAACAGAAGTCGGTGGTGACAACAATCCTGTGAGGTGGACAGAAGTCTGATGAAGAACCAAGAGCTGTGCTGTGACTCTAATGTCTGGTTGTGACATAAGAGAGTCTGATCTACAAATTTAAACAAGTTGGGAACCCCAGGATTATTCTCTGGAGACCGGAAACAACAACAAAAAAAAAAGGACTGTGTCGTGTACCAGAAGACCTGAAGTGGAAGCCAAAGGAGTAACTAATGCGGTGAGTAAAATATTTTCTTTTTTTTAATTATTAGTAATATAGTCAAAATGCTTACTCAGTGTGAAGCTAGTGTCAGTTCTGATAAAGTTAACAGATGGGTATTAAAATGTATTAAGCGCCATGGCGGTCCTTATGAAATTCCAGAAAAATGTAAGCAGACGTGGACGATGATGAAGGAATTTTTAGAGAAAAATGTTTTTGATAGCAAAATTTCAGAAAGTAAAAGAAAAGGTTGTATTATACAGGGCTTGTTATCTTGCTGTCTAACAATGGAAAGTTCTTTGAATTATAAGGTTGAGGAAATTACCCAGTTACAGAAGGCAGTTGATAATAGCAACAGTGTTTGTGAGAGGTTACAAAACCAATCAGACACCGAGACAGTAAATTTAAAATTGCATGCGGTTACGATTGGAGAAGCTTTACTTGAGAAATCTAAACATTGTGATGAATTATCAGAGGAAAATGAGAGATTAAAATTAAGAATTATGGAATTAGAGAAGAGATCTCAGGAATGCAGATATGCATCAAATCTTGGATTCAGCAATCTGCAGAAAACAGAACCTCATATTAAATCTGATAATTCATTACCAGCTGCCCCCACTGTGACTACCACAGTTTATAACAATAATAATAATACAGGTGAAGTTCAGCTTGTAATTAAGCCATTGAAATCAAAATTATTAGACGCAATTCTTAAAGAAATAGGAATGGTTCCATACCAAGATTTAAACAGATTTTTAAAATGGTTTTGTGACGTGCAGCAAGTCAGAGATATGTACAATCTCAACCCATCTGACTTAGAAAGAGTTTTGCAACATTCTGTAGGAAGTGGTCTTTGGATGAGAATTAAACAAATCTGTATTCAGCCTCTGAGGACAAGGGACATATTACTGGAATTATTATGTGTTTTGTATGGTGTACGTTCTGATGTTACCATTCATGGAAAGATCCAACAAATGCAAAATGAATCTCCCTATGAATTGTCACACAGGATAGCAACTATTATGGAATTATTGGTCGGTAATAATCTTGCATTTGAGCGTGGTGGCTTGATACATATGAGTATGTTTCTAGATGCATTGCATGAAGATATCAAACAAAATATTTTATTAGTTACCCCAAATCCTCATGATTTAAAAGACATATTGTTGAGAGCAGACCATTTATGGAGAAAGTCAAATGAGCAGGCTGTCAAAATTGATTTAGCCACATTGTTTAGGACAAATACTGAACATAAAGATCAGAAGATAATATCCTATGATAACACCCAGAGAGGACACTCCGGGTCATACATAGGTGATATTAATATGAAAAACAGAGCTGAACAAAATAATAATAAGAAAAGGTCCAAGACTTGGATACCGTTTTCTCAGTTAAAACAGAAATATGACCACCTGAAAATTGAGTATGACAAGATGAGAGGGGAACGTGATAAATTATTACAGCAGTTGAAGGGGGTACAGGGTGTCATAAATGCAGAAGATGTACATTCTCCAGATCTGTTTTTGAATGCAGATGACACTTCTCTAGCAGTGGGGGTGAATTAGCTTCAAACTGTATATGTGTAAATAGTGTTTTGTTTTAACTTCAAACAATGTTTAAGGACCTTGCTAATTAGTTTTGTTGGAGAGTTTTTTGTCTTTCAGATATTGACATTTAAATGACGGTGAATAGCAGAAGCACAGTCTGAAATTGAATAGTGGGGGAGAATTATGGGAGAAATGCTGAATAGACAATATATCACTATACATGGAATTATAAAGCATTCATGGACTCTCTCGAAATTCATCAAGCAATGGACCTTTTTTTCTTTTTTCTTCAACGCCCTAATTTTTATTTTTTCTCCCTTTTCCTGATATATTTTGCCTTTTATTTTTTATTTTTGTTTGTTTTATTTCTTGAACTTTATCTTAAAACCAAAGAGAGGCATTTTAACCTAAAATAATTTTCATAACATCTGTACATATTACATAATGCGTATTGATCAATATATTTGACATCTAAGGTGAGATGCTGCTCAATGGCTTGGCATAGCATAAATTTTAGTATGTTGGGTGGTTTTCCTAAATTTATAAGAGGGGTGAGTGAAATTCATCACTCTAGTCATGATTTGAAACTTTGTTGAATCAGTTGTTTATAATATGCTAAAGGCTATGACATATATGGATGAAAAAGACCTTTCTACCTTTCATGGTGAAGATACTGGCAAGAATTTCCACTGCCGCTTTGTCTGGATTGAAGATCTGATAAACACTGATGTCAAGCTGATTCTATCTGAACCATCGTGTGGGGGTATATGTATATGTTGGTATACCATTCAAGTGTAATTATGGACTGAATGATCCAAGTAACTGCTTTATTGAAGACAATGAGGGGTCGGCCTACAGCAAATTACAAAAGCAAATTGTGGCTGGCAATCAACAAATTCTGATACTTGACAGGTACACAACCCGGTCATCTTTGTTCAAATTGAGGAAATGGAAAGAAGCAGATGTGAATTGTAAAATGCTTGCAAGATGGACTCATGAATGTCAAGCGCAAGAAAATAGTTTGAAGCACAGTTTTTACTGCCATATCCAAACCTTTTGACCTTGAAAGTGAGTGCTTGTACATTGATCGTTCTTCTTACTATAAAGATGAAAGTAGAGTGTTTGCGTAAAAGCATCTTTAAAAATGAAAAGCTTGAGCCTGGAGATGGAAAAATCCTGGACTTATGTGGATTGGAGTTCCCAGAGCATACCAAGTTTACTTTCAGTGAGATGGTGAGAGATGTGATGAAGTCAGACCGAAGAATGGACTGTGACATCAGCTCGTCTTTGCGCAATATTCAAGATCTTGATGTGATATAATAAGGCCTAACCTCTGTATGGGCCACTGACGTTTACCAAATCCTTTTCCAGTCATGGTCTAAAAGTTATATTATCTAATAACTGTTTCATGGGGATATTTTAGAGGCTGGCGAAGAGAGATGTAACCAGTTTCAACTTCATATTTTATATGAGCCATTGTAAAGCATCCAGTACCTTAAATCGTAATGATATTTTTTGTTGTTTGATTTATGGGTCAGTTCTAGTAGTTAGAACCGACCCAAGTGGGGGTATATGTTGTAATATGTTGGCCAATTTATGTATAATATTGTATTGGAGTACCATGCTGACCAGAAATTCAGTTGCATTGTCCAACTGAATTTTAACATAGCAAGGGAACAAGCTGAAGACTCTTTGATGTGTTAATCATATGCAAGTCTATTTGAACATTTCAAAGGGTATTCAGGTGGTATGTTAATTTAATCTAATTACATATATCTAAAGGGGACTTGTTGATGTTGATATGCGGGAGTGCAAATTGGGGTGGTTCACGGCTGTTCAAGTCCTAAATTGGAACGGCCAATCAAATTGCTCAGCCATTCAATATTTAGTGAATATAACACGGCATTCAGTCTATAGGTTTGGGTGAGTTAGGCTTGTCTGTGTGTAGGGGAGAGGCTTGTCTGTGCATGGCTGGGAAGACTGAATAATATGGGTCTCTGAATTATATCTCCTCTGTCGGATTTCTTTGTCATCTGTGGACTTTGGACTTTGTTCTGTGTTGGAAGTCAATAAAGTGCATCTCTCTGGAAGAATTGGGTTGCTGCGGAAGAGTACTTACATCATCATCATTATATTATAAATACCTAAATATTAATTATCATACCCACTCTACATCATATCACCCAATATATATTAATATACTAAATCACTACAGTGGGGTCCCCCCAAAAATCCATACCAGACCCTTATCCGAGCACGCAACCTGGCAGGCCGCAGGAAGAGAGGGGGGGACGAGAGTGCGGCCCCCCCTCCCTCCTGAACCATACCATGCCACATGCCCTCAACATTGGGAGGGTGCTTTGGGGTAGCCCCCCAAAACACCTTGTCCCCATGTTGATGAGGACAAGGGCCTCATCCCCACAACCCTGGCCGGTGGTTGTGGGGGTCTGCGGGCGGGGGGCTTATCGGAATCTGGAAGCCCCCTTTAACAAGGTGACCCCCAGATCCCGGCCCCCCCCCTGTGTGAAATGGTAAGGGGGTACCCCTACCATTTCACGAAAAAAGTGTCAAAAATGTTAAAAATGACAAGAGACAGTTTTTGACAATTTCTTTATTTAAATGCTTCTTCTTTCTTCTATCTTCCTTCATCTTCTGGTTCTTCTGGTTCTTCTGGCTCTTCTGGTTCTTCCTCCGGCGTTCTCGTCCAGCATCTCCTCCGCGGCGTCTTCTATCTTCTTCTCCTCGGGCCGCTCCGCACCCATGGCATGGGGGGGAGGCTCCCGCTCTTCTCTTCTTCTTTTCTTCTCTTCTTCATTTTCTTCTCCGGGCCGCTCCGCAATCCATGCTGGCATGGAGGGAGGCTCCCGCTGTGTGACGGCGCTCCTCGTCTGACAGTTCTTAAATAATGGGGGGCGGGGCCACCCGGTGACCCCGCCCCCCTCTGACGCACGGTGACTTGACGGGACTTCCCTGTGGCATTCCCCGTGACGTCACAGGGAAGTCCCGTCAAGTCACCAAGCGTCAGAGGGGGGCGGGGTCACCGGGTGGCCCCGCCCCCCCCGTTATTTAAGAACTGTCAGACGAGGAGCGCCGTCACACAGCGGAAGCCTCCCTCCATGCCAGCATGGATTGCGGAGTGGCCCGGAGAAGAAAATGAAGAAGAGAAGAAGAGAAGAAAAGAAGAAGAGAAGAGCGGGAGCCTCCCCCCCATGCCATGGGTGCGGAGCGGCCCGAGGAGAAGAAGATAGAAGACGCCGCGGAGGAGATGCTGGACGAGAACGCCGGAGGAAGAACCAGAAGAGCCAGAAGAACCAGAAGAACCAGAAGATGAAGGAAGATAGAAGAAAGAAGAAGCATTTAAATAAAGGTATTGTCAAAAACTGTCTCTTGTCATTTTTAACATTTTTGACACTTTTTTCGTGAAATGGTAGGGGTACTTTTGTACCCCCTTACCATTTCACACAGGGGGGGGGCCGGGATCTGGGGGTCACCTTGTTAAAGGGGGCTTCCAGATTCCGATAAGCCCCCCGCCCGCAGACCCCCACAACCACCGGCCAGGGTTGTGGGGATGAGGCCCTTGTCCTCATCAACATGGGGACAAGGTGTTTTGGGGGGCTACCCCAAAGCACCCTCCCAATGTTGAGGGCATGTGGCCTGGTACGGTTCAGGAGGGAGGGGGGGCCGCACTCTCGTCCCCCCCTCTTTTCCTGCGGCCTGCCAGGTTGCGTGCTCGGATAAGGGTCTGGTATGGATTTTTGGGGGGACCCCACGCCGTTTTTTTTTTTTTTTTTTGGCGCGGGGTTCCCCTTAAAATCCATACCAGACCTGAAGGGTCTGGTATGGAATTTAGGGGGAACCCCACGTCATTTTTTTTTTAAATTTTGGCCGGGGTTCCCCTTAATATCCATACCAGACCTGAAGGGCCTGGTATGGAATTTAGGAGGACTCCCACGTCATTTTTTTTTTTTAATTTTGGTTCGGGGTTCCCCTTTGGGGAATTCCCATGCCGTTTTTATCAATGAACTTCTATGTGTATTGTCGGCAATGCAATAGCCGCGGATAGTTTTAAATGAGTTTTTTCCTTCAAAATGTCATTTTGCTGTCAGACTGTTCTAAACACAGGAAACATGCGCCCCTTTACAGGCATACTATAGACACCCCCCAGGTACGAAATTTAAAGGGATATTACACTTTTATTGTTTGACTTTAAGCATTATTAAAATCACTGCTCCTGAAAAAACGGCCGTTTTTAAAACTTTTTTTTGCATTGATCCATGTCCCCTGGGGCAGGACCCAGGTCCCCAAACACTTTTTATGACAATAACTTGCATATAAGCCTTTAAAATTAGCACTTTTGATTATTCATGTTCGTGTCCCATAGACTTTAACGGTGTTCGCGTGTTCGAACAAACTTTTTTCCTGTTCGCATGTTCTGGTGCGAACCGAACAGGGGGGTGTTCGGCTCATCCCTACTCTGCACGCACAGGGGAATAGAGGACCTCTATCCTCTGTAAACATCAGCTTATTGTGCAGGACAGTTTTTGGTTTGCACACCCCAGAGGGTGTAACACGTTAGTTGGTCACATTTGTTTAAAGTTTAGCACTTAATTTTTGCAAGACATTTTGTGATTAACAGGCAGAGGGTGTAACACATTTACATCTCAATAAGGGCAACTTTTTAGTACACAGGGTGTAATACACCAACACTTGGTTTTACACTAGTATCCAACACCAGGAAGGGTCACGTTTACCGTTTACACCCCTATGCCGCTCTGATTCAGTACAGGCAGAGGGTGTAACACACCAACCCCCTTTTTTCTTGATTTAAAGGTTTTACGCTAATCATTGATTTTCAATTTCCTACCTTACTGGTAGGGTTGGTCTTTAACAGATTACTATCAACTATCCACCACCTCCCACTTTTATATATATATATATATATATATATATATATATATATATATACCGTATTTATTGGCGTATAACACACACCCCAAGTTTAGGAGGGAATTTTAGGGAAAAAAACTTTTAGGAGTAAAGTTTAAGGAAGAAAAACTTGCATTAAAATGCCCATCAATGCAGCGTTATCGGTGTCCATCTGCAGCCTTTTCAGTGTCAGTGCAGCCTTGCCCCAGTGCTCGCCGCGATCCCTGCCGACATACACAGCTGTGTGTAAATTTAAATATGGCGCCGAGACTGCAGGGACTCGGCAGAGCCGAGATACACATGGGCGGGACTGTAAGCGGTGCCGAGAAAAGCAGAGGACTCTCGGGTATGTGTATCTCGGCTCCACTGAGTCCCTGCAGTCTCGGCGCCATATTTAAATTTACACACAGCTGTGTATGTCGGCGGCGATCGCCGCGATCGCTCGGATCACAAACAATTGGGGGGGATTGGCCTATAACACTCACCCACGATTTTCCCCTGATTTCCAGGGGAAAAAAGTGCGTGTTATATGCTGATAAATACGGTATATATATATATATATATATATATATATGTTTTATATTATCTTTAAAATATTTATATTTTAAAGATAGATGGTTTTTAACCCTTTTTTGGCCGCTAGCTGGGGGAAAACCGCCCGCTAGCGGACAAATACCGACGGTAAAGCGCCGCTAACAATAGCTGCATTTTAGCGGCAAGGCCGCCCCCGCCCCAGTTTGAAATGAGCCTTAGAGAAAGTTCTGGAAACTGTAAATTCATAGTTCATAGGATTTAAGGCTCTTTATATATGCAATTTATACCGTTAATTTTTATTGCTTGAATTATTTTTCCCATTATGGGAGTTAGTGGGGCCTCATGTCTAAGGTTTGCCTAGGCCTGACAAAGCCTAGACCCGCCTCTGCTCCTCCCCCCGGCAGCTTATGGTCTTCAGGCGGTGACTGTGCTCTCATTGGTGATTGAGAACATCCTTGGCCAAGGCAGAGACTGCGAGGCTTGCAGTTGATTGGGTGGGACACAGGGAGGGGGTGCGGCCACGAGATGATGTGGTGCCCACCTTTTCCTTCAGTGTTGGTACTGTACATGTGAGGCGGCTGCGGAGAGAGAAGTGCAGGTAAGTTAGTGCTCAGCAACAGCTCCAATCTGCCGGGGTCACTTACTGTAAATATCTGCAGACAATTCGGGCTCTTGAATTTCACAGCAGTGTTCTGTGCTGGTATGTAGTGTTCACACCAACGCAGAACACTACATACCCAGCACAGCAAGTATAGTACACACTCAGCACAGCATGGTACATACCCAGAACAGCACAGCACACCGACTACACTACATACATACCTAGCACAGCCAACTACACTACATATCCAGCACAGCACACAGTCAGTGGGCTACATACCAGCACAGTACACTACACACCCAGCACAGCATGGTACATACCCAGCACACTACATAACCCAGCATAGCACAGTAAACACTCAGTACACTTCACACCCAGCATAGCTCACACTTACTACATCCCCTGCAAAGCACACACTCAGCCCACTACATCCCCAGCATAGCAAAGACACAGTACAGTAGGGCTTTTTTTCTGCCGGAACTTGCCGGAACGCAGTTCCGCCACCTCAGGCAGCCCTCTCCTCTGCAGTCTGTCACATAGAACAGAAGCCGATAGAGGAAGTTTTCTATACCAGTCACTTCCTCCACCATCTTCTGTATGCTAGGCATCCAGGGAATGTGCTCCACAACTGACTGATCAGATTTCAGAGTCAGCTCTCCCCGCCTGCTGTCTGTCAGATCAGTGTAGCACGGAGCCCAGCTCTCTGAAACTCCTCCTCGGTTCTTTGCTACACTGATCTGACAGGCGGAGCTGCACGAAGGAGACTGCACAATAAGCTGAGGGGGGGAGGAGCCTGATTTGACAGAACAGAAGTCTGCTCAGCATGGCTCTAATGAAGGTGAGATAGCTGTGGAGGGAAAGGGGGAGGAAGGGGGGCTGGTTGTGCAGAGAGAGTAGAGACTGAAGTTGTGGATGTTCTGCAGAGGTCAGAGGTGGGGGGGTTAGATTGTGCAAAGTGAGAGTTGTGAGGAGGGGAAATGTGTACAGGGTCAAGAGTGCTGGGGGGGCTTGGAGTGTTGACTGGGGAGGGTGGGTTCCTACACCTATTCTCTGAGAAAAAAAAGCCCTGCAGTATAGTATACACTCAGCCCAGTACACACAGAGTACAGTACACACTTAGTACAGCACACAGAGTACAGTACATACCCAGCAGAGTACACAGAGTATAGTACATACCCAGCACAGTACACCCAGAGTACATGCCCAGCACAGTACACAGAGTAGTAGTACATCTCCAGCACAGTACTAGACATGTGCATTTCGTTTCGTTCAGAATCAAAATTCGGACAAATTTTTTATTATTCGGAAATTCATATGCATCCGAATTACCGAATTACAATAAAAATAATTACCACCACTCCGGACAAGTCAATCTGACGTCTCTTATCTTCCACTATGCAATGAAGGAGAAAGCCCCAGGTGCTGGTGATTGCTGGTACAATTGTATTCGTGCGGAAAAGATCTGGACAGCCGCACACTGAGATGTGCAAAGTAAAATCTTCTTTATTCAAAACACGACATAATACAGAACATGACACCGCTAACGCGTTTCACGCTCTAGCTGAGCGCTTACTCATAGCTCATGAGCTATGAGTAAGCGCTCAGCTAGAGCGTGAAACGCGTCAGCGGCCAAGCTGTAGTGCTCCAGCGGTGTCATGTTCTGTATTATGTCGTGTTTTGAATAAAGAAGATTTTACTTTGCCCATCTCAGTCTGCGACTGTCCAGATCTTTTCCGCACGCATACAATTGTACCGAATTACAATAGTAACTAATTTAAACGTATCCGAAAAAACGATTTGAAACGAAAAAACAGATGAAATTCAAATCGAATTCAAAAACAATTCAAAAACAAATTTGAATCGAATTTGAAAAAAATAGAAATCGATTTTCTAAAAAAGAATACTATAGAATAGAATATAAAATGATAAAGCAATAGAATAAAAATAAAAGAATAGTAAAGAATAGAATAGAATTTAATAGAATGTAATAAAATAAAATAGAATATGACCGTCTTCCGAAATTCGAATAGTATGAATTCGAATTTGAGAATAGATTGGAAAAGAATGCAAAACAATGGAAACTAAAATAATAGAATACAAAAACAATAGAAAAGAATAGAATGAAACATAACATATATTATATTTTATTCTATTCTGTTCTAATATTCTAGTCTGTTCTATTATTTTCTATTATAATCATTTCTATTCTAATTTGAATTATATCTATAGGAAATTCGAATTTTAGAACATGATTTTATATATATATATATATATATATATATATATATATATATATATATAACCATTTTCCGAAATTCGAATTTCATATAGAATGAAATCGAATTAGAATAGAAAAGATTAGAATAGATTTGTTTCCTATTCGAATTCGAAAAAATTTGACCGAATTCGAAAAAGTTTGCGCCAAATTCGAAGAATTAAAAAAAAAATCAACTGCATTTGAAAAAAATCTACTGAATTAGAAAAAAACAATTAATTTCGAAAAAATTCTACTGCATTCGAAAAAGTAAACTAAATGTATTTTGTAACCATTTTCCGAAATTCGAATTTTGTATACAAATAAATCGAATTTGAATAAAAAAAATTAGAATAGAATAGAAAATAATAGAAAAGAATAGCATAGAAAAACAATAGAAAAGAACAGAAAAAATATAATAAATATATATAACCATCTTCCGAATTGATGAATTTGAATAGAATGAATGAATTTGACGAATGAATTTGAATAGAAAAGATTAGAATAGAAAATAATAGAAAAGAATAGACTAGAAAAACAATAGAATAGAATAGAATAAAAGATAATATATCTTTTATTCTATTCTATTGTTTTTATATTCTATTCTTTTCTAATATTTTCTATTCTATTCTAATCTTTTCTATTCAAAACCATTCTATACAAAATTCGAATTTAGGAAGATGAGTATATATAAAACCATTTTCCGAAATTTAAATTTTGTATAGAATGAAATTGAATTTGAATTTTTTCGCGTTTTTAAGCAGCCGGTGAGAGCGTTCTCACCATCAGGTCTTGGATATTGAGCACACCACACAGCAGGCGGGATTATACCCGCTGGAAAACTGCGGCTTACCAGACATTCTACAGATTAATGGCACTGGTAACAATCTTCTGAAATTCCTGGTAATTGCCTGATCCGATATCCCACTATCCAACCCTCAGGGATCTGGCTTCCACAGGGTAGTGGCTCTGGTGGACTGACTCTGTTAGTCGTGTCTTGACCATGAGTATCTGCCATGCATATCTGGTGTAAGCGTCTGCAGTTTCTGATTAGATGAATTTATAGATGCATGCAACGCCCTTGAAGAAGCAGGAAACTGCGAAACATGTTGGCTCTCTGCATATCGAAGCATCTTGTTTAACTGTATATCCAAGTATCATCCACAAATTATGTATTTTGTTGATTTTGTGATTTTATATTTTATATTTTTGTACTAATAAATCAAATTCTGAAATAATCCCAATGATTCAGTGCTTACCTTGTTATACAGATAATATTGTCTCTTTAAAATCCCAATCCTCTTGAGGGCAGCTCAGTCTTTCTCCCAATTGTACACTTTTATTTACTATCTGGGAGTGGAGACACCTATCTGTATCTGGAAAAGATCCAACAGACATTTATCTCCTTATATATAGTATATTTAATTTGTTTTAGTGAAAAATGGTTTGCCTTTTTTATTTTGTTTCCATAAAAAGGCCCACCAAAATCCTCAACACCAGGCCCATGATGCTCCTAATCTGCCCCTGAGCATACATGGACCTCACTGTCCTATCAGTAATGTGTGTTTAGTGGCACATGCACAGCTCATCCTCAACTGTCATTGATAGATGATGGAAACCTCTTAATTTTTCTCAGACTCCTCCCCCTCTCTCATCTTTTCCTCCTTCCCTCTTTCTCTTCTCTCTTTTCCTCCCTCTCAACCTCCTATTTCACCTCTGTTGCTCCCCCTCTCTCCTCCTCTCTCTCCTCCTCTCTCTCTCTCACGCTATACTTGTACCAATACTAGGGGTTATCACTGTGTGTGGAAACCTAGATTAACCCCCTAATGGTCAGAACATTTCTTCATTTTGGAGATGTGGGGGGGAGGTTTATGTAGACATGAAGGCCAAAGGGTAAGAAGCTCCCAGACCCCTGAAACATATCAAACACTAAACGGAATGTTCCTCTGTGTGTAATCCCATTGGGGGGCGTTCTTTCATGATAGAAACCCTCATATTATTCCCCATACATCCCCATCCTAATATTGTACAACCAGTAAAGTCCAGATCCTTCTCTGTTATCGATTATTGGTCCACAGAAAACCTGTATAGATCACATGACCTATAAGGATGGAGGAGGACCGGAGTGCAATACTAAACCACAGCCTGGAGATCATCCACCTGCTGACTGGACAGGTGAGGAGGAGGTGACATGACATCACTGTTATCTCTATTAATAAAACACAGACCTGACCTGAGAGGTGAGGAGGATTCTGGGAGGTGACATGACATCACTGTTATCTCTATTAATAAAACACAGACCTGACCTGAGAGGTGAGGAGGATTCTGGGAGGTGACATGACATCACTGTTATCTCTAATAATAAAATACAGACCTGACCGGAAAGGTGAGGAGGATTCTGGGATTCTAACATGATATTCCTCTTGGTTCTCCAATACAGAGTTTTCCTCCTTTAAGGTCAGGTGATCCTATGACCATCACATTGCCTCCATGTGACTCCCTTAAACCTGAGAGACACAACATGCAGAAGATTCTAGAAGTCACCCAGAAGATGACGGAGCTGCTGACAGGAGAGGTGAGCGGTGCTGGGAATTCTGGGACATTATCCAGTACCAGACAAGGGATATGTCTGGATGGTGACTGTATCATTGTGTGTGTCAGGTTCCTATAAGGTGTCAGGATGTCAGTGTCCATTTCTCCATGGAGGAGTGGGAGTATATAGAAGGACACAAGGATCTCTATAAGGATATCATGATGGAGAATCAGCCGCCCCTCACATCACCGGGTAAGAGGAAACTGTATAGTAAAGGAGAGAGCAGTACGAAGGGTCCACCTACTGTAGATTCACCATCATTTGATAAACACATAGAAACAATGTATTCCGTCAGTGTATGTGTTTCCTACAGATGGATCCAGTAATGAGAACCCCCCAGAGAGATGTCCCCGTCCTCTGTATTCCCAGGATTCCACAGAGGAAGATCACACCATCCCTCACTGTTACAAGGTTGGTGGGACGGAGCATTTAGAACATGGACTTGTTGAGGTGATGTGTGGATTTTATATATGTGATGTCACAGTAATACAACTTATGTTTTACAGATGATATTTTCTCTCATTTTCTTGGTTTAGAGTGGAGATCCAATTGATATAGAATTTGAGGTTAAAGCAGAAGAAGAGACGTATGTGAGGGATAATCAGCAGTCTATGGAGGAGGATAGAATAATGGGGACACTTATAGAAGAAGACACTCCTACAGAGATCATTACAGGTGGGTCATTAACACTAAATACATTCCTCCACCCATACTGTGCTCACTGATTGTCCAGAGTAGGGTGGGGACTGGGTAAGGTTGCCACCTTTTCAACGAGCAAAACTTGAACACTTTAGCGGCACACAACAATTTTTTATTTTTTTGCAGTATACATTATAGAATTGTAAAAGACCTGGGACACCTTTTGGGTGCCCCAAAAAAGAGTAGTAATGCAGCGCTGTGATGAACAGTGGGTGTGGCCGAAAGGTTAGTCTGTCCCCCATTACAATCCCCCCAGGTCAGTCTGTCCCCCAGTACAATCCCCCAGGTCATCCTGTCTCCCAGTACAATCCCCCCAGGTCAATCTGTCCCCCAGTACAATCCCCCAGGTCAGCCTGTCCCCCAGTACAATCCCCCCAGGTTAGCTTGTCCCCCAGTACAATCCCTCCACAGGTCAGCCTGTCCCCTATTATAATCCCCCCAGGTCAATCTGTCCCCCAGTACAACCCCCCCGGTCAGTCTGTCCCCCAGTACAATCCCCCCAGGTTAGCCTGTCCCCCAGTACAATCCCCACAGGTCAGCCTGTCCCCCAATATCCACCCAGGCCAGCCTGTCCCCCAGTACAATCCCCCCAGGTCAGTCTGTTCCCCAGTACAATCCTCCCAGGTCAGTCTGTCCCCCAGTACATCCTCCCGGGTCAGTCTGTTTCCCAGTATTATCCCCCCCCAGCTCAGTCTGTCCCCCAGAATAATACCCCAGGTCAGTCTGCCTCCCAGTTTAAACCCCCCCAGGTCAGTCTGTCTCCCAGTATAATCCTGCCAGGTCAGTCTGTGTCTGTCCTCCAGTATAATCACCTAGATCAGTCTCCCCCCAGTATAATCACCCAGGTCAGTCTCCCCCCCCAGTATAATCACCCAGGTCAGTCCCCCCCCCCCAGTATAATCACCCAGGTCAGTCTGCCCCCCAGTATAATCCCCCAGGTCAATCTGTACCCCAGTATAATCACCCAGGTCTGCCTGCCCCCAGTATAATCACCCAGGTCTGCCTGCCCCCAGTATAATCCCCCAGGTCAATCTGTACCCCAGTAAAATCACCCAGGTCTGCCTGCCCCCAGTATAATCACCCAGGTCAATCTGTACCCCAGTATAATCACCCAGGTCTGCCTGCCCCCAGTATAATCCCCCAGGTCAATCTGTACCCCAGTATAATCACCCAGGTCTGCCTGCCCCCAGTATAATCACCCAGGTCAATCTGTACCCCAGTATAATCACCCAGGTCTGCCTGTCCCCAGTATAACCCCCAAGTCAGTCTGTCCCCAGTATAATCACCCAAGTCAGTCTGTACCCCAGTATAATTCCCCCAGGTCAGTCTGTCCCCCAGTATAATCCCCCAGGTCAATCTGTACCCCAGTATAATCACCCAGGTCTGCCTGTCCCCCAGTATAACCCCCAGGTTAGTCTGTGCCCCAGTATAATCACCCAGGTCAGTCTGTCCCCCAGTATAATCACCCAGGTCAATCTCACAGCATATGGCAACACAGGAAATGACCTCACAGGATATGACAGTCAGCATGGATCCCATTCAATACTGCTCATTATGCCAGTATTTAGTGAGGATCATTCTATTTGTTTTTGCAAGCTTGAAAAGATCTGCAGGGACAGGGCTACTGCTGTTGTCAATATACGGTACAAGTACACCGACAGGGCAGATATCAATGTCCTCTTATAAAAGCAGATATGTATCCAAAAGGGATAGCCTAGCCACAACAGAGATATAATAGGTTTCCCTTGTTATGCGGACTTTGCTTCTCTAATGTGCATAGACATTTCAAGGCAAGAAGCCCAGCACATTGCGCTTGATACTTACAAACCGTTAAACGTCCACACACACACAGAGAACACTTCTCCAAGCCCATGAGAAGGTTTTCATACTGACGGTTTTTCCCGCTGGTCTCGATTCAACCCAAGTGCGCAATGCTAGAGCACTCTTCCATTAAATCAGACACAGGGAGACAGATAAGAATCTATAAAACACACATAATAAAATTTCCACAACAGTCTGTCACTCAGTATAATCCTTTCCCCTCCCTCTCAGGTCAATTTGTTCCCCAGTATAATCTTCCCTGCGAGTCTTTTTTTTGTTTGTTTCAATTTTTTTTATTAAGTTTTCAAGAAATAATAAATAAACATATTGAGCACATATTGTATGTACACACAATTTACATCATTGTACAATAAAATACAGCTGTAACGTATAAATGGGAAGGGTTTAAGATGTTCAATATTTATACTGTAGATGGTCAGGCAGTTATGATCTTTTATATTTATCTATCCATATTGCCCATTTCCTGTCGAAATTTGTACAGGAAAGTTACTTGCCAGTAAAGGTTCAAATGTATAGTTTTGTTGAACTATTTTGGTTACATCTGGGATATTTACAGTAGTAGCATCTTTCCAATTACGTAGGACTAGTGTTCAGATAACTAGAAGGATATGGGACACAACAGATCTAAATGTATGGGGGAATTTTTCTATTCCTATGTGGAGTACTGCTGTTATGGAAATATGGCTATATGCTACGCGTAATCCATATCTCCTGTGCTAACAAGCACCCTTTCTGTCTAATGGTATAATGCATCTTAATATCACTCTGTTTCCCGCATATCCCCAAATCAACGGACATGACCACAGCTTACGTGCTTACATCCTCAGGTCGACCAACTCTGCTAAACCCTCTGAGTACTCTTTATTTATCTAACAATAGGCCAATCAAGCACAGGCAATCCTTCCAACAGGAGGAGTTTATACAACAACCAATGAACAATGACTAGGGGAGTCTTATGGGCGTGTCTGGGCAGGGACAGTGTGTATGATTTCCCACCCCCTGTACCTGGAAGCCATCATCATGGCTGGTCTTGAAATCATGGATGCTCTCCCTGACCATAGCAATTCAAAGACTCCCATTTTTACCGTTGGCATGAATCCTTATTCTGCGTTGTTCAGAGAACAACGCATACCCGGATTATACTACCGTTCCTGTAGATGGGAGATTATCTGCAGGTGCACACCATGGCCCCCCCATGTGTTGATCAGGCACACAGGGGTGACACGAGCGTACATCCGCTCATAACCGATAATGTCTCCGCAGAGTAAACACATCCCCCTCAGACGATCGTTTTGTGCATCGCACAGGGGCCCTTTGCTGGCAGACATATCCCCACTCTGCAAACACCTCTCTCCAACCTCAGGAAGTTTTCCACTACCAGACGGGCCTCAACCAGTGTCAGTCTGCCCCAGTCAGCTCTTTAGAGCGGGCTCCAGGAGTACTAACACTGGGAGACACTATGACAATACATATTAAATACATATTCATAAAATTTCCACAACAGGCCCTCCTCTTTGTCATATGCTCCCATGTGTCCCTCGATGAATCTTGATTTTCTTCTTACAGTTGGAAATTAATCAGTCCTTACAGTCCATATGATTCCATAAAAAGGAAAACATGGCTTGACATGTAGACTCTATTCTTCAGGGGGTGAGACTTAGAGGAGGACGTGAAGGCCGGTCGGTCTGGGATCCCCTGTGTCTTGTACTTGGGTTGGGCTTCGGCGCATCTCATCTCAGCGAGGAAGATGTGGTCATCTGTTCGGGCTCTGTTCACTCGTCCAATCAGGCAACAGTAGCACCTCATCACGGCATATAGAAGGAATAGAAACAAAATCAACATGAGTATATATACCCCTACTCCCTTCAACCATTATCTGCTGAAAAATAAAAAAATCCCAAAAGATTCCCAGACCCTTAAAAGGATTCCAACCTTCACTAACTATAGCTCTGGCTTTGCCTTGCAGGGATCTAATCTTATCCATATGGGCCTGAACTTTGTCACTGGTATCCCCAATCCAGGTACAACAATCTTTACTTATGAATTCACAGAAACCCCCCTCGGATGCCAACAAGTAATCATGGGCCATCTTTTAATAGAAAGGTCTGGTCTGCCGTTGTTCCTGTAGGATCTTCCTTGTGGCTTAAAGCGGGATTCCGTCCCTGAAAAAAAAAAGTAAAAGTCAGCTGCTACAAACACTGTAGCTGCTGACTTTAAATAAGTACTTACCTGTCCTGGGTGCCCGTGATGTCGGCCACCCGAGGCCGACCCTTCCCTCGGCCCTCGGGTCCCGGCACTGCCATCCTAAGTAAGGGAAACAGGCAGTTGCGGCTTCACTGCCAGTTTCCTACTGCGCACGCGTGAGCAGTGCGGCGATATGTGAATGGCCCCGTGGTTTTCTGGGAACACACACAGTTCCCAGAAGGCAATGGGGCCGCTCAGCTAGGAGCAGAACATGCCGCGGAATTGGAAGAGGCAGATTAGGAAGACTGCCTAGCAACAAGGGTTCAGGTAAGTTTAAAAATGTTTTTTTCAAATGTTTTTTTAAATTTTTTAGGATTTTTGGTGAAATTTTTTTTCAGGGTGGCCCTCCACTTTAAACAGTTTAAATGAACATCCCATCCCCAATGGATGAGAAATTGTTCAGTCATATCATGAGCTCAAGCCCCCACCTTGTACATGCAGGAAACTATACCCAGGGTTGGTGGACAATTCCCTTCTAGCTGTCCCTGCCATTCTTACCTTCTCTTGCACCAACAGATCCTCATGATTGGTCGCGGCATAAGATACTGGAACGAGATTCACCAGCATGTATGAACCTCTTGCATTAGGGGGAGTTACCTTATAAGCTGTAGATCCGCATAAGTACCAAACTAAACTTGAAGCACACTTGTGGGCTACCTAGTTGTCCTGATATCCAAACTGGCAAGAGGCAGGGCTGTTGTTAAACTATAACCAATTTTACCCTCTAGAAATGTATTGTTAAGTTCTATTGACAAGTGTCTGTTTGAAGTCTTTACTAGTTTATCAAAACTCCTCATACCAATATGAAATCATATATAGCATGTACCGCTGTCATCGCTGGGGTACTAAAGCTCGGTGGAGATTCAGAGTAGACCCAGCAATTGGTCCTGTTAACTTTATTAGCTAGCCGGAGAATACACTTTAAACAATAAGTTGGGATGCTTTTCATCGTTACCCTTGCTAAAATATACTAAACAAAAAATATAAATAAACAAAGATGCTCCTCCATTCTTTGGTGTGGTTGAACAGCTTCTTGCAGTGGCTGGTGGGGTCTCGTCCCTCAAGCTTCTTTACAACAACCCAGTCACCTGGTTGGAAAGAATGTAAACTGGTTATTGTGTAAGGGTCCAGGAGGGACTCATGAACCCTGTGGTGGACCTTTTGAAGTTCATGTTACAGGGACTGCACCTACCCCATCAGCTGAGAATGTAGGCGACAGCTGCTGAGGAAAGTACAACTCTGGTTTTGGTTGACCTCCAAACAAACCTCATATGGCAATAGTCCATGGCAAGTCCATCAAAGAAAGACAGTCGTGGAACCTGTCGTCCTACTAGGTCACAAACTTAGAATTAGAAAGGTTAGTATTATTAGTTTGAAAACTGTCACTTACATTTATCCCCTATTTTCTTCCTCATAAAAATTGAAGGAAGAAATGCAGGATTTAGAGTGGTGCAGGAAAAACAAAAAACAATGAAATAGCTTATGATACTTTTACCTCCTTAGGCGTGTGTATTTATGCACGTGTACAGCTGTCTACCTACACCTGCTTTTTATGTACATACACTTTCAGAAACTCCTTGGACCTAAAAAGATACTTATAAACAAAAGTTATTACTCTATCCTTTATATTTAACCTGCAAAAAATGGCAAACAATAATGACATTCCTGTACATTGGTAAATTGTCAATGACATTCCTCAAAACCAACAACGAAACCCTCTGTAACCCTTACTTTCCTGTTACTACAAAAATACAAAAGCCGTTATGCGTGGAGGGTCGCCACGGTAAGTTCTAACATATTCATGTTACTACATACAAACAATCATAAGACTAAAACTTTAGACCAACATTCAAATACAAATGTGGGGGAGATACAGACGGAATGCTGCCTTCACTCTTAGCAATAGAGAAAAATATAATGGGAAAAAAAACACGAGAGCAGCTCGAAAACCTTGCATGGATCAGCCATACAAAGTTCAAAAATAGGCATGAGAATTTTTAACCACAAAAGCGTGTACTACACATCCATCAACCCACTCATCATTACAGATTTCTGAAGCCGCAGTCGCGCTACATGTAAAGTCTTTGCTGCCCAGAGCCTGGGTTTAAACTCAGTTATCAATTTTCTCCCACCTCCAGGCGTCAAATGTCCCCTACAGAGTGATACCCCAAATAGTATCCTTGGACCACCTATGTTAAAGGGTTTAATGGCCTTTGCCCCAAAACTAGACTTCATGTACTGTGCAACCGTCTGACTGTGGGAAGCCTCGCTTTCCTTCCCTTGCACGGACTGCCAATTGCTCATGGCGATTCAAATCGGCTTATCATCTTACCCCTGCGTCCAGGGAAACCCTTGCACCTGTCGGGGAAATTCCCTTAGGCTTTGTACACAAATCCACACCGTGCCAAAATGTGCACTTCCAGTGTCTAAATGCACACAAAGCACAAAACTATTTCTCCGTGCTTAAAAGCACGTTTGTATCAAGCTCTTTGGTACAAGGAAATTGAAGTACTTCAATGGCACCAGGTAGAATCAGAAAATAGGGATGCACCGAAATTTCGGCCGCCGAAGCATATCGGCCGAAAATGGCCTTTTTGGCAATTTGCCGAAAGAAAAATCATGCCGATAACGGCACCGAAAATTGGGCGGGGCCACACCCCTGGTGCCACCCAGTATGGTGGTGTTGTTCTGGAGGGCCCCCGTCCAGCCCCAGTGCAGTCCTCTCCTCTCCTCTCCTCTCCTCTCCTCCCCTCCCTCCCTCCTCGACGAGGCGGCTGAAAGCAAAACAGTGCTCTATGGAGGAAAGCTGTCAGCACACCGCGTTAAGGAGCAGCTTGTCGTTATGATCAGCGGGAGGAGCATTATCAATGTGCAGCTCCGCTGGGGTCAAGAGTGCAGGACTTGTTGTTTGACATGTTAGAAACAGTGAGCCCGCTCACTTTGCCTTGCTAACACTGCCCTGTCATGATTCTGTCTGACATACTAAGGCAGGCTGCATGATGGGCACTGGTAGGCTGCTGGGCACTGGTGAGACACAGGCAGACTGCAAATGATGGGCACTGGTATTTTATTTATTTATTTATAAAAAGGCTTGACCTACGCAGTCTTACCCGAAGGCCTCAATGCGCAAAACAAAAGACATTGACAATAAAAGACCTTAAGAGAACCAACATACCAGCATGGCAACATACAAAATAAAAGCCAGGGAGTCTGTCCATCACACTCCAATTAAAATTAGGTGACTCCAAAAGCTTGTGCAAAAAGTACGGTTTTCAATTTCTTTCGGAATTTCAAGAAGTCATTCTCAAGTCTCAGTTTCAGAGGCAAGGAGTTCCAGAATTCAGCTCCTTGTACTTCACTCGTTCTCCCTCCGCATGTTTTCTTTTTAAATTTGGAAATCTTCAGTAGGGCCAAGTTCGCCGATCTCAAGGATCAGGTAGGCACATACTTGACAATTTTTTCCTTTAGATACTCTGGGCCACGTCCATGCAATGCCTTAGGCTGCTGGGCACTGGCAGGCTGCATTTAAAGGAACCTGGTGATGCTGCATTGATCTCCTGTACCACGTCTGCAGTCTCTGACCATCTCCTGTACCACGTCTGCAGTCTCTGACCATCTCTTGTACCACGTCTGCAGTCTCTGACCATCTCCTGTACAATGTCTGCAGTCTTTGACCATCTCCTGTACTATGTCTGCAGTCTCTGGCCATCTCCTGTTGTATGTCTGCAGTCTCTGATCATCTCCTGTATCATGTCTGCAGTCTCTGACCATCTCCTATACCATGTCTGCAGTCTCTGATCATCTCCTGTATCATGTCTGCAGTCTCTGACCATCTCCTGTACCATGTCCCCAGTCTCTGACCATCTCCTGTACCATGTCCCCAGTCTCTGACCATCTCCTGTATAAAAATATTTTTTAAAAACAGTCATTTTCGGTATCGGTCATTTTCGGTTTTCGATCTAGTGTATTTTTCATTTTCGGTATCGGTTTAGGCACCAAGAAACCCATTCGGTGCACCCCTATCAGAAACGATGCTGCTTCAAGCTGGAGTCTCAAAAACATCTGTCCCTGAAGCACAGACACTTGTTTTTTTATTCATCGGTATATCATCAATACAAAATGACATCACAGGAAATGACAACAATAAAGGGAAGGGCACTCACAGGAGGGAAGGGGGGGGGAAGTGCACATGCCCCATCCACTTGAGGTAAACAGCATCTAGTAAGATCATTCTACTTGTTCTTACAGGCTTGAGACAATCTGTGGGGACATTGCTACTGCTGTTGTCAATATATGGTACAAGGACACTGGCAAGGCAGATATCAATGTCCTCCTATAAAAACAGATATGTATCCAAAAGGGGATAGAGTAGCTGCAAGATAGATATAATAGGTTTCTGTCGTTATGCGGACTTCGCTTCTCTAATGTGCATAGCCATTTGAAGACAAGAAACCCAGCGTATTGTGCTTGATACCTACAAACCAGCAAACGTCCACACACACAGAGAACACGTCTCCAATCCCATGAGAAGGTTTTCATACTGATGGTTTTTACCTCTGGTCTCGATTCAACCCAAGTGCGCTCTGCTAGAGCACTCCTCGATTAAATCAGACACAGGGAGACAGATGACAATCTATAAAACATACATCCTAGCATAAAATGTCCACATAAATTTTATATAATAAAATTTCCACAACATACCCATTTAGGAGAGTACGGCCTGGTGCCTTCTTCTATGGTGGATTGACAGACTGCAACCACTATCTGGTCCAGTCCCCCAACTAGAAACCCTAACCGAGGCGTTATCACCCCCCGCATTATGTCTCTACCCATCACTGTGTATGCATACACAACCGTTTTCAGCTATACTCCCATACACTGCGTCGCCAGACTAAACTGCACAGAACACTTACGCCCGCTTTCTCTACAGAACAATGTGGCTTCTCTCTGTATCTAGATGTTACAACAATATCGTGGATGCCTCCCGTTTACTCTCTACCCAAAACTGTATTACAGTATAAAACTTCACAAAAGAACTGGAATTAAATTTAAAAACCAAAGGGATTTCCATTGCCCTTTCAAAACACAAGTCCCTTTGCCCACATGCTCAATTCAAAAGACCCCAAGCCCCTCCCACCAACTTCCTGTGGATACATCACATCCTACAATAGACTTCCTTCTCTGCTGAGCTCTAAAAACCCATCAAACTGGATTATTTACATATCAATGGACAGGAAGAGGGAGGGGGGAGGGAAGTCAAGCTTCATCTTCCCTGAATTTCAAACTATGTCTATGAAGACATTAAAAAAATCTAGGGCTAACATCATATAGGAATATTTAACGTCTCTTAAAAAAAACAAAAACAACTTTTGTCCAGGAAAGGGCGAAATAAACCCTCCATATTGCAAATGGGAGGGAATCCACCTTCTACTTCCATATCCCATGGGCAGTCAGACCACTGAAACTCTTGTAAAAAGATGACTCAAGGAGGTCAACCAAAGCCTTTTTTTTTCCTACTGCAAGCTATATAATACAAGACGCAGCTAAAGCGATAAAACCCAAAACAATAGGGGCATGAATTGTTCTCTGAGAAAGGACGCAGCTAAAGCGATAAAACCCAAAACAATAGGGGCATGAATTGTTCTCTGAGAAAGGCAAGGAAAATGCCCAAACAACCAAACCTAAAATTAAAAAAAAACCACACCGCTAAAAGTACAAAAGCTCACAGTCAAAGTTAGTCTCACTATCCACTGAAATTCAATGCAATGTAGAGACCCCACCCGAAAACCAAAATTCAATACAAAAAAATGCAATAGTTTTACTGAAAAGTTAATAAAAAGTACAAAAATAGCTAAACCTGAAAAGATTGAATTCACTTAAAAGGAAAACAAGAAAAAGGTGATGGTGGCTCAGACCGCATGGAAACTGCACCTCTACAAACCAAAATCACCTTTTTACCACAGAACAGAACGTACTACTTAATTGACACTAAACGTTGAAACCTGGCCGAAAAGCAGAGAAATTCTTCCAGAACCAAAACACAGCAGACACGAAATGGAAGTTGCAACAAACAAAAATCATGCCACAACAAAATGTCTGACGAAAGCCGGACCACGACCACATGGTAGATGAAATCTGGACTACAGCAAAATAGCCGACGAATGCCAGGCCACATGGTGATTTAACACATGGAAATGCAATTGCTGATCTCGCCAAAACCAGCACAAACCGAGATTTCTTCATTAGAAAGCCAAAATTTCTCCCCACAAAAACTGACTAAACAATTGACACACCAAATGAACACTTAAACATAGACAAACACTTTAGGCTACTGCAACTAGAGCCCCATGCCAACCAAACAACATATTCAAAAATGATAGTTACATGAAACACAAAATACACTCTTGTTCCGAAATAAAGCCCATATACTCACTCTGAAAGCTGGAAGGTCACCAGACACACAGGACAATGCTGCTTGCATGTTTGCTAAGAACATTAAAGCTCCCTCATGCTGGCGTTCAAAACCACCCGCAGGGCGTAGTCCTTTCAACAAACAGCTCCTATTGTAAGTCATGCAACAGAAATGCCTGGCCGCCCTTGCCCCTCTCAGCCACATGGCCACTTGAATTTGCAGCAGCCATTTTCAAAAGTAACTTTCAAAACAACTTCAATACAAACCATCTGTGTCTTGAGTCAGTTAAACACCATACACAACTCACACATCCCCATTTATTATATGCATCACAAAGTTATTACACAGCATCAGTTACTTACACAAACTGCTCAGTCACACACAACACACAGTCTCCCCACACAAACATTCCAGGTTGCATTAAATGGGTCCCATAGGGGAGGCAAATATACCAATCAATACTGACAAATCACACACCCAACAAACATACAATCCCGCCATTATACCAAAAGATGAAAAATTAGTTCTTTTGCAAAGCAGAACCTACTACAACGCATCAGACCGAGAAAACTTGGATCCGTTCTCTCCCTCCACTTGATCCGATGCGAAGGAGGCTCTGTTCGCTCCTACATCTCTGGCAGTGTTTGGGGGTGTTATGATTCCTGTGATTGATGAGATCAATTGGAATACTTGGTTCCCAAAATGTGTGTAGAAGATGGCCAGTTTGGCCCGTAGTTCCGCCAGCATAGGGGCAAAGTGTTTGGAAAGTACTTTGCAAGTGTGTAAGGAGTTTTGCAATCTATTAACTATCCTAAGCATCATTTCCCAGTGGTCTATGCAATGGGATGCTTTTTGAATTGTTCGGAAGGCAGATTGCCATTGGTCATCTGTAAACGTATTACCTAGGTCCCATTTCTTTAGTGCCGCAGTATTACGGAATGATCCTTTATCTTGGATAAGGTTATCAAACAGTGATTTGCCTTTAGTGTTGGATTTTTGGAGTGCAAAGTGAGGCCATGCTTTGGATGGTGCCTGTATTTTTGGGATAGGGTGTAAACTTAGAAAGTGTGAAATATGGATACATGTAAAAAGCATATGGTTTGGCAGATTGTACACCTTTAGTAAGTGTTCTGCTGTTTTCGGTTTGGATTCAGTTAGTAGATCTTGTATGGTTTGGATACCATGAGCTGGGAATGGTTTTACTGACAACATTGGTATTTTGGCCTAAAGCAAACATAGGGGGAACCGGTAAATTATTGTGGTATTACCCATATGGCGTTGATTGATGAGGATTCGCCATGCTTGTAAGGATGCTAGTGTAGAAGAAGAGAGGGTCCGCGTGTCCCAGGGCTTTCAGATGTCACCCATGAGGAGTGCGGTAAGATCAGGCGTCAGAGATAGGGCTCTCTCCATTTCTACCCGCAGCGAAGTGTTATTAATTTAAAACCAATATTTAAGTTGGTCTAGTCTGACTGCCCACATATAATCAAATATATACACCAGACCAGCTCCTCCTACTTGCTTATGTGGGATTAAATTGGTTTGTGAGCATCTTGCTTTTTTACCTTCCCATATGAACTTCCACATGACACACGACAGGGATTGAAGGTAATGTGAAGGGATGGGAATTGGTAATGCCCTGAATATGTACAAGATTTGTGGCAGGATCAACATTTTTAAAGCTGCTATTTTGCCTAGCCTGGATATTTCTTTCTTGGATATGTCTTTAAGTTGGGTTTCAAATTTAGCTATTAAGGGTTTGTTGTATGTATGTTGGTATTATCTAAGGATGATGTGGAGCTTGTCAGCTTGTCAGGGTTCTACCTACGTACGGGATGCCATTTTTGCTCCATGTGATTCCCTGTGAGTCTTTTGAGACAAAGAAAGTAACTGAAGACATATAGTCCTCATTCCCTTTCTCTATGATTTACTATGCTTCAGTGATGAATGAACACAGAAGCGATAGGTACTGATTGCTCACTGTATTCATTCAGGAACAGGACAGGACATGTTTACCAGCCCCCATCCCAGCACTCCATCTGAACACAGCACTGATCTCCCGCCCCAGCATCAGGTGCAGCCAGGTGGAGGGGAAGCAGGCAAGCAGCTCCGTTTGGGGAATGCACAAAGGATAGGGATGGGAGGAGCAGTACTGGGGGGGGTCAGAGCAGTGGGGGGGTCTACTATTAGAGACAAATCCCACTGTGGCTCCCTTGCAGCCAGTGCTGGGACAAAGTCAGTCAGTACCCAAGGAAAAAGATGTCAGGGCTAATAAAAAAAGTCAGTCAGTACCCAAGGAAAAAGATGTCAGGGCTAATAAAAGTGCATGCAGTGCCAAGCTGCAACATATGGGATAGTTATGGCGTGGGCTAAAATAGTGCCAAAGGAGTCAGGGACCCCCCCACACACACACACACACTTCCAGGTGTACTGACCCCTGGAAATGAGGAGACCCCTTAACAGGAGTGCATGAGGGTGATTAGATGGGTTCCCCATCCGAAATACAGGAACCTCCTCCCCAGTGGCAGAACTACCGCCATAGTGACCCACGAGGGCACTATGGGTCCCGCAGCCGAGGGGGGGCCCGCAGCCGAAAGCCCTTAAACTACGTAGAGGGTTCTTTACTGTAAGAGCGGCAAGGATGTGGAATTCTCTTCCACAGGCGGTGGTCTCAGCGGGGAGCATTGATAGCTTCAAGAAACTATTAGATAAGCACCTGAATGACCACAACATACAGGGATATATAATGTAATACTGACACATAATCACACACATAGGTTGGACTTGATGTACTTGTGTCTTTTTGTCAACCTCACCTACTATGTATGTAACTATGTAACTATGTACACGGGTGACACGATCAAGCAGCATACTGGCTGAAGCAGGAGAAAAAAAACATGGTCTCTCGCTCTTTTGTACAGCAGGAGAAGGAGAGCGAGAGACAGTGGGGCATAGGACAGGAAATGATGGAGGAGTAGCAGGTGATTGGTTGCTAGGCGGTCCTAGCAACCAATCATTATCTTGTGTAAACGAACAGACAGTCACAGAGCTATGCAATGGGGGTAATGTGCAGGGGCTCCAGTCATACCTGTGGGGTTGGTAATGTGCAGGGGGTCCACTCAGGTCAGGGCTGGGGGGGTAATGTGCTGTGGGGGCTGGGGGGGGTAATGTGCAGGGGGTCCAGTCAGAGCTGTGGGGGACAATGTGCTCTGGTGGGGTAATGTGCAGGGGGTCTAGTCAGAGCTGGGGGGGTAATGTGCAGGGGGTCCAGAGCTGGGGGGGCTGTGTAATGTAAAGGGTTCCAGAGGTGCAGGGTGCTGTGCAATGTAAAGGGGTCAAGAGGTGCAGGGTGCTGTGCAATATAAAGGGGTCCAAAGCTGCAGGGTGCTCTGTAATGTAAAGGGGTCCAAAGGTGCAGAGGGTTGTGTAATGTAAAGGGGTCCAGAGCTGCGGGATGGGAGGCTGTGCAATGTAAAGGGGTCCAGAGGTGCAGGGGGTTGTGTAATGTAAAGGGATCCAGAGGTGCAGGGTGCTGTGTAATGTAAAGGTGTCCAGAGGCACAGGGGGTTGTGTAATGTAAAGGTGTCCAGAGGTGCAGGGGTTGTGAAATGTAAAGGTGTCCAGAGGTGTAGGGGGTTGTGTAAAGGTGTCCAGTGGGTGCAGGGGGTTGTGTAATGTAAAGGTGTCCAGAGGTGCAGGGGGTTGTGTAATGTAAAGGGGTACAGAGGTGTAGTGTGCTGTGTAATGTAAAGGGGTACAGAGTTACAGGGGGGCTGGGTAATGCAAAGGGGTCCAGTTGTGGAGAGGCGGTACAAATTAGTGAAAAATATACTGGGGGATGCAGAGGTATGCAGGTGGCACAGTGGGGTGTTTTTACATTTTAAAGTGGGGGTGCCAGATATAGGATATAGGATCCGCACCGGGTGCCAAATGCTCTGGATACACCCCTGGGGCCCGGTGAGGATGAGGAATGTAAGTTTACTGTTAAGCCTCCCGGGCCCCACGAGTCTGGCCGTGTCCCAACACACGCAGGCGCATTCAGCAGGATCAGAGAGCAGAGTGGGCGGGAGCAGAGTGGGCAGGGCAGTACCCTCGACCGCGAATGTGAAGGGACATCATCGGCACATGAGGAGGCTCTGGAGTCTGGACAGGAGGTAGGAAGGGAGTGGGAGATTGTCATCTGTTTTGCAGTTTTGCTATTTTTGTGAAGAAATTGTTTGCTATATTTTTTCATTAGGATAATTTTGGCACAAAGAGAGGGGGAGCAATGCCAGGTTCAAGGGTGCAGATGTTCCTAAGACCTTTAGTATAAACTTGATCAAACTACCATTAGGGCCACTGTTCATCATTGCTGTCTTATTTCTCCCCTATTTGTCTTGTATTTACACAGAAGTTTAATCAGAACAGAAATTGGTTAGAAGGCTGGAGGTCAGCAATGTGTGTCCTTCAGGGGCTGCATACAGTATACTGCATACTTTGTTGTTCCAAATGAATATAAGCTGTTGCCTGGGTACTGTGCCACATGGGTGTGGTAATCTGTTGTTCAATGGCATTAGTTCATTTTTTTGTGGGGGGGGGCTGTTTGCAGGGGGGGGGGGGGGGGGGCATACAACATTTTCCTATGGGGCCCTGTGATTTCTAGTTACGCCCCTGATCCTCCCTCCGAGTAAAGGAGACCCCTGGATAATATGACTACAGGGGGGGTGATAAGAGGGGATCCCCATCCAGCAACATCTGAACCTCCCTCTAGTTGAAGAAGACCCCCCAGCTAGGAGGACTGTGGGGGGGAGGGGGGTAAGAAGGGACCCTAATACAGGAATTCTGTTCTCTTCTCTGTCCAGTTATAAAAAACCCCCAGCTGGGAGGATTGCAGAGTGGTGATGGGGGGACCTTGCTCACCCCCACTAGTAGAAAAAATACCACTGGCCAGGAAGACTGCAGGCAGCTGCCCCCTCCTCCCTCTGGAGAAGGTGAATAGTGTGTAGTGAGTGTGAACAGATCCAGAGCCATACACACACAGCAGCCCCGGAGGGGGAGGGGGTGACTCATAGTAGCAGAGAAGAAGGAGGAAATCCCGCACAGCTCCGATGTCTGTGATGGAGCTCTGGGCAGACTGTCATTGCTACTTCTACTACTTGCTCTGCCCTCCATGCTGCTGAAACCACCTCCCCCTTCACTCACTGTACCAGCACAGCCAATCCCGGGCTCTGCACAATGGGGAGGGTGGAGGATCCAGAGTGAAGGCGGGGAGAAGCATGTGCAAGGAGATAAAGCGCCCCCTTCCCTTAGACCCCTTTCACACTGAGGGGCTTTCCAGGCTAAAAATAGCGCCTGCAAAGCGCCCTGAAAGAGCCTCCTCTTTCACTCCAGAGTGAAAGTCCCCGAGGGTGGAGCTGGAGCGGTGCGCTGGCAGGACACTCAAAAAAGTCCTGCTAGCCGCATCTTTAGGGCGCTGTAGGAGGGGTGTATACACCTCTCCTAAATCACCCCTGCCCATTGAAATCAATGGGCAGCGGCCGGTTTTAACCCTCTTTTGGCCGCTAGCGGGGGTTAAAAGCGCCCCGCTAGCGGCCGAATAGCGCCCCAAAAATGACGGTAAAGCGCACTTTACTGCCGACGCCGCCCACGCCCCAGTGTGAATGGGGCTTTTGAAGAGCTTTTCTGGTGCTTTTGAAGAGCTTCCCATTCATTTCAATGGAGAAGGGTGTTTTTTCACCGCCCTGCCATCGCACTGCCCCAGTGTGAAAGCATTCATTGATTTGAATGGAAATAGGTTTTTGTGAGCTTTTCAGGTGCTTTTTTTTTAGCATGAAAGCGCCTGAAAAGCACATCAGTGTGAAAGGGGTCTTATAGTTAAAAGCTCTGGATGCCGACAGGAGGGGAGAGGAGGATTGGTGCTGCCACTGATGTGTCCGGGTCTCAGGCAGACTCAAACCCGGGCAGAGGATTCAAAACCCGGACTAACCGGGTGAGTCCCGGACAAGTGGCAACCCTAGGACTGGGTGATATCAGCCTGTAATACGCTGGTCACTTTTTCTCCAATAATCTTCCTTCTCTGTGCTGCAGACACAGTTCATGTATCTAGGATGGATTTATGGAGACTCTGGGGTTCAGCTGGCAGCAAAATGCTTATTTTCTCCATAGGCATCTGGGGTATGTGTCTTAGGTCTGTCCCGTACCCGGATCTAGCGAGATCTCTGACAGAGGAATTCTCCCGGGGTTACTAGTTCTGATGTTTGCTGGCAGTGCCGGGTGGAGGGATATGTCTGTATAGTCTCAGACACAAGACAAGAAGAACTCTCCACATAGTATAGATCTATAACATCTCTCAATTTATTACACAGAAATATCTGTCACACACATCGGTAGACATGCACAGTGTACAGTACCTGACCGCGAGATTGTGTTTCCAGCACGATTCTATCGAGCTGGTTCTCGGCATCTCGCGCTGGCTCGCTCATCGGGAAAGGAAAAACTTGTTTTTTTCCTTTCCCGATGAGAAACACGCATTGCTGACAGGTGTCTGGTATGAATCATGAGGGGGAACGCTGCACCAAATTTTAAATAAAAAACCGGCATGGGTTCCCCTCCAGGAGCATACCAGGCCCTTTGGTCTGGTATGGATTGTAAGGGGAACCCCCTACGCTGAAAAATCGGTGTGGGGGTTCTCCCCCAAAATCCATACCAGACCCTTATCCGAGCACGCAGCCCGGCCGGTCAGGAAAGGGGATGGGGACGAGCGAGCTTCCCCCCCAGGACCGTACTAGGCCGCATTCCCCTCAACATGGGGGGGTGGGTGCTTTGGGGGAGGGGGGCGCCTTGCACCTCCCCACCCCAAAGCACCTTCTCCCCATGTTGATGAGGACAAGGGCCTCTTCCTGACAACCCTGGCCGTCGGTTGTCGGGGTCTGCAGGCTCAGAGCTTATCGGAATCCGGGAGCCCCCTTTAATAAGGGGGCCCCCAGTTCCCGGCCCCCCACCCTATGTGAATGAGTATGGGGTACATCATACCCCTACCCATTCACCTAGGGAAAAAAGTGTCAATAAATAAAACACACTACACAGGTTTTTAAAGTAATTTATTAAGCAGCTCCGGGGGTCTTCTTCCGACTTCGGGGGTCTTCTTCCGACTTCTATGCCCTCTTCTCCCGGTGTCCGATTCTTCTCCCGGTGTTCGGCCTCTTCTCCCGGTGTCCATTTCTTCTCACGGTGTTCGGCCTCTTCTCCCGGTGTCCGGTTCTTCTCCCGCTGTTCGGCCTCTTCTCCCGGTGTCCATTTCTTCTCACGGTGTTCGGCCTCTTCTCCCGGTGTCCAGTTCTTCTCACGGTGTTCGGCCTCTTCTCCCGGTGTCCAGTTCTTCTCCCGGTGTTCGGCCTCTTCTCCCAGTGTCCACTTCTTCTCACGGTGTTCGGTCTCTTCTCCCGGTGTCCGGTTCTTCTCCCGCTGTTCGGCCTCTTCTCCCGGTGTCCATTTCTTCTCACGGTGTTCGGCCTCTTCTCCCGGTGTCCAGTTCTTCTCCCGGTGTTCGGCCTCTTCTCCCGGTGTCCAGTTCTTCTCCCGGTGTTCGGCCTCTTCTCCCGGTGTCCATTTCTTCTCATGGTGTTCGGCCTCTTCTCCCGGTGTCCAGTTCTTCTCACGGTGTTCGGCCTCTTCTCCCGGTGTCCAGTTCTTCTCACGGTGTTCGGCCTCTTCTCCCGGTGTCCAGTTCTTCTCCCGGTGTTCGGCCTCTTCTCCCGGTGTCCAGTTCTTCTCCCGGTGTTCGGCCTCTTCTCCCGGTGTCCATTTCTTCTCCCGGTGTTCGGCCTCTTCTCCCGGTGTCCGGTTCTTCTCCCGCTGTTCGGCCTCTTCTCCCGGTGTCCATTTCTTCTCACGGTGTTCGGCCTCTTCTCCCGGTGTCCATTTCTTCTCACAGTGTTCGGCCTCTTCTCCCGGTGTCCATTTCTTCTCACGGTGTTCGGCCTCTTCTCCCGGTGTCCAGTTCTTCTCCCGCTGTTCGGCCTCTTCTCCCGGTGTCCATTTCTTCTCACGGTGTTCGGCCTCTTCTCCCGGTGTCCAGTTCTTCTCCCGGTGTTCGGCCTCTTCTCCCGGTGTCCAGTTCTTCTCCCGGTGTTCGGCCTCTTCTCCCGGTGTCCATTTCTTCTCATGGTGTTCGGCCTCTTCTCCCGGTGTCCAGTTCTTCTCACGGTGTTCGGCCTCTTCTCCCGGTGTCCAGTTCTTCTCACGGTGTTCGGCCTCTTCTCCCGGTGTCCAGTTCTTCTCCCGGTGTTCGGCCTCTTCTCCCGGTGTCCAGTTCTTCTCCCGGTGTTCGGCCTCTTCTCCCGGTGTCCATTTCTTCTCCCGGTGTTCGGCCTCTTCTCCCGGTGTCCGGTTCTTCTCCCGCTGTTCGGCCTCTTCTCCCGGTGTCCATTTCTTCTCACGGTGTTCGGCCTCTTCTCCCGGTGTCCATTTCTTCTCACAGTGTTCGGCCTCTTCTCCCGGTGTCCATTTCTTCTCACGGTGTTCGGCCTCTTCTCCTGGTGTTCGGCCTCTTGTCCCTTGTTCGGTTCTTCTGCCGGGATCCTCTGCTATCTTCTGCCGCTCTTTTGTTAGCGGTGGCCCGGTCTTCTGCACCGTCTTCTCCCCTCTTCTCTTCTTCCGATGTTGACACAATGCACTCTCCCGCTGTAATGATGTGTGCCAGTTGCGCAACCATTTATATAGTCACATCACTCGGTGACCCCGCCCCCTTATGACGCCACAGTCCCCCCAAGTTGAGGGCATGTGGCCTGGTACAGTTCAGGAGGGGGCGGCGCTCACTCGTCCCCACCCCTTTCCTGACCGGCCGGGCTGCGTGCTCGGATAAGGGTCTGGTATGGATTTTGGGGGGACCCCCACACTGATTTTTTGGCATAGGGGGTACCCCTTAAAATCCATACCAGACCAAAGGGCCTGGTATGCTCCTGGAGGGGAACCCATGCCGTTTTTTTATTTAAAATTTGGCGCGGCGTTCTCCCTCATGATTCATACCAGACACCTGTCAGCAATGCGTGTTGCTCATCGGGAAAGGAAAAAAACACATTTTCCTTTCCCGATGAGCAAGCCAGCTCAGCGCTGGCTCCCGCGACGGGGCTTTACAGGTGTCAAATCTCGCCGATAACAAGATTGACACAATATCGCGGTCACCTACTGTATCTCCTCGGCGCTCGGTTCAGCTGCAATGGGTGTGATGACGTTAGAGTGTTATGCTCCGCCCAAAGTGCTGACATCATCACATCAGAGATCAGATAAATGATCCAGCACCTGATGACCTCATCTGTGGTACAGTTTTTTTATATATGATTTAAAGGGACAGCGCTGCATATTTTGGAGGAATTCTGTTATACCTCATATCTGGGTATTATGTGAGCAGCTTACTGATTACTTATTTCATGGAATCAGATTATAGTGGTTTGATTTTATATCTGATAATGTGATTGGAGCACAGACTTTTACATGTTGATAATAATGTGATAAGATCCTCCAACTTTGGAACCTTAAACAGAAAGTGATAATGAGGGAGGAGCCAATAACCCAATGATGGTGTCTTCAGGATCAGTCCAGTCTTCACCTTGGTTGTTCTCCCCCCATCCTCACTCTCTGACCTCTGGTGGGGCTCAGCCTCGCTGTTATTCATGAATAAATCATGGACTAAATCCGGGAGTGCAGTACTTCTTGTGTTGGGAAGATGGAAATGAGTGATAGAGGGGGTGGGGACACTCGTCCTATAATCCCCTCATCACTGTCACTCCTATAAAAGACAGTTCTCATTGTGTCCTCACTCTCTAAGGTCCATGAATAAAGAAATGAACTGGTAGGAGATCAGAGGAGCCATTTACTAGTTACCTTGATGGGGAATTGTAAGATCCTTAAGAGACAAAACTGTCTGATGTGGGCGGAGTCCTGGTTTAGGGGAACCAATCTGCTCATGTCTAATAATAATCTTTTTATTTCTATTTTAGTAGATGGACGGGAGATGAGGAAAACCTCAGAGGATTGTCTCACTTTGTCTCCAGACTGTGAAGTAGAAGATGAGGACATCACACAGTATAGTCCAGGAGAAAACCCGACTACCTCAAATGTCCATCCGGCACCACACAGTGTAGATGGACCATCATCTTCCTCTTATCCTGAGGAACCTCAGACTGTGATCGATGGTGCCGTCCTTCCAACAGATAAGAAGTTTTCCTGTACTGAGTGCGGGAAGTGTTTTTCCTGGAAGTCCCAACTTTCCAGACATCAGAGATCTCACACGGGGGAGAAGCCGCATTCCTGTCCTCAGTGCGGGAAATGTTTTACCCAGAAGTCCTATCTTTCCATACATCAAAGATCTCACACGGGGGAGAAGCCGCATTCCTGTCCTGAGTGCGGGAAATGTTTTTCCCAGAAGTCCAGTCTTTCCAGACATCAGAGATCTCACACGGGGGAGAAGCCGCATTCCTGTCCTCAGTGCGGGAAATGTTTTTCCCAGAAGTCCCATCTTTCCATACATCAAAGATCTCACACGGGGGAGAAGCCGCATTCCTGTCCTGAGTGCGGGAAATGTTTTTCCCAGAAGTCCGATCTTTCCAAACATCAAAGATGTCACACGGGGGAGAAGCCACATTCCTGTCCTGAGTGCGGGAAACGTTTTTCCCAGAAGTCCCATCTTTCCAATCATCAAAGATGTCACACGGGGGAGAAGCCAAATTCCTGTCCTGAGTGCGGGAAACGTTTTTCCCAGAAGTCCCATCTTTCCAAACATCAAAGATGTCACACGGGGGAGAAGCCGCATTCCTGTCCTGAGTGCGGAAAATGTTTTTCCCAGAAGTCCAATCTTTCCAGACATAAGAGATCTCACAGGGGGAGAAGCCGCATTCCTGTCCAGAGTGTGGGAAATGTTTCTCAATGAAGTCCCATCTTTCCAGACATCAGGGATCTCACACCGGGGAGAAGCCGCATTCCTGTCCTGAGTGCGGGAAATGTTTTTCCGACAAGTCCTATCTTTCCATACATCAGAGATCTCACATGGGGGAGAAGCCACATTCCTGTCCTGAGTGCGGGAAATGTTTTTCCGACAAGTCCTATCTTTCCATACATCAGAGATCTCACATGGGGGAGAAGCCGCATTCCTGTCCTGAGTGCGGGAAATGTTTTTCCGACAAGTCCTATCTTTCAATACATCAGAGATCTCACACGGGGGGAGATGCTGCATTCCTGTCCTGAGTGCGGGAAATGTTTCTCATTGAACTCTCATCTTTCCAGACATCAGGGATCTCACACGGGGGAGATGCTGCATTCCTGTCCTTAGTGCGGGAAATGTTTTTCCCAGAAGTGCAATCTTTCCATACATCAGAGATCTCACACAGGGAAAAGCCGCATTCCTGTCCTGAGTGAGGGAAATGTTTTTCATTGAAGTTCTTTCTTTCAAAACAAAAAAAAAGATCTCACACAGGTGAGAAGCTGTATTCCTGTCCTGAGTGCGGGAAATGTTTCTCATTTAAGTCCCATCTTTCCAGACATCGGGGATCTCACACAGGGGAGAAGCCGCATTCCTGTCCTGAGTGCGGGAAGTGTTTTTCCCAGAAGTCCCTGAAGGAACATTGAACATTGTTTGCATCTATTTTTGTATATATCTGTCATCCATGTTATAAGTATGCACACGTATTGCTTCTGCTAAGCTAGTTTCTATTTCTTATAAATGATTTAACACACTAGATTTGTTATGTTTCTATTTCCCCGAAGTCATGTGATTTCTTGTAAATGACCAGTATGCTATACTTGCCAAGTTTTGTTTTAGTCACATGACATGTTATTGTCCTATTGTACTTCTGGAAAGTTTTGTATGACACATGATGGGCTGGACTTCTGGAAAGTATCTTTGTATTGTCTTTATATACCCACCCAGAAAGAATAAACATTAGATCACTTTGAGAAACTGTACCTGTGTGTGTGTATCATAGTTTCTTACGGGGGAGACTGGAACAAAACACTCCTTCAACGTGAAACATGCTGGATGGTGATGTTCAGGCCCGGACTGGTCATTGTGCATACCAGGCATTTCCCCGGTAGTCCGCCAAGCCGTATGTTCTACATTTGATCCGATGTTGAAACCACGCCTCCACTCCTTTCCCTTCTGTCATCTTCTTCCAACTCCTGGGGGGCGAGGCAATGCTGAGCGAGGGTCATTCAGCGGCAGCTGTGGTTGATCAGTGACAGCAGAAAGTCCCACCCCAGGGGCGGACTGACCATTCAGGCTCCCGGGCTGAGTGCCTGAGGGCCGGGGCCAGTAGGGAGACAGGGCAGGATGGATTCAGCCGCGGGATGGATGGTGTCAATGGGCTCCTGGTCCTGAGAGGAGAGAGAAGGACAAAGAGAGCCTGGGAAGGAGGAAGACACTTCCTGGACTGGGTAAGTGTTACAGGCTGTGATGGTGGGAGGAGGGGAGGGAGAGGGACCGGCGAGCAGCTGAGAACCGGAGTGTGACAGCCTGCCTCCTACACTGACAGGGGAGAGACCACTCTGAGAGGAGACCTGTGTATGTGGGTGGGGGATGTACTGTACTTCATACATTATAAAGGTGGGACATAGCAGACATACTGATCAGCCCACCCTCTTTCTCTCAATCCCCCCTCTCCCTACCTCCCCTCTCTTCCTAATCCCCTCTCCCCCCTCTCCTTCTCCTTCTCCTCCCCCTCTCCCCCCTCTCCTTCTACTTCCCTCTCCCCCTCTCTCACTAGCAGATGTCGATCACCAGGTGCTGGTGCATCTGCCGATCTTCACAAATTTACACAGGACAGAGCCCTGCCTGTGTAAACAAGGCAGAGCTCTGTCCTGTAAGCGGGGAAGTAATAGATTTGTTTTACCTGCAAAGCAGGGAATGCATTCTATGACTTCTCTTAGTAAAAGCACCAATCACAGTACACACAAACTCTAGCTAGGCACACATTTAACCCTTTGATTGCCCCTGATGTTTAACCTCTTCCCAGCCAAGGTCATTAGTACAGTGACAGTGCATATTTTTAGCACTGATCACTGTATTAGTGTCACTGGTTCCCACAAACAGTCAGCTAGTGTCCAATTGTCAGCCACAATATTACAGTCGTGGGTCGCCATCATTGCTAGTAAAAATCAATAAAAAAATTCAAGTATAAAGGTGAAACTCGAAAAATTACAATATCATAAAAAAGTTCATTTATTTCACTAATGCATCTTAAAAGGTGAAACTACTATATAAGATAGACTCATTACATGCAAAGCAAGATAGTTCAAGCCGTGATTTGTCAGAATTGTGATGATTATGGCTTACAGCTCATGAAAAACAAAAATCCACAATCTCAGAAAACTAGAATATTGTGAAAAGGTGCCATATTCTAGGCTCAAAGTGTCCCACTCTAATCAGCTAATTAAGCCAAAACACCTGCAAAGGCTTTTCTGAGTCTTTAAATGGTCTCTTAGTCTGGTTCAGTAGGAATCACAATCACGGGAAAGATTGCTGACCTGACAGTTGTGCAGAAAACCATCATTGTCACCCTCCATAAGAAAGGAAAGCCTCAAAAGGTAATTGCAAAAGAAGTTGGATGTTCCCAAAGTGCCGTATCAAAGCACATTAATAGAAAGTTATGTGGAAGGGAAAAGTGGAGAGGAAAAGGTGCACAAGCAGCAGGGATGACCGCAGCCTGGAGAGGATTGTCAGGAAAAGGCCATTCAAAAGTGTTGGGGACTTTCACAAGGAGTGGACTGCAAATTTTGCATCTCATTTGGAAGCCAAAGACCCAGAATATGGAGGAAGAATGGAGAGGCACACACTGCAAGATGCTTGAAGTCCAGTGTGAATTTTCCACAGTCTATGTTGATTTGGGGAGCCGTGTCATCTGCTGGTGTTGGTCCACTGTGCTTCATTAAGTCCACGGTCAACACAGCCATCTACCAGGAGATTTTGGATCACTTCATGCTTCCTTACGTAGAAGAGCTCTATGGGGACGCTGACTTCATTTTCCAGCAGGACTTGGCACCTGCCCACACTGCCAAAAGCACCAAAGCCTGGTTCAATGACCGTGGGATTACTGTGCTTGATTAGCCAGCAAACTCGCCTGACCTGAACCCCATAGAGAATCTGTGGGGCATTGCTAAGAGAAAGATGAGAGACAGGCTGATAGCTTCCATGCCACGCCGCATTAAGGCAGTAATTGCTGCAAAAGGGTCCAAACCAAGTACTGAGTACATATGCATGCTTATACTTTTCAGAGGTCTGATATTGTTCTATGTACAAACCTTGTTTTATTGATTGCATGTAATATTCTAATTTTCTCAGATTGTGGATTTGGGGTTTTCATGAGATGTAAGCCATAATCATTACAATTATGACAAATCATGGCTTAAACTATCATGCTTTACATGTAATAAGTCTATCTCATATATTACTTTCACCTTTTTTTTTTTATCCACTTCAGCGAAAGTTTTCCGAGAGACATTATTTCCACTTTATGTGTCAAACTTTATCTCTTCTCCTTTTTCACATCATTGTGGATTGTTTCCGTCACATCTTTATTATTTTTCCCTTCTAGGATATTCTTAAATATTTTTAAAAACCGGCGACAAAACGCCTTCTATAATTATAAACCCTATTATTATCTTAGTCTCTCTCGGTCCCTCTTATTTCCCCTCGTCCCCCCCCCCTCCCCCTCCCCTGTGTCTGGTCCGTTCCTTTATGTTATTTATTTATCCACTTGGCTCTGCACCTGTTCTTTATTTTATCCTATCTAAATAAATATCCGAGACTTTGTAGTTTTTCCAACTTTCCCATCTACTATTATCCCCTTTCTCTCCTCCTTCCATTTTGTAGTGATAATCTATTTCCTTTAGCCAGTTTCTAATGTCTGGTTTTCCACTTTTTAGCCAATTCTTGGGAATTAAGGCCTTGGCCGCATTCAGGAGGTTAGGTATTATTGATTTTCTATATTGTTTCTTAGGTTTATTGTAGATATGGAAGAGGCAAGTCCAAATATTTTGTTCTATTTCTTCTCCAGTTATTTCCTTTATGTTGTTTAACACTTCCTTCCAGTACTCCATTATTATTGGGCATTCCCACCATATGTGTGTGATCGTTGCTATTTGGCCACATTTTCTCCAACACAAGGAGGTTCTATCTTGACGGAATCTGTGTATTCTTACTGGGGTCATATACCATCTTGATACTAGTTTATAGTTCATTTCTATGGTCTTCATGTCCCAAGCCTTATTATATCCCATTTCTATCATTTTTTCCACTTTTTGGTTATCTATTTTTAAATTCATTTCTTTTTCCCATTGATTTATATATTCTGGTCTTTCTTGTGCTTCCAAATCTGTCAGTATACTATAAATTTTTGATGTTCCGTTTTTTAATGGTGTTTCATTGCTACATAGCTTTTCCAGTGCAGTTAATTTTGTTTCATCTCTCAGTGGGTGTGGTATTGTGCTTACTAGGTGCCTTATTTGAGTATAATTCCATTCATTCATCTTCCATCCATTCCTTTCCTCTATTTCTACTCGTGTTCTTATTTTGCCATTTCTAGTGATATCTTTCAGTCGTGGGTTACCTATTCCTTGGATTTCAAATATTTCCCTCCCAGGGGTGAAGAGATTCGATCCTGTGAGTGCTAGTAGTGGTGAATTATATTTCCATTCATTCTTTAAGTGAATGGTGTCCCAAATTTTAAATACATTTTTTGTTATTTCGTGTGTGTCGTTGTCCAATATTCTATATTTCCGTGGAATCCAAATATTCTTATGTAGTGTGGCTCCACTTATTGTGTTTTCCATTTCCACCCATTTTTTTTCATTTTTCTCATTTGTCCACTCTAACATTCGTGTTAAAACTATGGCTTTATAGTACCTACTTATATCTGGGACGGCAAGACCCCCATGCTCCTTTTTCCTTGTGATCAGCGTGTATTTAATTCTTGGTTTTTTATTAAGCCATATGTATTTTAGCAGGATTGTTTTAATTATTTTAAAAAAGCTCTGCGGGATTTTTTACTGGTAACATCTGTAATCTGTAGTTTATTTTAGGTAATATCATCATCTTAAACATATTTATTCTTCCAATCCATGAAAGTGGCTGTATTCTTAACTTTTTCATTTCTTCTTTGACCTCATTGATCAGTGGAATAAAGTTTGCCTGATAAATTTTTTCGACTCTAGGAGTTATTTTAATTCCAAGGTAATTTAGTTCTTTTACCCAAGTGAATGGGAATTCTTTTTGTAAAGACTGAACTTCCTTTTCCTCTAGACCTATGTTTAATATTTCCGTTTTTATTGGATTAATTTTGAAGTTTGACAGTTCTCCGTATTTTTTAATTTCTTTCAGTATGTTTGGGAGTGACATTCTTGGGTTGGATACGTACATCAAGATGTCGTCCGCGTAGGCAGCGATCTTATGCTCTTTTCCTCCTAGTTTCGCTCCTTCTACCTCTTTGTTATTGCGGAGTGTTGCTAATAGTGGTTCTAAGGCCAATACATATAATAGTGGAGACAGTGGACAGCCTTGCCGTGTTCCATTCTGCATCTTAATTTTTGGAGAGAGTCTACCGTTTACTTTTACGACTGCTGTCGGGCCATTATACAAATTTGTTATCCACTTCATCATTTTTGTCCCAATACCCAAGTGCCGCAATGTATCCATCATGAAACCCCAGTCTACCCTGTCAAATGCTTTTTCTGCATCCAATGACAGGAATAGAACTGGAGTCTCATTCTGCACCTTCTTGTGCAACATCAATAATGATTTTAGGCTGTTGTCCCGCCCCTCTCTCCCCGGGACAAAACCAGTTTGGTCCGGGTTGATCCACAGTAGGGATGAGCTTCGTGTTCGAGTCGAACCCATGTTCGACTCGAACATCGGCTGTTCGATCGTTCGCCGAATTGCGAACGATATGGGCCGTTCGCGCCAAATTCGTGTGGCGCGTCACGGCCCATAATTCACTGCGGCATCGCAGTGCATTGCTTGCTGATGATTGGCCAAGCATGCACTATGACCCGCATGCTTGGCCAATCACAGCGCCGCCTTAACAGAGAGCCATAATTGGCCAAAGCCAAGGAGGCTTTGGCCAATTATGGCTCAGGGGATTTAGTACACGCCCCACACTATATAAGGCCACCTGCACGGCGGCCCTGTGCAGTGTGTTCCGGTGTGCTTAGAGAGAGAGAGAGACAGACAGTGTAATTTCATTTGAGTTAGCTAGATTAGGCAGGACAGTCAGTCAGTTAGCTGCACTTAAAGTGTATTGTGTATATATATGCATCCCAGGTGTTGCATATATATATATATATATACACTGTATTCAGTTTAGCTAGATCCGTTCCTATTATCTTCTAGACTATTTACATTTAGTGCAGTGCGTCCTGCTCACAGTGTTCAGCTAGATCCGTTCCTGTTATATTCCTACTGACAGGCAGGCTTGTCTTGTTACAGTATTTTGAAGAAAATTACTGGTGTTCTTTTGATCCTATTAGTGCCACAGTCAGGCAGCTAGATTTTTTACATTTAGTGCAGTGCGTCCTGCTCACAGTGTTCAGCTAGATCCGTTCCTGTTATATTCCTACTGACAGGCAGGCTTGTCTTGTTACAGTATTTTGAAAAACTATTTTGAACACTGCCCACAGTGTTCTGCTAAACCTACAAGTAAGTGGGGTGCATCCTGCTCACAGTGTTCAGCTAAACCTACAAGTTAGTGGGGTGCGTCCACCTCACAGTGTTCAGCTAAACCTACAAGCTAGTGTGGTGCGTCCTGCTCACAGTGTTCAGCTAGATCCGTTTCTGTTATCTTCTTACTGACAGGCAGGCTTGTCTTGTTACAGTAAATACAGCTACCTGAAGAAAATTGCTGGTGTTCTTTTGATCCTATTAGTACCACAGTCAGGCAGCTAGACTATTTACAGTTAGTGCAGTGCGTCCTGCTCACAGTGTTCTGCTAAACCTACAAGTTAGTGGGGTGCGTGCTGCTCACAGTGTTCAGCAAAACCTACAAGTTAGTGGGGTGCGTCCACCTCACAGTGTTCAGCTAAACCTACAAGCTAGTGGGGTGCGTCCTGCTCACAGTGTTCAGCTAGATCCGTTCCTGTTATCTTCTTACTGACAGGCAGGCTTGTCTTGTTACAGTATTTTAAATAAAATTGCTGGTGTTCTTTTGATCCTATTAGTACCACAGTCAGGCAGCTAGACTATTTACAGTTAGTGCAGTGCGTCCTGCTCACAGTGTTCTGCTAAACCTACAAGTTAGTGGGGTGCGTCCTGCTCACAGTGTTCAGCTAAACCTACAAGTTAGTGGGGTGCGTCCACCTCACAGTGTTCAGCTAAACCTACAAGCTAGTGGGGTGCGTCCTGCTCACAGTGTTCAGCTAGATCCGTTCCTGTTATCTTCTTACTGACAGGCAGGCTTGTCTTGTTACAGTACTTTAAATAAAATTGCTGGTGTTCTTTTGATCCTATTAGTACCACAGTCAGGCAGCTAGACTATTTACAGTTAGTGCAGTGCGTCCTGCTCACAGTGTTCTGCTAAACCTACAAGTTAGTGGGGTGCGTGCTGCTCACAGTGTTCAGCAAAACCTACAAGTTAGTGGGGTGCGTCCACCTCACAGTGTTCAGCTAAACCTACAAGCTAGTGGGGTGCGTCCTGCTCACAGTGTTCAGCTAGATCCGTTCCTGTTATCTTCTTACTGACAGGCAGGCTTGTCTTGTTACAGTATTTTAAATAAAATTGCTGGTGTTCTTTTGATCCTATTAGTACCACAGTCAGGCAGCTAGACTATTTACAGTTAGTGCAGTGCGTCCTGCTCACAGTGTTCTGCTAAACCTACAAGTTAGTGGGGTGCGTCCTGCTCACAGTGTTCAGCTAAACCTACAAGTTAGTGGGGTGCGTCCACCTCACAGTGTTCAGCTAAACCTACAAGCTAGTGGGGTGCGTCCTGCTCACAGTGTTCAGCTAGATCCGTTCCTGTTATCTTCTTACTGACAGGCAGGCTTGTCTTGTTACAGTATTTTAAATAAAATTGCTGGTGTTCTTTTGATCCTATTAGTACCACAGTCAGGCAGCTAGACTATTTACAGTTAGTGCAGTGCGTCCTGCTCACAGTGTTCTGCTAAACCTACAAGTTAGTGGGGTGCGTCCTGCTCACAGTGTTCAGCTAAACCTACAAGTTAGTGGGGTGCGTCCACCTCACAGTGTTCAGCTAAACCTACAAGCTAGTGGGGTGCGTCCTGCTCACAGTGTTCAGCTAGATCCGTTCCTGTTATCTTCTTACTGACAGGCAGGCTTGTCTTGTTACAGTATTTTAAAGAAAATTACTGATGTTCTTTTGATCCTATTAGTACCACAGTCAGGCATCTAGACTATTTACAGTTAGTGCAGTGCGTCCTGCTCACAGTGTTCTGCTAAACCTACAAGTTAGTGGGGTGCGTCCTGCTCACAGTGTTCAGCTAAACCTACAAGCTAGTGTGGTGCGTCCTGCTCACAGTGTTCTGCTAAACCTACAAGTTAGTTGGGTGCATCCACCTCACAGTGTTCAGCTAAACCTACAAGCTAGTGTGGTGCGTCCTGCTCACAGTGTTCAGCTAGATCCGTTTCTGTTATCTTCTTACTGACAGGCAGGCTTGTCTTGTTACAGTAAATACAGCTACCTGAAGAAAATTGCTGGTGTTCTTTTGATCCTATTAGTACCACAGTCAGGCAGCTAGACTATTTACAGTTAGTGCAGTGCGTCCTGCTCACAGTGTTCTGCTAAACCTACAAGTTAGTGGGGTGCGTGCTGCTCACAGTGTTCAGCAAAACTTACAAGTTAGTGGGGTGCGTCCACCTCACAGTGTTCAGCTAAACCTACAAGCTAGTGGGGTGCGTCCTGCTCACAGTGTTCAGCTAGATCCGTTCCTGTTATCTTCTTACTGACAGGCAGGCTTGTCTTGTTACAGTATTTTTAATAAAATTGCTGGTGTTCTTTTGATCCTATTAGTACCACAGTCAGGCAGCTAGACTATTTACAGTTAGTGCAGTGCGTCTTGCTCACAGTGTTCTGCTAAACCTACAAGTTAGTGGGGTGCGTCCACCTCACAGTGTTCAGCTAAAGCTACCTGTAGAAGGTTGGTGGTGTTCTCATACTACAGGCAGGCAGTTGATTTTGCTAGCTGCAGTATCAGTACATATATATATATATATATATATATATATATCCCAGCTTAGTGCAGCTACAGGCCATTAGTATGTCTGGAAGGCCAAGAAGGAGAGGCAGACAGTCACAAGCCAATAAGAGAGGGCAAGCAGGCTCTGTGTCTAGTGCTGGTCGTGGAGACGGTGCATCCTCATCAGCACGTGGCCATGGGACACGCTTGGCCTTTTTTTCGGCAGCTGGCCATGTTGAGCCGCAACATGCGGAAGACTTGGTCGAGTGGATGACCAAGCCGTCCTCATCCTCCTCATCCTCTCTCACCCATGCCCAGGGTACTTTGTCTGGCAAAGCAGCGGCCTCTTCCCTCGGCTCAATGTCATCAGTGACTCCTTCCCTAGCCCCACCATGTCCTCCTGAGGAGTCCCTCGAACTGTTTGACCACAGTGTTGGGTACATGCTCCAGGAGGATGCCCAGCGTTTGGAAGGCTCTGATGATGATACTGAGCTCGATGAAGGCAGTAACACGAGCACGGACAGAGGGGGTGCCCAAGAAGGACAGCAATCTGGCAGTCATGCTCCCCCTGCTGCAGCATACTGCCAGGTTTGCTCCAGTGATGAGGAGGGAGGGGATGATGAGGTCACTGACTCAACGTGGGTGCCTGATAGGAGAGAAGAGGAGGAGGAGGAGGAGGAGGCGGCACATCACCAACGAGGCAGGATGCCCTCCAGGGGCCAGCCTAAGGGCAGCACATTGACTGCATCACACCCCAAAGCTCCACATGTGCAGGGCGCTGCAGTCTCTGCGCGTTATTCAAAAAGTTCTTTGGTGTGGGCCTTTTTTGAGACGAGTGCATCAGATCGCACCGCTGCTATTTGCAACATATGTCTCAAGCGTATCTCGCGTGGCCAAAACATCTCCCGCTTGGGTACCACATGCTTGACCAGACATATGTTGACCTGCCATGCAGTTCGTTGGCAAGCGTATCTAAAAGACCCACACCAAAGAACAAAGAGGACCTCTGCTTGCTCCTCATCAGCTGAGATTTCCAACCCCACTAGACCTTCAGTCCTCTCTGAGACCTGCACTGAGAGGAATGAAGGTGTAGAATTAGGTGTGTCACAGCCACGTACTTGTGGGCAATCTGATTTTGGTACACCGACGTCAGATTGTACCAGGCAAATTTCCCTGCCCCAGCTGCTGCACCGCCGAAAGAAGTTTGCTCCCAGCCATCCACATGCCCAGCGGTTGAATGCTAGCTTGGCAAAATTGCTAGCACTTCAACTGCTGCCTTTTCAGTTGGTAGACTCTGCCCCCTTCCGTGAGTTTGTGGAATGTGCAGTTCCTCAGTGGCAGGTACCCAAACGCCACTTTTTCTCACGGAAGGCGATTCCGGCTCTCTACCAGCATGTGGAAGGCAATGTCCATGCCTCGCTGGACAGGGCGGTCAGCGGTAAGGTGCATATTACCGCTGACTCATGGTCCAGCAGGCATGGACAGGGACGTTACCTAAGTTTCACGGCGCATTGGGTGACTCTGCTGGCAGCTGGGAAGGATGCAGGACAAGGTGCAGTAGTGTTGGAGGTTGTTCCGCCACCACGCCTCCAAAATGCTAATGATTGTGACACACCTCTCTCCTCCACCCCCTCCTCTTCTTCTTCCTCCATGGCCTCTTCCTCGGAACCAGCGGTGCTCCGTAGTCGTTCAAGGGGCTACGCAAGTACGCAGGCCAAAAGATGCCATGCGGTGCTTGAGCTGGTGTGCTTTGGGGACAGGAGCCACACTGGGGCAGAGGTTCTGTCAGCTCTGCAGGGGCAGGTTCAGAGGTGGTTGACGCCACGCCAACTTAAGGCAGGAATGGTGGTTTGCGACAATGGCACCAACCTCCTCTCTGCCCTCCGACAGGGACAAATGACCCATGTGCCCTGTTTGGCTCACGTTCTTAACTTGGTGGTGCAGCGGTTCTTGGGCAGGTACCCGGGCTTACAGGATGTCCTGAGGCAGGCCAGGAAAGTCTGTGTGCATTTCCGCCGGTCATATAATGCCAGTGCTCGGCTGACGGACCTCCAAAAGGAGTTTAACCTGCCCAAGAACCGCCTAATCTGTGACATGCCCACCAGGTGGAACTCAACATTGGCCATGCTGCAGCGGCTGCACACGCAGCAGAGGGCCATCAATGAGTACCTGTGCGACTATGGCACCAGGACAGGGTCAGGGGAGCTTGGTTTTTTTTCCCCACGCCAGTGGGCCATGATCAGGGATGCATGCACTGTCCTGTCACCATTTGAGGAGGCCACGAGGATGGTGAGCAGTGACAGTGCATGCATCAGTGACACTGTCCCCCTTGTCCACCTGTTGGAGCACACGCTGCGTGGAATAATGGACAGGGCACTTGAGGCAGAACAGAGGCAGGAAGAGGAGGACTTCCTTAGCTCTCAAGGCCCCCTTTATCCAGACAGTGTTCCTGCGTGCCCGCTGATCACACAGGAAGAGGACGAGGAGGAAGAGGAGGAGGAGGAGGAGGAAGATTGTGTCAGTATGGAGGTGGAGCCTGGCACTCAGCATCAGCAGCAGTCTTTAAGGGATCAGTCCCAAGAAACACATGGACTTGTACGTGGCTGGGAGGAGGTGGCTGCGGACCATGTCGTCCTTAGTGACCCAGAGGACTCCGGACCGAATGCCTCAGCAAACCTACGCTGGATGGCCTCCCTGATCCTGCAAAGCCTGCGTAAGGATCCTCGTATTCGTAGTATCAAGGAGAAGGACCAATACTGGCTGGCAACCCTCCTTGATCCACGTTACAAGGGTAAGGTTGCGGACCTTATCTTGCCATCGCAGAGGGAGCAGAGGATGAAACATCTTCGGGAGGCCTTGCAGAAAGGTCTGTGCAACGCGTTCCCAGAGACTGGGAGGTTACAAACTCCTGTTTCTGGACAACGTGTTGCTGAGGCTTCGGTCAGTCAAAGAAGGAGCGGTGGAGAAGGTGGCCGTCTGACCGATGCGTTCAGACAATTTTTTGGTCCGCAGCCCCAAGGTATGATTGGTTCCAGCAACCATCGCCAGCGTCTGTTTTACATGGTGCAGGAATACCTAGGGGCAAGATCAGACTTGGACACCTTTCCCACCGAAAATCCTCTGGGTTACTGGGTCTTGAGGATGGATCACTGGCCAGAGCTTGCACAGTATGCAATTGAGCTACTGGCCTGTCCTGCATCCAGCGTTCTTTCGGAACGCACATTCAGTGCTGCTGGAGGCGTGGTAACCGATCACAGGGTGCGTCTGTCCACTGACTCGGTCGATCGACTGACCTTCATAAAAATGAATGAGTCTTGGATCACCACCAGCTACCAAGCACCTGATGCTGATGTAACCGAATAATTTTTTTTGAAATCTCAGATCCCTTCAAAGACTGCCTATGCTGATGCTGAGTGACTATTCCTGAGTAATTATCCTCTTCCTCCTCAATCATCACGCTGATAGCTTGTAAGAGCATTTTTGGTTCTGGGCGCCACCACCAGTGCCTAATTTTTCAGCCCCTGTTTAACAGGGGCGTGTAATTACGATTTTTGATGTAATACTTTGCAGCAGGGCTCGTTCCTGCATTCCAACTAGAGTGTCTGTGAGGGGTTGCAGTGTTGTGGCACCAGCACCAGTGCCTAAGGCCCAATTTTTCAGCCCTTGTTTAACAGGGGCGTGTAATTACAATTTTTGATGCAATACTTTGCAGCAGGGCTCGTTCCTGCATTCCAACTAGAGTGTCTGTGAGGGGTTGCAGTGTTGTTGCACCAGCACCAGTGCCTAAGGCCCAATTTTTCAGCCCTTGTTTAACAGGGGCGTGTAATTACAATTTTTGATGCAATACTTTGCAGCAGGGCTCGTTCCTGCATTCCAACTAGAGTGTCTGTGAGGGGTTGCAGTGTTGTGGCACCAGCACCAGTGCCTAAGGCCCAATTTTTCAGCCCTTGTTTAACAGGGGCGTGTAATTACAATTTTTGATGCAATACTTTGCAGCAGGGCTCGTTCCTGCATTCCAACTAGAGTGTCTGTGAGGGGTTGCAGTGTTGTGGCACCAGCACCAGTGCCTAAGGTCTAATTTTTCAGCTCCTGTTCAACAGGGGCATGTAATTACAATTCTTGATCTAATATTTCACAGCAGAGCCCTGTGAGGGCTTACAGTGTTGTGGCCACAGCAACACCTAAGGCCCAAATTTCTGCTGAGTATATAGGGCAGGACCCTACTTTCAAACAACTAACTTACAAACGACTCCTACTTGCAAACGGAAGGAGACAACAGGAATTGAGAATAAATCTACCCCTAGGAAGGGAAATTCTCTCCTGTAAGAGTTAATATGGGAAAAACATTTCTCCTTTCCACTGATGCTTTCCAATCCATTGGGACAAAAAGTGAGGTGAAATCTTCTGAAGAGGAGGAAAGACAGCAAAACAAATGTCACAGGGGTGATAACCCTTCCCTATGTTTTCCAAAAAGCTTAAAAAAGATTTTTTGGCTGGAGCTAAACACGTTAAAAATGTACCCGTTCAAAATTACAAAGAGATTCTACTTAACAACAAACCTACAGCCTGTATACTGCTGTTCAGAGTATATAGGGCCTGGTGGCCCCACACCTTTCCTTATTTTAATTTGGGTGCGGGGTTCCCCTTAATATCCATACAAGACCCAAAGGGCCTGGTAATGGACTGGGGGGTACCCATGCCGTTTGTCTCACTGATTTTCATCCATATTGTCAGGACCCGACATTACATTAAACCCGCAAGCAGTTTTAAATGAGATTTTTTCCTTTAAAAATGACATTTGGTGCAGGGACTGTTTTAAACACGGGAAACACACGTCACTTTACAGGCATACTATAGACACCCCTCAGGTACGATATTTAAAGGAATATTTCACTTTTTTTTTTTTACTTTAAGCATCATTAAAATCACTGCTCCCGAAAAAACGGCCGTTTTTAAAAGTTTTTTTTGAATTGATACATGTCCCCTGGGGTAGGACCCGGGTCCCCAAACCCTTTTTAGGACAATACCATGCAAATTAGCCTTTAAAATGAGCACTTTTGATTTCGAACGTTCGAGTCCCATAGACGTCAATGGGGTTCTAACGTTCGTGCGAACTTTCGGTCCGTTCGCAGGTTCTGGTGCGAACCGAACTGGGGGGTGTTCGGCTCATCCCTAATCCACAGTGGGATTAGTTTTTTTATCCTAGTGGCCAGGATCTTGGAGTACAGCTTCGTATCAGCGTTCAATAGGGCTATTGGCCTGTAGCTTGAGCAGTTAACTTTGTCTTTCCCTTCTTTTGGTAGTATTGTAATATGAGCTAATAACGATTCACTTCTTATTTCTTCATCTTCCCCTAAGGAATTCATATATTCTAATAGTTTTGGAGTCAGCTGTTCTTCAAATTTTTTATAGTATTTGACCGTAAACCCGTCTGGTCCTGGGCTTTTTCCTATGGGAGTTTCCTTTAATGCCAGTTTTACCTCTTCATGCGTAATATTTTTTTCCAATTCTTCTAGTTGGTCTATTTTTAGTTTTGGTAAGTTTGCTTTTTTTAAATATTCTTGTATCTTCTTTGTTCTTGTATTCGCTTCTTTCCAACTTTCCTGTCCTTTTATTGCATAAAGGGAGCTGAAGTATTTTTGAAATGTTATCGCTATATCTGTAGTTTTATTTACCACTTCTCCTTTTTCATTTTTGATCTTCTCAATGTAATTCAAAGACTTCTTTTTTTTTACCAGATTTGCTAGGTATTTTCCTGGTTTATTACCCCATTTATATTTTTCTTGTACTACTCTGTTGTAGTCCTTCCTTTCTTCTTGTTCCATCCAGTCTTTTAATTGCTCTCTCTTTTGAGATAGTAGGCCGAAGATTTTGTTGTTTACTTGATTTTTGTGTTTTCGTTCCAATTCATAAATTTCTTTAATTATTTGTTGCATGTTTGTTTTCCTTTCCTGTTTTTTTCTTGCCCCTATAGCTATTAACTTGCCCCTAATAACAGATTAATGCGCCTCCCATATTGTTGCTTTCGATACCTCTGGTGTATCGTTTTCTTCAAAATATCTTTTAATTTCTTCTATGATGCTTTTTTCGGTCTCACTGTCTTCTAATAAAGTTTCGTTGATTCTCCATGGACCCCTTTCAAGGACTTCTCCTTTTATTTTCATTCTCAAGATTACTGGGCTGTGATCTGAGGCGGTTATTATGCCTATTTTTGTTTCTTCTATTTCTTCCAAGTTTCTATGTTCGACCATGATGTAATCCAATCTGGAGTAAATTTTGTGTACTGTTGAGTAGAATGTATAGTCCTTTGTGCTGGGGTGCTGAATTCTCCAAGGGTCTATTAGTTGCTGTTCATATAATGTTCTTTTTAATTTCTTTAGTTGATTTACCTCTTTGTCCCTTACTCTTGAGGTACTGTCCATTTTATTATCCATGCTGAAGTTGAAGTCTCCAGCTAGTATTAATTTTCCTTGCTTGAATTCCATTAGTATTTTAATTATATCTATCAAATATTTTTTAGGGTTCTTATTAGGACAGTAGACATTGGCCAATGTATATTTTACCCCGTGTATAGTTCCTGTAATAAAAAGATAGCGACCCTCCGGGTCTATTTTCCTTTGATCCATTAGAAAACGTACATTTTTCCCTATACCGATGGCTACTCCTTTGGCCCTTCTTATTGGCGAGTCTCCTTGATACCATGTTGGTATGTTTCTTGAATAAATTTTGGCACTTGAGTTTTGGGTTATATGCGTCTCCTGTAGGAAAATTATTTCTGCTTTACTTTTTTCTAGTTCTCGGAGGATGATGTTTCTCTTCCCTGGGGAATTTAGTCCTCGGACATTGTAAGAGATTATTTTTATGCTGTTTACGTTTTCCATTCTTGTGCCTTTTCTTCCCCGCCCGTCCTCCGGCCCTCCCCCCCACGCGGTCCCCCTAGGAGACAAGATGGAGGGGACACCCAGCGGACGCACGGGGTCTCCTCATCTCTTGTCTCAGAATAGGTGTGCCTATGTAACCACTCATGTGACTCAGACCTCTCCCTCCCCCTCCCCTCCCTCCTCCCACCCTCCCCCTCCCTTTTTTCTGATATGGGTTTTTTACCCCCATATTCTCTAGAGCTGAGAGTGTTTTACTTTGTTTTGTGGGGCACGCTCTGCCCCCTCTGCTCTATTTATTGTGAGGCGGAGCTCTGTAAGACACCCTATTCCCCCCCTGCCTAAGCACTAATAGGGTGACCCCCTGTCCACTCCGTGAGTCCCTGTCTCCCTCTCCCTGCGTTTTTGTTGTGTTTTACCAATCCTTTCACTTTCCTTTTTTCCCATCCCATCAACCCCAGCCCCCCCCCCCTTTCCACTCTAAGGCCCCTTGCACCGTTGTGTGGTATTTTCTCAGATATTAATTTCCTCGAGAGTCCACATCTTGATGTCTGATCCTTGAATTTACTTGCCACTGTAGGTCATCTCTTGCCGTTATTCGCTCCTGACTATTTGCGTATTTTTCCAGTTCTGGGGAGGGGATTTCTAGTTTGTTGCAAAAGTCCGGAATCTCCTCCACGTGTCTTAGCCACGCACTTATTCCGTTTTTCCTTGCTATTAGACATGCTGGAAAACCCCAGTTGTATTGAATTTCTTGCTCCCGGAGGATTTCTAATAATGGCTTTAGTATCCGTCGTCTTTTCAACGTTTCTTGAGATAAGTCTTGAAATATTTGTAGTTTACCTCCCGCAAACTCTATTTGTGTTTTCCTCTTTAGGTTTATCCAGATCTGTTTTTTTTCTTCCCATTTTTCAAAGCGTACAATTACATCTCTAGGTGTCTCCCTTGCAAACCTTTGAGGTTTTTTTACTCGAAAGACACTTTCTATTCCTATTGTGTTAGTTGTTTCCTTTCCCAAGATTTGGTTGAAGAGATTGTTCATTTTTTCTATTAGATTTTCTGCTTGTTCTGTTTCCGGTAACCCACGTATTCTCAAGTTTTTCTTTTTATCTCTATTTTCTTGCTCTTCTATTTTATATGATTGTTCCTGTTGTTCCCGTTTTAATTTCTTTATTTCGTCTTCTAGTTCCTTTATGTTTTTTTGATGTAGGTCTACTTTGATCTCTACTTCTTCCACTCTGTTTAACATATATCCCATATCTTTATGGAGTGTTGACATCTCTGCTTTTAGGGAATTCTCTAGTGCCACGAACATTTTTTCCATATCCTGTTTTGTTGGCAACTGTGGCCCTTGTTGTCCTTCCTCCTTTCCTCTGTCTTCCTCTCCCATTTCTGGCTCCATTCTGGGTTCTGAGAGGTGGCTGTTTTCTGTTTGTACTTTATACTGGCCTTTTTTATCCTTGTTGTCCTTCTCTTTTGTATCTATTTGTCTGCCCTTTGAACCCACTTGTTTCTCTCCTTCTCCGATTCCTTGCTGTATATACCTGTTCATAGGGCCTGGACTTGGGCCTAGGCTGGTCCTAGGTGATTTCGGTATTGCTCCCGCACTTCTTGTTGTTTTCCCCTTCATGTTTGTTTCTATGGCTGGATTTATAAGATCTTCAAAGCTGCCTTCCAGAATACCCCTTGATTGGGGTCTCTTAATGATGAAAAAAATCTCCCAGCCTTTTTAAATTGACTTATTTTTACTAATATTTCTTTTATTCCGTTCTCATACCCGGCATCCTCCCCACAATCCAATAATAGAAATAAATTAATGAAATATGAGTGGTCCCCGTTTTCCAGAAGTTATGTTACTACCTTAAGTACATTAAGCATTCCTTGGTGCTGTTCAATTGTTTAAGCGTTCTTAAGCTGGAAAAAAAAAAAAAAAAAAGCTCAAAAAACGCTATTACAAAAATGCTGAAAAAAGCTGGAAAAAGTTAAAAAAAAAAAAAAAAAAAAGTCACTGCAAAGACACCGGTGTCTTCACAGCGCTTTTCCAGCAGCCCGTGTGCATGGGGGCCCAGGTGCTCAGCAAAGTAATTCAAATGTTTTAGCGATATAATGCAATCTAATTCAAGTATTCAGCCAGATGATTTATATATTCAGCAGTATAGTTCCAGTATAAGCTTATATGTTCCACATTTTGTTACTATGGAATTTCTTCTTATTCTATAGTTTGTACTATCGAGCCTATAGTTAATACCATTTGCAAAAAACAAAAACAAAAAAAAGACCAAAAAAAAAAGGGATCACAAGAAAGGGAGCTACTGCAGCAGAAGCAGCAGCAAGCAGGTGGGGGCTGGGAGACAACTCTTCCGTTGGCTTGTCTCTCATTCACCTTCTCCTTCTCCCCTGTTCCCCCCCCTGTTTTTATTGTTTTTCTTAGCTCACTTGATTCTACTTTTTCAGCTCTTTCGCCTTCATTTACTTTCGCTTTTTATTCCATTTTATTTCGTTTTATTTCAATATGTTCTTTCCCTTTCCCTTTCTTTTGCTCTATTACTTTTCCTTTGCCTTTTCACTTCAAGACAATTGCAATAGAAAAAAAGCCAAAAAAAAAAAAAAAATACGGTACTTATCTTTTAGTTGTTGTTGAAGTTGGGACAAAAAGGGACGCTCACTACAGCTTGTTGCAATCAGACGCAGGTACAAACTTCCTCTGGCTTACTCCACAAGACAGCTCAGTGAGTGATGAGCAGGGGGGGCGGGGAGGGAAGCTACCTACACCTTCTCATCAGGCCGATCATTCCTCTCAGCTGCAGGGAGAGGGTTCTCAGGATCCTCACGCCGTGCACAGAGCCATTACCAGGCTCCTCCCTCAGTCATATTACTAATTGTGATGATTATGGCTTACAGCTCATGAAAACCAAAAATCCACAATCTCAGAAAACTAGAATATTGTGAAAAGGTGCCATATTCTAGGCTCAAAGTGTCCCACTCTAATCAGCTAATTAAGCCAAAACACCTGCAAAGGCTTTTCTGAGTCTTTAAATGGTCTCTCAGTCTGGTTCAGTAGGAATCACAATCACGGGAAAGATTGTTGACCTGACAGTTGTGCAGAAAACCATCATTGTCACCCTCCATAAGAAAGGAAAGCCTCAAAAGGTAATTGCAAAAGTTGGATGTTCCCAAAGTGCCGTATCAAAGCACATTAATAGAAAGTTATGTGGAAGGGAAAAGTGGAGAGGAAAAGGTGCACAAGCAGCAGGGATGACCGCAGCCTGGAGAGGATTGTCAGGAAAAGGCCATTCAAAAGTGTTGGGGACTTTCACAAGGAGTGGACTGCAAATTTTGCATCTCATTTGGAAACCAAATACCCAAAATATGGAGGAAGAATGGAGAGGCACACACTGCAAGATGCTTGAAGTCCAGTGTGAATTTTCCAGTCTATGTTGATTTGGGGAGCCGTGTCATCTGCTGGTGTTGGTCCACTGTGCTTCATTAAGTCCACGGTCAACACAGCCATCTACCAGGAGATTTTGGATCACTTCATGCTTCCTTACGTAGAAGAGCTCTATGGGGATGCTGACTTCATTTTCCAGCAGGACTTGGCACCTGCCCACACTGCCAAAAGCACCAAAGCCTGGTTCAATGACCGTGGGATTACTGTGCTTGATTAGCCAGCAAACTCGCCTGACCTGAACCCCATAGAGAATCTGTGGGGCATTGCTAAGAGAAAGATGAGAGACATGAGACCGAACAATGCAGAAGAGCTGAAGGCTGCTAGTGAAGCATCTTGGTCTTCCATAACACCTCAGCAGTGCCACAGGCTGATAGCTTCCATGCCACGCCGCACTAAGGCAGTAATTGCTGCAAAAGGGTCCAAACCAAGTACTGAGTACATATGCATGCTTATACTTTTCAGAGGTCTGATATTGTTCTATGTACAAACCTTGTTTTATTGATTGCATGTAATATTCTAATTTTCTCAGATTGTGGATTTGGGGTTTTCATGAGCTGTAAGCCATAATCATTACAATTATGACAAATCATGGCTTAAACTATCATGCTTTACATGTAATAAATCTATCTCATATATTACTTTCACATTTTAAGTTGCATTAGTGAAATAAATTAATTTTTGCACGATATTCTAATTTCTAATTTTTCGAGTTTCACCTGTATGTCCCATAGTTTGTAGACACTATAACTTTTATGCAGACCGATCAATATACACTTTTTGTGATTTTTTTACCAAAAACATGTAGCAGAAAACATATTTTTGATTTTTTTACATATGTTTTATAGCAGGAAGTAAAAAATATTATTACTTTTTTTTTTTAAATTGTCGGTCTTTGTTTATGGCCCAAAAATATAAAAATGTAGAGGTGATCAAATACCACCAAAAGAAAGTTATATTTGTGGGAAAAAAAGAACATACATTTTATTTGGTTACAGCGTTGCATTACCGTGCAATTGTCAGTCAAAATAACGCAGTGCCATATCGCAAAAAAAATGGCCTGGTCATGAATGGGGGTAAGTTTTCCGGATGTCAAGTGGTAAAACCGGGAAGTGCCCAACAGCTTCTTTGGAAAAATGGCAGGAACTTCCAGCAGGCTATGCTGCAGTTAATATTTAGATGTCTGCTCTATGCAGCTTAGCTGCAATATGTTGGTGGGTTTGTGTAGCTGTGGCTTGAGTTTGGGCGGGGACACAGGGGACCCCATGATCTCCTATTGCCCCGGGGCCCCATGAGTTGTCAGCCTGTGCCTGGTATGGGCTGCTCAATCTAAAATGCCCGGGACTGTTATTTTTAACCAGTGCGCATCAGCGCCACGCCCTTCGCACTGTAACCATTTTTGGTAGTAGTAATCTTATTTACTACACAAGAGTTATACTCATTTATCCATTTTATAGAAATTCTGCAGCTATCAATATATACCATCACATAACACACGATGGAGTCTTCTATCTCTCTGGGGATCTTTGTGTTTGTGTCCGGTCTCTCTGCAGGGTTTACCACTGCAGCTCCCGTTGCAGACACTTCCAGCGGCCTCAGCTCACAGTACCGCATGTCATGAACCTTATTGATCATGTAGGAAGAAGTGGAGCGAATCTACGAAACGTGTCAAGCTTTTTGGATGCCGTTACGCCGTTAATTCATAATCTATTTCTTTATTAGACCAATTTTGCAACATTTTTTTATCCCATGACATGGAGTATAGTTTGGCTCACTTTCTGCACATACAGTATCTCACAAAAGTAAGTACACCCCACAAATTTTTGTAAATATTTTATTATATCCTTTCATGTGACAACACTGAAGAAATTACACTTTGCTACAATATAAAGTAGTGAGTGTACAGCTTGTATAACAGTGTCAATTTGCTGTCCCCTCAAAATAACTCAACACACAGCCATTAATTTCTAAACCGCTGGCAACAAAAGTGAGTACACCCCTAAGTGAAAATGTCCAAATTGGGCCAATTAGCCATTTTCCTCCCCTGTGTCATGTGACTCGTTAGTGTTACAAGGTCTCAGGTGTGAATGGGGAGCAGGTGTGTTGGTGTTATCGCTCTCACTCTCTCATACTGGTCACTGGAAGTTCAACATGGCACCTCATGGCAAAGAACTCTCTGAGGAAGAAGTTGAGTGCACATGCTCATCGTGATATCCATAGGTTGGACTTGTTGGACTGGATGTCTTTTATCAACCTCTCCTACTATGTAACTATATATATCCAGAGGTTGTTTTTGGGAAATAGATGTATTATTGCTGCCAGCATTGCTGCAGAGGTTAAATGGGTGGGGGGTCAGCCTGTCAGTGCTCATACCATACACCGTACACTGCATCAAATTGGTCTGCATGGCTGTCCTCATAGAAGGAAGCCTCTTCCTCTTCTAAAGATGAAGCACAAGAAAGTCCGCAAACAGTTTGCGGGAGACAAGCAGACTAAGGACATGGATTATTGGAACCATGTCCTGTGGTCTGATGAGACCAAGATAAACTTATTTGGTTTAGATGGTGTCAAGCGTGTGTGTTGGCAACCAGGTGAGGTGTACAAAGACAAGTGTGTCTAACATGTACTGTGACATACTGAAGCTGAACATGATCCCCTCCCTTCAGAGACTGGGCCGCAGGGCAGTATTCCAACATGATAACGACCCCAAACACACCTCCAAGATGACCACTGCCTTGCTAAAGAAACTGATGGTAAAGGTGATGGACTGGTCAAGCATGTCTCCAGACCTAAACCCTATTGAGCATCTGTGGGGCATCCTCAAACGGAAGGTGGAGGAGCGCAAGGTCTCTACCATCCACCAGCTCCGTGATGTCCTCATGGAGGAGTGGAAGAGGACTGCAGTGATAACCTGTAAACCTCTGGTGAACTGCATGCCCAAGAGTGTTAAGGCAGTGCTGGAAAATAATGATGGTCACACAAAATATTGACACTTTGGGCGCAATTTGGACATTTTCACTTAGGGGTGTACTCACTTTTGTTGCCAGCGGTTAAGACATTAATGGCTGTGTGCTGACTTATTTTGAGGGGACAGCAAATTTACACCTTTATACAAGCTGTACACTCACTACTTTACATTGTAGCAAAGTGTCATTTCTTCAATGTTGTCACATTTAAAGATATAATAAAATATTTACAAAAATGTGAGGGGTGTACTCACTTTTGTGAGATATTGTATATAAATTGGTTACTCCTTGCATGTATATACAATATATATGGAATCATCAACGCCTATGTATTTTTTAGACTATACCCCTTCATTGATTTTGTCATGTGGTTGACATGGACATTCATTGTACTGTTCATTTAAGCACAAGAGACTCCATTTTGTTCTCACTGTTGAAATTTGTTCTGTAACCTTCACCTATCACACAGACACATCTCCTACTTAACGCTCTCTACTCCCCCCTCCCTTCTCAATGTTTTATTTTTGCAATTGTTCTATTTACTAGCTTTTAATAATATATTTCTATTTGTTAGTTTTTAATAACATCTCACACCACCCCTTTCTTATCTATGTATAAAAAAACATGTAATAATACATTTTGACACTGAACGGACATTTTAAACACAGTGATTGAGTCCTGTGAATCTGTTCCTGCAGCTGCAGTATTTTTTTTTAGAGTGCCAATCAGAAATCAGTCATAACAGCTTGGCGAACCAGCCAAGAGTTTGGCAGAGTTTCCAGAAGGAACCGTGCTTCGATCGTGGTCATCGGGAAACGCAGACCTCAAATGCCGGCTAGGTAAGATGCCCTTAAGCTTGCTATGTTTCTGCCTTTCCTATGTATCCTATCTGTCGGTTCTCAAGGAAACCAGACCACTCTCGGACCTTTCTGGTTGGGTAACGTGTGTGTGTGAATGTGTTTGTGTCCCCCTTCACGGGTTGGACTGTGTGTGGATAGGGAAAATCCTCTGCAATTCCCTGCGTTGACTTCTTGTGGGTGACCTGGGTCAGAGGCACATTGTAGGGTCAGATAAAACTCACAGAGAAGAGACGAGGAGGGTCTCTTAATGAGTGTTTTGTCTATTGTCATATACCCCTTCTATCCACGTAGATAAGTGGAGACTATACTTGTAAATCTGCAGATTTGCTGTACTATTTATTTGTTTTAGAGGCGAGAGGGTATAGGCACAAGTAGAGAAGACTGGCCAGTCATTATGGGCTTTAAATTAATTAAGGGAATGAAGGGAGAGAGGCCTTCAGAAAATGCCCAGCGCAAGATGAGCCCTAGAGAATATATGAACCGAAGGTACGGTTCCGCCTATACTGAGCCCCTAGATAAATGGGTAGAATGGACAAAGGGAACAGCTAAACCTTTAAAATCTGAAGGGACTTTTGATTTGAAAGTATGGCAAACTTTTCTGCACGATTATGGCCCACTACTGTGCAGTGAAGGAACGTGGAGAATAGCTTGCACATGGGAGACAGAAGCTAAAGTAGCAAATTAACGGCTTGACGGAGATGTTTAATAAAAGTACTACCCAAATTTACTACGTTTGGCCAGAAGACACTGTAGAGGAGGACCCCCCACCTTATGTGGCTGCCAGTTTGGCTTTAAGGGGTCCACGCACAAAAGCAAAAGAATTAGATTACATGGAACACACAAAAGATGATCTGGGCAATATAGTACAGAGCAGAGGTTTAACAGCCCCATATCAACCTACAAAGAGGGTTTTGGCTCGTATCCTAGAAACAGATGATTGTCATAAATCAACAGGCACATATGCAAAACTAGATCTCTCTGAACTTAAGGCTTTGGCCAGAGAAAGAGAGATAAAGAGTCTGAACTTCCGGAGCAAGCCATAATTTCCAAATTGTGGCAGCAAGATGAAGAGAGAAGAAAGGGAGATACCACCCCTTCTGCCCCTAGCACAGAGCAATCTGTTGCAGTTTATCCTGTCAGGACCCAATTCGTTTTTTGAAGGTAATGCTGTTGACAGTAAGTCTGAAGTTAAATGGCATGTACCTTTTAGTCCCCAAGATATGACAGCCATATTAGAGGAATTGGGAGATCCTAGAAAGAATCCAATTGGGTTTGCAAACAACTTAGCGCGTCACAGGAAGCATATGAGGCTTCTGCTACTGACATTCATCAGCTTCTTATTAAAGCAGTGGGAAGCAACATGTCTGGCTATATACTTAAAGAATGTGGTGTAGACGTCAAAAATCTAGGTAAGATGGTTAGTGGACAGGAGGTTTGTGAGAAATTGAAGGAAAAAATGTAGAGGTGATCAAATACCACCAAAAGAAATTTATATTTGTGGGAAAAAAAGAACATACATTTTCATTGGTTACAGCGTTGCATTACCGTGCAATTGTCAGTCAAAATAACGCAGTGCCATATCGCAAAAAAAATGGCCTGGTCATGAATGGGGGTAAGTTTTCCGGAGGTCAAGTGGTTAAACCGGGAAGTGCCCAACAGCTTCTTTGGAAAAATGCCAGGAACTTCCAGCAGGCTATGCTGCAGTTAATATTTAAATGTCTGCTCTATGCAGCTTAGCTGCAATATGTAGGTGGGGTTAATGTAGCTGTGGCTTGAGTTTGGGCGGGGACACAGGGGGCCCCATGATCTCCTATTGCCCCAGGGCCCCATGAGTTGTCAGCCTGTGCCTGGTATGGGCTGCTCAATCTAAAATGTCCAGGACTATTATATTTACCCAGTGCGCATCAGCGCCACGCCCTTCGCGCTGTAACCATTTTTGGTAGTAGTAATCTTATTTACTACGCAAGAGTTATACTAATTTATCCATTTTATAGAAATTTTGCAGCTATCAATATATACCATCACATAACACATGATGGAGTCTTCTATCTCTCTGGGGATCTTTGTGTTTGTGTCCGGTCTCTCTGCAGGGTTTACCACTGCAGCTCCCGTTGCAGACACTTCCAGCGGCCTCAGCTCACAGTACCGCATGTCATGAACCTTATTTATTATGTAAGAAGAAGTGAAGCGAATCTACGAAACGCGTCAAGCTTTTTGGATACCGTTATGCCTTTAATTCATAATCTATTTGTTTATTAGACCAAATTTGCAACATCTTTTTTCCCATGACATGGAGTATAGTTTGGCTCACTTTCTGCACATACAGTATCTCACAAAAGTGAGTACACCCCTCACATTTTTGTAAATATTTTATTATATCTTTTCATGTGACAACACTGAAGAAATTACACTTTGCTACAATATAAAGTAGTGAGTGTACAGCTTGTATAACAGTGTAAATTTGCTGTCCCCTCAAAATAACTCAACACACATCCATTAATGTCTAAACCGCTGGCAACAAAAGTGAGTACACCCCTAAGTGAAAATGTCCAAATTAAGCCAATTAGCCATTTTCCTCCCCGTGTCATGTGACTCATTAGTGTTACAAGGTCGCAGGTGTGTTAAATTTGGTGTTATCGCTCTCACTCTCTCATACTGGTCACTGGAAGTTCAACATGGCACCTCATGGCAAAGAACTCTCTGAGGAAGAAGTTGAGTGCACATGCTCAGCATCATATCCAGAGGTTGTTTTTGGGAAATAGATGTATGAGTGCTGCCAGCATTGCTGCAGAGGTTGAAGGGGTGGGGGGTCAGCCTGTCAGTGCTCGGACCATACACCGTACACTGCATCAAATTGGTCTGCATGGCTGTCATCCTAGAAGGAAGCCTCTTCTAAAGATGAAGCACAAGAAAGTGCGCAAACAGTTAGCTGAAGACAGGCAGACTAAGGACATGGATTATTGGAACCATGTCCTGTGGTCTGATGAGACCAAGATAAACTTATTTGGTTTAGATGGTGTCAAGTGTGTGTGTTGGCAACCAGGTGAGGAGTACAAAGACAAGTGTGTCTTGCCTACAGTCAAGTATGGTGGTGGGAGTGTCATGGTCTGAGGTTGCATGAGTGCTGCCGGCACTGGGGAGCTACAGATCATTGAGGGAACCATGAATGCCAACATGTACTGTGACATACTGAAGCTGAACATGATCCCCTCCCTTTGGAGACTGGGCCGCAGGGCAGTATTCCAACATGATAACGACCCCAAACACTCCTCCAAGACGACCACTGCCTTGCTAAAGAAACTGATGGTAAAGGTGATGGACTGGCCAAGCATGTCTCCAGACCTAAACCCTATTGAGCATCTGTGGGGCATCCTCAAATGGAAGGTGGAGGAGCGCAAGGTCTCTACCATCCACCAGCTCCGTGATGTCCTCATGGAAGAGGACTCCAGTGGCAACCTGTAAACCTCTGGTGAACTTCATGCCTAAGAGGGTTAAGGCAGTGCTGGAAAATAATGGTGGTCACACAAAATATTAACACTTTGGGCCCAATTTGGACATTTTCACTTAGGGGTGTACTCACTTTTGTTGCCAGCGGTTAAGACATTAATGTCTGTGTGTTGAGTTATTTTGAGGGGACAGCAAATTTACACCGTTATAGAAGCTGTACGCTCACTACTTTACTTTGTAGCAAAGTGTCATTTCTTCAGTGTTGTCACATTAAAATATATAATAAAATATTTACAAAAATGTGAGGGGTGTACTCACTTTTGTGAGATATTGTATATGAATTGGTTACTCCTTGCATGTATATACAGTATATATGGAATCATCAATGCCTATGTATTTTTTAGACTATACCCCTTCATTGATTTTGTCATGTGGTTTCCATGGACATTCATTGTACTGTTCATTTAAGTACAAGAGACTCCATTTTGTTCTCACTGTTGAAATGTGTTCTGTAACCTTCACCTAACACACAGACACATCTCCTACTAAACGCTCTCTACTCGCCCCTCCCTTCTCAATGTTTTATTTTTGCAATTGTTCTATTCACTAGCTTTTAATAATATATTTCTATTTCTAATTTTTTAATAACATCTCACACCACCCCTTTCTTACCTATGTATAAAATAACATGTAATAATACATTTTGACACTGAACAGACATTTTAAACGCAGTGATTGAGTCCTATGAATCTGTTCCTGCAGCTGCAGTATTAACTTTGTTTTAGAGTCCCAATCAGAATTTCGTCATAACAGCTTGGTGAGCCAGCCAGGAGTTTGGCAGAGTTTCCAGAAGGAACGGCGCTTCGATCGGAGTCATCAGGAAACGCAGACCTCAAATGCTAGGTAAGATGCCCTTAAGCTTGCTATATTTCTGCCTTTCCTATGTAACCTATCTGTCGATTCTCAAGGAAACCAGACCACTCTCTGACCTTTCTGTTTCGGTAACATGTGTGTGTGAATGTGTTTGTGTCCCCCTTCACGGGTTGGACTGTGTGTGGATAGGGAAAATCCTCTGCAGTTCCCTGCATTGACTCCTTGTGGGCGACCTGGGTCAGAGGCGCATGGTAGGGTCAGATAAAACTCACAGAGTAGAGAAAAGACGAGGAGGGTCTCTTAATGAGTGTTTTGTCTATTGTCATAAACCCCTACTATCCACGTAGATAAGTGGAGACTATTCTTGTAAATCTGCAGATTTGCTGTACTATTTGTTTTAGAGGCAAGAGGGTATAGGCACAAGTAGAGAAGACTGGCCAGTCATTATGGGCATTAACTTAATTAAGGGAATGAAGGGATAGGGGCCTTCAGAAAATGTCCAGCGCAAGATGAGCCCTAGAGAACATATGAACCGAAGGTACGGTTCCGCCTATACTGAGCCCCTAGATAAATGGGTAGAATGGACAAAGGGAACAGCTAAACCTTTAAAATCTGAAGGGACTTTTGATTTAAAAGTATGGCAAACTTTTCTGCACGATTATGGCCCACTACTGTACAGTGAAGGAACGTGGAGAATAAAAGGTAAGGAAGAGGGGTGGTTGGTCGCTACCCTATTTAAAGGTGAGTATACAGGAAGGTATTAAATCAAAGAAAAATAATGAGGGGATACCTGTCCTGTATAAACTAAACTAAATATTCTTGTGCTTACTCCGGTGACTGGGTGTGTGAAAGTGTACCCTGCAGGGATGAATACAGGCGTATCCTCGCACAGGTGTAATTAGGCAATTGTCAATAAATGTGAAACACATATGAACAGGTGCTGTGAGTGATCAGCCAAACTATAATATACACATACCAAACAAATATATATATATATATGTGTATAAATGTGTTCATAAGGTAAGTAAACAACCTAAACCATACAGGTGTATCACAATGGAGACTGGATGGCCAACCATATGATAAAATCAGTAAAATGAAACCATAAACATAAAAAACAAAAAGTGAAAAAAATCAAAATGCAAGTCCCAAGGTATGAAAAAATGCAGTGCAAAAAATAGCCAATAGTAGTCCTTCAGGTGACTTCAGTGCTCGGCAAAACAGGTGACTGGTAGTGCTCCCCCCGTCAGGTCCCCACTCACCAAAAGTAGAAACCCCTGCAGGGGTAATGGGCATGTGTGGGTAACCTTAGATGGACCTCCTCCTCCGCTCTCTCAGTGTCCCATCTGTTGGTCTATCGGGCTCCCGCAGCTGGCTCCACACGATCAAGCTACCGCAGCTGTCTCCACACATTCAGAGGTAAACACTTTGGTCAGAAACTGCCAAGAGGTCACTCCACAGTTCGGTCCTCATATGAAGGAAAGAAGGGCTCCCATAGTGTAGTAGTTTAAAATAGACTTATTTAAAATAAAGAAATAAAAATAAAAACTTTCCCACCAGCAGGCTTGGGGAAGCTAATAAACTACACTGTGTGCTATGTAGGAAGAGCTGGTCTGCGGTGTGCGCTCCACCTGCGTTCCAAGCTCCCTACTTCTGTATCGAGTAAGACGTGAAAGCGTAGCCCCGCCTTACGCGTGTTGTCATTGGACGTTCTCAAAGGCGCCGCCATCTTCCCACACTTGACAGCTGATATAGGCGAACGGACATACAAGTTCCTCCCCCTCCCGGATTGTAACCAATGGGCACTCCACAATGTTAGGCAAGCATTAGTAAATTAAGAGGGTGAAATGGCCAATATGGCACGCATCAAGCGGAAAACGCCCCAACATTAATAAAACTTGTATCTGTGCGCTAGTCCCAAAACATTTACATGGCAGACAAAAGTATACAGAAGGCATACACCGTATATAATATACAGGTTGTGAGAGAGTGTGTTAACTACCACATACACACAAAGACTTGGTGTTATATCGTTGGTATGCCGGTAGAAGAATTATTAAGTGGCCAATCATGGAATTGCAGCTCAAAGCCACCAAGCTTAAAAAGGCTTAGCCATACCCAGATATTACATGATAAAACTATGTATAAGCAATATCTCAGAGGGTTCCTATAAAAAATGCATGAAGTGCAAAAAATCTCTCTTTATAATTTGAAGGCAATCTACCCAAGAGTGGGAAAACTGCTATATGACCCAGGTGTGCAGATAATGCACGGTATAAAAATCGGCTAGAGCTCAATGAAAAAAGAGAAAGATAAATACAACAGGTCACAATTAGATGAAAGTGCAAGCAGGGGTGCATATCATATCATGTATCCAATGTAAAAAAGGGGTAACCCTACTCACCATAATGTAAGGGCTACCTGTTAGGCCAAATATAAAGTGATATAAAATATATCCTAAAATTTATAATGTGCAAATGATTAGAGACACAAAAATAATAATAAGGTAGCGGAGAGGGCATAAGTAACATATTTAGGGGCAGAGGAGGACCAATATGCAACTCCCTAAAGTGTATACACTTAAATGCATAGGTAATGTACACATTAATAATAATCATACTAAAAAGGCGAGAATGGTCTCTACTAAACCCGGGTGTGCTTGAGTTGAATGATAAGTGGATCAGTAAGTATAACAAAAGGCCCAGCCGTAGACTATAGTTCAAAACATCAGAAGTTGTATATTTGACAAACCCAGCTTTTACCTGGTAAACCTGATAGTGGCTGACCTAGAGACCAGTGAGCATAGCAGATTATATTGATATCTGCATAAACAGGAATGGTAATGTACATGAAGAAAAGAACTAATGTGACTGATGGTAAACTGTTCAGAAGGTATATATGGGAGAACCCCTAATGGCACTCTATGGGGTCAATCATAACTGTCAGGCTGGCTGTTCGGAGTGAGGGGCATTAACCAGAAACTGCACTAGTAGCTGTGTCAAATGATAGTGTGCTGGTTGAGTGTCAAATAAATGGTATAATAAAGCGAAATGACTGAAGACCCATAGGTAACTCTAAGTATATACCCAGACCCTGCTAATTATCAGGTAACAATAAGTCATAGGTTGAGTGGTAGAGTCAGTTGTCACCAATATACTAATCTTGACACAGTCTCCCATCAGCATATCCCCTCTAACTGTTAGGTTGTTAGGTTATAAAGCAGTTTAAATCTATATCCAGATTGAGTCCTTTAGGGGCAAGGGATCCCGGCTGGTATATCCATCTGGTTTCATTCCTCGAAATTAAAGTTTCTTTATTTCCCCCTCTCCAATGATTCTGTACTGGATTAATACCGTAGAATGTGAGTCCACTCGGGTCCCTATGGTGCACTTCATCAAAATGTCTTGATAGATTATGGTTAGGAAATCCCTTTCTAATATTTTTGATATGTTCTCGTAAGCGGACAAACAGAAGACGAGTTGTTCTTCCCACATACTGGAGGTGACAAGGGCACTCAATGACGTATGTGACATGGGCATGTCATTAGTTGCTTTATCTGATATTCCTTATGGTCAGTACATGATTTGAAGGATATTTTCTTCCTCGGTTGCCTCTTACTGACCTTACAAGGTAGACATCTTTGGCACCTGTAAAAACCATTCATGTCGGAAAAGATTTTAATTGATTTAGGAGGGTCTATGACGTTATGTACTAGGTGATTCCTCAAAGTGGGTGCCTTTCTGTACACGAATTTGGGTTTTGCGGGCAAGATTTTAGGATAGGTCAGTATTTCTTCATGATGCGTTCAAAGTATTTGTACTGGCTATTAAACCCAGTTATAAACGTGGAGAATAGCTTGCACATGAGAGACAGAAGCTAAAGTAGCAAATTAAACTGGCTTGACGGAGATGTTTAATAAAAGTACTACCCAAATTTACTACGTTTGGCCAGAAGACTCTGTAGAGGAGGACCCCCCACCTTACGTGGCTGCCAGTTTGGCTTTAAGGGGTCCACGCACAAAAGCAAAAGAATTAGATTACATGGAACACACAAAAGATGAGATGGGCAATATAGTAGAGAGCAGAGGTTTAACAGCCCCATATCAACCTACAAAGAAGGTTTTGGCTCGTATCCTAGAAATAGATGATTGTCATAAATCAAAAGGCACATATGCAAAACTAGATCTCTCTGAACTTAAGGCTTTGACCAGAGAAAGAGAGAGTCTGAATTTCCGGAGCAAACCATAATTTCCAAATTGTGGCAGCAAGATGAAGAGAGAAGAAAGGGAGATGCCACCCCTTCTGCCCCTGGCACAGAGCAATCTGTTGCAGTTTATCCTGTCAGAACCCAATTAGTTTTTGAAGGTAATGCTGTTGACAGTAAGTCTCAAATTAAATGGCATGTACCTTTTAGTCCCCAAGATATGAGAGCCATGTTAGAGGGTTTGGGAGATCCTAGAAAGAATCCAATTGGGTTTGCAAACAACTTAGCGCTGCACAGGAAGCATATGAGGCTTCTGCTACTGACATTCATCAGCTTCTTATTAAAGCAGTGGGAAGCAACATGTCTGACAATATACTTAAAGAATGTGGTGTAGACGTCAAAAATCTAGGTAAGATGGTTAGTGGACAGGAGGTTTGTGAGAAATTGTAGGAAAAATTGCCCCAAATATATGGACAAACCAGACATGCTAAATTTATGAATGCTAAGCAAGGGAAAGAGGAAGCAGCAGGAGCTTATTGGAGGCGGTTAAGCGATATGGCTGAGGAAGCAGGCATTAAAATAGAGGAAGAGAAGGCAGGAGAAACTGCAAGTCCATCTACACAACTGGTGAAACAAAGGTTTCTTGATGGTTTAATACCCCAGTTGAAAGAAAAGTTCACAGCAAGGCCTGAGGCAGGCAATATGTCTATTCGAGATGTCCTGCCTATCCTGTTATCCATAGAAAACAGGATTAACCAAAAAGACAGCAAACCCAAGGTTATGTACATGGGGAAGCAGAGAGGAAGAGGCAAAGGCAATTTCAGAAATCATGGCAATCGGGGACCAATTATATGCTACAATTGTGATGGGGAAGGTCACATAGCCAAATTCTGCCATCTTCCTGACCATAGACTGGAAAAGCGCTTAGAGGCACCTCATGCTGATCACAGTTCTCTGCCAAAAGCAGTGGATCAGGCATAGGAAAATGGCATGCCAGTATCAATCATGTTAAATAGGGGAGACAATGGTCCAGAGGCCAGAGTAAAAGTATTTTTACAAGAACTCTCCTATCCTGGAGGAGAAACAGAATCAACCTGTTTAATCGATACTGGTGCAAGCTGAAGTGTTTTTAATATAGAGGACTTACCTCCAGGATTATTATCTACACATGTTATCTCTGGTGTTGGCCTAACCAGGGCCTCTACTGATTTGGTTGAGTCCAAGCCACTTAAAATCAGGCTAGGACAGCAAACAGAAATTGTCACTAAAGTGTTAGTTTCAGACACAGTTCCTATCAATCTTTTGGGAGCTGACATTTTGAACCAAATTTTAGCAGACATAGACTACACTCCTACAGGAGTCCAAGTGGTAAGTAGTCTGTCAGGAGAAGTTTTAAATTCTGCCTGTGGAGTATTTTTAATCCAAGACTCCACTCCGCCATTTCCACCAGAATTGAAAGTGATTCCCGCTGAATTATGGGCCACCAGCAAATATGATGTAGGTCTGCTGGATTGCACCCCAGTCATGATAAAAATGAAACCAGGAGCCCATCTCCCACAGATTAAACAGTACCCACTGAGTATTGCTCAGACTGAGGGGATAAAGGATCAAATCACTCAACTGAAAGCAGCACGGGTTGTTGTACCAATTAAGTCCCAAGTCAATACAAACCTGTTCCCAATTGAAAAGAAGCCAGACAAGAAGGGTGGGCAGGTGACATACTGCATGATGCATGATTTGAGAGCCATTAACAATATAATTGAGGCAGATACCCCGATCGTGCCCAACCCCCGCACTTTACTAAGTGGAATGCCTGCCTTCAGCACCTGCTTTACAGTGACTGATCTTGCAAATGTTTTCTTTTCTGTGCCCCTGCACCCAGATTGCTGGCACCTTTTTTCATTTACCCATGATGCCCAAAAGTTAGATGGACAAGATTGCCCCAAGGCTGTGTGAGTAGCCCCTCTGAATATATTACTACGTTAAAGCAAGTATTGGACCAATGGTCCCCCTCACACCCAAACACAGTTTTGCTTCAGTACATAGATGATTTGCTTATTTGTTCTGATACAAAAGACATTTGTAGCAGAGAAACAGTAAGCCTTCTCATGTTTCTCTATAACAGTAACAGCAAAGTTAGCAAAGATAAGCTACAATACTGCCAAGAGAAAGTGATTCTCCTGGGTCACTGCATTTCACAGGGAATCCGTCACCTAACCCCAGATCAAGTTAAAACTCTACAAAACTTTGAAAAGCCAAGAAAATGTACGGCAACTACGTGCCTTCCTGGGGTTATTGTAGGGACTGGATTCCAAATGCATCAGAACTTATATAACTTACTCCTCTATATGAGGCTACCACTAGAAACCCTTTCAAACTCACATGGGACGATGAATTGCAGATGAAAGAGCTTATTAAAATTTTGTCTGAAGCTCCCACCATTGGACTTCCTGACTATACTAAGACTTTCTCGTTGTTCTGTCATGAAGTCAATGGATTTACTGCAGGTGTACTCACTCAGCTACACGGAGACAAACAGAGGCCTGTGATGTATTTATGAGCCTCATTAGACCTTGTCATCAAAGGCTCCCCCAGTTGTATGCGAGCCATAGCAGCCTGCATTTTGCTGCTAGACAAAGTAACTGAGCTTGTACTAGATTCTGCTCTGATCCTGTATGTGCCACATGCAGTACAGGAAATCATGAATCAAGTAAATACCAGACATGTGTCTGCCAGTAGATTTGACAAGTACCAGTCTGCTCTTTTTGCTCCATCGAATTTAACAATCAAACGATGTGTTACTTTAAATCCCGCTACTCTTCTTCCTATAATTGATGAGGAAGATGCAACAAATGGTACTGATGTAGAACCTGAAAGTTTTTCTCATGATTGTATGGCTCTGATGGAGGTAGAAAGGGCCTCTGTCACACCAGCAAAAGATGAGCCTTTATCAGATTGTGACACACACTTATTCGTAGATGGTTCCAGATTTTACACTAATGATGGTCAGCCACACACAGGGTTTGCTGTAACCACTACAGACACCATTTTACATCAGGAAGCATTGACACCCCAGATGTCAGCACAGGAAGTGGAGTTGTGTGCTGTAGTCAAAGCGTGTCATCTTCTAGAGCAGGGATATGCAATTAGCGGACCTCCAGCTGTTGCAAAACTACAAGTCCCATCATGCCTCTGCCTCTGGGTGTCATGCTTGTTGCTGTCAGAGTCTTACTATGCATCATGGGACTTGTAGTTCTGCAACAGCTGGAGGTCCGCTAATTGCATATCCCTGTCCTAGAGAATCAAAGGGGAAACAGTTACACTGACAGCAGATATGCATTTGGAATAGCTCACGATTTTGGGCCTTTTTGGAAAGCACGGAACTTCCTGACTAGTGCAGGGAAGCCAGTGAGACATGCAAGACTCATAGACCGGCTATTTGAGGCCTTTCAGAAACCAGCAGAAGTTGCCATCTTGAAGGTAAAAGGACATGCAAGGGGAAATGACATGACAGCCAGAGGAAATGATTTAGTGGACCAAGCAGCAAAGAATGCTGCCCTTATGGCATTTGGAGTCACACCCACTGTAGGGGTTGCCCTGTTAGCGGGGACAGATTCCCCTCATCAAGAGCAGTGGGATGTAGAAACTCTAATTCAGTTGCAGAACCAGGCCCCTGATGAAGAGAAGGATAAGTGGATCAAATGTAATGCTACCCAAAATCAGCAGGGCCTGTGGAGCGCTGACAACAGGTGGTGTCTACCCAGGTGTTTGTACCCAGTTTTAACACAACTGGCACATGGCGTCAATCATCTTGCTAAGGGCGTGATGGTGGCACTTACTGACTGCTATTGGATAGCACCTGGATTTAGTGCATTTGCAGCCAGGTTTTGTGCTTAGTACTAAGTATAAAATTGATGCGCTTTAAATAAATAGTGCACAATATGCTGCTGCGACTAAGCTTAAATCCAGGAATAAAAAATACATACATGTGAATAAAATAGATAAATAATTATGGTGCTAATACATGTGTTAAAATTGCCAAAATAAATCTTCAAATTGGTGATGTGATAGTGAATATAAATAAAATAATAATGACACTCTGAGTACAATGTCCAGATAGAGATAAATAGTGGGGGAAAGTAAAAATAATTAAACAGTTCCTTCCCTTAATCCAGATTGATTGACTCACTGGGTTAGATCGTTTGTCTCAGGATATTTAGTTTTTCTTGCATCCCACTTCAGCCATACTACTGCTGGTAATTCAGCTCTCGGGATAAAGGTTTTATGCAAAGCAAGCAAAGAAAAAATAGATCATTGTGCAGTGAACTTACTAGATAGTGCACAAGCAAAACAGGGACAAGAGATACACTCACAAACTCCCGGTCTATTAGAAGCATTCAAATATGCAGATTGCAGTCAGCCGCTGTGGACCAAGCTTCCCATAGAGAAACAGCTGCTGTTAACCTTCAGGTGTATTGCAGCAATGAACGTCCTAAGCTCCTCCCACGCGTTACATCACTGACACGTGACTTTTTCAAGGATTTTCAAGGTTTTGTGCTTCATGTCTCACTTGTGCTCTGTACAATGCAGGGAGGCCTGTCCATGTTCCCCAAAAGCATTCTCCTAAGCCAGATTTCCCTTTCCAAAGAATTCAAATAGAACACATTCAGATGCCCAGAATAGGCACCTATGAGTTCGCTTTAGTGTGTATTGACATGTTCTCAGGTTTGCCCAGAGCTGGCCAGTAGCTAAAGCAAATGCAAAGACAACAGCAAGGAAAATTTTGAATGAAATAGTTTGTAGATATGGAGTTCCTGAAACAATTGAGAGTGACAGAGGAACCCATTTTACTGGGGAAGTAATGAAAGAGGTAATGGAAGCCCTTCACATACAGCAAGCTTTCCATACACCTTATCATCCACAAAGTAGTGGTAAAGTTGAGAGACTTAATGAAATTTTGAAAAACAGATGTGCAAAAATTAAAGCAGATACAGGAAAAGGATGGATGGAAGCTTTGCCATTAGCCCTATATTCTGTATGAACTACCCCTAAACAACCACATGGGCTGTCCCCCTATGAGATTTTATTTGGAGGGCCACCCAAAACAGGGCTATATTTTCCCCAACAGTTGCAGGCTTCTCACTCTAATCTGTTAGAATATGTTCAGATTTTGCAAAGAACATTGAATAAAATACATGAAGGTGTTTATAAATCTATCCCCGACCCAGATTCTGTTTCAGGTATTTACAGAATCCAACCAGGTGACTGGGTGATGGTCAAGCGACACGCCAGAAAGCCGCTAGAACCAAAATTTGACGGACCACATTTGGTGCTTTTGACAACCGGTTCCGCTGTCAAGTTGGAAGGAAAGCCCACCTGGATTCACGCCAGTCACTGCAAGAAAATCCTGAAGTGATGATATCCTTTGAAAAGATGATGATGATGTTTCTTTTCTTTTTGTTGTTTGTGAGAACTGAGACATGGAAAAATAACCCTTTCATCCAAATGTTAAAATTGTATGCAACCCATAGCAACGCTAGTAACTGCTGGGTGTGTTCTCACTTACATCCCCAAACAGGAACAATACCCATGATAGCAATGCCTCTCAACTTCACTGATCTAAACAGGACCAGAATAAATGGCTCATGCATTTTCTCCACAGCTAATGAGCACAGATCAGTAACTTTGATGGTTTCAAAACAGATAAACACTCCACAGATTTGTTTAAACATTACATGCCCGTTTAACACTAAATGTACACGGTTGGGCAATTCAGATTGCACCGGAGCAAAAATTACAGTTTATGGAGGAAACTATGGTCAATATTATTATATGCCAGATCCAGAACTAAATACAACCCTTTATAGTACAAATTGCTCACATTTTCCAATATGTGAAAATATCGGTTACCTGATGTCACGGAACGTCCCACACTCCGCTTGAGTGCTTCCGTCATATACCACTTCCTCCAAGTCTGTATTCAGATATCAGATATTCCAACCTCTCTGAGCACAAAACAAGGCGACACTTGCTTGTTGCTAACATGGACTCACTTTATTCAGAACCAGAATACAGTCTTATATACAGGAGAAGACGAGGTTCCACCCTCCTGCTCATATTACTCTAACAATACAAACGTAACCTAATTAACCTAATTAACATGAGCTAATTAACTAATCTTTTATACAGCCTAGGTGACAGAGACATGACCTTTTGCCCAGACTGAGTTAATTATCACAGGACATTTCCTCACAATAGCAGCAGCTCCAATAGGAGTCGTCCCGTCCCCTACATTGTATAGAGGACAATGTGATCAGCTCATTCAATTAACATAAACACAGGTAGCTGGAGTTGATGACACCAGCATCTCCTCACAGTATGTGTCCCAACAGTATAATTCAGTCTTATCAGCAGGGGGCTGCTGGAGGAATCCCCCCTCCCTCTTCAGGGACACAAATCCACAGCAAGGAGTCCCCAACAGAATCAAACAACATACAATATATACACGACTGAGTCCGATTAGTACAGTTCAGACTGTATTTCTAATTCACCTCACAAAGAGTATTGTTCTATTGAAAACCCAGGGCCCATAATCAAAAGGCAAGAGGCTTGCATTCAGTCCTCTCCAACAGCCTCTGTCCCGGCTAGATCTGTCACATTTCTCCCATTTCGGCAGGAGACTAACACAGGAGGAGACCCCAGACGGGTTGACTCCGAAGTTAGTCCATAGTTCCAGTCTTCTACTGCCTGTACCCACACAGTACCCCAAAGAAATTGTTCCAAACAGAGTATTACTCACCCAGCCAACCTCTGCCTCTCTCAGAGAACATATCCGCCGCTGGGGAGAGGCCTGGACTGGCCCTTCTCCCTGGAGTCCTTTCTGCCGCTGGAGAGAAGACAGGGTGACTGGGCTCACTCTGTCATGCTGTTGGGGATCTGGGCCAACTGCCCAGCATCCCTGGGGTATACAGGTGGAGACTGAAGTCCCATCCACCTTCACAGGAAATCCATCCTCTGTTAGTTGAGGGCAGAGTCCAGCAGTCCTCGACCCTGTTGCCAGCCCTTCTGCTGGAAACCCCACACCATCTGTTCCGGCTAACTGTTGGGGAGGGAGGCCGACTGCCCCGCCTCCCTGGAACTCTGTAGTTGTTGCCGGTGCTGGGCAGAGGTTGGTAACACTCTGCCCTGTTGCCAGCACTTCTGCTGGGGACTCTGCATCCTCCGCTCCGGCTAACCGTTGGGGCAGGAGGCTGGCTTTCTTTTCCATTCCCTCATCTGGTTGCTTGGACGACATGTCTATGGTACTGTCTCCCAGGAGCACTGATCTTTGCTGGGTAGGGAAGGCCGCTTCCTCCACCCTGGCCAACTCTTGGTGAGGGACAACACACACCTCCTCTCCCTTCTCCCCCTGTATCTGCTGCTGGGAAGTGATTGCCACCTTCTCATCCTGGGCCTCCGAAACTGCCACAGGTGTGGGGCAGAGGTCTTGGACCCTCTGTCCGGTTGCCAGCACTTCTGCTGGAGAAGTTTGTTGTAACTCCACAGATACTGCTTTTGGTGCTGGGCAGAGCACAGTGAAGTTTGGCCCTAATACCAGCTCTTCTGCTGGAGGCTCATCAGGTTGTTCATCCTCAGCAGAAAAGTCTATTAAATCCCCTATCTCTATAACTGGTGTCTGGGGATAGAGGTTCACCATCTCCTGTCCATGGAACCCAGAAGATGTTATCAGTGCTGGACAGAGGTTAGCAGAACTCTGCCCTGTGGTCAGCACTTCAGGTTTGGGGACAACAATCTTCAGATTTTCCACTGCCGATTCTCTGACATGCAGCTGAACGTGTTCTAGCAGTTTCCTGTATGCCCTTTCCAGATGCTGTTCCTTCCTTAGCAAATGGTCCAGATCTGGTTTGAGCTCTGAGACCCCTGCAAGATTGAGCATAGCCTCTCTATATTCTCGCAGGTCCTCAAGGTCAGGATCCCCTTCATCACCAAACATAAAATGATCTGTAAGGCTCTCCCACAGCAATCAAGGGCCTCCAAAGTCATATCCCTCCGGAGAGCATTCTGTTGTCTCCCCTAAATATCCCTGCTCTGCGTGCCATTGCAGAGCCCGATAACGATTGTCCAGCTCTATCTCCTGATGGACCAGCCTGTCCAACTCAGTCACCCATTGCTCCTGGGGCCGCTCTACCAGGAATGCCATCCGCAATGCCCGTTGGTCACTGGCCCATTGCTCTTGGGTTGGAAAGCACTTGCACTGTTTTATACCAGTGAGCTGGAGGGCTCCAATCCAGAGCTCCACCCGAATCTGCTGCCTGAGCTCCAGGTATTCATCCTCAGACACAGTCCTGGTGTATGTTGAAAGGATGATCCGCAGCAGCCCCGGGAACTCTAATGCCAGGTCCATATCTCCGCTGGGGTGACTGAAGTCTGCTATGCTGATCTTGGATCCAGTTGGAGGTTTGGATGTCCCAGACTGCAGGAAGCTTTCCCGCTGCTTGCCACCAATGTCACGGAACGTCCCACACTCCGCTTGAGTGCTTCCGTCATATACCACTTCCTCCCAGTCTGTATACAGATATCAGATATTCCAACCTCTCTGAGCACAAAACAAGGCGACACTTGCTTGTTGCTAACATGGACTCACTTTATTCAGAACCAGAATACAGTCTTATATACAGGAGAAGACGAGGTTCCACCCTCCTGCTCATATTACTCTAACAATACAAATGTAACCTAATTAACCTAATTAACATGAGCTAAATAACTAATCCTTTATACAGTCTAGGTGACTGAGACATGACCTTTTGCCCAGACTGAGTTAATTATCACAGGACATTTTCTCACAATAGCAGCAGCTCCAATAGGAGTCGTCCCGTCTCCTGCATTGTATAGAGGACAATGTGATCAGCTCATTCAATTAACATAAACACAGGTAGTTGGAGTTGATGACACCAGCATCTCCTCACAGTATGTGTCCCAACAGTATAATTCAGTCTTATCAGCAGGGGGCTGCTGGAGGAATCCCCCCTCCCTCTTCAGGGACACAAATCCCAAATGACCACAGCAAGGAGTCCCCAACAGAATCAAACAACATACAATATAAACATATATACACGACTGATTCCGATTAGTACAGTTCAGACTGGATTTCTAATTCACCTCACAAAGAGTATTGTTCCATTGAAAATCCAGGGCTCATAATCAAAAGGCAAGAGGCTTGCATTCAGTCCTCTCCAACAGCCTCTGTCCTGGCTAGATCTGTCACGCCTGAGATTCCATGTTATTGCTTCCAGTTTTTTAGGAGCAGGTATACCATCCATACATAGAGGGTTATATTATATATGTGGAAATAAAGCTTACGCCTGGCTTCCTACTAATGTTACAGGAACATGTAATATTGGGAAGTTAGCACCTGCTTTGGCTGTTCACAAAGATACAGTGTGATCAGATCAAAGTCCAGAATACCCTTTAGTGTTCAAAAGAGAGCTGTTCACTGAAGGTGACATGGCATGGTCATGGTTACCTTCCTGGACAGGATGGGGAATTGAAACAATGAAAAGAATAAATAATTACACTAGAATTGTAGATGAGATTATTAACCTTACTACCACTGATTAGGGATGAGCCGAACACCCCCCGGTTCGGTTCGCACCAGAACCTGCGAACGGACCGAAAATTTGCACGAACGTTAGAACCCCATTGACGTCTATGGGACTCGAACGTTCGAAATCAAAAGTGCTCATTTTAAAGGCTAATTTGCATGGTATTGTCCTAAAAAGGGTTTGGGGACCCGGGTCCTACCCCAGGGGACATGTATTAATGCAAAAAAAACTTTTAAAAACGGCCGTTTTTTCGGGAGCAGTGATTTTAATGATGGTTAAAGTAAAAAAAAAAAGTGAAATATTCCTTTAAATATGGTACCTGGGGGGTGTCTATAGTATGCCTGTAAAGTGGCGCGTGTTTCCCGTGTTTAGAACAGTCCCTGCACCAAATGTCATTTTTAAAGGAAAAAAATCTCATTTAAAACTGCTTGCGGGTTTAATGTAATGTTGGGTCCTGGCAATATGGAAGAAAATCAGTGAGACAAACGGCATGGGTACGCCACAGTCCATTACCAGGCCCTTTGGGTCTTGTATGGATATTAAGGGGAACCCCGCACCCAAATTAAAATAAGGAAAGGTGTGGGGCCACCAGGCCCTATATACTCTGAACAGCAGTATACAGGCGGTGCAAACAAGACAGGGACTGTAGGTTTGTTGTTAAGTAGAATCTGTTTGTAATTTTGAACAGGTACATTTTTAACGTGTTTAGCTCCAGCCAAAAAATCTTTTTTAAGCTTTTTGGAAAACATAGGGAAGGGTTATCACCCCTGTGATATTTGTTTTGCTGTCTGTCCTCCTCTTCAGAAGATTTCACCTCACTTTTTGTCCCAATGACAAATGTTTTTTGAAAATTTGGGGTTTTTTTGTGGAACAAGGATTGGAAAGCATCAGTGGAAAGGAGAAATGTTTTTCCCATATTAACTCTTAGAGGAGAGAATTTCCCTTCCTAGGGGTAGATTTCATCTTACTTCCTGTTGTCTCCTTCCGTTTGCAAGTAGGAGTCGTTTGTAAGTTAGATGTTTGAAAGTAGGGGCCTGCCCTATATACTCAGCAGAAATTTGGGCCTTAGGTGTTGTTGTGGCCACAACGCTGTAAGCCCTCACAGTGCCCTGCTGTGAAATATTAGATCAAGAATTGTAATTACATGCCCCTGTTGAACAGGGGCAGAAAAACTGGGCCTTTGGTGGTGGTGGTGCCACAACACTGCAACCCCTCACAGACACTCTAGTTGGAACGCAGGAACGAGCCCTGCTGCAAAGTATTGCATCAAAAATTGTAATTACACTCCCCTGTTAAACAGGGGCAGAAAAATTGGGCCTTAGGCACTGGTGCTGGTGCCACAACACTGCAACCCCTCACAGATACTCTAGTTGGAATGCTGAAATGAGCCCTGCTGCAAAGTATTGCATCAAAAATTGTAATTACACGCCCCTGTTAAACAGGGGCAGAAAAATTGGGCCTTAGGCACTGGTGCTGGTGCCACAACACTGCAACCCCTCACAGATACTCTAGTTGGAATGCTGAAATGAGCCCTGCTGCAAAGTATTGCATCAAAAATTGTAATTACACGCCCCTGTTAAACAGGGGCTGAAAAATTGTGCCTTAGGCACTGGTGGTGGCGCCCAGATCCAAAAATGTTCTTACAAGCTATCAGCGTGATCATTGAGGAGGAAGAGGATAATTACTCAGGGATAGTCACTCAGCATCAGCATAGGCAGTCTTTGAAGGAATCTGAGATTTCAAAAAAAAATATTCGGTTACATCAGCATCAGGTGCTTGGTAGCTGGTGGTGATCCAAGACTGATTCATTTTTATGAAGGTCAGTCGATCGACCGAGTCGGTGGACAGACGCACCCTGTGATCGGTTACGAAGCCTCCAGCAGCACTGAATGTGCATCCCGAAAGAACGCTGGATGCAGGACAGGCCAGTAGCTCAACTGCATACTGTGCAAGCTCTGGCCAGTGATCCATCCTCAAGACCCAGTAACCCAGAGGATTTTCGGTGGGAAAGGTGTCCAAGTCTGATCTTGCCCCTAGGTATTCCTGCACCATGTAAAACAGACGCTGGCGATGGTTGCTGGAACCAATCATACCTTGGGGCTGCGGACCAAAAAATTGTCTGAACGCATCGGTCAGACGGCCACCTTCTCCACCGCTCCTTCTTTGACTGACCAAAGCCTCAGCAACACGTTGTCCAGAAACAGGAGTTTGTAACCTCCCATTCTCTGGGAACGCGTTGCACAGACCTTTCTGCAAGGCCTCCCGAAGATGTTTCATCCTCTGCTCCCTCTGCGATGGCAAGATAAGGTCCGCAACCTTACCCTTGTAACGTGGATCAAGGAGGGTTGCCAGCCAGTATTGGTCCTTCTCATTGATACCACGAATACGAGGATCCTTACGCAGGCTTTGCAGGATCAGGGAGGCCATGCATCGTAGGTTTGCTGAGGCATTCGGTCCGGAGACTTCTGGGTCACTAAGGACGACATGGTCCGCAGCCACCTCCTCCCAGCCACGTACAAGTCCATGTGTTTCTTGGGACTGATCCCTTAAAGACTGCTGCTGATGCTGAGTGCCAGGCTCCACCTCTATACTGACACAATCTTCCTCCTCCTCCTCCTCGTCCTGTTCCTGTGTAATCGGCGGGCACGCAGGAACACTGTCTGGATAAAGGAGGCCTTGAGAGCTAAGGAAGTCCTCCTCTTCCTGCCTCTGTTCTGTCTCAAGTGCCCTGTCCATTATTCCACGCAGCGTGTGCTCCAACAGGTGGACAAGGGGGACAGTGTCACTGATGCATGCACTGTCACTGCTCATCATCCTCGTGACCTCCTCAAATGGTGACAGGACAGTGCATGCATCCCTGATCATGGCCCACTGGCGTGGGGAAAAAAAAACAAGCTCCCCTGACCCTGTCCTGGTGCCATAGTCGCACAGGTACTCATTGATGGCCCTCTGTTGCGTGTGCAGCTGCTGCAGCATGGCCAACGTTGAGTTCCACCTGGTGGGCATGTCACAGATTAGGCGGTTCTTGGGCAGGTTAAACTCCTTTTGGAGGTCCGTCAGCCGAGCACTGGCATTATATGACTGGCGGAAATGCACACAGACTTTCCTGGCCTGCCTCAGGACATCCTGTAAGCCCGGGTACCTGCCCAAAAACCGCTGCACCACCAAGTTAAGGACGTGAGCCAAACAGTGCACATGGGTCATTTGTCCCTGTCGGAGGGCAGAAAGGAGGTTGGTGTCATTGTCGCAAACCACCATTCCTGCCTTAAGTTGGCGTGGCGTCAACCACCTCTGAACCTGCCCCTGCAAAGCTGACAGAACCTCTGCCCCAGTGTGACTCCTGTCCCCCAAGCACACCAGCTCAAGCACCGCATGGCATCTTTTGGCCTGCATACTTGTGTAGCCCCTTGAATGGCTACGGAGCACCTCTGGTTCCGAGGACAAAGCACAGGAAGAGGCCATGGAGGAAGAAGAAGAGGAGGGGGTGGAGGAGAGAGGTGTGTCACAATCATTAGCATTTTGGAGGCGTGGTGGCGGAACAACCTTCCCAGCTGCCAGCAGAGTCACCCAATGCGCCGTGAAACTTAGGTAATGTCCCTGTCCATGCCTGCTGGACCATGAGTCAGCGGTAATATGCACCTTACCGCTAACCGCCCTGTCCAGCGAGGCATGGGCATTGCCTTCCACATGCCGGTAGAGAGCCGGAATCGCCTTCCGTGAGAAAAAGTGGCATTTGGGTACCTGCCACTGAGGAACCGCACATTCCACAAACTCGTGGAAGGGGGCAGAGTCTACCAACTGAAAAGGCAGCAGTTGAAGTGCTAGCAATTTTGCCAAGCTAGCATTCAACCGCTGCGCATGTGGATAGCTGGGAGCAAACTTCTTTCGGCGGGGCAGCAGCTGGGGCAGGGAAATTTGCCTGGTACAATCTGACGTCGGTGTACCAAAAGCAGATTGCCCACAAGTACTTGGCTGTGACACACCTAATTCTACACCTTCATTCCTCTCAGTGCAGGTCTCAGAGAGGACTGAAGGTATAGTGGGGTTGGAGATCACAGCTGATGAGGAGCAAGGAGAGGTCCGCTTTGTTCTTTGGTGTGGGTCTTTTAGATACGCTTGCCAACAAACTGCATGGCAGGTCAACATACGTCTGGTCAAGCATGTGGTACCCAAGCGGGAGATGTTTTGGCCACGCGAGATACGCTTGAGACATATACGTTGAAAATAGCAGCGGTGCGATCTGATGCACTCGTCTCAAAAAAGGCCCACACCAAAGAACTTTTTAAATAACGCACAGACACTGCAGCGCCCTGCACATGTGGAGCTTTGGGGTGTGATGCAGTCAATGTGCTGCCCTTAGGCTGGCCCCTGGAGGGCATGCTGCCTCGTTGGTGATGTGCCGCCTCTTCCTCCTCTTCCTAACACCTATCAGGCACCCACGTTGAGTCAGTGACCTCATCATCCCCTCCCTCCTCATCACTGTAGCAAACCTGGCAGTATGCTGCAGCACGGGGAGCATGACTGCCAGATTGCTGTCCTTCTTGGGCACCCCCTCTGTCCGTGCTCATGTTACTGCCTTCATCGAGCTCAGTATCATCATCAGAGCCTTCCAAACGCTGGGCATCCTCCTGGAGCATGTACCCAACACTGTGGTCAAACAGTTCGAGGGACTCCTCAGGAGGACATGGTGGGGCTAGGGAAGGAGTCACTGATGACATTGAGCCGAGGAAAGAGGCCGCTGCTTTCCCAGACAAAGTACCCTGGGCATGGGTGAGAGAGGATGAGGAGGATGAGGACGGCTTGGTCATCCACTCGACCAAGTCTTCCGCATGTTGCGGCTCAACACGGCCAAGCGTGTCCCACAGCCACATGTACTGATACTGCAGCTAGCAAAATCAGCTGCCTGCCTGTAGTATGAGAACACCACCAACCTTCTACAGGTAGCTTTAGCTGAACACTGTGAGGTCAACGCACCCCACTAACTTGTAGGTTTAGCTGAACACTGTGAGGTGGACGCACCACACTAAGTTGTAGGTTTAGCTGAACACTTTGAGCAGGACGCACCCCACTAACTTGTAGGTTTAGCTGAACACTGTGAGCAGGACACACCCCACTAACGTGTAGGTTTAGCTGAACACTGTGAGCAGGATGCACTGCACTAACTGTAAATAGTCTAGCTGCCTGACTGTGGTACTAATAGGATCAAAAGAACACTAGCAATTTTCTTCAGGTAGCTGTAAATACTGTAACAAGACAAGCCTGCCTGTCAGTAAGAAGATAACAGGAACGGATCTAGCTGAACACTGTGAGCAGGATGCACCCCACTAACTTGTAGGTTTAGCTGAACACTGTGAGCAGGACGCACCCCACTAGCTTGTAGGTTTAGCTGAACACTGTGAGCAGGACGCACCCCACTAACTTGTAGGTTTAGCTGAACACTGTGAGCAGGACGCACCCCACTAACTTGTAGGTTTAGCTGAACACTGTGAGCAGGACGCACCCCACTAACTTGTAGGTTTAGCTGAACACTGTGAGCAGGACGCACCCCACTAACTAGTAGGTTTAGCTGAACACTGTGAGCAGGACGCACCCCACTAACTGTAAATAGTCTATCTGCCTGACTGTGGTACTAATAGAATCAAAAGAACACCAGTAATTTTCTTCAGGTAACTGTAAATACTGTAACAAGACAAGCCTGCCTGTCAGTAAGAAAATAACAGGAACGGATCTAGCTGAACACTGTGAGCAGGACGCATCCCACTAACTTGTAGGTTTAGCTGAACACTGTGAGCAGGACGCACCCCACTAACTTGTAGGTTTAGCTGAACACTGTGAGGTGGACGCACCACACTAACTTGTAGGTTTAGCTGAACACTGTGAGCAGGACGCACCCCACTAACTTGTAGGTTTAGCTGAACACTGTGAGCAGGACGCACCCCACTAACTTGTAGGTTTAGCTGAACACTGTGAGGTGGATGCACCCCACTAACTTGTAGGTTTAGCTGAACACTGTGAGGTGGACACACCACACTAGCTTGTAGGTTTAGCTGAACACTGTGAGCAGGACGCACCCCACTAACTTGTAGGTTTAGCTGAACACTGTGAGCAGGATGCACCCCACTAACTTGTAGGTTTAGCTGAACACTGTGAGCAGGACGCACCCCACTAACTGTAAATAGTATAGCTGCCTGACTGTGATACTAATAGGATCAAAAGAATACCAGCAATTTTCTTCAGGTAGCTGTAAATACTGTAACAAGACAAGCCTGCCTGTCAGTAAGAAGATAACAGGAACGGATCTAGCTGAACACTGTGAGCAGGACGCACCCCACTAACTGTAAATAGTCTAGCTGCCTGACTGTGGTACTAATAGGATCAAAAGAACACCAGCAATTTTCTTCAGGTAGCTGTAAATACTGTAACAAGACAAGCCTGCCTGTCAGTAAGAAAATAACAGGAACGGATCTAGCTGAACACTGTGAGCAGGACGCACCCCACTAACTTGTAGGTTTAGCTGAACACTGTGAGCAGGACGCACCCCACTAACTTGTAGGTTTAGCTGAACACTGTGAGGTGGACGCACCACACTAACTTGTAGGTTTAGCTGAACACTGTGAGCAGGACGCACCCCACTAACTTGTAGGTTTAGCTGAACACTGTGAGCAGGACGCACCCCACTAACTTGTAGGTTTAGCTGAACACTGTGAGCAGGATGCACCCCACTAACTTGTAGGTTTAGCTGAACACTGTGAGCAGGACGCACCCCACTAACTGTAAATAGTATAGCTGCCTGACTGTGGTACTAATAGGATCAAAAGAACACCAGCAATTTTCTTCAGGTAGCTGTAAATACTGTAACAAGACAAGCCTGCCTGTCAGTAAGAAGATAACAGGAACGGATCTAGCTGAACACTGTGAGCAGGATGCACCCCACTAACTGTAAATAGTCTAGCTGCCTGACTGTGGTACTAATAGGATCAAAAGAACACCAGCAATTTTCTTCAGGTAGCTGTAAATACTGTAACAAGACAAGCCTGCCTGTCAGTAAGAAAATAACAGGAATGGATCTAGCTGAACACTGTGAGCAGGACGCACCCCACTAACTTGTAGGTTTAGCTGAACACTGTGAGCAGGACGCACCCCACTAACTTGTAGGTTTAGCTAAACACTGTGAGGTGGACGCACCACACTAACTTGTAGGTTTAGCTGAACACTGTGAGCAGGACGCACCCCACTAACTTGTAGGTTTAGCTGAACACTGTGAGCAGGACGCACCCCACTAACTTGTAGGTTTAGCTGAACACTGTGAGGTGGACGCACCCCACTAACTTGTAGGTTTAGCTGAACACTGTGAGGTGGACACACCACACTAGCTTGTAGGTTTAGCTGAACACTGTGAGCAGGACGCACCCCACTAACTTGTACGTTTAGCTGAACACTGTGAGCAGGATGCACCCCACTAACTTGTAGGTTTAGCTGAACACTGTGAGCAGGACGCACCCCACTAACTTGTAGGTTTAGCTGAACACTGTGAGCAGGATGCACCCCACTAACTTGTAGGTTTAGCTGAACACTGTGAGCAGGACGCACCCCACTAACTGTAAATAGTATAGCTGCCTGACTGTGGTACTAATAGGATCAAAAGAACACCAGCAATTTTCTTCAGGTAGCTGTAAATACTGTAACAAGACAAGCCTGCCTGTCAGTAAGAAGATAACAGGAACGGATCTAGCTGAACACTGTGAGCAGGACGCACCCCACTAACTGTAAATAGTCTAGCTGCCTGACTGTGGTACTAATAGGATCAAAAGAACACCAGCAATTTTCTTCAGGTAGCTGTAAATACTGTAACAAGACAAGCCTGCCTGTCAGTAAGAAAATAACAGGAACGGATCTAGCTGAACACTGTGAGCAGGACGCACCTCACTAACTTGTAGGTTTAGCTGAACACTGTGAGCAGGACGCACCCCACTAACTTGTAGGTTTAGCTGAACACTGTGAGGTGGACGCACCACACTAACTTGTAGGTTTAGCTGAACACTGTGAGCAGGACGCACCCCACTAACTTGTAGGTTTAGCTGAACACTGTGAGCAGGACGCACCCCACTAACTTGTAGGTTTAGCTGAACACTGTGAGGTGGACGCACCCCACTAACTTGTAGGTTTAGCTGAACACTGTGAGGTGGACGCACCCCACTAACTTGTAGGTTTAGCTGAACACTGTGAGGTGGACACACCACACTAGCTTGTAGGTTTAGCTGAACACTGTGAGCAGGACGCACCCCACTAACTTGTACGTTTAGCTGAACACTGTGAGCAGGATGCACCCCACTAACTTGTAGGTTTAGCTGAACACTGTGAGCAGGACGCACCCCACTAACTGTAAATAGTATAGCTGCCTGACTGTGGTACTAATAGGAACAAAAGAACACCAGCAATTTTCTTCAGGTAGCTGTAAATACTGTAACAAGACAAGCCTGCCTGTCAGTAAGAAGATAACAGGAACGGATCTAGCTGAACACTGTGAGCAGGACGCACCCCACTAACTTGTAGGTTTAGCTGAACACTGTGAGCAGGACGCACCCCACTAACTTGTAGGTTTAGCTGAACACTGTGAGCAGGACGCACCCCACTAACTTGTAGGTTTAGCTGAACACTGTGAGGTGGACACACCCCACTAACTTGTAGGTTTAGCTGAACACTGTGAGCAGGACGCACCACACTAACTTGTAGTTTTAGCTGAACACTGTGAGCAGGAAGCACTGCACTAACTGTAAATAGTCTAGCTGCCTGACTGTGGTACTAATAGGATCACAAGAACACCAGTAATTTTCTTCAGGTAGCTGTATATACTGTAACAAGACAAGCCTGCCTATCAGTAAGAAGATAACAGGAACGGATCTAGATGAACACTGTGAGCAGGACGCACTGCACTAACTGTAAATAGTCTAGCTGCCTGACTGTGGTACTAATAGGATCAAAAGAACACCAGTAATTTTCTTCAGGTAGCTGTAAATACTGTAACAAGACAAGCCTGCCTGTCAGTAGGAAGATAACAGGAATGGATCTAGCTAAGCTGAATACAGTGTATATATATATATATGCAACACCTGGGATGCATATATATACACAATACGCTGTAAGTGCAGCTAACTGACTGACTGTTCTGCCTAATCTATCTAACTCAAATCAAATGTCACTGTCTGTCTCTCTCTCTCTCTCTTTCTCTCTCTCTCTCAATGAACGCCGGAACACACACTACACAGGGCCACCGTGCAGGCGGCCTTATATAGTGTGGGGCGTGTACTAAATCCCCTGAGCCATAATTGGCCAAAGCCTCCTTGGCTTTGGCCAATTACGGCTCTCTGTTCAGACGGCGCTGTGATTGGCAAGCATGCGGGTCATAGTGCATGCTTGGCCAATCATCAGCCAGCAATGCACTGCGATGCCACAGTGAATTATGGGCCGTGACGCGCCACACGAATTTGGCGCGAGCGGCCCATATCGCTCGCAATTCGGCGAACGGGAGAACAGACGATGTCGATTGGTTTGACTCGAACACGAAGCTCATCCCTACCACTGATATAGGTTTATTAAGTGAAGAAATGGCTAAGCTTAAAAAGTAGTATTAGAGCACAGATTAACGCTAAATGATCTCACTGCAGATCAAGGTGGGATGTGTAAGGTATTTCACACTGACTGTTGTATATACATTTCTGATAATGAGGACATTATTAAAGGGCATCTTGCTAAGATAAGAGAACTACAGAATATTGCTAAAGATGGATGGAACCCCTTTCAGGGTTTAGGAGGTTTTGGTGACTTTTTATATGGCATAGCAACATGGTTACAGAAACATTGTGATGTTCCTATTTCTCATATTTGTTATTTACTTCCTCATCAGGCTGTGCCTCTGTGTGACTACCCGCTGTACCAACAAATGGTCCACCAGCCCTGATGAACCCATTATTGTGAGAAAGCTAGGAGAGAGCTGAACAGGACGCCGTCTCTCTGCGCCAATGTAACAGGAGTTACCAGCAATCGGCTGAATGTAACGCGGAGAAGAATGGTGTCAAATAAAAACAAAAGGAGGGAAATGACATGGACATTCACTGTACTGTTCATTTAAGCACAAGAGACTCCATTTTGTTCTCACTGTTGAAATGTGTTCTGTAACCTTCACCTCATACACAGACACATCTCCTACTAAACGCTCTCTACTCCCCCCCTCCCTTCTCAATGTTTTATTTTTGCAATTGTTCTATTCGCCAGCTTTTATGAATATATTTCTATTTGTTAGTTTTTAATAACATCTCACACCACCCCTTTCTTATCTATGTATAAAATAACATGTAATAATAAATTTTGACACTGAACGGACATTTTAAACACAGTGATTGAGTCCTGTGAATCTGTTCCTGCAGCTGCAGTATTAACTGTTTTAGAGTCCCAATCAGAAATCAGTCATAACATTGTGTACCATTGGCATACAATATATCTGTATATATATGCATTACAGTTTACTTGTGTATTAGCACCTTGTCCCCATGTTGATGAGGACAAGGGCCTCTTCCCGACTACCTTGGCCGTTGGTAGTCGGGGTCTGCGTGCGGAGGGCTCTCTGGCCTCTTCTCTCGATGTCCGGTTCTTCTTCCGGGCTCCTCTGATATCTTCTGTGGCTCTTTTGCTACTGGTGGCCCGGTCTTGTGCATCATGTCCCGGGACTGTGACATCATAAGGGGCAGGGTCACTGGGTGACCGCACCCGGTGACCACGCCCCAAGCCTATATAAGTCATCGCGCACCGCTCACACAGCATTACAACGGGAGACAGCGTTGTGTCAACATCCAAAGAAGAGAAAAAGGAACAAGACGGTGAAGACCGGGCCACCGCTAGCAAAAGAGCGGCAGAAGATAGCGGAGGAGCCTGGCAGAAGAACCGGATGCCGGGAGAAGAGGCCGGAGAGCGGGAGAAGAAGCAGACACCGGGAGAAGAGGCCTGAGAGAGTAGAGAAGTTGGAAGAAGACCTCCGAATTCGGAAGAAGACCCCCGGAGCTGCCTAATAAATTAGTTTTAAAACCTGTCTAGTGTGTTTTTTTATTGACACTTTTTCCCCCAGGTGAATGGTTAGGGTTTCGATGTACCCCATACTCATTCACATAGGGCGGGGGGCTGGGATCTGGGGCCCCCCTATTAAAGGGGGCTCCCGGATTCCGATAAGCCCTCCGCCCGCAGACCCCGACAACAAATGGCCAGGGTTGTTGGGAGGAGGCCCTTGTCCTCATCAACATGGGGACAAGGTGCTTTGGGGCCCCCCTGCCCCAAAGCGTCCACCCTCCATGTTGAGGGCATGCGGCCTGGTACAGTTCAGGAGGGGGGGCGCTCGCTCTTCCCCACCCCCTTTCCTGACCGGCCGGACTGCATGCTCGGATAAGGGTCTAGTATGGATTTTGGGGGGCCCCCATGCTGATTTTTCGGTGTAAGGGGTTCCCCTTAGAATCCATACCAGACCCAAGGGCCTGGAGTGCCCCTGGGGGGGAAACCAATGCCTTTTTTTATTTAAAATTTGGCGTGGCATTCCCCCTCATGATTCATACCAGACAGCTGTCAGCACTGCCTGTCGCTCATCACGAAAGGAAAAAACAGTTTTCTTTTCCTGATGAGCGAGCCAGCTCAGCACTGGCTCCCGCGACGGGACTCCCAGTTGTCAAATCTCGCCAATAACAGCGGTGAGATTGACACAATATCGGGGTCACCTACTGTATAGTGATGTTTAAGGCCACCTCCCCTCTCGGCTTGAATGACATGGTTAGCTATCATCCCTTCTTAGAAGGGTTTTCATCAGTGGACTGTGAAAAATAAAAAATAATAACTAATAAAAAATACAATAATCCTCCAATTGGGATATGCATGCCATACACAATATTACTCACCCATCACTTATTTTATTTCTCAGAAATATTTGTTTATTTATTTGATCCCTTACTCTGAGTAGTTTAGTGGCATGAAATTTATCATTTTAAAATCATTGTTTTGGGTTTGGCATGCATGGGAACTGAAAAGCTTCCCCTCCCTTTAAGTTCAATGGTATATTGCACCATAATGCACTCAGAATCAGAATTAGAATATGCTGTGTAAGAAATATTGAATAGAGAATGCTTTGTAACAATGGATTTGAGGTGGTCATATCACCTTCTTCCCCCTCTTTTCTTCCTCTTTTATTCATTGCTCCATAATATTTGCCACATGATCCGCTGTTGTTGCTTGCACAAGAAACAAGGTGTTTTGTTTCTGCCTGTGGAATAGGGGTGGGTTCGGTGGGCGGGTCCAGGTCGGGGGGTTGGATCGTACCCACCTGGCGCACAAAGGGATCTAATTGGCTTCAAAAAGGGGTGGGGTTCAAAAAAGGATGGGGTTCAAAAAAGGGTGGGCTCAGGGTGCTGAGCACTGCGCCCCGAGCCCACCCAGTTGTGTGACAATAGCGAATTAATATTCGCTATTGTCTTCCTGATTCTCCTCCCGGCCAATCAGGAAGCCCCGATTGACCAGAGAGTCTTAGGACTCCCTGGCCAATCGTGTCTCAGGACACAACTTCCTGCCGTGAAGAGAATGTCTCTCCATGTGCTGCATCATGCACAGACTCACCTCGCCAGGCAGACCATGTCTTTGAAGTCCGGCCAGGAGAAGCGGTCAGAGCAGCCCCCGACTCTCCCTTCCCCCTGCCTCCTAAGGTAAGGCATCTGATTGGCACATTCACATCCGTCTCCTGCGGGGCAGGGGGGGTGGTGATCACCACCGTCCGTCTCCCGCGTGAGGGGGAGGGACCTGGGTGGTGGTGTTAGTTTGCTGCCCCCAACCAAAATATTGAGCACCAGCCACCACTGTAAACCATATTTACAATTAGGGGGCAAACCTTGACACTAGTGGGGGCTGCAGATGCTTAGATCTATAGCCATATTTATTCATTACAGGAATCTGCCCATAGTGTGGTACAAGCCAAGTGATAGGATACCATATTTAGCTGCCAGCAAGCAATCATGACCCTTGCTAACCTTCTGATAACAGGTAACCTCTTATTGAGTCAGTTACTAAAATTATCATATACCCTAATGGGCAGGCATGTACTGGCCATTGGGACCACCGGGAGTTTTCCTGTGGGCCGATGGCTCAGTGGGCCGGTTTTAGTGACAGACAGCCTGTCAAAGTAATATCTGCGCGGCTCACGCAGCCATTAATTTAAGCACTGCTGTACTGCGCAGGGCTGGCCCACGCGGCAATTTGAGAAGGGCAGCGATTCAGGGGTGGACTGGGCCGGGATGGTGGAAGCATGCTGGGAGCTTCAGTATTCAGGTCTGCCTGGCGAGGTGAGTCTGTGCATGATGCAGCACATGGAGAGACATTTTCTTCACGGCAGGAAGTTGTGTCCTGAGACACAATTGGCCAGGGAGTCCTAAGACTCTCTGGTCAATCGGGGCTTCCTGATTGGCCGGGAGGAGAATCAGGAAGACAATAGCGAATATTAATTCGCTATTGTCACACAACTGGGTGGGCTCGGGGCGCAGTGCTCAGCGCCCTGAGCCCACCCTTTTTTGAACCCCATCCTTTTTTGAACCCCACCCCTTTTTGAAGCCAATTAGATCCCTTTGTGCGCCAGGTGGGTACGATCCAACCCCCCGACCTGGACCCGCCCACCGAACCCACCCCTATTCCACAGGCAGAAACAAAACACCTTGTTTCTTGTGCAAGCAACAACAACGGATCATGTGGCAAATATTATGGAGCAATGAATAAAAGAGGAAGAAAAGAGGGGGAAGAAGGTGATATGACCACCTCAAATCCATTGTTACAAAGCATTCTCTATTCAATATTTCTTACACAGCATATTCTAATTCTGATTCTGAGTGCATTATGGTGCAATATACCATTGAACTTAAAGGGAGGGGAAGCTTTTCAGTTCCCATGCATGCCAAACCCAAAACAATGATTTTAAAATGATAAATTTCATGCCACTAAACTACCGTAGCTGCAGGCTTCTTATTGTTGCCTGCCCACCCACCACCTGTAGCACAGAGCCAACAGGCTTTTGGAGCATTGGCTGTGATAGGTGTCTTATAGGTCACGCTGGTGGTCGGGGACAGAAGTCCTCCGACGGCCGCTGCCGTTCCATCCTCTGGATCATCCCTGGTGTCAGTGTGTGGGCAGTGGGTGACAGCCAGCTCGGTGCAGCTGCCCTAAGGGGATCCGCACACTGCTCCATCCAGCATGCCTGAGTGAGCTTGTGACACACACTGCTTCTCCCGCCCTTTTATCCCTACCCGTGTGTTGCATCTATGAAGAGGAAGAGGGGGCAGGAAGATTAAACAAGCAGCGAACATTAAAGCCGCTGACTGTGAGCCCCCCTGGACCATTCAAGTGAGTGAGCTGAGCACAGTCACTGACCAGACCCTGGACCCCTTTCTCTGCCCCCCCGTCCCCCTTCTCTCTGCCCCCGCTCTCCCCCTCTCTCTCCCTGTCCCCCTCTCTGTGCCCCCCCTCTCTTTCTCTCCCTGCCCCCTCCCATCTCTCTCTCCCTGCCTGCTCTCTCCCTGCCCTCTCTCTGACAGTAGGTGACAAGTGACACCCTTCATCTGGTGGCAGCCGACAGTGGCAAATGACATACTGCATCTGGGTGACAGGTGATGGTGGCAAGTGACATGCTGCATCTGGGTGGCAGGCGACAGTGGCAAATGACATGCTGCATCTGGTGGAAGGTGACGGTGGCAAGTGACACGCAGCATCTGGTGGTAGTTGACGGTGGCAAGTGACACGCTGCATCTGGTAGCAGGTGACGGTGGCAAGTGACATGCAGCATCTGGTGGCAGCTGACAGTGGCAAATGACATGCGGCAGGTGACGGTGGCAAGTGACATGCTGCATCTGGTGGCAAGTGACATGCTGCATCTGGTGGCAGTTGATGGTGGCAAGTGACACGCTGCATCTGGTGGAAGTCGACAGTGGAAAGTTACATAGTAGGTGAGGTTAAAAAAGACACAGGTCCATCAAGTCCAACCTATGTGTGTGATTATATGTCAGTATTACATTGTATATCCCTGTATGTTGTGGTCGTTCAGGTGCTTATCTAATAGTTTTTTGAAACTATCGATGCTCCCCGCTGAGACCACCGCCTGTGGAAGGGAATTCCACATCCTTGCCGTTCTTACAGTAAAGAAGCCTCTAAGGAGTTTAAGATTAAACCTCTTTTCTTCTAAATTTAATGAGTGGCCACGTGTCGTGTTAAACTCCCTTCTGCAAAAAAGTTTTATCCCCCAGGTCCTTTTTCATCCTAGATTCCCCCAGAGGTTACCCCCCCCCCAGTGTATAGATTGCATTTATATTTTTGCCACCCAAATGCATTATTTTACATTTTTCTACATTAAACTTCATTTGCCATGTTGTTGCCCACCCCATTAATTTGTTCAGATCTTTTTGCAAGGTTTCCACATCCTGCGGAGAAGTTATTGCCCTGCTTAGCTTAGTATCGTCTGCAAATATAGAGATTGAACTGTTTACTCCATTCTCCAGGTCGTTTATGAACAAAATGAATAGGATTGGTTCCAGCACATGAGTACTCCCCATTTATCACCACCCTCTGAACTCGCCCTTGTAGCCAGTTTTAAATACATGCACTCACCCTATGGTCCATGCCAACGGACCTTATTTTGTACAGTAAACGTTTATAGGGGAACTGTGCCAAATGCTTTTGCAAAATCCAGATACGCCACATCTATGGGCCTTCCTTTATCTAGATGGCAACTCCCCTCCTCATAGAAGGTTAATAGATCGCTTTGGCAAGAATGATTCTTCATGAATCCATGCTGATTACTGCTAATGATACCATTCTCATTACTAAAATCTTGTATTTAGTCCTTTATCATCCCCTCCAAGAGCTTGCATACTATTGATGTTAGGCTACCTGGTCTGTAATTTCCAGGGATGTATTTTTGGCCCTTTTTAAATATTGGTGCTACATTGGCTTTTCTCCAATCAGCTAGTACCATTCCAGTTAGTAGACTGTCAGTAAAAATTAGGAACAATGGTCTGGCAATTACTTGACTGAGTTCCCTAAGTACCCTCGGATGCAAGCTATCTGCGTCCCAGTGATTTGTTAATGTTAATTTCCCAAGTCTAATTTTAATTCTGTCCTCTGTTAACCATGGAGGTGCTTCCCGTGATGTGTCATGAGGACAAAAACAGTTTTGGTTACTGAAGCCCCCCAGTTCCCTCGTGAAGACTGAGGAGAAGAATAAATTTAATACATTCGCCATCTCCCAATTCTTTGTGACCAGATGTTCTTTCTCATTCTTTAATGGGGCCAATATGGTCTGTCCTCCTTTTTTACTGTTGACATATGTGACAGACCTAGCCAGGACAGAGGCTTTTGGAGGGGACTTAATGCTAGCCCCTTGCCCACCGATCACGGGCCCTGGCATTTGGGGGAATGGTACTCTCTGTGAGCTATATGCCTGGGGACCCTGGAGGTGGTGTTACTTTGGATTCAGGTCCATGTCCCCCCAAGACACACAGACTCTAGGAACCCTTTATATGCCATATTAGAATAGTGACTGACTCATACTGTTAGATGCTAATGTCATCAACTCCAGCTACTTGTCTGTTGTGTTCAATAATATGTTTATTGTAAATAAGTCTAGTGTGGGCTCTAAGAGTCTTTTCACCCAATTGTTGTTTGTGTTAATTAACTCTGCTACTGTGTGAAGCTCGGTGACCACAAGTCTGTCCTAAAGGTCATGTCTCTTAGTCACCTAGGCTGTCTAAAGGATTAGATAATTAGCGCATGTTAATTAGGTTTCTGGATACAGTTTATATTGTCATCCTGCTGTATATATTTGTGTGAGATCTCAAATAAAAGGCTATTCCTGATGTACTCCAAGACTGGTGTTGTCTGGTTCTTGGGGGTTCCTATAGCCAGATCCATTGGACTCCTGTTCCAGGACTTAGGAAGCGATATACTGACGGAAGCACTCAAGCAGAGTGCGGGACATTCCGTTACATTGGTGGCAAGCAGTGGTATGCTTCCTGCAGTCTGGGACATCCAAACCTCCACCTGGATCCAAGATCAAGATAGCAGACTTCGGTCACCCCAGCAGAGATATGGACCAGGCATCAGAGTTCCCGGGGTTCCTGCGGATCGTCCTTTCAGCATACATCAGTACTGTGTCTGAGGATGAATACCTGGAGCTCAGGCAGCAAATTCAGGTGGAGCTCTGGATTGGAGCCCTCCAGCTCGCTGGTATAAAACAGGGCAAGTGCTTTCCAACCCAAGAGCAACGGCCAATGACCAACGGGCATTCCGGATGGCATTCCTGGGAGAGAGGTCCCAGGAGCAATGGGTGACTGAGTTGGACAGGCTGGTCCAGCAGGAGATAGAGCTGGACAATCATTATCGGGCTCTGCAATGGCACGCAGAGCAGGGTTATTTAGGGGAGATAACAGAATGCTCTCCGGAGGGATATGACTTTGGAGGCCCTGGATTGCTGTGGGAGAGCCTTACAGATCGTTTTGTGTTTGGCGATGAAGGGGAACCTACTCTTGAGGACCTGGGAGAATATAGAAAGGCTATGCTCGTCCTGGAAGGGGTCTCAGAGCTTAAACCTGATCTGGACCACTTGCTAAGGAAGAAACAGCATCTGGAAAGGGCATACAGGAAACTGCTAGAACACGTTCAGCAGCATGCCAGAGAATCAGCAGTGGAAACTGCGGAGATTGCCATCGCCAAACCTGAAGTGCTGACAACAGGGCAGAGCTCTGCTAACCTCTGCCCAACACCAACAGTGGCTTTGGCCTTCTTGAGAGAAGAGGCAGTCGGCCTTTCTCCCACAACACTGACAGGGACATGTGATTTTCTGCTAGCAGCATCTGTGGAGTTACAAGGAACTTCCCCAGCTGAAGTGCTGGTCACCGGACAGAGGGTCCAAGACCTCTGCCCCACACCTGTGGCAGTTTCGGAGGTTCAGGGTGAGAAGGTGGCAATCACTTCCCAGCAGCAGATACAGGGGGAGAAGGGAGAGAAGGTGTTCGTCGTTCCTCCCCAACAATTGGCCAGGGTGGAGGAAGCAGTCTTTCCTCCACAGCAAAGATCTGTGCACCTGAAAGACAGTACCATAGATATGTCGTCTCAGCAGCCAGATGAGGGAACGGAAAAGGAAGCAGCCAGCTTACCTTCCCAATGGCAGCTACACAGTTTGGGAGTGGAGGAATCCAGCCTCCTGCCCCAACAGTTAGCCGAAGCGGATGATGTGGAGTCCCCAGCAGAAGTGCTGGCAACAGGGCAGAGTGCTATCAAACTCTTCTGTGGAGTTGCATGGAACTTCCCCAGCTGAAGCGCTGGTCACCGGACAGGGGGTCTAAAACCTCTGCCCCACACCTGTGGCAGTTTCGGTGGCCTGAGGTGAGAAGGTGATGGTTCCTCTTTCCCAGTGGATTTCAGAGATGCAGGGAGGAGAAGCAGTCATTTCCCCTCCCCAACAAAGGTTTGTGCACCTGGGAGACAATACCAGTGAAAGGGAGTTCTAACAGCAGACGGCGCCCCAGAATGATGACACCAACCCAGCTGAAGCGCTGGCAACCGGACAGAGGGTCCAAGACCTCTGCCCCACACCTGCGGCAGTTCTGGAGGCCCAGGGTGAGGAGGTGGCTGTCACTCCCGAGCAGCAGATCAGGACCCAAGGAGAGAATGCAATCGGCACCTCACAACTGCAGCTTGATTTGGTGTCGGTGGATGGGCCTATTGTCTCCACTAACATAAACCCAGCAGAAGTGCTGGCAAGTGGGCAGAGTGCTACCAACCTCTGCCCAGCAACGGCAACAACTACAGCGCTTCAGGGAGCCGGGGCAGTTGTCCTCCCTCCCCAACAGTTAGCCGGAGCAGATGGTGTGGGGTTTCCAGCAGAAGGGCTGGCAACAGGGCAGAGTGCTGCTGGCCTCTGCCCTCAACTAACAGAGGATGGATTTCCTGTAAAGGTGGATGGGACTTCAGTCTCCACCTGTATACCCCAGGAATGCTGGGCAGTTGGCCCAGATGCCCAGCAGCATGATGGACTGAGCCCGGCCACCCTGTCTTCTCTCTTGCGGCTAAAGGGACCCCAGGGGGAAGTACCAGTCTGCACTTCCCCCCAGCAGCGGGTATGTTCTATGAGAGAGACAGAGGTTGACTGGGTGAGTAATGCTCTGTTTGGAACAATTTGTTTGGGGTACTGTGTGGGCACAGGCATTAGAAGACTGGAACTATGGACTAACTTCGGAGACAACCCGTCTGGGGTCTCCTCCTGTGTTAGTCTTCTGCCGAAAGGGGAGAAATGTGACAGACCTAGCCAGGACAGAGGCTTTTGGAGGGGACTGAATGCTAGCCTCTTGCCCACCTATCATGGGCCCTGGCATTTGGGGGAATGGTGCTCTCTGTGAGCTGTATGCAGGGGGACCCTGGAGGTGGTGTTACTTTGGATTTAGGTCCATGTCCCCCCAAAACACACAGACTCTGGGAACCCTTTATATTCCATATTAGAATAGTGACTGACTCATACTGTTAGATGCTAATGTCATCAACTCCAGCTACCTGTCTGTTGTCTTCTATAATGTGTTTATTTTAAATAAGTCTAGTGTGGGCTCTAATGCCGCGTACACACGGTCGGACTTTTCGTCTACAAAAGTCCCACAGCCTGTCCGACATACTTCCGACGTACCTTCGGCGGACTTGCGGCAGACTTTCTTACGAACGGACTTGCCTACACACGACCACACAAAAGTACGACAGCCTAGTACGCGGTGACGTACACCAAGTCCGACGAGACTATAAAACGGAAGTTCAATAGCCCGTACGACACCCTTTGGGCTCCTTCTGCTAATCTCGTGTTTATCTCGTGTTAGTAGAAGTTTGGTGAGAGACGATTCGCGCTTGTGAGACTCGTATTTTTCAGTTCGTTTTAACTGTTGTTCAGTCTGTGCTTGTGAGGTTTGTATCTGCTTTTCAGTGCGTTTGGTCAGTTGGCATTGAGAAATCTTTGTTTTATTGGCCGCTCGTTCCTGATTTTCAGGTCGTTCTTCACAGGCCTTGCTGTTCTTCAGTGCGTTCTGTTTAGTGCGTTCTGACCAGCCGACCGTTTTGAAACCATGTTACCTGTACGTACTCGTCGTAGAGCTCGTGCATTGTATGTGCTTGGTGCTGTAGTTTATTCTTCAGCCCAAGACCAGTCCATGAACAGGGCGAGGAGGAGTTCATGGACCAAGAATTGGTTGCTTCAGCGTGACCAGTTCTGTCACATGCCTTTGCTCCGTGAGATCCGTGAGAATAATCCTGAGGATTTCAGGAACTTTCTCCGGATGACGGACCCCGTTTTTGACCGTTTGTTGGCTTTGCTGACCCCCTATATCAGCAGGCAGGATACCTGCATGAGGCAAGCCATCACTCCGGAGCAGAGGCTGGTCGCTACCTTGCGGTATTTGGCCACAGGGAGAAGCCTGCAGGACCTTAAGTTCTCGACAGGCATCTCCCCCCAGGCTCTGGGGATCATTATCCCAGAGACCTGTTCTGCCATCATCCAGGTCCTGCAGAAGGACTATATTAAGGTAAGATATTTTTCTTTTATTAGCATCACATGTTCTTTTATGTAATCTTTGATAATGTAATGTATTTCTTGCTTCAAACACTACTTACCATCATTGCAATATAGTGTGAATGTCCCCTTTTTATCCTCACACATGCTGGATTTTTTTCCTGTTATTTTTTGTCATGCATGTATATTTTCCTTCAATAACCTTCCCAGCATGAAGTGATGGGAACATATCCACCTAGTCTACTCATTTTGAATGTATTTTGTTTGAGTGTATTTAGTGTGCTTATAATTAGCAATTAGCTAGATTTCACAACCCCCCCACCCACCCCCACCTAAACTCAGTCCAAATAGTGTGCTGCTAATTAGCAATTATCTTGATTTTCCAACCCCCCCACCCACCCCCACCTAAACTCACTCCAAATAGTGTGCTGCTAATTAGCAATTATCTAGATTTCCCAACCCCCCCACCCACCCCCACCTAAACTCAGTCCAAATAGTGTGCTGCTAATTAGCAATTATCTAGATTTCACACCCCCCCCCCCCCACCCTCGTAAAAATTTGCTTGAATGTTCTGTGGTGTATATGTTGCAGTTTGCAAAATGCATGTGCACTCTACAAGTGCATTTGTTCCAGTGCTTTAGTAAATGAGCAGAAGCTCTGCTGATTTCCATCATCAAATCATATGCAAGCCTCAAAGTGTTTTCATTAATTGCCCTTGCCTGTGATTGTGTACTCCTTGCAACATGAATGCCTTTTTACATTACCTCATTTACTGTAAGCTGGTTAGCAACTGCACCTGCAGAGTGCGACAACTGCAGTCTTGTAGCCTTTTTAGTCCCTAAATTCCTGCGTGTCCTAAAAGTAATCTTTTTTAGGGATTTCACAACCCCCTAAAATGTAATCAATGTTCCATCAGAGGGGGTGAGCAATCTGATAAGTGTGCCTTTCCATATTAGTTATTCCAGAAGAATTAAATTATTTAATGTTATACTGATGCTGGGGAATAATGTTTTTAATTGTCTAATTTTCTTGCAATGTTTGCTTCCAAATTAATTGATTTTGGTTTTCTTGTTTGATTCCCCAGTTTCCTTCAACGCCACAGGAATGGCAGACTGTGGCATCCCATTTTGCCAGCCGTTGGGACTTTCCCAATTGTGAAGGGGCTATAGATGGGAAACATGTCCACATTGTGCCACCACCCCATTCGGGGTCATACTATTTTAATTATAAGGGGTTCCACAGTATTGTTTTAATGGCGGTGGTGTCGGCACACTATGATTTTTTATATGTGGACGTGGGGAAGAATGGCCGGATGTCGGATGGAGGAGTATTTGCCCAGACGGAGTTCTGCCAGCGTCTCCAGAGTGGTGGCCTGGGATTGCCACCTGATGCGGATAACGTGGAAGGACTCCCCTTTGTCTTCATTGCCGATGAAGCCTTCGCTCTCAGCAAGCACCTCATGAGGCCATTCCCCCAAAGAACCCTCACCCCGGAGAGGAGGGTTTTTAATTACCGGCTGGCCAGAGCTAGAAGAGTGGTTGAGAATGCGTTTGGAATTCTGGCCAGCCGGTTCCGCCTGTTTCAAACAGCCATTAATTTGGCGGAATACAAACTTAATTTTATCATTTTATCGTGCTGCATTCTGCACAACTTTTTAAACAAACATTCTCCAAATTATATAGGCACAGTTGGGCCTGAGGCAGGACAAATAGATGCCAACCTTACGGGCCTGGATACTGTCCGTACTGGCTTGGCCCCCCAAAGTGCCCGTCAAGTTAGACAGCAATATGTTAATTATTTTATGGGTAGGGGGGCCATTGCAATGGGCCAGGATATATAATTTTTTACAATAAAAAAAATATTGAGGAAATCTTGCATTATATTTATTGCTTGCCTTTCTTTTGGGCTGTCTCCTAGGTTATGGTCGAGCAGTTGTAGTGCCAACTGTATTTTAATTTTAAATGTCTAAATAAGCTCCATTGCCACTGTAAACAACTTTTTTACAATTATAACCAAACTGATACTGAGCCTTGAAATAACAAACCACACATTTATTTAATTCCTATAAGGAGATGTTTTTATTAATGGTTGTTATGCATTCAGTTCTGCATTTAGTATAAAATGTTCATAGACAAAAATATAATGATATCTTAATAATGTAGAAAAATATAATTATATTTAAATATTTCTACCTAATCCACAAAAAAATATTTTTGGCTTTTTGATTTTCGCAAACAGGCTTTTTTTTTTTGAAAATCAAGTTTTGTTATTTTTTTTGTTTTTTTAAAATCAAGTTTTATTTTTTTTGGTTTTTTAAAATCAAGTTTTATTTTTTTTGTTTTTTTAAAATCAAGTTTTTTTAGTTTTTTTTGGTTTTTTAAAATCAAGTTTTTTTTTTTTTTGTTTTTTTTTGAAAATCAAGTTTTGTTATTTTTTTTGGTTTTTTAAAATCAATTTTTTTTATTTTTTTTGTTTTTTTGAAAATCAAGTTTTGTTATTTTTTTTGTTTTTTTAAAATCAAGTTTTATTTTTTTTGTTTTTTTAAAATCAAGTTTTTTTTTTTTTTTTGGTTTTTTAAAATCAAGTTTTTTTAGTTTTTTGTTTTTTTTTGAAAATCAAGTTTTGTTATTTTTTTTGGTTTTTTAAAATCAATTTTTTTTTATTTTTTTTGGTTTTTTGAAAATCAAGTTTTGTTATTTTTTTTGGTTTTTTAAAATCAATTTTTTTTTATTTTTTTGGTTTTTTGAAAATCAAGTTTTGTTATTTTTTTTGGTTTTTTAAAATCAATTTTTTTTTTTTTTTTTGGGTTTTTGAGAAAATCAAGTTTTATTTTTTTGTGGATTTTTTAGGTATTTACGAGAAACAGCTCTCCTTTTTTAAATTAGGTTAAACAGCCATTTATGTTCAGCCAAAAAAAGAAAGAGAAGGCCCAGAATGGGGTCAGCAAAACAGGAAATGAAGGACATGATTGATGTTTTGGGGTTTAAAAAAGGGCATTTAGATTCGACCCAAAACATCAATCATGTCCTTCATTTCCTGCTGCATACGATCCAGACGATTACGCATTTCATTGATGTCTTTATTCCAGGCCATTATTTGACCAATTAGCCGTTGGGCACTTTCAGAGGTGAAATAGTCACTTCTTGTTGTACCTAAAGTGGAATGAAACCAAAAAATGTCTTTAGAAATATGCACACATACATAGTTTACCTTACCATAATAAAGCTGTTGTCTCAGACACTGACCTGGTGGGGTGCCCATGTAGCATAATTCCTCTACATCCTCGGGGGTGGTGCTGTTGCTTGAATCAAGCACAACCAGATCCCCTAAAATAGAGAAGACAAATTACATTAAACAAAAGGCAGCCATGCATAGATTAACGTAAGCTGGTGTGTCAGACACTCACCTGGTGGGGTGCCCATGTCGCCCACCTCTCCTTCCTCCACATCCTCAGTGGGACTTGGGCTGATTTCCCAATCATGTTTGGCTTGGGGTGGACTGTCTTCTTGTTGGCTGAGTGATTTTTCCCCTATGTGAAACAAAAAATTATTAATCTACTTAGCACACAGATATTTTAGTACATAGTAATTTTCCAACATTTGTAGTGAAGTGGTTTGTGTAGAGTTCCTATTTTACCTCAATATTTAAAATTATAAAGACATATCGGATAGATAGATATCAATATCTCAAAATATAGTTAATAATCTTTTGATCTCTCTCTCTCTATATCTGGAACAAAATCTCTAAATATCTAACTAAATGTAAAGAAAAAAAATAAAGATAACTTAAAATATTCAAAAAGAATGTTTTACATTTCTATATCTATCTATCTACCTATCTCTATATTTCTCTCTCTATATATATTTCTCTCTCTCTCTCTCTATATCTATATATATATCTATATATATATCTATATCTATATATATATATATATCTATATATCTATATATCTATATAGATATATAGATATATATATAGATATATATCTATATATCTATATATATATATATATATCTCTATCTATATCTATCTATATATATATATATATATATATATATATAGATCTATATATATATATATAGATCTATATATATCTATATATATATATATATAGATCTATATATATATATAGATCTATATATATATATATATATATATATATAGATATATATATATAGATATATATATATATCTATATATATATATAGATCTATCTATAGATATGTAACGAGGTTTATTAAAAGATCGTTTAAAACGATGAACAAAAAATCGTATAGGAAGGAAAAGCACATGGAGCAGTATACAAGGTAATAAACACAAGAGAAAAACACGACAAGTACTTACTTTTTTTAAGAACTTTCCGGATACGTCGGTATTGATCCGGCTCCCTGAGTTTCAGGTCAGACCATCTTTTTCTCAGTTGATCTCAGGAGCGCTGGACCCCAAAAGATGCCTGCAAAGTGTCCACGACCTTCGCCATTATTTTGGCCTTGCGCAAATTTGGCCGTGCGTACGGCCCATACTTCCCATCATAGTCGTCTTTGTGAAGAATGGCCACCATCTCCACCATCTCTTTAAAACTCATATTAGAGGCCTTAAATCTAGGCCTCATAGATTTGGTTGACGTTCCAGCCTCCGAGCTGTCTCCACTACCTGAGGTCGTCAACATTTCAGGTGTCTCCGCCATTATTTAACTCCACTACGCGCCGTAACAAAAAATGGGCGGAGAACATGAGTTAAAATCGAACGTCAGGGGCGGGCGACGCAGGCGGAGTTTCACACATGCGTAGTGTATAAAGAGGGGCCTTGCGCACGTGTCGTACGTACGTTCTGTGCGTCGAATTAGGGGGCGGAGAACATGAGTTAATTTCGAACGTCAGGGGCGGGCGACGCAGGCGGAGTTTCACACATGCGTAGTGTATAAAGAGGGGCCTTGCGCACGTGTCGTACGTACGTTCTGTGCGTCGAATTAGGGGGCGGAGAACATGAGTTAATTTCGAACGTCAGGGGCGGGCGACGCAGGCGGAGTTTCACACATGCGTAGTGTATAAAGAGGGGCCTTGCGCACGTGTCGTACGTACGTTCTGTGCGTCGAATTAGGGGGCGGAGAACATGAGTTAATTTCGAACGTCAGGGGCGGGCGACGCAGGCGGAGTTTCACACATGCGTAGTGTGTAAAGAGGGCCCTTGCGCACGTGTCGTACGTACGTTCTGTGGTAGGTGATAGTGGACCAGGACGTTACAAAACGAAGGTAATTTTAGATATATATTTTTTGGGTTTTATGGTCATGACTTTGTAGCAAGCGGCCTATATGGCTTGATAGATTGATGAGGCCTACATAGGGAGAAGATGATGAGGGGTTAGCAGAAACCTATAATAAAAGTGTTTTTTGTCTTGTGACTTCATCTTTTCCAGATATAATGAATCCCCTATTTAAGGATCCAGAGTTCCTTACAGCTTTTATTTCGAAATATCGAGAGATGAGGAATTTGTGGGAGGTGTAACACCCTCAGTATTATGCAAAGCATGTGAGGAAGTCAACGCTGGAGAGACTTCTGTCCTTTGTCCAGGCGACCATCCCGGAAGCAACAATGGAGACATTGCTCAAGAAAATTGGGGTCTTGAGGAACATGTATAAGAGGGAGCATAAGAAGATCCAGGAATCAAGGAGATCAGGAGCATCAGCAGATGATGTTTATGTACCCAGGCTGTGGTACTACAATCAACTCCGTTTTCTGGATGACCAGAATGAAGCCAGGCCATCACTTTCAACCCTTCCCTCCACCCTTCCCTCCACCCTTCCCTCCACCCCAGCAGAGGCTGATGAGGAGCAAGCTGGGTCTTCCATCCTGGATGAACCAGATATGACCATCTGGAGTCAGGTAAATTATTTTAACAAATATTTACTGTACTAATATTAATGATGTTAACTGGATGTTATAATTGTCTAAAATAATTTGTCACTCAAAATTGTGTATACATATCAATTGACAGTAGTGGCTAAATATGTTTGGCACCTGCTTTAAATAATTAGGGTGTCTGATTAGACTCTTTTATTAAAGAGATGTATTCACATTGAATTTGCTATTCATGAGAAGCAAACTGTGTGTCATTGATGAACCCAAAAAAATATACTCAAACTATTGTCCTTTTTTTATACACAGGATGAGTCCATCCAGGAGGAATGTGGGGAAAGTGGCAGGCAGGAGGAGACCGGGCCCATGGACAGCCTGGAGGAGGCCGGATTCACCATCATCCTGGAGGAGGCTGGGCCCAGTGTCAGGCAGGAGGTGGCTGCTCCCAGTGAGGTGGCTGCTCCCAGTGAGGTGGCTGGGCCAAGTGAGGTGGCTGGGCCCAGTAGGAGCCTGACCGAATCCCAAGTGCCTCCCCTCCACCTTCCCAAAAAAAGGGCCAGGAAGGGGATGGTCACACAGGACGCATCCCTGCGCCTCATGCAAGAGGCCACCCGTTTTTTAAGGAGCCCCCCCGAAGCGGAAGAATCCTATGGCTGCTACTTAGCCAGCAGGCTTCTTCAGATGGATTGGGAGCAGCGCCTCATTTGTGAGCGCCTATTTGGGGAAACAATCCATAAGGGGCTGCAGGGCACACTAACACAAAACACCCAACTACATGAGGCAGCCCCCCTCCTCCTCCTCCTCCTCCTCCTCCTCCTGCCACAACTGAAACACCAGAGCCACAGCCTCAAAAGAAGGCTACAGGGAAGGCTGCAGGGCAGCGTGGAGGAAAGGCTGCAGGGAAGAGAAGAAAGTGATGACCTGGGTTCAGTCTGGTCTGACAGAAGACGCAGGCTGTTGTAGGACCACAGTCTGGGGACATCTAGATCATCTGCTGGTGCTGTTGATCTCTGGGATTCTTGGACCAGATTGTGCTCCCTCTTATATGGACTCCGCAAGATCCCAATTTTCTGGTACACCGACTTTTTCCAGCGTTGACTTCCTCTTTATTTTATTTTGACCATGAATAAATGGATCTTTTTTGAGTTTAGCAAAAGACTTTATGTGTTTTCTTTTAAATCATTGATTTTACACACAATGTTAAATTAACAAGGGACAACAATCTCATTGAGTTTGGAAAAAACACACCAAAAATACATTACTAATGTTAATAATGTTCAAGTGGTAAGTCTTGAAAATAAAAAAATTTACAGAACCAAAAACGGTGCTTTGGGTTAACTTTATCTAAAAACTAAAAAATAATCACTATAAAAAAAAAAAGAATAATGGGTTCTTTGTGGTAACTTTACAAACCTAAAAAAAAAAAAAAAAAAGGGGAAAAAGTATTATTAGTATGGAAACATTGTTTTTAAAATGCATACTATATCATTCATGAGATCAAAGAGAAAAAGAATCCAGAAATCAGTTTGGGAGAACTCTGATTATGAACAGCAAAGCACCTTCGTTCTTTAGAGCATTCGTAAAGAAGAAATAAAATGCGCTGCATTCAACGATCACAGATTTTGCAGCGTGATGAATGTGCTACCTACAATACGAACACTAGTTTTACTAGACCGAGTGCTTCCGTTTAGTTTTTGCTTATGAGCATGCGTCGTTTTTTTGTCCGTCGGACTAGCATACAGACGAGCGGACTTCGGGGTCCGTCGTAGTTACGACGTAAAGATTTGATGCATGTTTCAAATCTAAAGTCCGTCGGATTTGAGGCTAAAAAAGTACGTTGAAAGTCCGGAGAAGCCCACACACGATCGGATTACCAGCCAGCTTTAGTCCGTCAGCGTCCGTTGGACTTTTGTAGACGAAAAGTCCGACCGTGTGTAGGCGGCATAAGAGTCTTTTCACCCATTGTTTGTGTTAATTAACTCTGCTACTGTGTGAAGCTCAGTGACCACAAGTCTGTCCTAAAGGTCATGTCTCTTAGTCCAACTGTTGGTAAATGTGAGTGCTGATACCTCCCTTTTGACTCACCCACCACCACTGCGCCACAGACTAGAATGAAATGCCCTACTCAAAAGCTGCCACTTTAAAAATCAGAATGCTATTAATATGTGTTTTTATATATAATAAATGTGTCTAAGTAAACAAAAAACACAGTGGCGCTGAAAAATGTAAATAAACTAAAGAACAATATTAACAAACTTATTCATTATAAGAAATGATTCCTTACAAGAAATATTAATGAGTGACCAAATATATATTGAACAGTGTCCACCAAGTGACAAGTGTGAAAACAAAAATTAAAACATAAACTATATCAAGGTGAATCGCTGAAGTAAAAAAACAGTCTTTGAATTCCAGTTCTCTTCCTCAACTTCCACCACACCCGAGTGTTCAGTGATCCCACTCCCTATGAAAATGCACTCACCGACTCCCAATGCCCACACTTTCGTGTTAGGGCTCAAAAGCTTTAACGACCGTATCACAAGGGTCACACCGGCAGTTCAAAATATCAGAATCGTGTGCAGGGATCATTCCATATGTGAAATAAAAAATACTCCAATAGTGCAAAACCGTATAACAATTTATTAAAAGCACTCCAAATTTTAGGTATTAAACTCACCCATTTCCAATGTGAAAAAAGCACAGAATCAATTCCACAGCAAGTCGATCTTCACAGCACAGCACAATAAGCATAAGAATCAGCTACTATAGAGTTGCGGTCACGGCGGACCCGAGGTGTGCAGGCCTCAGACTGCTTCTCTCACTTACTCCCCGGCGCCTTCCCGCTCTAACGATGTGTCACTTCCTCATACGATGCGGCAGCATCACTCGTCACTGGTGGGGTACGTCATACAGCCACGCCCCGACATGTTTCATCATACACCGACTTAATCATGGGATTCCCTGCACACGATTCTGGTATTTTGAACTGCCGGTGTGACTCTTGTGATACGGTCGTTAAAGCTTTTGAGCCCTAACACGAAAGTGTGGGCATTGGGAGTCGGTGAGTGGATTTTCATAGGGAGTGGGATCACTGAACATTCGGGTGTGGTGGAAGTTGAGGAAGAGAAATGGAATTCAAAGACTGTTTTTTTACTTCAGCGATTCACCTTGATATAGTTTATGTTTTAATTTTGTTTTCACACCTGTCACTTGGTGGACACTGTTCAATATATATTTGGTCACTCATTAATATTTCTTGTAAGAAATCATTTCTTATAATGAATAAGTTTGTTAATATTGTTCTTTAGTTTATTTACATTTTTCAGCGCCACTGTGTTTTTTGTTCACTTAGTCACATTTTGTCAGGAGCCAGGGAGCGTCTCCGCTCGCCGGGCTCCGGTGCGCATGCGCGGGGGATTGGCGCTTCGCCACACACCCGTCCGCGGCCTGATGGTGCTGTGCGCGCGGGTGCACGGCGGACCTTGTGTGCGCGCCGTCACCCATGCGGGTGCCCGGTAGCGCGTCACACTGACGCGCTCGCCGGGCAGGGAGACTATTTCTGACGGCTCCAGCGCCCAGTCGGGTTGCTGGTTTGTCGTCAGCTCTCCCTGTTCCCTGTGTCTGTTAGCTCCTGTTATCTACCTGCTTGTGTACTGAACCTTGGCTTGTAAAATCACTACTCTTCCGGATCGCCCTAATTACCTGCCTGCTCTGTGTACTGAACCCTGGCCTGTTTAACCACTACTCTGCTGGATTGTCCCATTACCTGCTTGCTCTGTGTACTGAACCCTGGCCTGTTTAACCACTACTCTGCTGGATTGTCCCATTACCTGCTTGCTCTGTGTACTGAACCCTAGCCTGTTTAACCACTACTCTGCTGGATTGTCCCATTACCTGCTTGCTCTGTGTACTGAACCCTGGCTTGTTAAAACACTACTCTTCTGGACTGTCCAATACCCTGCCTGCTCCGTGTACTGAACCTTGGCCTGTTTAACCACTACTTTACTGGACTACCTGATACCCTGATCACTGCCTGCTACACTTCTGACCTCTGCTTATAATTACAGTCTTGCCTCTGCCTTACTCCGCCCTGATCTCCGGTCTCTCCTGCAGACCCCAGAGCACCCGCTTCCATCAAACACAACCACTGTACCATCAAACACAGCCACTGTACCAAACGCAGCCACTGTGCCCTCCAAAGGCAGCCACTGTGCCCTCCAAACGCAGCCACTTTGCCATCAAGCGCAGCCACTGTGCCCTCCAAACGCAGCCCATTGTGCCATCAAACGTTGCCACTTTGCCCCAAATGCTGCCATTGTGCCCATTAAACGCTGCAATTGTGCCCCAAATGCTGCTACTGTGCCCATTAAACGCTGCTACTGTGCCCCAAATGCTGCCACTGTGCCCATTAAATGCTGCCACTGTACCCCAAATGCTGCCACTGTGTCAATCAAATGCTGCCACTGTGCCCCCTGTCGGCCCAGCACTTACCCTGTCTCGGTGGGGCAGTGGGTGACGGCAGCGAGCGGTGTCCGGTGTCCTCCATACTCTTCCTCTATGTCTTCTCCCACCCGCTCCTCCCGTCTCCTATGATTGGACACCTGATAGGCATCCAATCACAGTGCCTGTTGGTTCAACCAATCAGGTGACAGGTAACAGCACCTGATTGTCGGAGAGGCGGTTCAGTGTTAGGAAAGCAAATATTCATTTGCTTTCCTAACACACAGCTGAGTGAACTGCAAGCGCCCAGCATTGCGTTTGCTGTTCACCTTTTTTGACGCCTGTTAGAGCCTATGGCTGGTGCTTGAAAATAAAAACCCTGCTGAAAAGGGGCTGGATGCCTGAATAGGGGTTGTTAGTGGCAGTGGCAGCAGGGGGAGTGTTGACAACTAGAGGAGCATTCTTAATATTGTGGATTGAAGCGATATATCTCTCACCAGATATAGGGCATCCAGCGTCCTCAGATCACAGTACTCAACCCCGAGGGTGGAGGGAACCACGCATTCGTCTAAGGCTCGCCAATTCCTAAATAGTTCCTAAATATGTTGCAGGACAATTTGATGGTTCAGATCAGTGGCGGTGCGTGCATAAGGGCACGCGGGCACCGCCCCCTCCCTCCATCCACCCCCCCTATCACCAATAGATAGATTCATGCATAGATAGAATAGCAACATATTTAGGAACTGGCGAGCCTTAGACGAATGCGTGGTTCCCTCCACCCTCGGGGTTGAGTACTGCAATCTGAGGACGCTGGATGCCCTATATCTGGTGAGAGATATATCGCTTCAATCCACAATATTAAGAATGCTCCTCTAGTTGTCAACACTCCCCCTGCTGCCACTGCTTGTAATACCACTGTTGTCCTGCTTTACCTATGACTGTCTAATCCATATAGACTAGCCTACCGGTTATATCTGTTGGCCCTCCTGGCTAATATTTTCCGGTCTCTTATTGTCTTAACCACCGTGTTGAATCAGTTCCATCAATGGACTTTCATTGTTCCCTCCATCCACACTTGCCCACATCCCCGTTATACCACACTTCTGAATACTGATCCATAGAGCTTCATCAGCAGTTGCTTTCAACACCTTGAATTAATTCATTCTATACCATCAGTGTCTGTGAGTGGTGATTGGTGTATGTATGTGGCATGCTTAGCCGCGGCTCCAATGTTTTTAACGACAACGTTGCCATGCTTTTATAGGGTCTGTGTTAGTCACCTACCATAGCCCGCCTTGCTTTTGTAATATTGATTTTTGTGGTGTGTATATTTTTGTATAATAAAATTTGACTTTTCTCTTAGATAGTGTTCGGGTGTTTTTCTGCCCTCTTAAGAGAACTCTACTCTCTTAGTTCTTTTTCTCCGCCCAGTCTATGTCTGGATAATTAAAATCCCCCATTATGATAACACTTCCCATCCTTGCTGCTAATCCAACTTGTGATAGGAGATCCATCTCCCCCTCCTTCCTCAGGTTAGGAAGCCTATAGCATACTCCCAGTATTATTTTCCCCTTAGCTTCATCCCTTTGGAGCTCTACCCATAAGGATTCTACCTCCTCCCTAGCTCCCTTAGTGATGTCATCTCTCACATTCACTTGTACATTATTCTTGATATATAGGCATACCCCTCCCCCTTTTTTACCCTCTCTATCCCTGCAATAAAGGGTATACCCTTGAATGGTTTCCAGCCAATCATGAGAGCTGTTGAACCAGGTCTCTGAAATTCCCACAAAATTCAAATCCTCCTTGTACAACAGTATCTCTATTTCACCCATCTTGTCCGCCAGGCTCCTGGTATTGGTGAACATGACACGTAGTTTAGACCAGTCACATGCTATCCTCTTATTGGGTGTTCCGAGATTGCAACTAGGACTTGTTACTATACTTACCTTAGGTTTATGTGCTTTGGCCAACCTTCCACTAATGCCCCCAATACTACCCTCTGGAATATGTTCCGGGCTGGCTATCTCTACCTCTGGGCCCTACCTCCGTCGCCTAGTTTAAAAGCCCCTCTAACTTTTTGGCCATCTTTATTCCCAGCTGATCTGCACCCTTCTCATTTAGGTGCAGTCCGTCCCTTCTATAGTACTAGTGACCGACTAAGAAGTCGGCCCAGTCCTCCAGGAACCCTATCCCCTCCTTACTACACCAGCTCTTCAGCCACTTGTTTGTTTCCCTAATCTACCTCTGCTTTTCTGGTGTGGCTAGATGTACTGGTAGTTTTAATGAGAATACTACCTTGGAGGTCCTTTTCCTCAATTTAGCTCCCAAGTCCCTAAAATCGTTCTTTAGGACACTCCATCTGCCTCTGACTTTGTCATTGGTGCCAACGTGCATCATGACAGCCGGGTCTTCCCCAGCCCCTCCAAGTAATCTGTCCACCAGATCCATGATGTGCCGAACCCGAGTGCCCGGTAGACAACATACAGTTCGGCGCTTCACGTCTTTGTTACAGATTGCCCTCTCTGTCCTTCTAAGAATTGAGTCCCCTACTACCAGAATCTGTCTTTCCTTTCCCTTGGCTCCCCCCCACACTCACTGGAGGAGTTCTTCCCCTGGCAGCTAGGAGAGTCCCTCAGCTCCAGCAGTGCTGGTTCCTGACTGGTTTCACCAATGTCACTCAATGGAGCATACTTATTGGGATGCTCCAGCTCTGGATTGGCCTCCCTGGCACTTCCCCCTCTACCCTTCCTGACTGTCACCCATTTACTCTTTCTTAGTGCCTGCAACTTTTTGTCTCCACCCGCCTCTGTGCTGGCCCCTGCCGGCACCTGCCGCGTACGTTCCTGGCTCTCCTTTAGTATGGAGGGACTCCTTAGTGCTGACAGTTTCTCCCCAAGATTCAGAACCTGGACTTCCAGGGAAACAATGTGCTTACATTTTGCACAGCAGTATTCGCCCTCGATTGGATGATCAAGGAATGCATACATGCCACAAGATGAACACCAAGTTGCATCACACCCACTGGGTATCGTACCTAGTAATTTAATGTGGATTGGGGATTACAACCTGTCCAAATTACCTAACAACTAGCTTCCTGACACTAATACTCAAGACAATACACAGGTACTCAACAAGACAATACACAGGTACTCAACAAGACATTACACAAGTACTCGCAGACCAACGTGCACTCCCTGACCAACGTGCACTCCTCGCAGACCAACGTGCACACACAAAGGTGTTAAAAAGCTACAAGGAAAAGCCCCAAAAAGAACCTAAAAATGCAACCCAGCAATCACCAGCAGTCAAAAGAAAAACTTGTTGACACTCTCCACTCAAGGTCCCCACTGTTTAGCTTCCAACCAGCAGTCTGTGAAACACTGCATCTGGAAGCAGGTGATGGTGGCAAGTGACATGCTGCATCTGGGTGGCAGTATCTCTTTCCAACACATGTCATTCTTTTTATTAATAGAATACTGTTGAATATATGCATCTTCTTCCAAAAAAACGCCTGAGGAAAGACCTGAAACGCATCAGTGGGAATGGAGAAAGCAGACCTTAGACGTTTGTCAAATACCGAAATGACTTTACAAATGAGCTGTTCTTTTTAGTTTTGTTTTTTTATTATGTACATCCCTATGTTTTTCTGTTTCCATTTTCTTAAAATAATTTTAATATGTTGAAAAAAAAATATTTTATTATATATGTTTACTGTGTAATTTTTGCCTGTAAAGTCCCAGTCTCTAGTGAGGGACAATTTTGTTTGTTGTGTATTCAGAATGGTGGCAGACGCCTTACTTTGCATTAGTGGAAACTTTTGCCAAAAGACTGTATGCAAACTCTGCAAAGTATATTCCCATGGCCAATACGTTAAAAGTCTAAAAATCAAACCTATTTGGCTCACGGCCAAAGTTAAAAAGCTACAAATAATAAGAAAAGAGCTTTTATATATAAAAATGAAGGAACACTACCATCGTTCAAATGTTACAAAGAATATAACAGAATATGTAAAAAGGAAATTAAGGATTCAAAAATTCAAAACGAATGACAGATTGCAAAAGATAGTAGGACAAACCCCAAAATATTCTTCAAATATATTAATAGTATAAAGGTACACAGATAACTCCACAGATACTGCTGTTGGTGCTGGGCAGAGCACAATGAAGTTTGGCCCTAATACCAGCTCTTCTGCTGGAGGCTCATCAGGTTGTTCTTCCTCAACAGAAACGTCTATTAAATCCCCTGTCTCTATAACTGGTGTCTGGGGCTAGAGGTTCACCATCTCCTGTCCGTGAAACTCAGAAGATGCTATCGGTGCTGAGCAGAGCACAGTGAAGTTTGGCCCTAATACCAGCTCTTCTGCTGGGGGCTCACCCGATTGTTCTTCCTCAGCAGAAAAGTCTATCAAATCCCCTGTCTCTGCAACTGGTGTCTGGGGATAGAGGTTCACCATCTCCTGTCCATGGAACCTAGAAGATGCTATCAGTGCTGGGCAGAGGTTAGCAGAACTCTGCCCTGTTGTCAGCACTTCAGCTTTGGGGATGGCAATCTCCAGATTTTCCACTGCTGATTCTCTGGCATGCTGCTGGACAGGCACATTGCTCCATCTAAGATCATCCCATGCAGAAACAGGATCATCAAGGTCAGTCAGCACTTGCTGCATCCGCCATAAGACCTCCGCCTCCATAGCTGCGGGGGCAGGTTGGCAAAGCACACTATTACTCTGCCACATTGCCGTCTCTTCAGCCAGGATTTCAGGGTTGTCAACTGGTATTTCCTGATAGTCCCAGGCAAAGGGAGCCCAGCCCTGGCACTGAGCAACGTCTATCAGCCGTCTGTAGGCAATCTCCAGCTCCCATTCCTGAATGGCCAGAAACTCTATATCTTCCAGTGCCCAATGCACTTCCGAGATGTTCAGTAGCCCTTCTCTGAAATCCATGAATTCGTCCAACCGCCACTCCAAATCACTCCCAAAGTTAGGGTCCCCTGTCAGCTTCACATACAACAGTCCCAAGCTGCCATAGCTTAAGCCTTCCTTTGGGCTCTCATCCGCTATCCAGGGACATGCTTGGGATACATGCCACCGGACGATTCTGTAGCTCTCATCCAGTTTCATCTCTGCCCAGACCAGCCTGCTTAATTCAGCTGTCTGCCCCTTGTGCGTTTTTTCTCCCAAAAACCGCACCCGCAATCCGTACTGCGACCAGTACCTTTCCTGATTGGATGGGAGAACTTTTCCCTGGTGTCACTGCTCGCAGCGAATAGAATCACACCATCCCAGCAGGACCTGCTCTGATACTGGTCCTCTGTGCTGTATCTGCATCTCTCACAACCTCCATCTGAATTCCTCCTCCTTGGCAGGTGGTATCTGTACCTCTCCTCTCCTGCTATCCGGACCTTGGATCCAGGTGGAAGTTTGGATGTCCCAGACTGCAGGAAGCGTCCCGCTGCTTGCCACCAATGTCACGGATCGTCTCACTCTCCACTTGAGTGCTTCCATCAGTATATCACTTCTTCCCAGTCTAAATCTAGATATCAGATATTCCAACCGCTCACAAAGCACAAAACAAGGCGAGACTTGCTTAGCTGCTAACATGGACTGTTTTATTATCACACATGGACACAACAGATAAAATAACTCAGAGACTCTTCCCCCCCACCCTTGGAAAAGAGGGCGGGTTAAACTGTCCAAAAACAATGGACACACAGGTCAGGTGTGTTCAAACTTCTCCTCAGTAAACAGTCTTAGCACGGGGCTGCTGGAGGAATCCCCCCTCCCCCCATAGAGATACACATCCCAAATGATCACAGCAAAGAGTCCACAACAGAATGTGACAACATACAATATATACATATATACAAGATTGAGTCTGATTAGTACAGATCAGACTGGATTTCTCATTCACCTCGCAAAGAGTATTGTTCCCTTGAAAATCCAGGGCCCATAATCAAAAGGCAAGAGGCTTGCATTCAGTCCTCTCCAAAAGCCTCTGTCCTGGCTAGGTCTGTCACAATATATATATATATATATCCATTGCATCCAGTGTAGCCAAGCCTATATCTAACTGCAGGCCATTCCTGGTGTACTTTTTCTAATATACTTCAGGCAGGTTATTCAGTGAGCTGCAGTGCATTTGATATATATGTACAGTCTTGTACATATATAATATATATATCCACTGCATCCAGTCTTGCCAAGCCTATATTTGACTGCAGGCCATTCCTGGTGTACTTTTTCTAATATACTTTCAGGCAGGCAGGTTATTCAGAGAGCTGCAGTGCATTTAATATATATATATATATATATACACAGTCTTGTATATATATATATATATATATATATATATATATATATATATATATATATATATATATATATACAGTATATATATATATCCACTGCATCCAGTGTTGCCAAGCCTATATCTGACTGCAGGCCATTCCTACCATTCCTAGTATATATATATATATATATATATATATATATATATATATATATATCGTATTTATCGGCGTATAACACGCACCCCAAGTTTAGGAGGGAATTTTAAGGAAAAAAAACTTTTAGGAGGGAAGTTTAAGGAAAAAAAACTTACATTAAAATGCCCATCAATGCAGCCTTATCTGTCCATCTGCAGCCTTTTAAGTGTCAGTGCAGCCTTGCCCCAGTGCAGTCTTGTCAGTGCAGCCTTGTCAGTGCAGCCTTGTCAGTGCAGCTTTGTCAGTGCAGCCTTGTCAGTGCAGCCTTGTCAGTGCAGCTTTGCCCCAGTGCAGCCTTGTCAGTGCAGCTTTGCCCCAGTGCAGCCTTGCCCCAGTGCAGCTTTGTTAGTGCAGGTTTGCCCCAGTCCAGCCATGTCAGTGCAGCTTTGTGCACTCGGTATAGATTCAAATATGGCGCCGAGACTGCAGGGAGCTGAGATACACATACCCGAGTGTTCTCGGCTTTTTTCAGCGCCGCTCACAGTCACGCCCAGTCCTGCCCTATGATGGACATAACACAGGTCCAGGGGCGGGACTGGGCGTGATGAAAAAAGCCGAGAACACTCGGGTATGTGTATCTCGGCTCCCTGCAGTCTCTGCGCCATATTTAAATCTACCCACGGCTGTGTATGTCACGATCGCTCCGATGACACAGAAATCGGCGGGAATCGGCCTATAACACGCACCCACGATTTTCCCCTGATTTTCAGGGGAAAAAAGTGCGTGTTATATGCCGATAAATACGGTATATATATATATATATATATATATATATATATATATATACAGTCTCATATATACAGTATCTCACAAAAGTGAGTACACCCCTCAAATTTTTGTAAATATTTTATTATATCTTTTCATGTGACTACACTGAAGAAATGACACTTTGCTACAATGTAAAGTAGGGAGTGTACAGCTTTTATAACAGCGTACATTTGCTGTCCCCTCAAAATAACACACAGCCATTAATGTCTAACCCGCTGGCAACAAAAGTGAGTACATCCCTAAGTGAAAATGTCCAAATTGGGCCCAATTAACCAATGTCATGTGACTTGTTAGTGTTACAAGGTCTCAGGTGTGAATGGGGAGCAAGTGTGTTAAATTTGGTGTTATCGCTCTCACTCTCTCATACTGGTCACTGGAAGTTCAACATGGCACCTCATGGCAAAGAACTCTCTGAAGATCTGAAAAAAAGAATTGTTGCTCTACATAAACAAAGTCTAGGCTATAAGAAGATTGCTCAGACCCTGAAACTGAGCTGCAGTACGGTGGCGGCCAAGAACATACGTTTTAACAGAATGGGTTCCACTCAGAGCTGGCCTCGTCATGGTTGATCAAGGAAGTTGAGTGCACATCCTCAGCATCATATCCAGAGGTTGTCTTTGCAAAATAGACGTATGAGTGCTGCCAGCATTGATGCAGAGGTTGAATGGGTGGGGGGTCAGCCTGTCAGTGCTCAGACCATACGCTGCACACTGCATCAAATTGGTCTGCATGGCTGTCATCCCAGAAGGAAGCCTTTTCTGAAGATGATGCACAAGAGCGCCCGCAAACAGTTTGCTTAAGACAAGCAGACTAAGGACATGGGTTACTGGAACCATGTCATGTGGTCTGATGAGATCAAGATAAACTTATTTGGTTCAGATGGTGTCAAGCATGTGTGGCAGCAACCAGGTGAGGAGTACAAAGACAAGTGTGTCTTGCCTACAGTCAAGCATGGTGGTGGGAGTGTCATGGTCTGGGGCTGCATGAGTGCTGCTGGCACTGGGGAGCTACAGTTCATTGAGGGAACCATGAATGCCAACATGTACTGTGACATACTGAAGCAGAGCATGATCCCCTTCCTTCGGAGACTGGGCCGCAGGGCAGTATTCCAACATGATAATGACCCCAAACATACCTCCAAGACGAACCACTGCCTGGCTAAAAAAGCTGAGGGTGAAGGTGATGGACTGGCTAAGCATGTCTCCAGATCTAAACCCTATTGAGCATCTGTGGGGCATCCTCAAATGGAGGGTGGAGAAGCGCAAGGTCTCTAACATCCACCAGCATTGTGATGTCATCATGGAGGAGTGGAAATGGACTCCAGTGGCAATCTGTGAAGCTCTGGTGAACTCCATGCAAAAGAGGGTTAAGGCAGTGCTGGAAAGTAATGGTGGCCACACAAAATATTGACACTTGGGCCCAATTTAGACACTTTTTCACTTAGGGGTGTACTCACTTTTGTTGCCAACGGTTAAGACGTTAATGGCTGTGTGTTGAGTTATTTTGAGGATAAAGTAAATTTACACTGTTATACAAGCTGCTACACTCACTACTTTACATTGTAGCAGTGTCAATTCTTTAGTGTTGTCACATGAAAAGATATAATAAAATATTTACAAAAATGTGAGAGGTGTACTCACTTTTGTGAGATACTGTAGCCAAGCCTATATCTGACTGCAGGCCATTCCTGGCGTACTTTTTCTAATATACTTTCAGGCAGGCAGGTTATTCAGTGAGCTGCAGTGCATTTAATATATATAGTCTTGTATATATATATAGTCTTATATATATATATATATCCACTGCATCTAGTGTTGCCAAGCCTATATCTGACTGCAGGCCATTCCTGGTGTACTTTTTCAAATATACTTCAGGCAGGCAGGTTATTTAACCACTTGCCGACCGCCGCACGACTATATACGTCGGCAGAATGGCACGGGCAGGCAAAAGGACTTACAGGTACGTCCTTGCCTGCCCGCGGGTGGGGGGTCCGATCGGACCCCCCCCGGTGCCAGCGGCGGTCGGATCGAGGTCAGGGTCGATCGGAGGTGAGGGGGAGGCCACTCATTCGTGGCTCCCCCCTCGCGATCGCTCCTGGCCAATGATGTGCTTCCTCGGCTTCTGTGAATGTAAACAGAAGCCGAGGAAGTGATGTCATCTCTCCTCAAGACGGTCTTTTCGTCCGGCGCCGAGGAGAGAAGACATCCAAGTAAGTGCACCAACACTACACATTCAGTAGAACACGCAGGCACACTTGTCACCCCCCTGTCACCCCCCAGTCACCCCCCGATCACCCCCCTGTACCCCCACACATACTGACACCAATAGCAGGTTTGTTTTTTTTTCTGATTATTGCATTGGTGTCAGTTTGTGTCAGTTATAAGTGTTAGGGCAGTTAGGTTAGCCCCCTTTAGGTCTAGGGTACCCCCCTTAGGTCCAGGGTACCCCCCTAACCCCCCCTAATAAAGTTTTAACCCCGTGATCACCCCCCGTCGCCAGTGTCACTAAGCGATCGTTTTTCTGATCGCTGTATTAGTGACACAGGTGACGCTAGTTAGGGAGGTAAGTATATAGGTTCGCTGTCAGTGTTTTATAGCGACAGGGACCCCCATATACTACCTTCTAAAGGTTTTAACCCCTTGATTGCCCCCTAGTTAACCCTTTCACCAGTGATCCCCATATAATTGTTACGGGTGACGCTGGTTAGTTGGTTTGTTTTTTGTAGTTTATTATAGTTTATTACAGTTTATTATAGTTTTAGGGCACCCGCCGTTTATTACCTTATAAAGGTTTAACCCCCTAATTGCCCGGCGGTGATATAACTTAAGTTTTTAGGGTCAGCTTAGGTCTGCGTCGCCCCAGGCAGCGTCAGGTTAGCGCCAGTACCGCTAACACCCACGCACGCAGCATACACCTCCCTTAGTGCTATAGTATCTGAGCGGTTCGATATCTGATCCGATCAGATCTATACTCCCCAGCAGTTTAGGGTCCCCCAAAAAAACGCAGTGTTAGCGGGATCAGCCCAGATACCTGCTAGCACCTGCGTTTTGCTCCTCGGCCCAGCCCAGCCCACCCCACCCAAGTGCAGTATCAATCGATAACTGTCACAAAACACTAAGTATACATAACTGCAGCGTTCGCAGAGTCAGGCCTGATCCCTGCGATCGCTAACAGTTTTTTGGTAGCTTTTTGAATCAGTCGCTGACAGTCAGGAGCTTTTTTGCCTGTGAGTCTCACTAGTGTACCCCTAAATTTAGAGGCCAAAATGGCAAATCGAAGGTACACTAGTGAAGAGGCCTACACGTTTCTGAGTATGACAGATAGTGAAGAGGAAGTCACTCATCTGTCAAGTTCAGGCTCAGAATACGAACCTGTAGAGGACAGCGGCTCCATGACAGATAGCTCTGACGACGGAGTTGTGGTCCCTGCTAGGGTCAGGCGTACCAGACCCCGAACTTCTTCTTCTGTCCTTGAAGTGCAAGAACCGCAGGTCCCTCGTATGGAGCAGAGCAGTACTAGTGCCGCTACTCCTTCTGGTGAACTGGCAAGCACCAGCGGCCTAGTACACCCTGGTCGTACATCCAGCACTGCAGTATCACGTGGTGACGTGGCGAGTCCCATAAGTGCAGTTCAAGCTGGTGAGGTGGCAAGCACAAGTAATGTCCCGCTGCCACCAAGAAGACAAAGACAGGCCCGTCGTGCCCATAGTGCCCTTCCTGCTGCATTGGCCAATCCGAATTGGGTACCCACCACTTCTGCAGCACCCGTATTGCCCCCATTCACTGGCCAACCCGGAATTCAGGTGGAAACAGTTGATTTTACGCCACTGGATTTTTATTCACTGTTTTTCACCGAAGATCTCTATAGATCTATTGTGGACCAAAGCAATTTGTACGCTGGTCAACACATCGCCACTATTCCCCAGTCCTCCCTTGCCAGAGATTGGAGACCAATTACGGTCTCCGAATTTAAGGTCTTTCTGGGCCTTTCCCTCAACATGGGCATAACCAAAAAGAGTGAGTTGCGGTCATATTGGTCCACTGACCCAATTCACCATATGCCCGTGTTCTCTGCCTCCATGGCCAGGGCACGATACGAGCAGATTTTGCGGTTCATGCACTTCAACGACAATGAACTCTGTCGTCCTCGTGGAGACCCTGGATACGATCGGCTCTACAAAATTCGGCCCCTCGTAAACCACTTCAACCAACGTTTTGCAGACTTGTTTACCCCCCATCAAGTTGTCTGCGTTGATGAGTCCCTGATTAAATTTTCTGGCCGCTTGTCATTCAAACAGTACCTTCCCAGCAAGCGTGCCAGATACGGGGTCAAGATGTATAAGCTCTGTGACAGGGCCACAGGCTATACATGTAGATTTATGGTTTACGAGGGCAAAGATAGTCACGTAGAGCCGATCAACTGCCCTGACTACATAGGAAGCGCTGGCAAGATAGTGTGGGACTTGGTGTCACCCTTATTCGGAAAGGGGTACCACTTGTACGTGGACAATTATTACACGAGCGTGCCACTTTTTAGTCACCTTTTTGATCATCAAATTGGAGCATGTGGCACCGTGCGACCTAATCGCCGGGGCTTTCCTCAGCGGCTTGTAGATTCCCGTCTTAGGCTGGGGGAGAGAGCCTGCTTGCAGTGTAATAATTTGCTCGCTATGAAGTGGAGGGACAATAAGAATGTTTTCGTTCTTACCTCCCTTCATGCAGACACGACGACCCAAATTACTACGGCGACTGGTGTTGTGGAGAAACCCCTCTGTGTCCACGAATATAACCAAAATATGGGAGGGGTGGACCTCAACGACCAGTTGTTGGCGCCGTACCTAATTGCCCGTAAGGCCAGACGCTGGTACAAAAAAGTGTCTGTATACTTATTTCAATTGGCTTTGCTGAACGCTCATGTGCTATACAGAGCTTCAGGACGGACTGGATCCTTCCTTAAATTCCAGGAAGAGATCGTCAGAGCCCTTCTGTTTCCAGACGGTGCTCCACCTCACCTTCCCCAACCAAATGCAGTAGGCCGGCTGCATGAGAGGCATTTTCCTTATGTCCTCGAGAGTACCCCTACCCAACGAGCCCCCCAAAGAAAATGTCGTGTCTGCAGCAAGCGCGGATTTAGGCGTGACACCCGGTATTATTGTCCCTCCTGTCCTGGCAATCCTGGTCTTTGCATTGGTGAATGTTTTGAACGCTACCATACACTAGTTGAGTTTTAGCGTAGGGTACAGCACTGCACAGACTAGGACACACTTTCACAGGGTCTCCCAAGATGCCATCGCATTTTGAGAGACCCAAACCTGGAACCGTTGCAGTTTTAAAAGTTACAGTTATAAAAAAAAAAAATGTAAAAAAAAAAAAAAAGTAAAAAAAAAAAAAAATACACAAAAAAAATATAAAATAAAAAAACCAAAAATAGTTGTCTTTTTTATTGTTCTCTCTCTCTCTATTTTCTCTCTATTGTTCTTCTCTTTTTTACTGTATTCTATTCTGCAATGTTTTATTGTTATGTTTTATCATGTTTGCTTTTCAGGTATGTAATTTTTTTATAGTTTAATGTGTTTTAACCATTTTTTTGTTTTCAGGTACGCCATTCAGCTGCAGCGCGGATTTATTTATCTTGACAGCAACAGCGTTTGCTCCCACGATACATAAAGCCGTGACTCCAGCGCTGTCGGAGGTGATTTCACCACCACAGTTACATACTTCAGCATATATGCCGAAGCGTGGGGGCAGCAGTGGGTGGAGGAGCGATTTGCTCCTGCCTTTTGTGGGAGGATGCCCCCATGCTTCGGCATATATATATTTTAGGTAGGCACAGGTTGCGTTAAATGTTTTATTTTTTACTATGTTTTTTTTTTTTTTGTATTTGCTTTGCAGGTATGGTAAGTATTACTGTTATACTGTAATGTTACTTTGTTTTTTGTTAACCATCATTTGCTTAGCAGGTACGCCATTCAGTTGCAGCGCGGATTTATTTATCTTGACAGCAACAGCGTTTGCTCCCACGATACATAAAGCCGTGACTCCATCGCTGTCGGAGGTGATTTCACCACCACAGTTACATACTTCAGCATATATGCCGAAGCGTGGGGGCAGCAGTGGGTGGAGGAGCGATTTGCTCCTGCCTTTTGTGGGAGGATGCCCCCATGCTTCGGCATATATATATTTTAGGTAGGCACAGGTTGCGTTAAATGTTTTATTTTTTACTATGTTTTTTTTTTTTTGTATTTGCTTTGCAGGTATGGTAAGTATTACTGTTATACTGTAATGTTACTTTGTTTTTTGTTAACCATCATTTGCTTAGCAGGTACGCCATTCAGTTGCAGCGCGGATTTATTTATCTTGACAGCAACAGCGTTTGCTCCCACGATACATAAAGCCGTGACTCCAGCGCTGTCGGAGGTGATTTCACCACCACAGTTACATACTTCAGCATATATGCCGAAGCGTGGGGGCAGCAGTGGGTGGAGGAGCGATTTGCTCCTGCCTTTTGCGGGAGGATGCCCCCATGCTTCGGCATATATAAAACGGTGCATGTATGCCCATCATTAGAAGTGGGTGGATGAAGGGAGGTATTCTAATGGTGGGCATACCCACCGATCAAGATCTTTTTTTCGTTCAGCCCACAGGCTGCATGAAAAAAAAGTTTACAATGTATGCCCAACAAGGACCAGCAATGTACTGGTATGTTGCTGGACTTTGAGTGGTTATACCAGAATGATGCCTGCAGGTTTAGGTATCATCTTGGTATCATTCTTTTCAGCCAGCGGTCGGCTTTCATGTAAAAGCAATCCTAGCGGCTAATTAGCCTCTAGACTGCTTTTACAAGCAGTGGGAGGGAATGCCCCCCCCACCGTCTTCCATGTTTTTCTCTGGCTCTCCTGTCCCAACAGGGAACCTGAGAATGCAGCCGGTGATTCAGCCAGCTGACCATAGAGCTGATCAGAGACCAGAATGGCTCCAAACATCTCTATGGCCTAAGAAACCGGAAGCTACGAGCATTTCATGACTTAGATTTCGCCGGATGTAAACAGCGCCATTGGGAAATTGGGAAAGCATTTTATCACACCGATCTTGGTGTGGTCAGATGCTTTGAGGGCAGAGGAGAGATCTAGGGTCTAATAGACCCCAATTTTTTCAAATAAGAGTACCTGTCACTACCTATTGCTATCATAGGGGATATTTACATTCCCTGAGATAACAATAAAAATGATTAAAAAAAAAAAAAGAAAGGAACAGTTTAAAAATAAGATAAAAAAAAAAAAAAATAATAAAAAAAAAAAAAAGCACCCCTGCCCCCCCCCCCCTGCTCTCGCGCTAAGGCGAACGCAAGCGTCGGTCTGGCATCAAATGTAAACAGCAATTGCACCATGCATGTGAGGTATCACCGTGAAGGTCAGATCGAGGGCAGTAATTTTAGCAGTAGACCTCCTCTGTAAATCTAAAGTGGTAACCTGTAAAGGCTTTTAAAGGCTTTTAAAAATGTATTTATTTTGTTGCCACTGCACATTTGTGCGCAATTTTAAAGCATGTCATGTTTGGTATCCATGTACTCGGCCTAAGATCATCTTTTTTATTTCATCAAACATTTGGGCAATATAGTGTGTTTTAGTGCATTAAAATTTTAAAAAGTGTGTTTTTTCCAAAAAAAAATGCGTTTGAAAAATCGCTGCGCAAATACTGTGTGAAAAAAAAAAAAAATGAAACACCCACCATTTTAATCTGCAGGGCATTTGCTTTAAAAAATATATAATGTTTGGGGGTTCAAAGTAATTTTCTTGCAAAAAAAAATAATTTTTTCATGTAAACAAAAAGTGTCAGAAAGGGCTTTGTCTTCAAGTGGTTAGAAGAGTGGGTGATGTGTGACATAAGCCTCTAAATGTTGTGCATAAAATGCCAGGACAGTTCAAACCCCCCCCCCAAATGACCCCATTTTGGAAAGTAGACACCCCAAGCTATTTGCTGAGAGGCATGTCGAGTCCATGGAATATTTTATATTGTGACACAAGTTGCGGGAAAAAGACAAATTTTTTTTTTTTTTTTTTTGCACAAAGTTGTCACTAAATGATATATTGCTCAAACATGCCATGGGAATATGTAAAATTACACCCCAAAATACATTCTGTTGCTTCTCCTGAATACGGGGATACCCCATGTGTGAGACTTTTTGGGAGCCTAGCCGCGTACGGGACCCCGAAAACCAAGCACCGCCTTCAGGCTTTCTAAGGGCGTAAATTTTTGATTTCACTCTTCACTGCCTATCACAGTTTCGGAGGCCATGGAATGCCCAGATGGCATAAACCCCCCCCAAATGACCCCATTTTGGAAAATAGACACCCAAAGCTATTTGCTGAGAGGTATAGTGAGTATTTTGCAGACCTCACTTTTTGTCACAAACTTTTGAAAATTGAAAAAAGAAAAAAAAAATACGTTTTTCTTGTCTTTCTTCATTTTCAAAAACAAACGAGAGCTGCAAAATACTCGCCATGCCTCTCAGCAAATAGCTTGGGGTGTCTACTTTCCAAAATGGGGTCATTTTGGGGGGTTTTGTGCTATCTTGGCATTTTATGGCCTTCGAAACTGTGATGGGTAGTGAGGAGTGAAATCAAAAATTAACGCCCTTAGAAATCCTGAAGGCGGTGATTGGATTTCGGGGCCCCGTATGAAGCTAGGCTCCCAAAAAGTGCCACTCATGTGGTATCCCCATACTCAGGAGAAGCAGCAGAATGTATTTTGGGGTGTAATTCCACATATGCCCATGGCCTGCGTGAGCAATATATCATTTAGTGACAACTTTGTGCAAAAAAAAAAAAAATTATCACTTTCCCGCAACTTGTGTCAAAATATAAAATATTCCATGGACTCAACATGCCTCTCAGCAAATAGCTTGGGGTGTCTACTTTCCAAAATGGGGTCATTTGGGGGGGGTTTGTGCCATCTTGGCATTTTATGGCCTTCAAAACTGTGATAGGTAGTGAGGAGTGAAATCAAAAATTTATGCCCTTAGAAATCCTGAAGGCGGTGCTTGGTTTTCGGGGCACCGTACGCGGCTAGGCTCCCAAAAAGTCCCACACATGTGGTATCCCCGTACTCAGGAGAAGCAGCAGAATGTATTTTGGGGTGTAATTCCACATATGCCCATGGCATGTTTGAGCAATATATCATTTAGTGACAACTTTGTGCAAAAAAAAAAAAAAAAAAAATTGTCACTTTCCCGCAACTTGTGTCAAAATATAAAATATTCCATGGACTCACCATGCCTCTCAGCAAATAGCTTGGGGTGTCTACTTTCCAAAATGGGGTCATTTGGGGGGGTTTTGTGCCATCTTGGCATTTTATGTCCTTCAAAACTGTGATAGGTAGTGAGGAGTGAAATCAAAAATGTATGCCCTTAGAAATCCTGAAGGCGGTGCTTGGTTTTCGGGGCCCCGTACGCGGCTAGGCTCCCAAAAAGTCCCACACATGTGGTATCCCCGTACTCAGGAGAAGCAGCAGAATGTATTTTGGGGTGTAATTCCACATATGCCCATGGCATGTTTGAGCAATATATCATTTAGTGACAACTTTGTGCAAAAAAAAAAAAAAATTGTCACTTTCCCGCAACTTGTGTCAAAAAATAAAATATTCCATGGACTCAACATGCCTCTCAGCAAATAGCTTGGGGTGTCTACTTTCCAAAATGGGGTCATTTGGGGGGGTTTTGTGCCATCTTGGCATTTTATGGCCTTCAAAACTGTGATAGGTAGTGAGGAGTGAAATCAAAAATTTATGCCCTTAGAAATCCTGAAGGCGGTGCTTGGTTTTCGGGGCCCCGTACGCGGCTAGGCTCCCAAAAAGTCCCACACATGTGGTATCCCCATACTCAGGAGAAGCAGCTAAATGTATTTTGGGGTGCAATTCCATATATGCCCATGGCCTGTGTGAGCAATATATCATTTAGTGACAACTTTGTGCAAAAAAAAAAAAAATTGTCACATTCCCGCAACTTGTGTCAAAAAATAAACTATTCCATGGACTCAACATGCCTCTCAGCAAATAGCTTGGGGTGTCTACTTTCCAAAATGGGGTCATTTGGGGGGGTTTTGTGCCATCTTGGCATTTTATGGCCTTCAAAACTGTGATAGGTAGTGAGGAGTGAAATCAAAAATTTATGCCCTTTGAAATCCTGAAGGCGGTGCTTGGTTTTCGGGGCCCCGTACGCAGCTAGGCTCCCAAAAAGTCCCACACATGTGGTATCCCCATACTCAGGAGAAGCAGCTGAATGTATTTTGGGGTGCAATTCCACATATGCCCATGGCTTGTGTGAGCAATATATCATTTAGTGACAACTTTGTGCAAAAAAAAAAAAAAATTGTCACTTTCCCGCAACTTGTGTCAAAAAATAAAATATTCCATGGACTCAACATGCCTCTCAGCAAATAGCTTGGGGTGTCTACTTTCCAAAATGGGGTCATTTGGGGGGGTTTTGTGCCATCTTGGCATTTTATGGCCTTCAAAACTGTGATAGGTAGTGAGGAGTGAAATCAAAAATTTATGCCCTTAGAAATCCTGAAGGCGGTGCTTGGTTTTCGGGGCCCCGTACGCGGCTAGGCTCCCAAAAAGTCCCACACATGTGGTATCCCCATACTCAGGAGAAGCAGCTAAATGTATTTTGGGGTGCAATTCCATATATGCCCATGGCCTGTGTGAGCAATATATCATTTAGTGACAACTTTGTGCAAAAAAAAAAAAAATTGTCACATTCCCGCAACTTGTGTCAAAAAATAAACTATTCCATGGACTCAACATGCCTCTCAGCAAATAGCTTGGGGTGTCTACTTTCCAAAATGGGGTCATTTGGGGGGGTTTTGTGCCATCTTGGCATTTTATGGCCTTCAAAACTGTGATAGGTAGTGAGGAGTGAAATCAAAAATTTATGCCCTTTGAAATCCTGAAGGCGGTGCTTGGTTTTCGGGGCCCCGTACGCAGCTAGGCTCCCAAAAAGTCCCACACATGTGGTATCCCCATACTCAGGAGAAGCAGCTGAATGTATTTTGGGGTGCAATTCCACATATGCCCATGGCTTGTGTGAGCAATATATCATTTAGTGACAACTTTTTGTAATTTTTTTTTTTTTATTATTTATTTTTTATTTTTTTGTCATTATTCAATCACTTGGGACAAAAAAAATAAATATTCAATGAGTTCAACATGCCTCTCAGCAATTTCCTTGGGGTGTCTACTTTCCAAAATGGGGTCATTTGGGGGGGTTTTGTACTGCCCTGCCATTTTAGCACCTCATGAAATGACATAGGCAGTCATAAACTAAAAGCTGTGTAAATTCCAGAAAATGTACCCTAGTTTGTAGACGGTATAACTTTTGCGCAAATCAATAAATATACGCTTATTGACATTTTTTTTACCAAAGACATGTGGCCGAATACATTTTGGCCTAAATGTATGACTAAAATTGAGTTTATTGGATTTTTTTTATAACAAAAAGTAGAAAATATCATTTTTTTTCAAAATTTTCGGTCTTTTTCCGTTTATAGCGCAAAAAATAAAAACAGCAGAGGTGATCAAATACCATCAAAAGAAAGCTCTATTTGTGGGAAGAAAAGGACGCAAATTTCGTTTGGTTACAGCATTGCATGACCGCGCAATTAGCAGTTAAAGCGACGCAGTGCCAAATTGTAAAAAGTGCTCTGGTCAGGAAGGGGGTAAATCCTTCCGGGGCTGAAGTGGTTAATGAGCTGCAGTGCATTTAATATATACCATATTTATCGGCGTATAACACGCATCCCAAGTTTAGGAGGGAATTTTAAGAAAAAAACTTTTTAAGGAAAAAAACTTACATTTAAATGCCCATCAATGCAGCCTTATCAGTGTCCATCTGCAGCCTTGTCAGTGTCATCTGCAGCCTTGTCAGTGTCATTTGCAGCCTTGTCAGTGTCATCTGCAGGCTTGTCAGTGTCATTTGCAGCCTTATCCGTGTCCATCTGCAGCCTTGTCAGTGTCACCTGCAGCCTTGTCAAATGTGCCGGAAGGATATTCCCAGTTCTATTCTCCTAGTTTTACAGACTCTGGCCTCACATGTACTTCTGCCTGTTCATTGGGAGCAAAAAATCAGCTAAACTGTCACTATGGTGAATGCAGATTAACCCAATCAGGACCTGTGTGTGTGTAAGTCAAAAGCCTGTTCATTATTTTTTATATTATTTTAAAAAGTGCAATGCATATTATGATTGTGTGTATTTGTAAGCTCCTATTTATTTAGGTTGCTGGCAGAGGTTTCATGATATTGGTGCACTCTGGTGTGTGTTTTATAATATATTCTTAAGTTTGAGAAAAAATAAACTATAGCTGGTATTTTTCTAGAGTAGGATAGAAAAAGGAATAGATCCAACCGCTTGAGGCATAAAAACACACTAACATAGTATAATTGAAATAAGATCAAAGTTCACCATATTAAAACTATTTTAATAGGTTTTAATACCATTAATCTAGAACAGTGGTCTCCAAACTGCGGCTCATTGTTTGCTTTTATACGGCCCTTGGGGCACTATTTCATCTACTGACACCAACAATGGGGAACAATTTCTCCCAATGACACCAATGATGGGACACAATTTCTCCCAATGACACTAACAATGAGGCCCAGTGACATCAATGATGGGGCCCAATGACACTAATGAAAGGACACAATTCCTCCCAATGACACCGATGTTGGGGCACAATTTCTTCCAATTACACTAACAATGGGTCCCAATGATTCCAATGATGGGACACAATTCCTCCTTCTACTCCCAATGGCCACAGTCTGGCCCCCCCTAAAGTCTGAAGGACAGTAAACTGGCCCTCTGTATAGAAAGTTTGGAGACCTATGATCTAGAAGGAAGTCCAAAGAAAATACCAAGGAGAAAGTAATCAGTTTGTCCCAGAAACATCAACTGTTGTTAGATGAGTTTCCCAGAGCCACCGCTCTACAAAGGAATCCTAAAGGTGGAGAGTATGAAAGTCATCCAAACCACATCTACAGTCATGTATTTTCCTTACCATTGGATTTCTAGAATCCAACACTGAAGAATACCTTTTTGTGTTGGTGGCAAAACGGCTTCTCTTGCGTGTTCTCTTCTCTCTTGACCTTCTTCACAGTTTGAAGGGTGAAAAAAACCCTTATGGGTTCCATAAACATGGGAGCTGTAAACATTGCCACGATTTTCCACTCTAGGTTTCACCTTAGCTCCACTTCTCCAATATAGGTTCTGGCACCATTACAGATCTGCCAAATGATTAAAGTTTACTTCAAAAGAAACTCAAATTCCGCAAGCCATATTTCTGTGTTTACTGTGTATTTGAAGAAAGTCATATACTTCCACCAGAGCTCCTTTTCTGATAATATTGAACTTGAGTTGAGCTTAATTGTAGCCCAATTAAAAAGGAACTAAACCCTCTCGTCTGTTTCCCAAAACAGTTACATTCAAGACATGTCTCTGAGGATAATTGCCATAGTTGCCAGTGTGCTTATGCCGAGTCTCAACCAATTTTAAAGCCCATAAATGGGCCTTAAACGAGTTTGTTTCACAACTGAGCCTGGGAGAGATTTATTTTTGCCAATGATAAATACTCAACCTTCCTACAGTCGGTACTTTTTTGGTTCAGATTTATAGATAATCTGTTCTTGGTTTGGACTGGTTCATCATTTCAATTAAACCAATTAATTGAGGCTATCAATGTCAACTCCATGAACCTGCGTTTCACGGTTACTTTTGACAATGCACAGATCCCATTCTTGGATCTGTTGATTGTCAAGAACCCTGATGAAACGTTGGTTACAGACCTCTATCATAAGCCAACAGCAGGCAACACTTTGCTGCATGCCTCCAGTGCTCATCCCAAGCCTCTCTTGTGCAGTATCCCATATGCGCAGTATTTACGACTGCGCAGGAACTGCGCACAAGAGTAGGATTTCCACATCCAGGCAGCTGCCCTGCGGGGTGCCTTTGGCCAATTATGGCTCAGGGGGACTAAGTCCACGCCCCACACTATATAAGGCTGCCTGCATGTCGGCCCTGTGTAGTGTGTTGTTGGCGTGGACAAAGAGAGAGTGTCATTTAGATTAAGCAGGCAGGCAGACAGGTTATTCAGTTAGCTGTAGTGCATTTAAAATATATATACAGTCTCATATATATATATATGAACTGTATCGAGTGTAGCCAAGCCTATATCTGACTGAAGGCCATTCCTGGTGTACTTTTTCTAATATACTTCAGTCAGGCAGGTTATTCAGTTAGCTGCAGTGTAGGGATGAGCTTCGAGTTCGAGTCAAACTCATGTTCGACTCGAACATCGGTTGTTCACCAGTTCGCCGAACAGCGAACAATTTGGGGTGTTCGCGCAAATTCGAAAGCCGCAGAACACCCTTTAAAAGTCTATGGGAGAAATCAAAAGTGCTAATTTTAAAGGCTGACATGCATGGTATTGTCATAAAAAGTGTTTGGGGACCTGGGTCCTGCCTCAGGGGACATGGATCAATGCAAAAAAAAAGTTTTAAAAACGGCCGTTTTATCGGGAGCAGTGATTTTAATAATGCTTAAAGTGAAACAATAAAAGTGTAATATTCCTTTAAATTTCGTACCTGGGGGTGTCTCCAGGCTCCAGAAGGCGGGAATTACAATTCCGACCGCGCCACATCACTTTGAGATCCCCACTCGGGCGGGCGGCTCTCCTCTCCTTCTCTGGCTGCCTGCCTGCTATGTCACATGATGGGCGCACCGCACACTACGGCTGAGGCTGAGCTGAACTCAACTGCAGGGCACATTAAGTCTGTCTCCTGGTCAGGTAGGTGACAGTCAGTGTATGTATGTCAGGGAGGTTACTATGTATGTCAGGTAGGTGAGGTCAGTGTATGTATGTCAGGTAGTTGAAGTCAGTGTATGTATGTCAGGTAGGTGAGGTCAGTGTATGTATGTCAGGTAGGTGAGGTCAGTGCATGTATGTCAGGTGGGTCAGTGCATGTATGTCAGGTAGGTGAGGTCAGTGTATGTATGTCAGGTAGGTGAGGTCTGTGTATGTATGTCAGGTAGGTCAGTGTATGTATGTCAGCTAGGTGAGATCAGTGTATGTATGTCAGGTAGGTCAGTGTATCTATGTCAGGTAGGTGAGGTCAGTGTATGTTTATCAGGTAAATGAGGTCAGCGTATGTATGTCAGGTAGGTAAGTGTATGTATGTCAGGTAGGTCAGTGTATGTATGTCAGGTAGGTGAGTGTATGTATGTCAGGTAGGTGAGGTGAGTGTATGTATGTCAGGTAGGTGAGTGTATGTATGTCAGGTAGGTGAGGTGAGTGTATGTATGTCAGATAGGTGAGGTGAGTATATGTATGTCAGGTAGGTGAGTGTATGTATGTCAGGTAGGTGAGTGTATGTATGTCAGGTAGGTGAGGTCAGTGTATGTCAAGTAGGTGAGTGTATGTATGTCAGGTAGGTGAGGTGAGTGCATGTATGTCAGGTAGGTGAGGTCAGGTAGGTCAGTGTTACGGTCAGTGTGTCAGGTAGCTGAGTTTAGTGGTCATCATTGATGGATCCCCCCCCGGTGCCAGCCGAGGAATTCAGGCTGAAGCCCCTGGTCTTTTGCCACCTAGCAACGACCCCTGCCTGTATGGTAATAATGAAGAAAGGTCATTTAGTGGGATGGGAACTAGCTCCTTCATAGTGAACTGTCTAGTTCCCATCCTTATACATGACCTGACCACTAGGGGGCAAAAAGGTTTTTCTGTGGGATGGGAACTAGCCAGTTCACATTGAGCAAGCTAGTTCCCATCCTCAGAATTGACTAGGTGAATCTGGAGGATGGGAACTAGTCGCAACCCACACAGAAAGTCTCTATGGAATACAGACAGGAAGTGATGTCAGCCACAGACAGGAAGTGATGTCAGTCACAGAGAGGAAGTTCTGGGTGAAAGGTGAATTGTGAGGCAGTAGAGAGGAGACATTGCTGGAAGTGGCAGCAGAGGAGGTAATAAGATCTTATTTTCTAGTTACACCCAGTAAGCCCCCCGTCATGTCCGTCCTCTTCCTCCATAGTCACTGTGACGTCTTTAATCTCCAGCAGATGATGATACACACATATATAATGTGTAAATGTAGATTAACCCCTTCAGGGTCAGAACATTTCACAATTTACGGGGTTGGAACATTCTCTTTATTTTGGAGATAAATTCTAGTAATATGGTCCTCTAAACAAACATCACTGACAATAAATAGACAAGACAATGACCATCCTGACCATACATGGCCTACAAAGGGCAATTATTAAACTACACAGGCAGCAAATTGGCAATCATTACAATATGCAGCCAACACAATGATGGAGTGCAGGGGTCAGGATTATGGAGCATAGAGCCCCTTACATTGCTGGTCAGGAGGAAGAAAACATTCCCCAGCCTGCCATGGAGAATATGTTCCATCATTGGTGTCAGAGGGAGGAAAATACTGAGGGCTCTGAGGAAAGTAGAGGGGCTGAGGGGTCTTTGAGGAGGTAGTGGGACTAAAGTCTCTGGGACCCCTGAAGAGGAATTGTAGATGAAGGACTTTGGGGTCTTCTCAGGAAGTGATAGCGCTGAACAACTCTAAGAGGTTAGTGGGCCTGAAGGGCTGTGGTGGTCTCTGAGGGGGTAATCAGTGGTAGCCAGGTTGTAAGTCTCTGAGGTAAGAGGGGGATTTAGGGCTCATAGGAGCTCTTGGTCTCTGATGGTCCTCCCAGCTCACTAGCACTTACTTTTATGACCTCCTTAGAGAACTCCTGCCAGCAATGATGGAAACCTTAACCTCACCGTCTCACTGGTCAAGAAATATATTGCAGGACACAAAATAGACCAAGACCAAGAGAACAACCCCTCCCCACTGCTGTCCTTTTCCTACCCACACTGGATTGCTATTGGAGAGAACAGAACAGCTCCCCCACAGCTCTCTACTCCACCAGTAGCATCCTCCTGTTATCCAATCCAATCCCCTCTCTTACTGCAGAGAGTGACAGTGACATCACTCCTGTCAGTCAGCAGGCTGCCAGAGATTGGAGCCTTGCAGCCAGAGGTATGCTGATTAGTCGGCAACTCTAGCCAAAAGTCCTGATGACCCTACATTGACCTCATAGCACTGCCTCAGAGCAAACAAATCAAAGAAATATTGTATTTATCATTCCTTGTCTGCAGATCTAAAACTCACCGAATTCAGTTCAGAAACCAAAAAAACTCAACAGACAAAAGAGAATTTTTGGTCCGGCAGGCCAAGAGGGTCCCAGGACCTCAAAAATGTAGCAAACACTAAACAGTCCATATTAAATATGTTCCCATGGGGGCAGTAGTTCTTCAATATACAGCAACCCTCCTATTATCCCCCTCAAATCCACATCCTATTGTGTGACCAATAACATCCAAATAATTCTTAATTTCATTTACCAAAATTATCTGTCTAAAAGGAGACCTGTATAGATCAAATGATGGTGCCAAAAAGAATGGAGGAGAACCAGAGTCACATGACTGAGAAGATACTAAACTTCACCCTGGAGATCATCTGCCTGCTGACCGGAGAGGTGAGGAGGATTCTGGGAGGTCACATGACATCACTCTTATCTCTATTAATAAAACACAGACCTGACCGGAGAGAGGTAAGAAGGATTCTGGGATTTTAACATGATTTTCCTATTGGTTCTCCAATCCAGAGATTTCCTCTTGTGAAGTCAGGTAATCATATGACCATTACAACGCCTCCATGTGACTCCCTAAAACCTGAGAGACACAGCATGCAGAAGATTCTAGAAGTCACCAAGAAGATGGTGGAGCTGCTGACAGGAGAGGTGAGAGGTGCTGGGAATTCTGGGACATTATCCAGTAACAGACAAGGGATGTGTCTGGATGGTGACTGTATCATTGTGTGTGTCAGGTTTCTATAAGGTGTCAGGATGTCACTGTCTATTTCTCCATGGAGGAGTGGGAGTATTTAGAAGGACACAAGGATCTCTACAAGAACGTCATGATAGACAATAAGCCGCCCCTCACATCATCGGGTAAGAGGAGACTTTATTGTAAAGGAGAGAGCAGTACGGAGGGTCGACCTAGATCCCCCATCATCTGATAAACACATAGAAACAATGTATTCAGTCAGTGTGTGTGTTTCCTACAGATGGATCCAGTAATGAGAACCCACCAGAGAGATGTCCCCGTCTTCTGTATTCCCAGGATTCCACACAGGAAGGTCACACCATCCCTCACCATCATCAGGTAGATGAGGAACAATCACTGATAGTATCATTAGGATCTGTACATTATCTGCATTGTAACAATTTATATCATTTTTATTATATATTCAGAGTGGAAACCTGAGAGATTCTGAAGTTGAGGGTAAAGCAGAAGAAGAAGAGACGTGTGTGAGGGGTGATCAGCAGTCTATGGAGGAGGATGGGATAACGGGGACATTTATAGAGGAGGACACTCCTACAGAGATCAGCACAGGTGGGTCATTAACACTAAATACATTCCTCCACCCCTACTGCTCACTGATTGGTCCACAGTAGGGCAAGGTCTGGGTGATATCAGCCTGTTGCCACTGATTGCTGAATACCAATAATATGATTCCTGACCATTACACTATATAATTTATATTGTACATTACCTACTCCTGACTCCTGCACTATATACTCTATGTTGTACACTACATCAGTGCTCATCAACCCTGTCCTCAGGGCCCACTAACAGGCCAGGTTTTATGTATTACTTTGGGAAGATGCATACTAGAAAGCTGCAATCACTGAGCAGCAAATGATATCACCTGTGATTTATTTCAGTTATCTTGCAAACCTGGCCTGTTAGTGGGCCCTGAGGACAGGGTTGATGACCACAGCATTACATAATTCTGATACTGTGTAGTCTTAACATTTGTACCCTATATAATATGTTGTACATTACATAGGCCTTACTTTTGCACCCATTTCCTACCAGCTGGTCATTTTATGTCTGATGATTTGATTGGAGCACAGACTTTTACATGTTGATAATAATGTGATAACATTCTCAAACTTTGGAACCTTAAAGGGGGGTTCCGGCCAGGAAAAAAAATGTAAAAGATAGCAGCTACAAACACTGTAGCTGCTGACTTTTAATAAGCACACTTACCTGTCCTGGCCGACCCGTCCCTCGGCTCTCAGGTTCCGGCACCGCCATTCGAACTAAGGGAAACAGGCAGTGGAGCCATGCGGCTTCACTGCCCTTTTCCTACTGCACATGCGCGAGTCGTGCAGCGCTTTGTAAATGGGACGCGATGTGTTGTGGGACACACACAGTTCCCATAACACACCGCGCCCCATTCCCCAGAAGACAATGCGGGGAGGAGAAGACTGAACATCACCGTGGCGTAGGAAGAGGCAGATTAGGAAGACTAACAACAGCCATTTCAGATGAGTTACATTTTTTTTTTTCCTCCAATTTTTTAGGAATTTTTTTTATGCAATTTTTTTTTTTTAGGGTGGACATCCACTTTAAATAGAAAGTGATAATGAAGGAGGAGCCAATAACCCAATGATGGTGGTCTTCAGGATCAGTCCAGTCCTCATCTTGGTTTTTCTCCCCCATCCTCACTCTCTGACCTCTGGTGGGGCTCAGCCCCGCTGTTATTCATGACAAAATCATGGACTAAATAAGGAAGTGCAGGACTTCTTGTGTTAGGAAGATGGCAATGAGTGATAGAGGGGGTGGGGACATTCGTCCTATAATCCCCTCATCACTGTTACTCCTTTCTCGTTACTCCTTTCTCCCTCATCACTGTTACACAGTTCTCATTGTTTCCTCACTCTCTAAGGTCCATGAATAAAGAAATGAACTGGTAGGAGATCAGAGGACCCATTTTCTAGTTACCTTGAGGGGGGAATTGCAAGATCCTCAGAGACAAAACTGTCTGATGTGGGCGGAGTCCTGGTTTAGGGGAACCAATCTGCTCATGTCTAGTAATAATCTTTTTATTTCTATTTTAGTAGATGGATGGGAGATGAGGAAAACCTCAGAGGATTGTCTCACTTTGTCTCCAGACTGTGAAGTAGAAGATGAGGACATCACACAGTATAGTCCAGGAGAAAACCCGACTACCTCAAATGTCCATCCGGCACCACACAGTGTAGATGGACCATCGTCTTCCTCTTATCCTGAGGAACCTCAGACTGTGAGGGTCGGTGCCGTCCTTCCAACAGATAAGAGGTTTTCCTGTACTGAGTGCGGGAAGTGTTTTTGTTTTAAATCCAAACTTAATGAGCATAAAAGAACTCACACAGGTGAAAAGCCATATTCCTGTCCTGACTGTGGGAAGTGTTTCCGTTTTAGGTCCCATCTTCTTGTACATCAGAGATGCCACACAGGTGAGAAGCCCTATTCCTGTCCTGAGTGTGGGAAATGTTTTTCACATAAGGTCAGTTTTCAAACACACCAGAGATTGCACACGGGGGAGAAGCCGTATTCCTGTCCTGAGTGCGGAAAGTGTTTTTCAGACAAGTCCAAGCTTTACACACATCAGAGATCTCAGACAGGGGAGATCTCTGAGTGCAGGAAATGTTTTTCAGTGAAATCCAGTTCTTACAGACATTAGAGAACTCACACGGGGCAGAAGCTGTATTCCTGTCCTGAGTGCGGGAAATGTTTTTCACAGAAGTTCCATATTTACGCACATCAGAGATCCCACACGGGAGAGAAGCCATATTCCTGTCCTGAGTGCGGGAAATGTTTTTCACAGAAGTCCCATATTTACACACATCAGAGATCTCACACGGGAGAGAAGCCATATTCAAGTCCTGAGTGCGGGAAATGTTTTTCACAGAAGTCCCATATTTACACACATCAGAGATCTCACACAGGGGAGAAGCCGTATTCCTGTCCTGAGTGCGGGAAATGTTTTTCACAGAAGTCCCATATTTACACACATCAGAGATCTCACACAGGGGAGAAGCCGTATTCCTGTCCTGAGTATGCAAAGTGATTTTCAGACAAGTCCAGTCTTTTCACACATCAGAGATCTCACACGGGGCAGAAGCCATATTCCTGTCCTGAGTGTGGGAAATGTTTTTCACAGAAGTCCCATCTTAACAGACATCAAAGATCACACACAAGGCAGAAGCCGTATTCCTGTCCTGAGTGCAGGAAATGCTTTTTACAGAAGTCCAATCTTTTCACACATCAGAGATTGCACACAGGGGAGAGGCTGTATTCCTATCCTGAGTGCGGGAAATGTTTTTCAGTGAAGTCCAGTCTTAACATACATCAGAGATCTCACATGGGGGAGAAGTCGTATTCCTGTCCTGAGTGTGGGAATTTTTTTTTCAGATAAGTCTCATCTTTACACACATCAGAGATCTCACACAGGGGAGAAGCCATTTTCCTGTCCTGAGTGCGGGAAATGTTTTTCAGTAAAGTCCAGTCTTTCCAGACATAAGAGATCTCACACGGGGGGGAGAAGCTACTTTCCTGTCCTGAGTGAGGGAATTGTTCCTCACTGAAGTCCTGTCTTCCTGTACATCAGAGATCCCACACAACCCTTGAGGTCTATTAGTGCCTTGAGTGTGAGAAATGTCTTCTATATGAATGTTGCTGGACATCACAGCTCTCATGTGGGGAAGAAGCACAGCCTGATATACACCTCAGATATACTCCATGGCTGATCTTCATCATGTAAGAAACAGTTCATAAGGAGATCAGAGATCACCAAAGACATGGATGAAGTGTTGTACAGTGTTGGCCATTGATAGCAGGAGAAAAATAAAAATGGAGTCATTACCTTTCATTGGCTGAGTCCATTTTGCGGTGGAAGCTTTCACAAACACTTTGAGGTCTATTTTTGTTATGGGAATATTTCTGATTGTGACTCTAAAAACAAAAGTTAATACTGCAATTGCAAGAACAGATTCACAGGACACAATCACTGTGTTTAAAACGTCCGTTCATAACCAAATTTATTATTACATGTTATTTTATACATAGATAAGAAAGGGGTGGTGTGAGATGTCATTAAAAAATAACTAAGATAGTGCTCTTGAACGTGGGAATTGAAAAAATTCCACCGCTGCACAGGAAATGATTCTCAGGCTCTGGAGTTCCCCAGAACCCCCTAAGGTAATAGAAGCGATACGTACACTATCCATGCACTTCACCTATGAGAGTATGCTGGCACACATAGAAGGAAAGTACACCACATTTTTACCTGACTGGCAGCCATGGATAAACTAGTACAAAACCCAGAAAACTAAATGTGACTGAGTTTGGTTAAATATCCATACTCTCATCCTTACCAGATATTGAGTAACCCCTCTTCTCTATAATCTCTATGTTGATCCATATTTACCTACCACTTTTTCTCTTAGTTCGGAGCAGTTAGCTACTGGTGAATTTTGGCTAATAGAATTGCTTTGTTGAACCTATGTTACACTGTTATAATAGAAAGACAATCTTGTGGGGGATATGCCCCTCCTCCAGTCACAGTAAGTTCCCAAAGGGGTGACTGGTAGAGAGGAGAGGCTCCCCCTACACTGTATATTCCATCTGAAACTATGTGAACACTATATAGATGCACAATTCTGTTAGCTGTACTCATATACGTTTTTGTCTACAGTTCAAGTGTATGTCATATGATGTTCACCTATGTAAGTTGAAAATATTAAATAAAAACTATTTGAAAAAAAAAAATAACTAATAAAAATATGTTATTAAAAGCTAGCAAATACAACAATTGCAAAAGTAAAATCTTGAGAGGGTAGGGAGAGAGAGAGCTTCTAGCAGAAGTTGTGTTTGTGTGTTAGGTGAAGGTTACAGAACACATTTCAACATTGCAGAACAAGATGGATGCTTAAATGAACAATACAGTGAAAGTCCATGTCATTTCCCTCCTTTTGTTTATTTATTTGACACTATTCTTCTCCATGTTACATTCAGCCGATTGCTGGTAACTCCTGCTGCATCGGTGCAGAGAAACGGCGTCCTGTTCAGCTCTCTTTTCTCAGAATAATAGGTTCATCAGGGCTGGTGGACCATCTGTTGGTACAGTGGGTAATCACACAGAGGCATAGCCTGATGAGGAAGTAAATAACATTATAGTTCTTCCACTCCAAAATACAAAGCCATGGTTTCCAGTAATTTACAAAATTTTTATTTTTTGAAGGATTTTTATGCATGATTTAAAATGTAAATTATATATCTGTATCTTTTTAAAATTGCAACTGAATATAATTGTATATGTTATCAATGAGTCTAAGCTCTTTTTTCTGTTTCCCTTTATCATGGTCTCCTGCTTTAATTTTTAAATAATTTTCCCTCCCCATCTATTAGACAAGCAGGGGTTTTATAACTATTTTTTTATCTGCCAAGTTCAAGCTCTAAGCCAGGTGTTCTATTAATTAATGGGTACAGGAGATTTGTGTTTATTTTCATACATTATCACACGGGCAGTCTAGTTTTTTCTCTATGCTGCTTCACTTGAGTATTAGGGTTGTGGAAATAGTGGGGACATGTAGATCCTGTTATGATATCATCTGTTCATAAGGTCAAACACGAGGCACCTTAACGCAGGGTGTTTATGAATATGAAAAAAAAACAAAAAAACAAATCAAATAGATAGAAGAAAAAAATACATTTTGTTTATTATCATAATGAAAAACACAAATAAATGTATTCAACTTTATTATTGTAAAACATTTCTTCATTCAGTATAAACAATCCTGCATAGTATACAACTATAATACAAAATGTTTTGAATCACCAAAGGACACCACACCCCTAATATAATTATACAACAAAAAATAGAAATAGATGGGGCTTTTAAGGTATCAAAAAATGCATTTGAAAATCATACAACCTAATGACAAAATCACATACAGTATCTCACAAAAGTGAGTTCACCCCTCACATTTTTGTAAATATTTTATTATATCTTTTCATGTGACAACACTGAAGAAATGACACTTTGCTACAATGTAAAGTAGTGAGTGTACAGCTTGTATAACAGTGTAAATTTGCTGTCCCCTCAAAATAACTCAACACACAGCCATTAATGTCTAAACCGCTGGCAACAAAAGTGAGTACATCCCTAAGTGAAAATGTCGAAATTGGGCCAAATTAGCCATTTTCCCTCCCCGGTGTCATGTGACTCATTAGTGTTACAATGTCTCAGGTGTGAATGTGGAGCAGGTGTGTTAAATTTGGTGTTATCGCTCTCACTCTCTCATACTGGTCACTGGAAAATCAACATGTCACCTCATGGCAATGAACTCTCTGAGGATCTGAAAAAAAGAATTGTTGCACTACATAAAGATGGCCTAGGCTATAAGAAGATTGCCAGGACCCTGAAACAGAGCTGCAGCATGTTGGCCAAGACCATACAGCGATTTAACAGGACAGGTTCCACTCAGAACAGGCCTCACCATGGTCGACCAAAGAAGTTGAGTGCACGTGCTCAGCAACATATCTGGAGGTTGTCTTTAGGAAATAGACGTATGAGTGCTGCCAGCATTGCTGCAGAGGTTGAAGGGGATGGGGGTCAGCCTGTCAGTGCTCAGACCATACGCCGCACACTGCATAAAATTGGTCTGCATGGCTGTCGTCCCAGAAGAAAGCCTCCTCTAAAGATGATGCACAAGAAAGCCTGCAAACAGTTTGCTGAAGACAAGCAGACTAAGGACATGGATTACTGGAACCATGTCCTGTGGTCTGATGAGACCAAGATAAACTTATTTGGTTCAGATGGTGTAAAGTGTGTGTGGAGGAAACCAGGTGAGGAGTACAAAGACAAGTGTGTCTTGCCTACAGCCAAGCATGGTGGTGGGAGTGTCATGGTCTGGGGCTGCATGAGTGCTGCCAGCACTGGGGAGCTACAGTTCATTGAGGGAACCATGAATGCCAACATGTACTGTGACATACTGAAGCAGAGCATGATCCCCTCCCTTCAGAGACTGGGCCGCAGGGCAGTATTCCAAAATGATAACGACCCCAAACACACCTCCAGGACGACCACTGCCTAGAAAGAATAAACCTCAATAGTGGGATTTTAAGGGCAATTAGAGAGAAAATAGAAAAAATCTTTATAGAAAAATAAATAAAATGAATTTATTAATGTACAAAGTTTAAAAACAGATAGCAAAAAAAACAACACAAAAAAAAGGCATTTACATGGATAATATATTGAATGATCATATTTAACAGTAGTGGCAAATGAATCCCACTGGACAAATGAACATCATCCATGAGGACTCTCACTCATGGATGATGTTCATTTGTGCAGTGGGATTCATAGAGAACTAATACCCTGGAGGAATCCAAAAGTCATCTTCTGGACTTTATTCAGAGTATCGTTCATGGAGTTAAAACCAGAAGTACTGTAGACTCAGGAAGTGGTGGCTAACAAGAAGAAGGAAAGATGCATTACATAAAGAGAATGATGCAAGATGGAAGTTTTATTAACAAAGGCTTCTTTTATGATCTGGTTTCAATGTTGTATTCTTCATCATTTAAAACACTGGAAGTTATTCAGAGTGACTTCCCGGTGCAGTGCAGCATTTCACATGGAAACCGGAATAAAGATGTACATAATTTAACTGTTTAATGACTGTCTGCGTGTCGTATCTGGTTGGGAAAAAGGGGGTAATGGAACAAGCTTCAGGGAAGAACAAACTATTCGCCGCTCCCACGGGAGTAGGGCGCTTCACTTAAAATCCCACTATTGAGGTTTATTCTTTCTATATATTGAGGGATGTTGGCAATTCTTTCGCATCACTTCTTGGGAGTTCCTTTCTTTCAGATGACTACTGCCTTGCTAAAGAAACTGAGAGTAAAGGTAATGAACTGGCCAAGCATGTCTCCAAACCTAAACCCTATTGAGCATCTGTGGGACATCCTCAAACGGAAGGTGGAGGAGCGCAAGGTCTCTAACATCCACCAGCTCCGTGATGTCATCATGGAGGAGTGGAAATGGACTCCAGTGGAAACCTGTGAAGTTCTGGTGAACTCCATGCCCAAGAGGGTTAAGGCAGTGCTGGAAAATAATGGTGACCACAATATTGACACTTTGGGCCCAATTTGGACATTTTCACTTAGGGGTGTACTCACTTTTGTTGCCAGCGGTTTAGACATTAATGGATGTGTGTTGTTATTTTGAGGGGACAGCAAATTTACACTGTTATACAAGCTGTACACTCACTACTTTACATTGTAGCAAAGTGTAATTTCTTCAGTGTTATCACATGAAAAGATAAAAGAAAATATTTACAAAAACGTGAGGGGGGTACTCACCTTTGTAAGATACTGTATAATGAAAATAAAATTACATTTATTATTAAAAAAAAACATGACCACATGAAAATAAACATTTATTGTGTATACTCACCAATATCCATAATCAAAAAGCATAGAACCTCCCTGGACTCTGTACATTGTACAAACATGATAGATACAACAAACTTATTCTAAAATAAATTTCCTTATAATAAATATTTGATAATTTTATAAATATCTTTAAAGTTCATATACAGTGGGTGCGGAAAGTATTCAGACCCCTTTAAATTTTTCACTCTTTGTTATATTGCAGCCATTTGCTAAAATCATTTAAGTTTATTTTTTTTTCCTCATTAATGTACACACAGCACCCCATATTGACAGAAAAACACAGAATTGTTGACATTTTTGCAGATTTAATAAAAAAGAAAAACTGAAATGCGTGCTCAGTCTGAAGCTGTGGAGCTTGGTGTAAGTGGAGCTGGAAGTGGGAGTTAAATACTAGAGTTAGAGTATACAAGTCTTGCTGTTTGTTTGCTGTCTGTTTGCTGTTTGTTTGCTGTCTGTATGCTGTTTGCTGTCTGTTTGCTGTTTGCTGTCTGTTTGCTGTCTGTTTGCTGTTTCTGTTTAGGGACTTAGGAGCTAAATTGAGGAAAAGGACCTCCAAGGTAGTGTTCTCAGGAATACTACCGGTACATCAAGCCACACCAGAAAGGCAGAGGGAGATTAGGGAAGTAAACAAGTGGCTGAAGAGCTGGTGTAGTAAGGAGGGGTTTGGGTTCCTGGATGACTGGGCCGACTTCTCAGTCGGTAACCGGTACTATAGAAGGGACAGACTGCACCTAAATGAGGAGGGTGCAGATCTGCTGGGAATGAAGATGGCCAAAAAGTTAGAGGGGTTTTTAAACTAGGCGATGGGGGGGAGGGTCCAGAGACAGTGATAGCCAGCACGGAAGATATTCCAGAGTGTAGTATTGGGGGCATTAGTGGTAGGTTAACCAAAGCACAAAAACACAAGGTGAGTATAGTAGCAAGTCCTAGATGCAATCTTGAAACACCCAATACGAGGACAATATGCGACCGGTCTAAACTATGTGGCATGTTCACCAATGCCAGGAGCATGGCGGACAAGATGGGTGAACTAGAGATACTGTTGTACAAGGAGGATTTGGATTTTGTGGGAATTTCAGAGACCTGGTTCAACAGCTCTCATGATTGGCTGGCAAACATTCAAGGGTATACTCTATACCGCAAGGATAGAGAGGGTAAAAAAGGGGGAGGGGTATGCCTATATATCAAGAATAATGTACAAGTGAATGTGAGAGATGACATCACTGCGGGAGCTAGGGAGGAGGTGGAATCCTTATGGGTAGAGCTCCAAAGGGATGAAGCTAAGGGGAAAATAATACTGGGAGTATGCTATAGGCCCCCTAACCTGAGGGAGGAAGTGGAGACGGATCTCCTATCACAAATTGGATTAGCAGCAAGGATGGGAAGTGTTATCATAATGGGGGATTTGAATTATCCAGACATAGACTGGGCGGAGGGAACTGCACATTCATTTAAGGCTCGCCAGTTCCTTAATGTCTTGAAGGACAATTTTATGGGTCAGATGGTAGACGCACCAACTAGAAATAAAACATTACTGGATCTACTCATTACCAACAATACAGACCTGATCACAGATGTGGAAATACGGGGCAATTTAGGTAACAGCGATCACAGGTCAATTAGTTTCAGTATAAATCACACAAATAGGAAACATGAAGGGAACACAAAGACACTGAATTTCAAAAGAGCCAACTTCCCTAAACTACAAACCTTGCTAAAAGGCATACATTGGGATAAAATATTAGGAACAAAGAATACGGAGGAGAGATGGGTTTGCTTTAAGAGCATACTAAATAAGGGCATTAGCCAATGTATCCCATTGGGTAATAAATTTAAAAGAGCGAACAAAAATCCTGGATGGCTTAACTCCAATGTAAAAATGCATATAAAAGCAAAGGAGAAGGCCTTCAAAAAATACAAGGTTGAGGGATCATCCTCAGCATTCAGACTTTATAAAGAATGCAATAAGAAATGTAAGGGTACAATTAGGACGGCTAAGATAGAACATGAAAGACACATAGCGGAGGAGAGCGAAAAAAATCCCAAGAAATTCTTTAAGTATGTAAACAGTAAAAAAGGGAGGACAGACCATATTGGCCCCATAAAGAATGAGGAAGGACATCTGGTTACAAAGGATGGGGGGATGGCAAAGGTATTGAATTTATTCTTCTCCTCAGTATTCACGAGTGAATCAGGGGGCTTCAGTAACCAAAACTGCAGTGTTTATCCTCATGACACAACACAGGAAGCACCTACATGGTTAACAGAGGACGGAATTAAAATTAGACTTGAGAAACTTAACATTAATAAATCACCGGGACCAGATGGCTTGCATCCGAGGGTACTTAGGGAACTCAGTCAAGTGATTGCCAGACCGTTGTTCCTAATTTTTACAGACAGTCTATTGACTGGAATGGTTCCAGCTGATTGGAGAAAAGCCAATGTAGCACCAATATTTAAAAAGTGCCCAAAAAACATCCCTGGGAATTACAGACCAGTTAGCCTAACATCAATAGTATGTAAACTCTTAGAGGGGATGATAAGGGACTATATACAAGATTTTAGTAATAAGAATGATATCATTAGCAGTAATCAGCATGGATTTATGAAGAATCCTTCTTGCCAAAGCAATCTATTAACCTTCTATGAGGAGGTGAGTTGCCATCTAGATAAAGGAAGGCCCGTAGACGTGGTGTATCTGGATTTTGCAAAAGCATTTGACACAGTTCCCCATAAACGTTTACTGTACAAAATAAGGTGCGTTGGCATGGACCATAGGGTGAGTACATGGATTGAAAACTGCCTACAAGGGCGTGTTCAGAGGGTGGTGATAAATGGGGAGTACTCAGAATGGTCAGGGGTGGGTAGTGGGGTTCCCCAGGGTTCTGTGCTGGGACCAATCCTATTTAATTTGTTCATAAACGATCTGGAGGATGGGATAAACAGTTCAATCTCTGTATTTGCAGACGATACTAAGCTAAGCAAGGCAATAACTTCTCCGCAGGATGTGGAAATCTTGCAAAAAGACCTGAACAAATTAATGGGGTGGGCGACTACATGGCAAATGAGGTTCAATGTAGAAAAATGTAAAATAATGCATTTGGGTGGCAAAAATATGAATGCAATCTATACACTGGGGGGAGAACCTCTGGGGGAATCTAGGATGGAAAAGGACCTGGGGGTCCTAGTAGATGATAGGCTCAGCAATGGCATGCAATGCCAAGCTGCTGCTAATAAAGCAAACAGAATATTGGCATGCATTAAAAGGGGATCAACTCCAGAGATAAAACGATAATTCTCCCGCTCTACAAGACTCTGGTCCGGCCGCACCTGGAGTATGCTGTCCAGTTCTGGGCACCAGTCCTCAGGAGGGATGTACTGGAAATGGAGCGAGTACAAAGAAGGGCAACAAAGCTAATAAAGGGTCTGGAGGATCTCAGTTATGAGGAAAGGTTGCGAGCTCTGAACTTATTCTCTCTGGAGAAGAGACGCTTGAGAGGGGATATGATTTCAATTTACAAATACTGTACTGGTGACCCCACAATAGGGATAAAACTTTTTCGCAGAAGAGAGTTTAATAAGACTCGAGGCCACTCATTACAATTAGAAGAAAAGAGGTTTAACCTTAAACTACGTAGAGGGTTCTTTACTGTAAGAGCGGAAAGGATGTGGAATTCCCTTCCACAGGCGGTGGTCTCAGCGGGGAGCATTGATAGCTTCAAGAAACTATTAGATAATCACCTGAATGACCGCAACATACAGGGATATGTAATGAAATACTGACACATAATCACACACATAGGTTGGACTTGATGGACTTGTGTCTTTTTTCAACCTCACCTACTATGTAACTATGTAACTCCATACTCCTCATCCTCCTCTTTATACTCTTCTTTATCAACAATATTATCATCCCCAAGGTTTCCACTCTGAAAGATTTAATAAAACATTAATTGTAACAAACATACTTGTGTATAAATCATAACTACCAGTAATTGTATACAGATTCCGTCGGCCCCTCCTCTCTTCTAGTCCATCCGAGGTGATGACAGATCTAGTCCCTGCAAAGCGGCGGTCATTTTACCTCTCGTGTCATGCTTCTCCCCGCCGGCCCCTCCTTCCCTCCCATCCAGCCTAGAAGCACCTGAGGTGGACGGAAGGGAAGGAGGGTCCGGCGGGGAGGAGGGTGCCATGAGAGGTAAAATGACTGTCGCATTGCAGGGACCAGATCTACCCGTCAACTAGCTGTGATTGGCAACATGCCACCTCATCAGTGCCTACCAGCGCAGCCTCAGTGTCCACCAGCAGAGAGCTCCCGGCTCTGTCCCATCCCCTCCCCTGGCCACAGACAGAAGACGGAGCAGCTCGAGCGGCCACCGCAGCCGCACTCCATTCTGCCACTCAGGCTGCTCTGTCTGGAGCTGAGTGACAGTCCCAACCGGGAGATCGCCCGGCGCTCGCGGGTGTTCGGGAGCCCGCAGTCAAATGCAGGAGACTCCAGAGACCCGCAGGAGACTTGAGAAGTCTGTATGAATTTCAAGAAGATGGAGGTTTCATGCCGACTTCCAATTGAACCGTAAAACATTTGTTGCGTGGAGATCCATGTGTGCCTCAGTCTTGCTCCTGTTAGTTGGCATGAAGTGGGCAAACAAGGACAATAAGATTGTGATTAGAGACATGGATTGTATTCTTCCTCCAACATAAACAAGAACTTCCATCATCACCAAACATGAAAATTGGTAAATGTTAACCACTTGCCGACCTTCTCATGCAGATATATTGCGGCAGGTCGGCTCTCCTGCGTGAACTTACGTACCAGTACGTCAGCCCGTAAAAGCAGTATGGCGGTGCGTGCGTGCGCCCGGCCTGCGGACTCAATGTCCGCTGGCGGCCCGCGATCCTGGTGAGGAGAGGCAGAACGGGAACTGCCTATGTAAACAATCACTGTTCTACCTAGTGACATAGCAGGGATCTACTGTTCTAAGAAAGTTCGTATCATCACAGAGTGGCACTGTGGATACGGTGCATAGATAGTTAATGCCACGTCCCGATATTGGAAATCATTAGAGACTAGTTTGGAATGATGGACTTTATAGTCCATAAAGCAGCATTAATGGGGGTGTTGCTGGTGTACTCCCTGGCAAATGCCTTAGACGTATAGGGTTGAGGAACTTCTCACTTAGTGGCAGCACAGACGCCGAATGTGGACACCCCCACTAATGCTGCTTTGGGATGCCCTAGACTGATCCAGCTTTTACTTGGCCGCATTGGATGATATCATTATCCCTGGTACAAATCTATTGCCAATTTCTTGCTGGACTTGGCTGATTCTGGATTTGCTGGATCGTATTATTCAATCCGGGGACTTTCTTTTGTGGACGTCCATTGAGGTTGAGGACAGCACAGCCCATTTACTTTATTTTACTACTTTTCTCTTTGTTTTTCCCTCTGTGGAAAATAATATGCCAAAAGCTCCTGAGGAAGCGTTACTGAACGCATAACATGTAGAGCAAGTCAAGCTATTTTTTACACTCTCCTTTAAAACCTGTTATGATTCAACAAGTTAAATGATTGAATATCTTGTTTTAACATATATTTAATATGTAGATAGTGTATTGAATTTTCTCCTAGGTATTATTTGTGAATATATGTAAGTCTATGTACATGTTTTTTAATCACATTTTTTGTAATAAATATTTAAACTCTTTTTTAACCTTTTGTGTTATGCCTATAAAGTCCATCATTCCAAACTAGTCTCTAATGATTTCCAATATGGGGACGTGGCAATAACTATCTATGCACCGTATCCACAGTGCCACTCTGTGATGATACAAACTTTCTTAGAACAGTAGATTCCTGCCATGTCACTAGGTAGAACGGTGATTGTTTACATTGGCAGTTCCCGTTCTGCCTCTCCTCGCCACGATCGCGGGACGCCAGCAGACAATGAGTCCGCGGCTGGGCGCGCGCACGCACCGCCATCCTGCTTTTACGGGCTGACGCACTGGTACGTAAGTTCACGCAGGAGAGCCGACCTGCCGCAGTATATCTGCATGAGAAGGTCGGCAAGTGGTTAACATTTACCAATTTTCATGTTTGGTGATGATGGAAGTTCTTGTTTATGTTGGAAGAAGAATACAACCCATGTCTCTAATCACAATCTTATTGTCCTTGTTTGCCCACCTTCATGCCAACTAACAGGACCAAGACTGAGGCACACATGGATCTCCACACAACAAATGTTTTACGTTTCAATGGTATGTCGGCATTAAACCTCCATCTTCTTGAAAATCATACAGACTTCTCAAGTCTCCCACGGGTCGCGTAAGTCTCCCGCATTTTACTGCGGGCTCCCGAACACCCGCGAGCGTTCTCCTGGTTGGGACTGTCACTCAGCTCCAGACAGAGCAGCCCGAGTGGCCGAATGGAGTACAGCTGCGGCGGCCGCTCGAGCTGCTCCGTCTTCTGTCTGTGGCCAGGGGAGGGGGCGGGACAGAGCCGGGAGCGCTCTGCTGGTGGACACTAAGGCTGCGCTGGTAGGCACTGATGAGGTGGCATGTTGCCAATCACAGCTAGCTGACGGGTAGATCTGGTCCCTGCAAAGTCATTTTACCTCTCGTGGCACCCTCCTCCCCGCCGGCCCCTCCTTCCCTTCCGTCCACATCAGGTGCTTCTAGGCTGGACGAGAGGGAAGGAGGGGCCGGTGGGCAGGAGTGTGCCACGAGAGGTAAAATGACCACCGCTTTGCAGGTACCAGATTTGACATCACCTCGGAGGGACTAGAAGAGAGGAGGGGACGGCGGAATCTGTATACAATTACTGGTAGTTATGATTTATACACAAGTATGTTTGTTACAATTAATGTTTTATTAAATATTTCAGTGTGGAAACCTCAGGGATGATAATATTGTTGATAAAGAAGAGTATAAAGAGGAGGGCGATAATGTAATAATAAATTTGGTTATGAACGGACATTTTAAACACAGTGATTGCGTCCTGTGAATCTGTTCTTGCAATTGTAGTATTAACTTTTGTTTTTACAGTCACAATCAGAAATATTCCCATAACAAAAATTGATCTCAAAGTGTTTGTGAAAGCTTCCACCATAAAATGTACTCAGCCAATGAAAGGTAATGACTCCATTTTTATTTTTCTCCTGCTATCAATGGCCAACACGGTACAACACTTCATCCATGTCTTTAGTGATATCTGATCTACTTATGAACTCTTTTTTACATGATGAAGATCAGCCATGGAGTATATCTGAGGTGTATATCAGGCTGTGCTTCTTCCCCACATGAGTGCTGTGATGTCCAGCAACATTCATATAGAAGACATTTCCCACACTCAAGGCACTAATAGACCTCAAGGGTTGTGTGGGATCTCTGATGTACAGGAAGACAGGACTTCAGTGAGGAACAATTCCCTCACTCAGGACAGGAAAGTGGCTTCTCCCCCGTGTGAGATCTCTTATGTCTGGAAAGACTGGACTTTACTGAAAAACATTTCCCGCACTCAGGACAGGAAAACGGCTTCTCCCCTGTGTGAGATCTCTGATGTGTGTAAAGATGGGTCTTATCTGAAATAAAATTCCCACACTCAGGACAGGAATACGGCTTCTCCGCCACGTGAGATCTTTGATGTATGTTAAGACTGGACTTCACTGAAAAACATTTCCCGCACTCAGGACCGGAATACGGCTTCTCCCCTGTGTGCAATCTCTGATGTATGGAAAGATCGCACTTCTGTGAAAAGCATTTCCCGCACTCAGGACAGGAATACAGCTTCTACCTCGTGTGTGATCTTTGATGTCTGTGAAGATGGGACTTCTAAGAAAAACATTTCCAACACTCAGGACAGGAATATGGCTTCTGCCCCGTGTGAGATCTCTGATGTGTGTAAAGACTGGACTTGTTTGAAAAACACTTTGCGCACTCAGGACAGGAATACAGCTTCTCTCCCGTGTGTGATCTCTGATGTGTGTAAATATGGGACTTCTGTGAAAAACATTTCCCGCACTCAGGACAGGAATATGGCTTCTCTCCCGTGTGGGATCTCTGATGTGCGTAAATATGGGACTTCTGTGAAAAACATTTCCCGCACTCAACACAGGAATATGGCTTCTGCCCCGTGTGAGTTCTCTGATATCTGTAAAGACTGGATTTCACTGAAAAACATTTCCCGCAGTCAGGGCAGGAATACGGCTTCTCCCCTGTGTGAGATCTCTGATGTGTGTAAAGCTGGGACTTGTCTGAAAAACACTTTATGCACTCAGGACAGGAATACGGCTTCTCCCCCGTGTGCAATCTCTGGTGTGTTTGAAAACTGACCTTATGTGAAAAACATTTCCCGCACTCAGGACAGGTAAAGGGCTTTTCACCTGTGTGGCATCTCTGATGTACAAGAAGATGGGACCTAAAACGGAAACACTTCCCACAGTCAGGACAGGAATATGGCTTTTCACCTGTGTGAGTTATTTTATGCTCATTAAGTTTGGATTTAAAACAAAAACACTTCCCGCACTCAGTACAGGAAAACCTCTTATCTGCTGGAAGAACAGCACCGTCCCTCACAGTCTGAGGTTCCTCAGGATAAGAGGAAGATGATGGCCCATCTACACTGTGTGGTGCCGGATGGACATTTGAGGTAGTCGGGTTTTCTCCTGGACTATACTGTGTGATGTCCTCATCTTCTACTTCACGGTCTGGAGACAAAGTGAGACAATCCTCTGAGGTTTTCCTCATCTCCCGTCCAACTACTAAGATAGAGATTAAAAGATTATTACTAGACATGAGCAGATTGGTTCCCCTAAACCAGGACTCCACCCACATCAGACAATTTTTGTCTCTGAGGATCTTGCAATTCCCCCCTCAAGGTAACTAGAAAATGGGTCCTCTGATCTCCTACCAGTTCATTTCTTTATTCATGGACCTTAGAGAGTGAGGAAACAATGAGAACTGTCTTTTATAGGAGTGACAGTGATGAGGGGATTATAGGACGAGTGTCCCGACCCCCTCTATCACTCACTGCCATCTTCCCAACACAAGAAGTACTGCACTCCCGGATTTAGTCCATGATTTAGTCATGAATGCGGGGCTGAGCCCCACCAGAGGTCAGAGAGTGAGGATGGGGGGAGAACAACCAAGATGAAGACTGGACTGATCCTGAAGATCACCATCATTGGGTTATTGGCTCCTCCTTCATTATCACTTTCTACCACTTCAAAACCGGCCACTGTATATAAACGTCCTGTACTTTGGGGGGGAATATCTGAATAATGCCTTTAGCTACAGACATCATTCAGATATCATTCTTTTCAGCCGGTGATTCTGTGCACGATAAGAATGATCATAGCGGCAGTTCCACTGCTTGATCGTTCTTATAGGCGACGGGAGGGGACGCCCCCCCCCTCCCGCCTCCATTCCTTGCTTCTCCGAGCTCTCCCATGCCATCTTGGTGCCCGGAGAACGAATCGGCCGGCGCCGGATGAGGATGATAGAGATGACTGGTGACCAGATGGTCACCAGTCATCTCTATGACCGTCGGAGGCTCGGGCGCAATGTTATGACGTCATGCCCGGGATCCCGGAAATTACTGAAGCCGCGATCGCGGCTGTCAGCATGAGAACGGTGAATTTTTTTTTCCCGATCTCATGCTTTCCAGCCTGGAGGAGAGATGTGGGGTCTTATTGACCCCACATCTCTCCATTAAGAGGACCTGTCACATAGATTCCTATTACAAGGGATGTTTACATTCCTTGTAATAGGAATAAAAGTGATTAAAAAAAAAATGTAAAAACAAGTGTAAAAAATAAAAAAAATTAAGTAAAATAAAAAATAAAATAATATTTTTTTTTTAAAAAAACGCCCCTGTCCCCGGTAGCTCGCAAACAGAAGAGAACACACACGTAAGCCTCGCCTACATATGTAAACGCCGCTCAAACCATACATGTGAGGTATCGCCGCATGCGGTATAGCGTGTGCAACAATTCTAGCACAAGACCTCCTCTGTAATGCTAAACTGGTAACCTGTAAAAAAATTTAAAGCGTCACCTATGGAGATTTTTAAGTTATGAAGTTTGGCGCCATTCCATGATTGTGCGCAATTTTAAAGCGTGACATGTTAGGTATCTATTTACTCGGCGTAACATCATCTTTCACATTATACAAAAAAATTGGGCTAATTTTACTGTTTTGTTATTTTTTAATTCATGAAACCGTTTTTTTTCCAAAAAAAAGGCATTTGAAAAATTATTGCGCAAATACTGTGCGAGATAAAACGTTGCAATGAGCGCCATTTTATTCCCGAGGGTGTCTGCTAAAAAAAACATATATAATGTTTGGGGGTTCTGAGTAATTTTCTAGCAAAAAAATGATGATTTTTACATGTAGGAGAGAAGGTATTGCCTGGTATTGAAGTGGTTAAGGTTCCAAAGTTTGAGAATGTTATCACATTATTATCAACATGTAAAAGTCTGTGCTCCAATCAAATCATCAGACATAAAATGACCAGCTGGTAGGAAATGGATGCAAAAGTAAGGCCTATGTAATGTACAACATATTATATAGGGTACAACATATTATATAGGGTACAAAGACTACACAGTATCAGAATTATGTAATGCAGTGGTCATCAACCCTGTCCTCAGGGCCCACTAACAGGCCAGGTTTGCAAGATAACTGAAATAAATCACAGGTGATATCATTTGCTGCTCAGTGATTGCAGCCTTCTAGTCTGTATCTTCCCAAGGTAATACATAAAACCTGGCCTGTTAGTGGGCCCTGAGGACAGGGTTGATGAGCACTGATGTAATATACAACATAGAGTATATAGTGCAGGGGTCAGGAGTATGTAATGTACAATATAAATTATATAGTGTAATGGTCAGGACTCATATTATTGGTATTCAGCAATCAGTGGCAACAGGCTGATATCACCCAGACCTTGCCCTACTCTGGACATCCTAACACCTTATAGGAACCTGACACACGCAATGATACAGTCACCATCCAGACACATCCCTTGTCTGTTTCTGGATAATGTCCCAGAATTCCCAGCACCGCTCACCTCTCCTGTCAGCAGCTCCATCATCTTCTTGGTGACTTCTAGAATCTTCTGCATGTTGTGTCTCTCAGGTTTTAGGGAGTCACATGGAGGCATTGTAATGGTCATATGATTACCTGACTTCACAAGAGGAAATCTCTGTATTGGAGAACCAATAGGAATATCATGTTAGAATCCCAGAATCCTTCTTACCTCTCTCAGGTCAGGTCTATGTTTTATTAACAGAGATAAGAGTGATGTCATGTGACCTCCCAGAATCCTCCTCACCTCTCCGGTCAGCAGGTAGATGATCTCCAGGGTGAAGTTTAGTATCTTCTCAGTCATGTGACTCTGGTCCTCCTCCATCCTATTTGGCACCATCATTTGATCTATACAGGTCTCCTTTTAGACGGATAACTTTGGTAAATTAAATTAAAAATTATTTAGATGGTATTGGTCACATAATAGGATGTGGATTTGAGGGGGATAATAGGAGGGTTGCTGTATATTGAAGAACTACTGCCCTCATGGGAACATATTTAATCTGGACTGTTTAGTGTTAGCTACATTTTTGAGGTCCTGGGACCCTCTTGCTCTGGACCCTTCAGGCCCATTAACCTCTTAGAGTTGTTCAGCGCTATCACTTCCTGAGAGGACCCCAAAGTCCTTCATCTACAATTCCTCTTCAGGGGTCCCAGAGACCTTTAGTCCCACTACCTCCTCAGAGACCCCTCAGCCCCTCAGGACCCTCAGTATTTTCCTCCCTCTGACACCAGTGATGGAACATATTTTTCATGGCAGGCTGGGGAATGTTTTCTTCCTCCTGACCAGCAATGTAAGGGGCTCTATGCTCCATACTCCTGACCCCTGCATTCCATCATTGTGTTGGCTGCATATTGTAATGATTGCCAATTTGCTGCCTGTGTAGTCTAATAATTGCCTTTTGTATGCCATGTATGGTCAGGATGGACATTGTCTTCTCTATTTATTGTCAGTGATGTTTGTTTAGAGGACCATATTACTAGAATTTATCTCCAAAATGAAGAGAATGTTCCGACCCCGTAAATTGGGAAATGTTCTGACCCTGAAGGGGTTAATCTACATTTGCACATTATATATGTGTGTATCATCATCTGCTGGAGATAAAAGAGGTCACAGTGACTATGGAGGAAGAGGACAGACATGACAGGGAGTTTACTGGGTGTAAATAGAAAATAAAATCTTATTACCTCCTCTGCTGCCCCTTCCAGCAATGTCTCCTCTCTACTGCCTCACAATTCACCTTTCACCCGGAACTTCCTGTCTGTGGCTGACATCACTTCCTGTCTGTGGTGGACATCACTTCCTGTCTGTATTCCACAGGCAAGTAATTCCCTACACACATCACACAGGCTGAGGCTCACTGACAGCCGATATGCGTTTGGAATAGCTCATAATTTTGGGCCTATTTGGAAAGCACGGAACTTCCTGACTAGTGCAGGGTGTAGTGTCGATGAGTGCCTTCCGTCGAATAATGCCTCCTACGCTACGTCACACCAACTGATTTCCCGATCAGCTGGCGTGACGTAAGACTGCACATGCGCAGTTCGTCGGATGCATTTTCCGACGGGAGGCAAGCCACGGGGAGCGAGCGGAGGAAAAGAAAACAGTGTAGGAGAGGCTCGGGAGATACGCCCACCGTGAAGCCATTCCGTCCCCGCCCACTGTGAATCTGGGATACATAAACAAGGCAGAGACAAGAGAGCAAAAGAGAAGATAATTACAGCACATAAAATCTATGAAAAAATTACAAGAAAGAACAACAATAGAAAGGAGAGAACTGGTAAAAGGCAGAAATGGCAGAAACAGAGGGAAAAAGGAAAAAATGGAAGAAAAAAAAGAAATAAAATGGAAATAAAATAAAATAAAATGAGATAAAATAAAAAATGAAAAAATGGAGTAAAAAATAATAATTAAAAAATGAATACAAATAAAAACAATCAAAATAAAAAAAATTATATATATAAATGTAAATAAAATACAAATAATAATAAAAAATAATAAATAAATAAAAAAATAAAATAAAAAAATAATAAAAATAAATCTAAATAATAAAAATAGAAAGATATATATAAGAATGCCTATCAATGAAAAAAAAAATCAAATATTAGAAAAGCAGAGACCCAATCGACTCGCTCCTATGTGGAGCACCCTATGCTAATATCACAGCCTCCCATTGAAAAATGCATACTACGTACTGCACATGCGCAGTACGTCATGTCACTCCAGCTGATTTCCCTGCACATGCGCAGTTTGTCATATGCATTTGTGAGTCGATACGTCACGCCAGCTGATTGGCAAATCAGCTGGAGTGACGTGACGTACTGCGCATGCGCAGTACGTAGTATGCATTTTTCAACGGGAGGCAATAATCAACACTACACCGGTGTAACGTCGATTATTGCCTCCTGTCAAAAAATGGCTCCTACGTACTGCGCATGCACAGTACGTCACATCACTCCAGCTGATTTCCCGATCAGCTGGCATGACGTATCGACTGCACATGCGCAGTTCGTCATATGCATTTTCCGACGGGAGGCAAGCCACGGAGAGCATGTGGAGGGAGAGAATCTTAAAGAGGGAGTCCTGCGAAAAAAATTTAAAAGTCAGCAGCTACAAATACTGCAGCTGCTGACTTTTAAAATAAGGACACTCACCTGTCCCAGGGTCCAGCGATGTCGGCACCTGAGACCGAATCGTCCCTCGATCCTCGGGTGCTGCCGCCGCCATTCTCTGTAAGGGAATCAGGAAGTGAAGCGTTGTGGCTTCACTTCCTGGTTCCCTACTGCGCATGCACGAGTCGTGCTGCGCTTCCTTACTGGTCCCCCCTGTCTCCTGGACCTGTGTGTGTCACAGCAGACAGCGCGGGGGGAGGGGGGGCGTAGACTCCCGTGGGAGCCAAGCCAGAATAGGTGCAAATACCTGTCTTAGACAGATATCTGCACCCTCTCCCCCCTGAAAGGTGCCAAATGTGACACCGGAGGGAGGAGGGTTCCGAAAAGCGGAGGTTCAATTTTTGTGTGAACCTCCGTTTTATATGTAAGATTCTGCCTCGCTCTCTGTGGCATGACGTATCGACTGGGCATGCGCAGTTCGTCGTATGCATTTTTTGACGAGAAGCAAGCCACGGGAGCGCGCGGAAAGAGAACACTGACGTAAGGGAGAACTCCGCAGGGAACACTGACGTAAGGGAGAACTCCGCAGGGAACACTGACGTAAGGGAGAACTCCGCAGGGAACACTGAGGTAAGGGAGAACTCCACAGGGAACACTGAGGTAAGGGAGAACTCCGCAGGGATCACTGAGGTAAGGGAGAACTCCGCAGGGAACACTGAGGTAAGGGAGAACTCCGCAGGGAACACTGACATTGGGGAGAACTTCGCTGGCTTAATAACGTCAGCTGCAACACCGCATCCAGCCCCACCCCCAACACACCCCTAGGCTGCTCTAGAGAAAGGGGGCGAGCGCCATGCATAAGCAGTGTATTTGTCAGGGAAGCTTGGATTGACACAGCAGTGCCAGCGGGAGGGCCAAGGTCTGTGCTTCGAGAGGGGGGCGGGGCCCTGAATAGCTATGTATGTGTAAGTGACCTACACTGCAGTTTAAGAAAGCCCATCAGAGATCCCGTTCCCAAGAGCTTGCAATCTATTAATTTATTCATCAGTTTAGGCCGATATATATTCCTTTACATATGTTTGGTAAAAGAAATTGCAATAAGCGTATATTGATTGGTTTGCGCAAAAGTTATCGTGTCTACAAACTACGGGATAGATTTGGGGACTTTTTTCTTTACTAGTAATGGGGGCGATCTGCAATTTTTAGCGGGACTGCGACATTACGGCGGACAAATCTGACCCCAATTGACACTTTTTGGGGACCAGTGACATTATTACATTGATCAGTGCTATAAAAATGCACTAATCAATGTAAAAATAACACTGGCAGGGAAGGGGTTAACACTAGGGGGCGATCAAGGGGTTAAGTGTGTTCCCTTAGCGTGTTCTTACTGTAGGGGGGGATGGGCTTACTTAAACATGAGAGAGATCACTGGGAACAGTAGATCCCTTAGAGACTAGTTTGGAACGATGGTCTTTATAGGCATAACATAAAAGGTTAAAAAAGAGTTTAAATATTTATTACAAAAAATGTGATTAAAAAACATGTACACAGACTTACATATATTTACAAATAATACCTAGGAGCAAATGCAATACACTATCTACATATTAAACATATGTTAAAACAAGATATTCAATCATTTAACTTGTTCAATCATAACAGGTTTCAAAGGAGAGAGTGTAAAAAATAGCTCAACTTGCTCTACGTTACGCGTTCAGTAACGCTTCCTCAGGAGCTTTTGGCATATTATTTTCCACAGAGGGAAAAACAAAGAGAAAAGTAGTAAAATAAAGTAAATGGGCTGTGCTGTCCTCAACCTCAATGGACGTCCACAAAAGAAGGTCCCCGGATTGAATAATACGGTCCAGCAAATCCAGAATCAGCCAAGTCCAGCAAGAAATTGGCAATAGATTTGTACCAGGGATAATGATATCATCCAATGCGGCCAAGTAAAAGCTGGATCAGTCTAGGGCAGTGGTTCTCAACCTCTCTAGTGCCATGACCCCTTGAAAAAATTTCCCAAGTTGTGGGGACCCCTAACAGTAAAATTTTCATAGCGTGGGTTGTCAGCACCCAAGGCAAAACAAGTAATTTGCGCCCCTAACCCACGGATTTAGCGCTCCCTGAGTCCCTTCCACTCTGAAATGTATTAAAACCCCTTATGGTACATTTTAGGATTTAGGGTTTAGATCTCTCTCTATGCAAATTTCTTGTCCCCCCCCCCCTGTTTTTTCTCTCTAGCTGTGTGTCTTGTTCTCTTATTCTTTCTCTCTCTTTTTCTTTGTTCCTGCCCATCTTTTCCTCTCCCTTCCATGTATTCTCTATTTTTATTCCTTCTCTTACTCCTTGGTGGGGGGGTGGGGGGAATGGGATGAGTGGCGGGGATTTGGGATGAGTGGCAGTGCTGGGGGGAGTTCTGATCAGCCAACTTAGGTGTTCTTGGTCAAGGTCATCTGCTGATCTGAGAATTGTAGTGGGGACTTTTAATCACAGGTAGTGTGACTCCGGCTTCACTGTCTTCAGCTTTGTGGTGTCTCGCAGCAGTGACACCTATGCCAAAATCAGGAGATAGGGTCTCCGCCAGCCCCTCCCACTTCACATTCCTTACCAGTCAGCTGACCTCCAGTCTCTGCCCCCCTGCCGTGAACTGAATGGGTGGCTGCGAAGAGGCCGAGTGGGCAGCCCAGCTTGAGCGGCCACAGGCTCCAGGAACAGCCCTTTTGGGCAGTGGCAAAAAGACTGGGAGAGCGGTGCGGGCTTCAGGAACAGCCCAGGATTCGGTGACCCCTGGCGAATAGTCATTCGACCCCCGAGGGGGTCCCAACCCCCAGGTTGAGAACCACTGGTCTAGGGCATCCCAAAGCAGCATTAGTGGGGATGTCCACATTCGGCGTCTGTGCTGCCACTAAGTGGGAAGTTCCTCAACCCTATACGTCTAAGGCATTTGCCAGGGAGTACACCAGCAACACCCCCCAGTATTAACTTTTGTTTTTAGAGTCACAATCAGAAATATTCCCATAACAAAAATCGATCTCAAAGTGTTTGTGAAAGCTTCCACCATAAAATGTACTCAGCCAATGAAAGGTAATGACTCCATTTTTATTTTTCTCCTGCTATCAATGGCCAACACGGTACAACACTTCATCCATGTCTTTAGTGATATCTGATCTCCTTATGAACTCTTTCTTACATGATGAAGATCAGCCATGGAGTATATCTGAGGTGTATATCAGGCTGTGCTTCTTCCCCACATGAAAGCTGTGATGTCCAGCAACATATATATAGAAAACATTTCCCACACTCAAGGCACTAATAGACCTTGAGGGTTGTGTGGGATCTCTGATGTACAGGAAGACAGGACTTCAGTGAGGAACAATTCCCTCACTCAGGACAGTGGCTTCTCCCCCGTGTGAGATCTCTTGTGTCTGGAAAGACTGGACTTTACTGAAAAACATTTCCCGCACTCAGGACAGGAAAACGGCTTGTCCCCTGTGTGAGATCTCTGATGTGTGTAAAGATGGGTCTTATCTGAAAAAAATTTCCCACAATTAGGTCAGGAATACGGCTTCTCCGCCACGTGAGATCTCTGATGTATGTTAAATCTGGACTTCACTGAAAAACATTTCCCGCACTCAGGACAGGAATACGGCTTCTCCCCTGTGTGCAATCTCTGATGTATGGAAAGATCGGACTTCTGTGAAAAGCATTTCCTGCACTCAGGACAGGAATACGGCTTCTGGCCTTGTGTGTGATCTTTGATGTCTGTTAAGATGGGACTTCTGTGAAAAACATTTCCCACACTCAGGACAGGAATATGGCTTCTGCCCCGTGTGAGATTTCTGATGTATGTAAAGACTGGACTTGTTTGAAAAACACTTTGCGCACTCAGGACAGGAATACAGCTTCTCTCCCGTGTGTGATCTCTGATGTGTGTAAATATGGGACTTCTGTGAAAAACATTTCCCGCACTCAGGACAGGAATATGGCTTCTCTCCCGTGTGGGATCTCTGATGTGCGTAAATATTGGACTTCTGTGAAAAACATTTCCCGCACTCAGGACAGGAATATGGCTTCTGCCCCGTGTGAGTTCTCTGATGTCTGTAAAGACTGGATTTCACTGAAAAACATTTCCCGCAGTCAGGGCAGGAATACGGCTTCTCCCCTGTGTGAGATCTCTGATGTGTGTAAAGCTGGGACTTGTCTGAAAAACACTTTATGCACTCAGGACAGGAATACGGCTTCTCCCCCGTGTGCAATCTCTGGTGTGTTTGAAAACTGACCTTATGTGAAAAACATTTCCCGCACTCAGGACAGGAATAGGGCTTTTCACCTGTGTGGCATCTCTGTATGTACAAGAAGATGGGACCTAAAACGGAAACACTTCCCGCAGTCAGGACAGGAATATGGCTTTTCACCTGTGTGAGTTATTTTATGCTCATTAAGTTTGGACTTAAAACAAAAACACTTCCCGCACTCAGTACAGGAAAACCTCTTATCTGCTGGAAGAACAGCACCGTCCCTCACAGTCTGAGGTTCCTCAGGATAAGAGGAAGATGATGGTCCATCTACACTGTGTGGTGCCGGATGGACATTTGAGGTAGTCAGGTTTTCTCCTGGACTATACTGTGTGATGTCCTCATCTTCTACTTCACAGTCTGGAGACAAAGTGAGACAATCCTCTGAGGTTTTCCTCATCTCCCGTCCATCTACTAAAATAGAGATAAAAAGATTATTATTAGACATGAGCAGATTGGTTCCCCTAAACCAGGACTCCGCCCACATCAGACAGTTTTGTCTCTGAGGATCTTGCAAGTCCCCCCTCAAGGTAACTAGTAAATGGGTCCTCTGATCTCCTACCAGTTCATTTCTTTATTCATGGACCTTAGAGAGTGAGGAAACAATGAGAACTGTCTTTTATAGGAGTGACAGTGATGAGGGGATTATAGGACGATTGTCCCCACCCCCTCTATCACTCATTGCCATCTTCCCAACACAAGAAGTACTGCACTCCCGGATTTAGTCCATGATTTAGTCATGAATGCGGGTCTGAGCCCCACCAGAGGTCAGAGAGTGAGGATGGGGGGAGAACAACCAAGATGAAGACTGGACTGATCCTGAAGACACCATCATTGGGTTATTGGCTCCTCCTTCATTATCACTTTCTACTACTTCAAAACTGGCCACTGTATATAAACGTCCTGGACTTTGGGGGGGAATATCTGAATAATGCCTGTAGCTACAGACATCATTCAGATATCATTCTTTTCAGCCGGCGATTCTGTGCACGATAAGAATGATCATAGCGGCAGTTCCACTGCTTGATCGTTCTTATAGGCGACGGGAGGGGACGCCCCCCCTTCCGCCGCCATTCCTTGCTTCTCGGAGCTCTGTGGGTGCCCGGAGAACTAATCGGCCGGCGTCAGATGAGGACGATAGAGATGACTGGTGACCAGATGGTCACCAGTCATCTCTATGACCGTCGGAGGCTCGGGCGCGATGTTATGACGTCACGCCCGGGATCCCGGAAATAACTGAAGCCGCGATCGGGGCTGTCAGCATGAGATCGGTGAATTTTTTTTCCCGATCTCATGCTTTCCAGCCTGGAGGAGAGATGTGGGGTCTTATTGACCCCGCATCTCTCCATTAAGAGGACCTGTCACATAGATTCCTATTACAAGGGATGTTTACATTCCTTGTAATAGGAATAAAAGTGATAAAAAAAAATGTAAAAACAAGTGTAAAAATAAAAAAAATTAAGTAAAATAAAAAATAAAATAATTTTTTTTTTTAAAACGCCCCTGTCCCCAGTAGCTCGCAAACAGAAGAGAACACACACGTAAGCCCCGCCCACATATGTAAACGCTGCTTGCTCAAACCATACATGTGAGGTATCGCTGCGTGCGGTATAGCGTGTGCAACAATTCTAGCACTAGACCTCCTCTGTAACGCTAAACTGGTAACCTGTAAAAAAATGTAAAGCATCCCCTATGGAGATTTTTAAGTTATGAAGTTTGGCGCCATTCCATGATAGTGCGCAATTTTAAAGCGTGACATGTTAGGTATCTATTTACTCAGCGTAACATCATCTTTCACATTATACAAAAAAATTGGGCTAACTTTACTGTTTTGTTATTTTTTTAATTCATGATACCATTTTTTTTCCAAAAAAAAGGTGTTTGAAAAATTATTGCGCAAATACCGTGCGAGATAAAACGTTGCAATTAGCACCATTTTATTCCCTAGGGTGTCTGCTAAAAAAACATATATAATGTTTGGGGTTTCTGAGTAATTTTCTAGCAAAAAAAATGATGATTTTTACGTGTAGGAGAGAAGTGCCAGAATAGGCCCGGTATTGAAGTGGTTAAGGTTCCAAAGTTTGAGAATGTTATCACATTATTATCAATATGTAAAAGTCTGTGCTCCAATCAAATCATCAGACATAAAATGACCAGCTGGTAGGAAATGGATGCAAAAGTAAGGCCTATGTAATGTACAACATATTATATAGGGTACAACATATTATATAGGGTAGAAAGACTACACAGTATCAGAATTATGTAATGCAGTGGTCATCAACCCTGTCCTCAGGGCCCACTAACAGGCCAGGTTTGCAAGATAACTGAAATACATCACATGTGATATCATTTGCTGCTCAGTGATTGCAGCCTTCTAGTCTGTATCTTCCCAAGGTAATACATAAAACCTGGCCTGTTAGTGGGCCCTGAGGACAGGGTTGATGAGCACTGTTGTAATGTACAACATAGAGTATATAGTGCAGGGGTCAGGAGTATGTAATGCACAATATAACCACTTCAGCCCCAGAAGATTTTACCCCCTTCCTGACCAGAGCGTTTTTTGCGATTCGGCACTGCGTCGCTTTAACTGACAATTGCGCGGTCGTGTGACGTGGCTCCCAAACAAAATTGACGTCCTTTTTTTCCCACAAATAGAGCTTTCTTTTGGTGGTATTTGATCACCTCTGCGATTTTTATTTTTTGCGCTATTAACAAAATAAGAGCGACAATTTTGAAAAAAACGCATTATTTTTTACATTTTGCTATAATAAATATCCCCCAAAAATATATATAAAAAAATTTTTTTGCCTCAGTTTAGGGCGATCGTATTCTTCTACATATTTTTGGTAAAAAAAAAATCGCAATAAGCATTTATTAATTGGTTTGCGCAAACGTTATAGCGTTTACTAAATAGGGGATAGTTTTATGCCATTTTTATTAATTCTTTTTTTTTTACTAGTAATGGCGGCGATCAGCGATTTATTGTGACCGCGACGTTATGGCGGACATGTAGGACATTTTTGACACATTTTTGGGACCATTGTCATTTATACAGCGATCAGTGCAATTAAAAATGCACTGATTACTGTGTAAATGGCACTGGCAGTGAAGGGGTTAACCACTAGGGGGCAGGGAGGGGTTAAGTGTGTCCTAGGGAGTGATTACTAACTGTAGGGCGATGGGCTGTATGTGTGACGTCACTGATCTCTGCTCCGATGACAGGGAGCAGAGATCGAGTGACACTTGTCACTTGGCAGAATGGGGAGATGCTGTTTACAACAGCATCTCCCCGTTCATCCGCTCCGTGAGGCGATCGCAGGTATCCCCGTGGCAATCGAGTCCGCGGGACCCGCGACCCGACTCACGGAGCTCCCGGGCGGTGTGCACGCAATGGCACGGCGGGGAATTCAAATGGACGTACAGGTACGCCCATTTGCCCAGCCGTGCCATTCTGCCGACATACATCGGCGTGCGCCGGTCGGGAACCGGTTAAATTATATAGTGTAATGGTCAGGACTCATATTATTGGTATTCAGCAATCAGTGGCAACAGGCTGATATCACCCAGACCTTGCCCTACTCTGGACCAATCAGTGAGCAGTATGGGTGGAGGAATGTATTTAGTATTAATGACCCACCTGTGCTGATCTCTGTAGGAGTGTCTTCTTCTATAAATGTCCCCGTTATTCCATCCTCCTCCATAGACTGCTGATCACCCCTCACACATGTCTCTTCTTCTTCTGCTTTACCCTCAACTTTAGAATCTCTCAGGTTTCCACTCTGAATATATAATAAAAATGATATAAATTGTTACAATGCAGAAAATGTACAGATCCTAATGATACTATCAGTGATTGTTCCTCATCTACCTGATGATGGTGAGGGATGGTGTGACCTTCCTGTGTGGAATCCCGGGAATACAGAAGACGGGGACATCTCTCTGGGGGGTTCTCATTACTGGATCCATCTGTAGAAAACACACACACTGACTGAATACATTGTTTCTATGTGTTTATCAGATGATGGAGGATCTAGGTGGACCCTCCGTACTGCTCTCCCCTTTACAATAAAGTCTCCTCTTACCCGATGATGTGAGGGGCGGCTTATTGTCTATCATGACATCCTTGTAGAGATCCTTGTGTCCTTCTAAATACTCCCACTCCTCCATGGAGAAATAGACACTGACATCCTGACACCTTATAGGAACCTGACACACACAATGATACAGTCACCATCCAGACACATCCCTTGTCTGTTACTGGATAATGTCCCAGAATTCCCAGCACCGCTCACCTCTCCTGTCAGCAGCTCCATCATCTTCTTGGTGACTTCTAAAATCTTCTGCATGTTGTGTCTCTCAGGTTTTAGGGAGTCACATGGAGGCGTTGTAATGGTCATATGATTACCTGACTTCACAAGAGGAAATCTCTGGATTGGAGAACCAATAGGAATATCATGTTAGAATCCCAGAATCCTTCTTACCTCTCTCCGGTCAGATCTGTGTTTTATTAACAGAGATAAGAGTGATGTCATGTGACCTCCCAGAATCCTCCTCACCTCTCCGGTCAGCAGGTAGATGATCTCCAGGGTGAAGTTTAGTATCTTCTCAGTCATGTGACTCTGGTCCTCCTCCATCCTTTTTGGCACCATTATTTGATCTATACAGGTCTCCTTTTAGACGGATATCTTTTGGTAAATGAAATTAAGAATTATTTGGATGGTATTGGTCACATAATAGGATGTGGATTTGAGGGGGATAATAGGAGGGTTGCTGTATATTGAAGAACTACTGCCCTCATGAGAACATATTTAATCTGGACCGTTTAGTGTTTGCTACATTTTTGAGGTCCTGGGACCCTCTTGCTCTTGACCTTTCGGGCCCACTAACCTCTTAGAGTTGTTCAGCGCTATCACTTCCTGAGAGGACCCCAAAGTCCCTCATCTACAATTCCTCTTCAGGGGTCCCAGAGACCTTTAGTCCCACTACCTCCTCAGAGACCCCTCAGCCCCTCAGGACCCTCAGTATTTTCCTCCCTCTGACACCAATGATGGAACATATTTTTCATGGCAGGCTGGGGAATGTTTTCTTCCTCCTGACCAGCAATGTAAGGGGCTCTATGCTCCATACTCCTGACCCCTGCACTCCATCATTGTGTTGGCTGCATATTGTAATGATTGCCAATTTGCTGCCTGTGTAGTCTAATAATTGCCTTTTTTATGCCATGTATGGTCAGGATGGTCATTGCCTTGTCTATTTATTGTCAGTGATGTTTGTTTAGAGGACCATATTACTAGAATTTATCTCCAAAATGAAGAGAATGTTCCGACCCCGTAAATTGGGAAATGTTCTGACTCTGAAGGGGTTAATCTACATTTGCACATTATATATGTGTGTATCATCATCTGCTGGAGATAAAAGAGGTCACAGTGACTATGGAGGAAGAGGACAGACATGACAGGGAGTTTACTGGGTGTAAATAGAAAATAAAATCTTATTACCTCCTCTGCTGCCCCTTCCAGCAATGTCTCCTCACTACTGACTCACAATTCACCTTTCACCCGGAACTTCCTGTCTGTGGCTGACATCACTTCCTGTCTGTGGTGGACATCACTTCCTGTCTGTATTCCACAGGCAAGCAATTCGCTACACACATCACACAGGCTGAGGCTCACTGACAGCCGATATGCGTTTGGAATAGCTCATAATTTTGGGCCTATTTGGAAAGCACGGAACTTCCTGACTAGTGCAGAGTGTAGTGTCGATGAGTGCCTTCCGTCGAATAATGCCTCCTACGCTACGTCACACATACTGATTTCCCGATCAGCTGGCGTGACGTAAGACTGCACATGCGCAGTTCGTCGGATGCATTTTCCGACGGGAGGCAAGCCACGGGGAGCGAGCGGAGGAAGAGAAAACAGTGTAGGAGAGGCTCGGGAGATACGCCCACCGCGAACAAGGCAGAGACAAGAGAGCAAAAGAGAAGATAATTACAGCACATAAAATCTATGAAAAAATTACAAGAAAGAACAGCAATAGAAAGGAGAGAACTGATAAAAGGCAGAAATGGCAGAAACAGAGGGAAAAAGGAAAAAATGGAAGAAAAAAAAGAAATAAAATGGAAATAAAATAAAATGAGATAAAATAAAAAAATGAAAAAATGGAGTAAAAAATAATAATTAAAAAATGAATACAAATAAAAACAATCAAAATAAAAAATTATATATATAAATGTAAATAAAATAAAATAATAATAAAAAATAATAAATAAATAAAAAAATAAAATAAAAAAATAATAAAAATAAATCTAAATAATAAAAATAGAAAGATATATATAAGAATGCCTATCAATGAAAAAAAAAATCAAATATTAGAAAAGCAGAGACCCAAGCGACTCGCTCCTATGTGGAGCACCCTATGCTAATATCACAGCCTCCCATTGAAAAATGCATACTACGTACTGCGCATGCGCAGTACGTCATGTCACTCCAGCTGATTTCCCGATCAGCTGGCGTGATGTATCGACTGCACATGCGCAGTTTGTCATATGCATTTGTGAGTCGATACTCAACGGGAGGCAATAATCAACACTACACCGGTGTAACGTTGATTATTGCCTCCTGGCAAAAAATGGCTCCTACGTACTGCGCATGCGCAGTACGTCACATCACTCCAGCTGATTTCCTGATCAGCTGGCATGACGTATCGACTGCACATGCGCAGTTCGTCATATGCATTTTCCGACGGGAGGCAAGCCACGGGGAGCATGTGGAGGGAGAGAATCTTAAAGAGGGAGTCCCGCGAAAAAAAATTTAAAAGTCAGCCGCTACAAATACTGCAGATGCTGACTTTTAAATTAAGGACACTCACCTGTCCCGGGGTCCAGCGATGTCGGCACCCGAGACCGAATCGTCCCTCAATCCTCGGGTGCTGCCGCCGCCATTCTCTGTAAGGGAATCAGGAAGTGAAGCGTTGCGGCTTCACTTCCTGGTTCCCTACTGCGCATGCGCGAGTCGTGCTGCGCTTCCTTACTGGTCCCCCCTGTCTCTGGGACCTGTGTGTGTCGCAGCAGACAGCGTGGGGGGAGGGGCGTAGACTCCTGTGGGAGTTTACACCGGAAGTAGGTGCAAATACCTGTCTTAGACAGGTATCTGCACCCTCTCCCCCCTGAAAGGTGCCAAATGTGACACCGGAGGGGGGGGTTCCGAAAAGCGGAGGTTCAATTTTTGTGTGAACCTCCGCTTTATATGTAAGATTCTGCCTCGCTCTCTGTGGCGTGACGTATCGACTGGGCATACGCAGTTCGTCGTATGCATTTTTTGGCGAGAGGCAAGCCACGGGAGCGCGCGGAAAGAGAACACTGACATAAGGGAGAACTCCGCATGGAACACTGACGTAAGGGAGAACTCCGCAGGGAACACTGACGTAAGGGAGAACTCCGCAGGGAACACTGACGTAAGGGAGAACTCCGCAGGGAACACTGACGTAAGGGAGAACTCCGCAGGGAACACTCACGTAAGGGAGAACTCCACAGAGAACACTGATGTAAGGGAGAACTCCGCAGAGAACACTGAGGTAAGGGAGAACTCCGCAGGGAACACTGACATAAGGGAGAACTCCGCAGGGAACACTGACGTAAGGGAGAACTCCGCAGAGAACACTGACGTAAGGGAGAACTCCACAGAGAACACTGATGTAAGGGAGAACTCCGCAGAGAACACTGAGGTAAGGGAGAACTCCGCAGGGAACACTGACGTAAGGGAGAACTCCGCAGGGAACACTGACGTAAGGGAGAACTCCGCAGGGAACACTGACGTAAGGGAGAACTCCGCAGGGAACACTGAGGTAAGGGAGAACTCGGCAGAGAACACTGACGTAAGGGAGAACTCCGCAGGGAACACTGACGTAAGGGAGAACTCGGCAGAGAACACTGAGGTAAGGGAGAACTCCGCAGGGAACACTGACATAAGGGAGAACTCCGCTGGCTTACTAACGTCAGCGGCAACACCGCATCCAGCCCCGCCCCCAACACACCCCTAGGCTGCTCTAGAGAAAGGGGGCGAGCGCCATGCATAAGCAGTGTATTTGTCAGGGAAGCTTGAATTGAAACAGCGGTGCCAGCGTGAGGGCCAAGGTCTGTGCTTCGAGAGGGGGGCGGGGCCCTGAATAGCTATGTATGTGTAAGTGACCTACACTGCAGTTTAAGAAAGCCCATCAGAGATCCCGTTCCCAAGAGCTTGCAATCTATTAAAATGACATACAGTTTATCTCTGTTTACTCTTTGTTCTATTTACAAGTGTGCTTTAGACAGAGCATGTCAAGCCGTAGCTGTGCTCCCTGGGGATATGCTGATCGCCCATCCGTGCTGCTGCTGGAGGGAGCCCAGGTGACCATAAATGAGAGCCCTACAGACTTGGTCATGGTGAGTGACCAAGTCACCAAGTGGTATATCCCCCACACCATCCCATACCCCACTCTATCTCCCCTGGGGACTCAGGACCCTCTAGGCCACTCACCTGGGGACAGGGACACTCATCTCACCTGGGGACTGGGACCCTCTAGGCCACTCACCTGTGGACAGGGACACCCATTTTCCCTGGGGACTGAGACCCCCTTCTCCCATGGGGACTGGGACCCCTTCTCACCCGGGGACTGGGATCCTATCTCACCTGGGGACAGGAACTCCATTTCTCCTGGGGACAGGAACTCCATCTCCCCTGAGGACAGGGAACCCACCTCCACTAAGAACAGGAAACTGATCACCCTGTGTGTGCCAAACTCACCTCCCTGCCCCTGTGTGTGCCAACCTCACCGTCCTGCCCGATCACCCTGTGTGTGTCAACCTCACCGCTCTGCCTGACATGTGTCCTGTGTGAGGGCCCTCCTGTGACAGCTGTTATCAGGCCTTTACCTCACCGTGTGCTCCACCTAAATGAATACATGGATCTTCTCCCACTACATCACTGACCTGGAGATGCAAGCAAAGCATGAGTAAGTATGAGTAAGAGTAAGCACCCGTTATGAGTACAAAATGCGTCAGCTGATCTCTGTACATCCCTGCTGTAGTGGCGATCTCTCCGATCAACCAAAATTGGTGGGGATCGGCCTATAACACGCACCCATGATTTTAAGGGGAAAAAAGTGCGTGTTATATGCCGATAAATACGGTACATTGATGAAACCACAATAAATAATAAAGAAAGAAGTTTGTGAAAAGTCTGTGTGAATATGAGAAGCAAAAATACTTCATTCTTCTAGCATTATAAAGAAGAAGAGAGTGCGCTGCATTAAACAATTTAAAACATTGCAGCCTGACGAAAGTGCTATATCCATTCCGAACGCTAATTTTACCAGACTGAGCTGTTCCGTCTCGGAATTTATTCTGAGCATGCGTGGCACTTTGTGCGTCGGAATTGGCCACACACGGTCGGAATTGACGTGATTGGATTTTGTTGTCGACCATGTGTACAGGGCATTACAGTCTGCAAAAGACTTGAGCTGGGGCGGAGGTTCACCTTCCAGCAGGACAACGACCCTAAACATACAGCCAGAGCTAACAATGGAATGGTTTAGATCAAAGCATATTCATGTGTTAGAATGGCCCAGTCACAGTCCAGACCTAAATCCAATTGAGAATCTGTGGCAAAAATGACTGTTCACAGACGCTCTCCATCCAATCTGACAGAACTTGATATATTTAGAAGAATTGGCAAAAATGTCCCTCTCTAGATGTGCAAAGCTGGTAGAGACATCCCCAAAAAAGACTTGCAGCTGTAATTGTAGTGAAAGGCGGTTCTACAAAGTATTGACTCAGGGGGCGCTATAAAAAATGTACCCCCACATTTTTCACATATTTATTTGTATCATTTATCATTTTCCTTCCACTTCAGAATTATATGCTGTAATGACACCCCGAGTATGAAAGGGGTTAAAGCCGTTTAGGACATTCCATTCCCGAACACAAAGGCAGCTACCGGACACTTCAATCAGCCGAACAAGAAACCCATACAAATAATTCTCCTGCAAGTACGAGACGAGGCTCTGTCTTGAGGTTCAAACAGGACTGACTTTATTAGAACCAAAATTACAAGTCTTTACATACAGTTAAAGAGGAGGTCCCCCCTCCTGCTCATATTACTCTAACAATACACCTGTGACCAGAAACAGAATTAACATGAACTAATTAACTAATCCTTTAGACAGCCTAGGTGACTCAGAGACATGACCTTTAGGGCAGAATTCATGTCTCCTAGCTCACCGACTCTACAATACACATTATCATATATCTCAATACAATTGAAGGGTTAATTAGCAGACTGGATGAAAAGAATCTTTAGAAGCTGTGACAAGTCATACTAGACTAATTTACACTATAGCAGACAGAGACAGGTGGCTGGAATTGACATCAGCATCTCCTCACAGTATGTGTCCCAACAGTATGAATCAGTCACTGTTTGTAATATGGCAAATACAGGGTCCCTAGAGTCTGTGTCTCTTGGGGGGATATGGACCCGAATCTAAAGTAACGCCACCTCAAGGGTCCCCAGGCATACAGCTCACAAAGAGCACCGTTCCCCTAAATGCCAGGGCACATAATCGGTCTGCAAGAGGCTAGCGTTCAGTCCCGGCTAGGTCTTTCACATATGCCACTTTGTGTTGGTCTATCACTTAAAATTCCAATAAAATACATTTACGTTTTTGGTTGTAACCTGACAAATTGTGGACAATTTCAACGGGTATAAATACTTTTTCAAGGAACTGTATAAAATCGAAACTTGATAATCTGAATCCACAATGAAATGAAACATGTAATCAGGAAGCTGCTCACATAATACCCAGATATGAGGTATAACAGAATTCCTCCAAAATATGCAGCGCTGTCTCTTTAAATCATATAAAAAAAAAGTTCCACATGACACTCCTGTAATGAGTCACAGATGATGTCATCAGGTGCTGGATCATGGATCCGATCTCTGATGTGATGATGTCAGCACTTTGGGGAGTGCTAACACTCTAACGTCAACATTGCGGCTGAACCGAGCGCCGAGGAGATACACTGTGCATTTCTACCCATGTGTGTGACAGATATATCTATGTAATAAATTGAGAGATGTTATAGATCTATACTATGTTGAGAGTTCTTCTTGTCTTGGGTCTGAGACTATACAGACATATCCCTCCACCCGGCACTGCCAGCAAACATCAGAACTAGTAACCCCGGGAGAATTCCTCTGTCAGAGATCTCGCTAGATCCGGGTATGGAACAGAAGACCTAAGACACATACCCCAGATGACTAAGACAAGCAACACCTATGGAGAAAATGAGCATTTTACTGCCAGCTGGATCCCCAGAATGTCCATAAATCCATCCTAGATATATGACCTGTGTCTGCAGCACAGAGAAGGAAGATTATCTGAGAGAAATACAAGAATACAGGATTGGGGAAAACAGCTCAGGAAAGTGACCAGGGTATTACAGGCTGATATCACCCAGTCCTCACCCTACTCTGGACCAATCAGTGAGCACAGTATGGGTGGAGGAATGTATTTAGTGTTGGGTAGGACCCCACTGTCGCCACTTCTCTACAGCGCTGTTTTTAGATACCCTTTTATGTGAGTGTATACTTTTTAATATATTTTCCCATTAAAACGGATTTACACTATTTGGCCATTCCTTCTCTTTATTTGGCTGCTGATACTGCTGGTTCCAATGCGGATCTGAGGCATATGATTTATGGGTGCCGTACTTCGTATCTTTGGGCCCGATTACGCTTGAAGAACACAGCCATGTGGTAGCCACTCCACCAACTTTGCCTGTCCGGGCCAACTTTAACCCAGCACCACCCAAGTCTGATTGACTCTACCTGGCGTATGCCTTGTTGGGTCCACCGAGTCCGGTAAGCCTTTTCACTTCTATTGGTGGTGTGTGGGCTCCTGTCACAGATGATTTATACTCCTGTGGAGATTTGTTCCAGAGGACTTTTCTAAATCCCTCCAGGGATGTTCTTTTAAACTTATGAACTTCGAACTGTTAATCCATAGACTTCATTTTGTGACCACTTCCTAGCGCTACACTTATCTTGTTTTTTGACATTGTTTACACTTGCTGGTTGTGTTAGCTGCTGTGTCCATTCCCCTTTGTGGTAGCGCAGAATCATTGTGTATATATTTTTTGTATTTAGTGTTAATGACCCACCTGTGCGGATCTCTGTAGGAGTGTCCTCCTCTATAAATGTCCCTGTTATTATATCCTCCTCCATAGACTGCTGATCACCCCTCACACACGTCTCTTCTTCTGCTTTAACCTGAAATTCTATATCAATTGGATCTCCACTCTAAATCAAGAAAATGAAAGAAAAATATCATCTGTAAAATATAAGATGTATTACTGTGACATCACATATATAAAATCCACACATCACCTCCACAAGTCCATGTTCTAGATACCCCACCAAACTTGTAATAATGAGGGATGGTGTGATCTTCCTGTGTGGAATCCCGGGAATACAGAAGACGGGGACATCTCTCTGGGGGTTTTCTGTAGCTGGTTGACTCCACCATGGTGTCCTGGTACAGATCTTTGTGTTCTCTTAGGAACTTTGACTCCTCCATAATCCCATCCTTCTCATCATCCTGCTCTTTTATCTCTTCTTTAACATCAGCTTTTGAATCGCTGAGGTTTCCACTCTGAATATATAATAAAAAGGACATCAATTATAACAATACAGATGATGTAAAGATCCTAATGATCCTCTCTGTGACTGATAATCATCTACCTGACAATGTTTTGTTTAGCTGTAATCTTTATGTGTGGAATCCCAGGAATACAGAGGATGGGGACATCTCTCTGGGGGGTTCTGGGTATTAGGTGGCTCCAAAATATCCTTGTGTCCTTCTGAAAATTCCTCCATCACTCTATACCCCTCATCTACTGCGGTCAAGCCAGCCGTGGTTTGAAAATACACGGTCTAGCCAGCCGACAAAAAAAAAATCTGTGCGCCTATTAATATGAGTACGGTAATTTCAGTAACAGCAGAGAGAGAACGCTCTTTCTCTTGTATTCAGTGTCCCATACATTATACACACCCCATGTGATATAGGACATTTTCTACTCCAGAGGTCCTTAAAAACCTCATTTAAATTATGTAGAAAAAAGAATGGTCAGTTACAGGACGTCCCATACCCTATGCACACCTAATTTGAAATTAACTCATTATGGTAATGACAAGCAAACTCTCACCAGGCTAACAAAACATTGGCAGAGGGGTAAAGGTGGGATGAAGATGACAGGGGGGGTGGTAGGAAGCTGGCAGAGGAGTACAGGTGGCATGGAGAGTGAGGGAAAGAAAGAGAGAAATAAATAAATAAGAGAGTGCAAGAGAAATAAGAATAATTAAGAATTCAAGAGAAAGAGAGTGAGAGAGAAATAAAGATAGATAGATAGATAGATAGATAGATAGATAGATAGATAGATAGATAGATAGATAGATAGATAGATAGATAGATAGATAGATAGATAGATAGATAGATAGATAGATAGATAGAGAAGAGTATAAAGAGGAGGATGAGGAGTATGGAGTGATGGAGGAGTTTTCAGGAGGACACAAGATTATGATGGAGCCACCTAATACCAGGAACCCCCCAGAGAGAAGTCCCCGTCCTCTGTATTCCTGGGATTCCACACAGGTCAATGTTAAAGAAGAGATAAAAGAGGAGGAGGATGCGGATGGGGAGATGGAGGAGTCAGAGTTTTCTAAAGAACACAAAGATCTGTACCAGGACATGATGGTGAAGTCATCCAGCTAAAGAAATCCCCCAGAGAGATGTCCCCATCCTCTGTATTCCCGGGATTCCAAAAAGGAAGGTTTCCACCATCCCTCACCATCATCAGGTAGATGATTGACAATTACTCGTAGTTATGATTTATACACAAGTATGTTTGTTACAATTAATGTTTTATTAAATCTTTCAGAGTGGAAACCTCCGGGTTGATAATATTGTTGATAAAGAAGAGTATAAAGAGGAGGATGAAGAGTGATGGAGGCATTTTCAGGAGGACACAATATTGTGTCCTCCTGAAAAGGCGGTGATAATGTCCCACTGGCCGGCACGTAAAGCTGCACCGCCATAAGATTTTGTCTGTAATAATAATAAAATATTAATAAACTGCAAATAAAATTTCTCAGTGTGCACATTTGTAGACTTAAAGGGTAAGTTCACCTTACAGAAAAATCTGTCACTACACAGGACGCCCTCCTCACCCCCCCAGTCCCGCTGACCTGGAGCACGGCAATCACCCGCACTGACACATCTGGTCGCCACCTCACAAGTCCGTGGCCTAGAAATCCCTGCAGCCTAATATCCAAAGCGTACCTCATCAGGAGAACATTTAGGATCATTCTAATTGGTCAGCACTGTCACATGGGCGGCACCGAACCATTCCCAACCCATGTAGCCCGTCCTGGACCCCCCCTAAAAAAGGAGGCTCCAGTGTAAGTTCACGTTACAGATTTCCTGTAAAGGTGAATTTATACTTTAAAATCTACCTAACTCCCCCCTGTAATAAAAGAACCAACTTTCTGCTAAAAAACATAACCAAAAGTTTTTTAAATTTGATTCATAAATTTTTCCTAAATGTATTCTGCTACGTGTTTTTCATACAAAAAAAAATCCCAATAAGTGTATATTGATTGGTTTGCTTGAAAGTTATATGTCTACAAACTATGGGATATGTATTGGAATTATTATTTTTTTATTTGTTTTATAATACACATGGCGGAGATAAAGGACTTTTAGTGGGACTGTGATAGTGCGATCTGACACTAACTGACGCTGGGGGGGGACTGACATCACCAGTGACACTAATACAGAGATCAGTTCTAAAAATATGACACTGGTTGGGAAGGGGTTAACATCTAGGGGTGATGAAGGGGTTAAATATGTTCCATAACTCGGTGTAATGTGTGTACAGTTTGCTGCTTTATACTAATGATCACTGACAGTTCACTCCCTCTGTACACAACCCAACACAGAGCTCTGAGCTGTGATTGGACACAGCTGATCAGCTGATCCCAGGTGTGACTCATTGGCCCGGGTGGGGGTGGGGAACACGCGCATGTCCTAAACCTGGGAGTAAGCAGCGACGTACCAGCACATCGCTTCGCCTACAGTGCCCCCTGTCCTCATTACAATGCGGCCGGGCGATCGTTAAATGGATAATATTTGCATCAGAACATATATGATCAGACATCCCAACCTGCAAAATCTCATTTCAGGGAGGTGACACTTCGCGCCGGTGCCGACCCCATCGACTGGGCACACATCAGGGCACGGGGCACACAACAGGGCTTGGGGCACACAGCAGGGTACTGGGCACGTATCAGGACATGAGGCACACAGCAGGGCATATCATGGGGCACACAGCAGGGCACACAGAGAGGCATGGGGCACACATCAGGACATGGGGAACACAACAGGGCACATCATGGGGCACATATCAAGACATGGGGCACACAGGGGCACCGGGCACACATCAGGACATGGAGCACACAGCAGGACATGGGGCACACAGTAGGGGACACATCAGGGCACATCATGGGGCACACAGCAGGGCACAAATCAGGACATGGGGCACACAACAGGGCACACAGCAGGCATGGACACACAGCAGGGCAAGGGGCACACATCTGGGCACAGGGCACATGATAGGACATACATCAGCACACAGCAAGACATGGGACACACAGCAGGGCATACAGCGGGACATGGGGCACACAGGGGGACACTGGTCACACAGCGGGGCATGGGGCACACAGGGGGACACTGGTCACACAGCAGGGCACACAGCGGGGCATGGGGCACACAGGGGGACACTGGGCACACAGCAGGGCACACAGTGCGGCTTGGGGCATACAGCGGGACATTGGCACACAGCAGGGCACACAGCGGGGCATGGGGCACTCAGTGGGACACTGGGCACACAGCGGGGTATGGGGCACACAGCGGGACACTGGGCACACAGCGGGGCATGGGGCACACAGCAGGGCAAACAGCGGGTCATGGGGCACACAGCAGGGCACTTTGCACACAGCAGGGCATGGGGCACATAATGGAGCACACAGTAGGGCACACATCACAGCACTGGGCACATCACAGCAAGGCACTGGGCACGATCAGCAAGATCCAAGCAGCTGCTGTTACATTACTTGCAGAGTAATGTGGGAAGCGGCTGTCATTAGACCTCTTGTGGCACGCTCCTCCCCGCCGGCCCCTCCTTCCCTCCTGTCCACCCTAGAAGCACCTGAGGTGGACGGAAGGGAAGGAGGGGCCGGCGGGGAGGAGGGTGCCACGAGAGGTAAAATGACCGCCGCTTTGCAGGGACCAGATCTACCCGTCAACTAGCTGTGATTGGCAACATGCCACCTCATCAGTGCCTACCAGCGCAGCCTCAGTGTCCACCAGCAGAGCGCTCCCGGCTCTGTCCCGTCCCCTCCCCTGGCCACAGACAGAAGACGGAGCAGCTGGAGCGGCCGCCGCAGCCATACTCCATTCGGCCGCTCGGGCTGCTCTGTCTGGAGCTGAGTGACAGTCCCAACCGAGAGATCGCCTGGCGCTTGCGGGTGTTCGGGAGACCGCAGTCAAATGCGGGAGACTCCAGAGACCCACAGGAGACTTGAGAAGTCTGTATGAATTTCAAGAAGATGGAGGTTTAATGCCGACATACCATTGAACCGTAAAACATTTGTTGCGTGGAGATCCATGTGTGCCTCAGTCTTGGTCCTGTTAGTTGGCATGAAGGTGGGCAAACAAGGACAATAAGATTGTGATTAGAGACATGGGTTGTATTCTTCTTCCAACATAAACAGGAACTTCCATCATCACCAAACATGAAAATTGGTAAATGTTAACCATTTGCCGACCTTCTCATGCAGATATACTGCGGCAGGTCGCCTACTGCATGAACTTACGTACCTGTATGTCAGACCATAAAAGCAGGATGGCGGTGCGTGCTCCCGGCCTGCGGACTCAATGTGGACAGGCAGAACGGGAACTGCCTATGTAAACAAGGCATTTCACCATTCTACCTAGTGACATGACAGGGATCTACTGTTCCCAGTGATCTCTGTCATGTTTCAGTAAGCCCACCCCCCCCCTACAGTTAGAACACGCTTAACCCCTTGATCGCCCCCTAGTGTTAACCCCTAACCTGCCAGTGTCATTTTTACATTGATTAGTACATTTTTATAGCACTGATCAATGTAATAATGTCACTGGTCCCCAAAAAGTGTCAATTGGGGTCAGATTTCTCCGTCGCAATGTCGTAGTCCCGCTAAAAATTGCAGATTTTGCATTTTGCAGGAAAAAAAAGTCCCCAAATCTATCCCGTAGTTTGTAGATGTGATAACGTTTGTGCAAACCAATCAATATACGCTTATTGCAATTTCTTTTACCAAACATATGTAAAGGAATATATATCGGCCTAAACTCATGAATAAATTATGTTGGGTTTTTTTTTGGATATTTACTATAGCAGAAAGTAAAGAAAATCCTTTTTTTTTTTTTCAAAATTGTCACTCTTTTTTTTGTTTATAGCACGAAAAAATTTAAACCGCAGAGGTGATCAAATACCAACAAAAGGAAAATCTATTTGTGAGGAAAAAAAGGACGTGGATTTTGATTGGGTACAGTGTCACACGACCGCCCAATTGTCAGCTAAAGCGACGCAGTGCCATATCGCAAAAAATGGCCTGGTCATTAAGGGGGTAAATCCTTCCGGGGCTGAAGTGGTTAAACAATTGCTTTTACAAACAAATCCAGTTTACAAAGTTAACTTAAAGTGGATGTAAACCTGAAATTTTATTTTTTTATTTGATATCATACTGTAGTATAAGATTTCCTATCATTTGAGCCCAGTCTTCCCACACAGAGTTAATCCATCTCTGAGCAATCCTCTTTTATTGTTCAGTGAGAAAAATCTTGACAAACTGTGAAAAACTTTGTCAAATCCTCCCCCTTGCTGTGAGTGACAGGTGATTTACATCTCGTGCACTAGCCTAAGACAGGCAGTATTTTTTAATTCCCTCCCCCACTCCTTTCTTCAGCAGCTCTGCAAGGATTGGCTGTTCCACATCTCAGCATGATTGGGCATGCTGAAGTCATGTGGTTACTTTCCTGTCTTTTCACTGGATGTTAGAGATCATAGCAGAAGTTCAGTGTAAGAAAGACACAGGAGAAAATGCATATTGACAAGGGGAGTGTAGAGGTGGGCGGGTATTATACTGACATCACAACTCCACCCACCGAGCTCCAGACAACAGACCCGCCCACAGAATCTGCAGTTTTTCGGGTCTAATAACAGACAGAGGGGAGACATTTGACAGGTAAAGATACATGCAGGAGGCGTGTATATCCTTATAGATAACCCCTATGGCAATAGTTTAGAAAGGATGACATTGGGTTTACATCCACTTTAAGGAGAGCAATTTAACAAAAAGTACAAAACCTCCCAAAAATATCTTGTTTTTCTGCAAATTCCAGGCTCCAATTCCTGTAGTAGTGTCTATTTGTTGTTTGTTACATTAAAGTTCATTTAAAAATAAAAAAGGTGTGGAGTTGTGGAGGCCACATGTTTCTTGTGACAGTGGAAGTCCAGCTGCAGAGATTCACAATAAAGTTCAGTAGAAAAAAAAAAAAAAGAAGTGGAGTGGAGGTCACATGCTTCCTGTCATCGGTGGAGCTCCACTCTGCAGCCAGATCCCTTTGAGCAGAGGAGATAATAAAATATTATATTCTATATACACCCATTAACCGCTTCAGCCCCGGAAGAATTTACCCCTTCCTGACCAGAGCACTTTTTGCGATTCGGCACTGCGTCGCTTTAACTGACAATTGCGCGGTGGTGCGACGTGGCTCTCAAACAAAATTGACGTTCTTTTTTTCCCACAAATAGAGCTTTCTTTTGGTGGTATTTGATCACCTCTGCGATTTTTCTTTTTTGCGCTATAAACAAAATAAGAGCGACAATTTTGAAAAAAACGCATTATCTTTTACTTTTTGCTTTAATAAATATCCCCAAAAAATATATAAAAAAACTTTTTTTTTTCCTCAGTTTAGGCTGATATGTATTCTTCTACATATTTTTGGTAAAAAAAAAATTGCAATAAGCGTTTATTGATTGGTTTGCGCAAAAGTTATAGCGTTTACAAAATAGGGGATAGCTTTATGGCATTTTGATTAATATTTTTTTTTACTAGTAATGGCGGCGATTTATTGTGACTGCGACGTTATGGCGGACATGTCGGACATTTTTGACACATTTTTGGGACCATTGTCATTTATACAGCAATCAGTGTTATAAAAATGCATTGATTCCTGTGTAAATGACACTGGCAGTGAAGGGGTTAACCACTAGGGGGCGGGGAGGGGTTAAATCAGTACTAGGGGAGTGATTCTAACTGTGGGGGGTTGGGCTGTGTGTGACACTACGCTAATCACTGCTCCCGATGACAGGGAGCAGAGATCAGTGACACTTGTCACTAGGCAGAACGGGGAGATGCTGTTTACATTAGCATCTCCCCGTTCATACTCTTCGTGAGACGATCGCGGGTATCCCCGCGGCGATCGAGTCCGCGGGACCCACGGCCCGACTTGCGGAGCTCCCGGTCGGCGCGCGCACGCAATGACACGTCGGGAAATTCAAATGGACGTACCTGTACGCCCATTTCCCCAGCCGTGCCATTCTGCCGACGTACATCATCGTGCGCCGGTCGGGAAGGGGTTAACTCCATCATGTCCGTCCTCTTCCTCCATAGTCACTGTGATGTATTTTATCTCCTGCAGATGATGATACACACATATATAGTGTGGAAATGTAGAATAACCCCTTCATTGTCAGAACATTTCCTCACCTATGGGGCGGAACATTCTCTTTATATTGGAGATTTGGGGGGAGGGGTTATGTAGACATAAAGGCCAAAGGGAAGGCGACTCCCAGACCCCAGAAACATATCCAACACTAAATGTTCCTCTGTGTGTAATCCCACTGGGGGGTTCTTATACTATTGTGTACAGTCTAGTCTAACATTTGTTTATATTCATCTCAGGTTTCTTACCACGGGTCAAACCTTCACCAGTTTGAACCACTATTTTCTGCTGGGTATATCAACAATATCAGAAATTAGTGATGCACCGATACTGGTATCGGTATCGGTGCTGATACTAGGCATTTCGTGAGTATCGGTACTCGCGAAAATGCTTCGATACCGAAAACCGATACCGGAAGTGACATCAGCTGGGGGCGGAGCGCCTCCTCCTCCTCTCCGGCAGCGGTCTTCAGAGCAGTACACATGGCGTCAGACATTTACACAGGTGGAGGAGCCCATCACACTCAGCACTGACTGCACATGGTGGTCAGGCAATACAAACATGCAGCAGCACAGTGGGAACAAACTGACACTCCTGCTCCCGGCTTGTCTTCTAGAGAATCTAGAGAATAAAATGGAGATTGTTGCAATATTTTATATCACACGGTATTTGTGCAGCGGTGTTTTAAACGCAAATTTTTGGAAAAGGGACACTTTCATGAATTTTAAAAAATCCAAACAGTAAAGTTACCCCAATTTTTTTGTATAATGTGAAAGATGATGTTACGCCCAGTAAATAGATACCAAACATGTCACGCTTTATAACTGCACGCACTCGTGGAATGGCGACAAACTACGGTACCTAAGAATTTTCATAGGCGACGCTTTAAAAATTTTTTTACGGTTACCAGGTTAGAGTTACAGAGAAGGTCTAGGGCTAGAATTATTGCTCTCGGCGATACCTCACATGTGTGATTTGAACACGGTTTACATATGCGGGCGCGACTTCCGTATGCGTTTTCTTTGCTGCGCGAGCTCTCGGGCGCTTTAAAAATTAAAAAAAAAATTTTCTTATTTATTTTATTTATTTTTAAATTTATAAATTGTGTGTAAAAAAAATTATCACTTTTATTGCTGTCACAAGGAAAGTAAACATCCCTTGTGACAGTAATAGGTGGTGACAGGTACTCTTTATGGAGGGATCGGGGGTCTAAAAGACCCCCGATCCCTCCTTTGCACTTCAAAGTATTCAGATCGCCGAAAACGGCGATTCTGAATACTGTGTATTTTTTTAAAACCGGCGACATTGGCAGCCGAGTAAACGGGAAGTGACGTCATGCTGCCGCCTGTTTTTCCCACTGCATGTCTCCCAGATGAGAATAAACATCCTGCTCCTTAGTCCCGCAAGTGGCGCTGGGTTTGTGTGAGCGCATGCGCGGCTGGCCGTCTCCTAGGAAACAAATAAACATCTCCTGCTCTCCTCCTTAGTCCACTGAGTGGCGCCAGCTTTGTGTGAACACATGCGCGGCCGGCCGTCTCCTAGAGAACTGGAGTAAACATTTCCTGCTCTTCTGCTCAGTTCATCCAGCAGCGCTGGTGCGCTAAGCGCATGTGCGGTCGGCCCGGCATAGCTGTCAGCAGCGGAGGTTCCTGTCAGCTTGGACGGCAATGTTATTTTTTTAACCATCCTGTGGACAGGCTTTTTGAGGACTTGTTTTTGTCTTTGTTTTTGTGGTGGAACACAGAGACATTCATATATTTATTACCTTTATTTTTACTTTTATTTATGTATTTTTTATTTTTATTATTACTATTACCTTTTGATTTTATGTGAATATATGTCTGCATATTGGCTTCTGGTTTTTGTTACAGAGGGTCAATCACACTGGTCACTCTGCACGCACAGGGGAATAGAGGACCTCTATCCTCTGTAAACATCAGCTTATTGTGCAGGACAGTTTTTGGTTTGCACACCCCAGAGGGTGTAACACGTTAGTTGGTCATATTTGTTTAAAGTTTAGCACTTAATTTTTGCAAGACATTTTGTGATTAACAGGCAGAGGGTGTAACACATTTACATCTCAATAAGGGCAATTTTTTAGTACACAGGGTGTAATACACCAACACTTGGTTTTACACTAGTATCCAACACCAGGAAGGGTCACGTTTACCGTTTACACCCCTATGCCGCTCTGATTCAGTACAGGCAGAGGGTGTAACACACCAACCCCCTTTTTTCTTGATTTAAAGGTTTTACGCTAATCATTGATTTTCAATTTCCTACCTTACTGGTAGGGTTGGTCTTTAACAGATTACTATCAACTATCAACCACCTCCCACTTTCATATATATATATATATATATATATATATATATATATATATATACCGTATTTATCGGCGTATAACACACACCCCAAGTTTAGGAGGGAATTTTAGGGAAAAAAACTTTTAGGAGTAAAGTTTAAGGAAGAAAAACTTGCATTAAAATGCCCATCAATGCAGCGTTATCGGTGTCCATCTGCAGCCTTTTCAGTGTCAGTGCAGCCTTGTCAGTGCAGCCTTGCCCCAGTGCTCGCCGCGATCCCTGCCGACATACACAGCTGTGTGTAAATTTAAATATGGCGCCGAGACTGCAGGGACTCGGCAGAGCCGAGATACACATGGGCGGGACTGTAAGCGGCGCCGAGAAAAGCAGAGGACTCTCGGGTATGTGTATCTCGGCTCCACCGAGTCCCTGCAGTCTCGGCGCCATATTTAAATTTACACACAGCTGTGTATGTCGGCGGCGATCGGTCGGATCACACACAATTGGGGGGGATCGGCCTATAACACGCACCCACGATTTTCCCCTGATTTTCAGGGGAAAAAAGTGCGTGTTATATGCTGATAAATACGGTATATATATATATATATATATATATATGTTTTATATTATCTTTAAAATATTTATATTTTAAAGATAGATGGTTTTTAATCCTTTTTTGGCCGCTAGCTGGGGGGAAAACCGCCCCGCTAGCGGGCAAATACCGACGGTAAAGCGCCGCTAACAATAGCTTCATTTTAGCGGTGGGGCCGCCCCCGCCCCAGTGTGAAAGGAGCCTTAGAGAAAGTTCTGGAAACTGTAAATTCATAGTTCATAGGATTTAAGGCTCTTTATATATGCAATTTATACCGTTAATTTTTATTGCTTGAATTATTTTTCCCATTATGGGAGTTAGTGGGGCCTCATGTCTAAGGTTTGCCTAGGCCTCACAAAGCCTAGACCCGCCTCTGCTCCTCCCCCCGGCAGCTTATGGTCTTCAGGCGGTGACTGTGCTCTCATTGGTGATTGAGAACATCCTTGGCCACGGCAGAGACTGCGAGGCTTGCAGTTGATTGGGTGGGACACAGGGAGGGGGTGCGGCCACGAGATGATGTGCTGTCCACCTTTTCCTTCAGTGTTGGTACTGTACATGTGAGGCGGCTGCGGAGAGAGAAGTGCAGGTAAGTTAGTGCTCAGCAACAGCTCCAAACTGCCGGGGTCACTTACTGTAAATATCTGCAGACAATTCGGGCTCTTGAATTTCACAGCAGTGTTCTGTGCTGGTATGTAGTGTTCACACCAACACAGAACACTACATACCCAGCACAGCAAGTATAGTACACACTCAGCACAGCATGGTACATACCCAGAACAGCACAGCACACCGACTACACTACATACATACCTAGCACAGCCAACTACACTACATATCCAGCACAGCACACAGTCAGTGGGCTACATACCAGCACAGTACACTACACACCCAGCACAGCATGGTACATACCCAGCACACTACATAACCCAGCATAGCACAGTAAACACTCAGTACACTTCACACCCAGCATAGCCCACACTTACTACATCCCCTGCAAAGCACACACTCAGCCCACTACATCCCCAGCACAGCAAAGACACAGTACAGTAGGGCTTTTTTTCTGCCGGAACTTGCCGGAACGCAGTTCAGCCACCTCAGGCAGCCCTCTCCTCTGCACAGTGGCGTAGCGTGGGGGGTGCAGGGGTGCCGTGGCCCCGGGCGCGACATTTAGGGGGGCGCCAGTATGTGTCACTGGCTGCCTCCTCCTAATTTCTAATTCCTGTGTCCCCGGGCTCCGGCCGCCATGTTAAGTGTCCGGCGCCCTGTGATTGGGCGTATGGGGGTCATGTGAGGCGTAGGGCTGGCCTGTCCTCGATCGCTCCTGAAGTCCCGCCTCCGCACATGACCCCCCATACGCCCAATCACAGGGCGCTGCATACTGAACATGGCACAAAGCAGAGCGCAGGGGAGAGAAGAATGTGAGCCGCCGCTGTGTTCTCCTCCTTCTCCGGATCGATGCAGCCAGGATAAGAAGGTGAGTGAGAGTCTTGTTACTGGGAGGGGGGGCGAGAGAGAGACTGTAGGCAGGACAGTATAGTGTAGTATAGTATGGAGGTCAGTGTAGTGTAGTGGTCAGTATGAGGGGCAGTGTAGTGGACAGTGTAGCGTAGTATAGTGGTCAGTATAGTGTAGTTTAGTATGGAGATCAGTGTAGTGGACAGTATAGTGTGGTGGACAGTTTAGTGTAGTATAGTGGTCAGTATAGTGTGGTGGACAGTGTAGTGTAGTATGGTGGTCAGTATAGTGGTCAGTGTAGTATGATGGTCAGTATAGTGGTCAGTGTAGTATGGTGGTCAGTATAGTGGTTAGTGTAGTATAGTATACTGGTTAGTATAGTGGTCAGTATAGTGTACTTTAGTATGGAGGTCAGTGTAGTGTAGTGTAGTGGTCAGTGTAGTATAGTATACTGGTTAGTATAGTGGTCAGTATAGTGTACTTTAGTATAGTGGACAGTGTAGTGTAGTGTAGTATAGTGGACGGTGTAGTATAGTGGACAGTGTAGTGTAGTGGTCAGTGTAGTGTAGTGGACAGTGTAGTGTAGTGTAGTGTAGTGGACAGTGTAGTATAACAGACAGTGTAGTATAGTGGTCAGTGTAGTGTAGTATAGTGGTCAGTATAGTGTAGTTTAGTATGGAGGTCAGTGTAGTGTAGTGGACAGTGTAGTATAGTGGTCAGTGTAGTGTAGTTTAGTGGACAGTGTAGTGTAGTGGTCAGTATAATGGTTAGTGTAGTGGACAGTGTAGTATAGTGGACAGTATAGTGTAGCATAGTGGTCAGTGTAGTATAGTGGACAGTGTAGTTTGGTGGTCAGTATAGTGTAGTATAGTGGACAGTGTAGTATAGTGGTCAGTGTAGTATGGTGGTCAGTATAGTGGACAGTGTAGTGTAGTATAGTGGACAGTGTAGTATGGTGGTCAGTATAGTGTTGTATAGTGGTCAGTGTAGTGTAGTATAGTGGACAGTGTAGTAGAGTGGTCAGTGTAGTATGGTGGTCAGTATAGTGGACAGTGTAGTGTAGTATAGTGGACAGTGTAGTATGGTGGTCAGTATAGTGTTGTATAGTGGTCAGTGTAGTGTAGTATAGTGGACAGTGTAGTAGAGTGGTCAGTGTAGTATGGTGGTCAGTATAGTGGACAGTGTAGTGGGCAGTGTAATATAGTGGACAGTATGGTATAGTGGACAGTATAGTATAGTGGTCAGTGTAGTGGACAATGTAATGTAGTGGTCAGTATAGGAATAAGGTAGGTCAGTACTATTCTATTTGAAGGGACTCGGGAGTGCTAAAAGTCCGCAGGTTGGGGGGGGGGGCGCAAATTACTTGCCTTGCCCCGGGTGCTGACAACCCACGCTACGCCACTGCCTCTGCAATCTGTCACATAGAACAGAAGCCGATAGAGGAAGTTTTCTATACCAGTCACTTCCTCCACCATCTTCTGTATGCTAGGCATCCAGGGAATGTGCTCCACAACTGACTGATGGGATTTCAGAGTCAGCTCTCCCCGCCTGCTGTCTGTCAGATCAGTGTAGCACGGAGCCCAGCTCTCTGAAACTCCTCCTCGGTTCTTTGCTACACTGATCTGACAGGCGGAGCTGCACGGAGGAGACTGCACAATAAGCTGAGGGGGGGAGGAGCCTGATTTGACAGAACAGAAGTCTGCTCAGCATGGCTCTAATGAAGGTGAGAGAGCTGTGGAGGGAAAGGGGGAGGAAGGGGGAGGAAGGGGGGCTGGTTGTGCAGAGAGAGTAGAGACTGAAGTTGTGGATGTTCTGCAGAGGTCAGAGGTGGGGGGGGTTAGATTGTGCAAAGTGAGAGTTGTGAGGAGGGGAAATGTGTACAGGGTCAAGAGTGCTGGGGGGGGCTTGGGGTGTTGACTGGGGAGGGTGGGTTCCTACACCTATTCTCTGAGAAAAAAAAGCCCTGCAGTATAGTATACACTCAGCCCAGTACACACAGAGTACAGTACACACTTAGTACAGCACACAGAGTACAGTACATACCCAGCAGAGTACACAGAGTATAGTACATACCCAGCACAGTACACCCAGAGTACATGCCCAGCACAGTACACAGAGTAGTAGTACATCTCCAGCACAGTACTAGACATGTGCATTTCGTTTCGTTCAGAATCAAAATTCGGACAAATTTTTTATTATTCGGAAATTCATATGCATCCGAATTACCGAATTACAATAAAAATAATTACCACCGCTCCGGACAAGTCAATCTGACGTCTCTTATCTTCCACTATGCAATGAAGGAGAGAGCCCCAGGTGCTGGTGATTGCTGGTACAATTGTATTCGTGCGGAAAAGATCTGGACAGCCGCACACTGAGATGTGCAAAGTAAAATCTTCTTTATTCAAAACACGACATAATACAGAACATGACACCACTGACGCGTTTCACGCTCTAGCTGAGCGCTTACTCATAGCTCATGAGCTATGAGTAAGCGCTCAGCTAGAGTGTGAAACGCGTCAGCGGCCAAGCTATATTGCTCCAGCGGTGTCATGTTCTGTATTATGTCGTGTTTTGAATAAAGAAGATTTTACTTTGCCCATCTCAGTCTGCGACTGTCCAGATCTTTTCCGCACGCATACAATTGTACCGAATTACAATAGTAACTAATTTAAACGTATCCGAAAAAACGATTTGAAACGAAAAAACAGACGAAATTCAAATCGAATTCAAAAACAATTCAAAAACAAATTTGAATCGAATTTGAAAAAAATAGAAATCGATTTTCTAAAAAAGAATACTATAGAATAGAATATAAAATGATAAAGCAATAGAATAAAAATAAAAGAATAGTAAAGAATAGAATAGAATTTAATAGAATGTAATAAAATAAAATAGAATATGACCGTCTTCCGAAATTCGAATAGTATGAATTCGAATTTGAGAATAGATTGGAAAAGAATGCAAAACAATGGAAACTAAAATAATAGAATAGAAAAACAATAGAAAAGAATAGAATGAAACATAACATATATTATATTTTATTCTATTCTGTTCTATTGTTTTTATATTCTAGTCTGTTCTATTATTTTCTATTATAATCATTTCTATTCTAATTTGAATTATATCTATAGGAAATTCGAATTTTAGAACATGATTATATATATATATATATATATATATATATATATATATATATATATATATATATATATATATATATATATAAAACCATTTTCCTAAATTCGAATTTCATATAGAATGAAATCGAATTAGAATAGAAAAGATTAGAATAGATTTGTTTCCTATTCGAATTCGAAAAAATTTGACCGAATTCGAAAAAGTTTGCGCCAAATTCGAAGAATTAAAAAAAAAATCAACTGCATTTGAAAAAAATCTACTGAATTAGAAAAAACAATTAATTTCGAAAAAATTCTACTGCATTCGAAAAAGTAAACTAAATGTATTTTGTAACCATTTTCCGAAATTCAAATTTTGTATACAAATAAATCGAATTTGAATAAAAAAAATTAGAATAGAATAGAAAATAATAGAAAAGAATAGCATAGAAAAACAATAGAAAAGAACAGAAAAAATATAATAAATATATATAACCATCTTCCGAATTGATGAATTTGAATAGAATGAATGAATTTGACGAATGAATTTGAATAGAAAAGATTAGAATAGAAAATAATAGAAAAGAATAGACTAGAAAAACAATAGAACAGAATAGAATAAAAGATAATATATCTTTTATTCTATTCTATTGTTTTTATATTCTATTCTTTTCTAATATTTTCTATTCTATTCTAATCTTTTCTATTCAAAACCATTCTATACAAAATTCGAATTTAGGAAGATGGGTATATATAAAACCATTTTCCGAAATTTAAATTTTGTATAGAATGAAATTGAATTTGAATTTTTTCGCATTTTTAAGCAGCCGGTGAGAGCGTTCTCACCATCAGGTCTTGGATATTGAGCACACCACACAGCAGGCGGGATTATACCCGCTGGGAAACTGCGGCTTACCAGACATTCTACAGATTAATGGCACTGGTAACAATCTTCTGAAATTCCTGGTAATTGCGTGATCCGATATCCCACTATCCAACCCTCAGGGATCTGGCTTCCACAGGGTAGTGGTTCTGGTGGACTGACTCTGTTAGTCGTGTCTTGACCATGAGTATCTGCCATGCATATCTGGTGTAAGCGTCTGCAGTTTCTGATTGGATGAATTTATAGATGCATGCAACGCCCTTGAAGAAGCAGGAAACTGCGAAACATGTCGGCTCTCTGCATATCGAAGCATCTTGTTTAACTGTATATCCAAGTATCATCCACAAATTATGTATTTTGTTGATTTTGTGATTTTATATTTTATATTTTTGTACTAATAAATCAAATTCTTAAATAATCCCAATGATTCAGTGCTTACCTTGTTATACAGATAATATTGTCTCTTTAAAATCCCAATCCCCTTGGGGGCAGCTCAGTCTTTCTCCCAATTGTACATTTTAATTTACTATCTGGGAGTGGAGACACCTATCTGTATCTGGAAAAGATCCAACAGACATTTATCTCCTTATATATAGTATATTTAATTTGTTTTAGTGGAAAATGGTTTGCTTTTTTATTTTGTTTCCATAAAAAGGCCCACCAAAATCCTCAGCACCAGGCCCATGATGCTCCTAATCTGTCCCTGAGCATACATGGACCTCACTGTCCTATCAGTAATGTGTGTTTAGTGGCACATGCACAGCTCATCCCCAACTGTCATTGATAGATGATGGAAACCTCTTCATTTTTCTCAGACTCCTCCCCCTCTCTCATCTTTTCCTCCTTCCCTCTTTCTCTTCTCTCTTTTCCTCCCTCTCAACCTCCTATTTCACCTCTGTTGCTCCCCCTCTCTCCTCCTCTCTCTCCTCCTCTCTCTCTCTCACGCTATACTTGTACCAATACTAGGGGTTATCACTGTGTGTGGAAACCTAGATTAACCCCCTAATGGTCAGAACATTTCTTCATTTTGGAGATGTGGGGGGGAGGTTTATGTAGACATGAAGGCCAAAGGATAAGAAGCTCCCAGACCCCTGAAACATATCAAACACTAAACGGAATGTTCCTCTGTGTGTAATCCCACTGGGGGGCGTTCTTTCATGATAGAAACCCTCATATTATTCCCCATACATCCCCATCCTAATATTGTACAACCAGTAAAGTCCAGATCCTTCTCTGTTATCGATTATTGGTCCACAGAAAACCTGTATAGATCACATGACCTATAAGGATGGAGGAGGACCGGAGTGCAATACTAAACCACAGCCTGGAGATCATCCACCTGCTGACCGGACAGGTGAGGAGGATTCTGGGAGGTGACATGACATCACTGTTATCTCTATTAATAAAACACAGACCTGACCTGAGAGGTGAGGAGGATTCTGGGAGGTGACATGACATCACTGTTATCTCTATTAATAAAACACAGACCTGACCTGAGAGGTGAGGAGGATTCTGGGAGGTCACATGACATCACTCTTATCTCTATTAATAAAATACAGAACTGACCGGAAAGGTGAGGAGGATTCTGGGATTCTAACATGATATTCCTCTTGGTTCTCAAATACAGAGTTTTCCTCCTTTAAGGTCAGGTGATCCTATGACCATCACATTGCCTCCATGTGACTCCCTTAAACCTGAGAGACACAACATGCAGAAGATTCTAGAAGTCACCCAGAAGATGACGGAGCTGCTGACAGGAGAGGTGAGCGGTGCTGGGAATTCTGGGACATTATCCAGTAACAGACAAGGGATGTGTCTGGATGGTGACTGTATCATTGTGTGTCAGGTTCCTATAAGGTGTCAGGATGTCAGTGCCCATTTCTCCATGGAGGAGTGGGAGTATATAGAAGGACACAAGGATCTCTATAAGGATATCATGATGGAGAATCAGCCGCCCCTCACATCACCGGGTAAGAGGAAACTGTATAGTAAAGGAGAGAGCAGTACGGAGGGTCCACCTACTGTAGATTCACCATCATCTGATAAACACATAGAAACAATGTATTCCGTCAGTGTATGTGTTTCCTACAGATGGATCCAGTAATGAGAACCCCCCAGAGAGATGTCCCCGTCCTCTGTATTCCCGGGATTCCACACAGGAAGATCACACCATTCCTCACTGTTACAAGGTTGGTGGGACGGAGCATTTAGAACATGGACTTGCTGAGGTGATGTGTGGATTTTATATATGTGATGTCACAGTAATACAACTTATGTTTTACAGATGATATTTTCTCTCATTTTCTTGGTTTAGAGTGGAGATCCAATTGATATAGAATTTGAGGTTAAAGCAGAAGAAGAGACGTATGTGAGGGATAATCAGCAGTCTATGGAGGAGGATAGAATAATGGGGACACTTATAGAAGACGACACTCCTACAGAGATCAGTACAGGTGGGTCATTAACACTAAATACATTCCTCCACCCATACTGTGCTCACTGATTGTCCAGAGTAGGGTGGGGACTGGGTAAGGTGGCCACCTTTTCAACGAGCAAAACTTGAACACTTTAGCGGCACACAACAATTTTTTATTTTTTTGCAGTATACATTATAGAATTGTAAAAGACCTGGGACACCTTTTGGGTGCCCCAAAAAAGAGTAGTAATGCAGCGCTGTGATGAACAGTGGGTGTGGCCGAAAGGTTAGTCTGTCCCCCATTACAATCCCCCAGGTCATCCTGTCTCCCAGTACAATCCCCCAGGTCAGCCTGTCCCCCAGTACAATCCCCCCAGGTTAGCTTGTCCCCCAGTACAATCCCTCCGCAGGTCAGCCTGTCCCCTATTATAATCCCCCCAGGTCAATCTGTCCCCCAGTACAACTCCCCAGGTCAGTCTGTCCCCCAGTACAATCCCCCCAGGTTAGCCTGTCCCCCAGTACAATCCCCGCAGGTCAGCCTGTCCCCCAATATCCACCCAGGCCAGTCTGTGTCCCAGTACAATCCCCCCAGGTCAGTCTGTTCCCCAGTACAATCCTCCCAGGTCAGCCTGTCCCCCAGTACATCCTCCCGGGTCAGTCTGTTTCCCAGTATTATCCCCCCCAGCTCAGTCTGTCCCCCAGAATAATACCCCAGTTCAGTCTGCCTCCCAGTTTAAACCCCCCCAGGTCAGTCTGTCTCCCAGTATAATCCTGCCAGGTCAGTCTGTGTCTGTCCCCCAGTATAATCACCTAGGTCAGTCTCCCCCCCAGTATAATCACCCAGGTCAGTCTGCCCCCCCAGTATAATCACCCAGGTCAGTCCCCCCCCAGTATAATCACCCAGGTCAGTCTGCCCCCCAGTATAATCCCCCAGGTCAATCTGTACCCCAGTATAATCACCCAGGTCTGCCTGCCCCCAGTATAATCCCCCAGGTCAATCTGTACCCCAGTATAATCACCCAGGTCTGCCTGCCCCCAGTATAATCCCCCAGGTCAATCTGTACCCCAGTATAATCACCCAGGTCTGCCTGCCCCCAGTATAATCACCCAGGTCAATCTGTACCCCAGTATAATCACCCAGGTCTGCCTGCCCCAGTATAATCACCCAGGTCAATCTGTACCCCAGTATAATCACCCAGGTCTGCCTGCCCCCAGTATAATCACCCAGGTCAATCTCACAGCATATGGAAACACAGGAAATGACCTCACAGGATATAACAGTCAGCATGGATTCCATTCAATACTGCTCATTATGCCAGTATTTAATGAGGATTATTCTATTTGTTTTTGCAAGCTTGAAAAGATCTGCAGGGACAGGGCTACTGCTGTTGTCAATATACGGTACAAGTACACCGACAGGGCAGATATCAATGTCCTCTTATAAAAGCAGATATGTATCCAAAAGGGATAGCCTAGCCACAACAGAGATATAATAGGTTTCCCTTGTTATGTGGACTTTGCTTCTCTAATGTGCATAGACATTTCAAGGCAAGAAGCCCAGCACATTGCGCTTGATACTTACAAACCGTTAAACGTCCACACACACACAGAGAACACTTCTCCAAGCCCATGAGAAGGTTTTCATACTGACGGTTTTTCCCGCTGGTCTCGATTCAACCCAAGTGCGCAATGCTAGAGCACTCTTCCATTAAATCAGACACAGGGAGACAGATAACAATCTATAAAACACACATAATAAAATTTCCACAACAGTCGGTCACTCAGTATAATCCTTTCCCCTCCCTCTCAGGTCAATTTGTTCCCCAGTATAATCTTCCCTGCGAGTCTTTTTTTTTGTTTGTTTCAATTTATTTTATTAAATTTTCAAGAAATAATAAATAAACATATTGAGCACACATTGTATGTACACACAATTTACATCATTGTACAATAAAATACAGCTGTAACGTATAAATGGGAAGGGTTTAAAATGTTCAATATTTATACTGTAGATGGTCAGGCAGTTATGATCTTTTATATTTAGCTGTCCATATTTCCCATTTCCTGTCGAAATTTGTACAGGAAAGTTACTTGCCAGTAAAGGTTCAAATGTATAGTTTTGTTGAACTATTTTGGTTACATCTGGGATATTTACAGTAGTAGCATCTTTCCAATTACGTAGGACTAGTGTTCAGACAACTAGAAGGATATGGGACACAACAGATCTAAATGTATGGGGGAATTTTTCTATTCCTATGTGGAGGACTGCTGTTATGGAAATATGGCTATATGCTACGCGTAATCCATATCTCCTGTGCTAACAAGCACCCTTTCTGTCTAATGGTATAATGCATCTTAATATCACTCTGTTTCCCGCATATCCCCAAATCAACGGACATGACCACAGCTTACGTGCTTACATCCTCAGGTCGACCAACTCTGCTAAACCCTCTGAGTACTCTTTTTTTATCTAACAATAGGCCAATCAAGCACAGGCAATCCTTCCAACAGGAGGAGTTTATACAACAACCAATGAACAATGACTAGGGGAGTCTTATGGGCGTGTCTGGGCAGGGACAGTGTGTATGATTTCCCACCCCCTGTACCTGGAAGCCATCATCATGGCTGGTCTTGAAATCATGGATGCTCTCCCTGACCATAGCAATTCAAAGACTCCCATTTTTACCGTTGGCATGAATCCTTATTCTGCGTTGTTCAGAGAAAAACGCATACCCGGATTATACTACCATTCCTGTAGATGGGAGATTATCTGCAGGTGCACGCCATGGCCCCCCCATGTGTTGATCAGGCACACAGGGGTGACACGAGCGTACATCCGCTCATAACCAATAATGTCTCCGCAGAGTAAACACATCCCCCTCAGACGATCGTTTTGTGCATCGCACAGGGGCCCTTCACTGGCAGACATATCCCCACTCTGCAAACACCTCTCTCCAACCTCAGGAAGTTTTCCACTACCAGATGGGCCTCAACCAGTGTCAGTCTGCCCCAGTCAGCTCTTTAGAGCGGGCTCCAGGAGTACTAACACTGGGAGACACTATGACAATACATATTAAATACATATTCATAAAATTTCCACAACAGGCCCTCCTCTTTGTCATATGCTCCCATGTGTCCCTCGATGAATCTTGATTTTCTTCTTACAGTTGGAAATTAATCAGTCCTTACAGTCCATATGATTCCATAAAAAGGAAAACACGGCTTGACATGTAGACTCTATTCTTCAGAGGGTGATACTTAGAGGAGGACGTGAAGGCCGGTCGGTCTGGGATCCTCTGTGTCTTGTACTTGGGTTGGGCTTCGGCGCGTCTCATCTCAGCGAGGAAGATGTGGTCATCTGTTCGGGCTCTGTTCACTCGTCCAATCAGGCAACAGTAGCACCTCATCACGGCATATAGAAGGAATAGAAACAAAATCAACATGAGTATATATACCCCTACTCCCTTCAACCACTATCCGCTGAAAAATAAAAAAATCCCAAAAGATTCCCAGACCCTTAAAAGGATTCCAACCTTCACTAACTATAGCTCTGGCTTTGCCTTGCAGGGATCTAATCTTATCCATATGGGCCTGAACTTTGTCACTGGTATCCCCAATCCAGGTACAACAATCTTTACCTATGAATTCATAGAAACCCCCCTCGGATGCCAACAAGTAATCATGGGCCATCTTTTAATAGAAAGGTCTGGTCTGCCGTTGTTCCTGTAGGATCTTCCTTGTGGCTTAAAGCGGGATTCCGTCCCTGAAAAAAAAAAAGTAAAAGTCAGCTGCTACAAACACTGTAGCTGCTGACTTTAAATAAGTACTTACCTGTCCTGGGTGCCCATGATGTCGGCCACCCGAGGCCGACCCTTCCCTCGGCCCTCGGGTCCCGGCACTGCCATCCTAAGTAAGGGAAACAGGCAGTTGCGGCTTCACTGCCAGTTTCCTACTGCGCACGCGTGAGCAGTGCGGCGATATGTGAATGGCCCCGTGGTTTTCTGGGAACACACACAGTTCCCAGAAGGCAATGGGGCCGCTCAGCTAGGAGCAGAACATGCCGCGGAATTGGAAGAGGCAGATTAGGAAGACTGCCTAGCAACAAGGGTTCAGGTAAGTTTAAAATTTTTTTTTCAAATTTTTTAAAAATTTTTTTAGGATTTTTGGTGAAATTTTTTTCAGGGTGGCCCTCCACTTTAAACAGTTTAAATGAACATCCCATCCCCAATGGATGAGAAATTGTTCAGTCATATCATGAGCTCAAGCCCCCACCTTGTACATGCAGGAAACTATACCCAGGGTTGGTGGACAATTCCCTTCTAGCTGTCCCTGCCATTCTTACCTTCTCTTGCACCAACAGATCCTCATGATTGGTCGTGGCATAAGATACTGGAACGAGATTCACCAGCATGTATGAACCTCTTGCATTAGGGGGAGTTACCTTATAAGCTGTAGATCCGCATAAGTACCAAACTAAACTTGAAGCACACTTGTGGGCTACCTAGTTGTCCTGATATCCAAACTGGCAAGAGGCAGGGCTGTTGTTAAACTATAACCAATTTTACCCTCTAGAAATGTATTGTTAAGTTCTATTGACAAGTGTCTGTTTGAAGTCTTTACTAGTTTATCAAAACTCCTCATACCAATATGAAATCATATATAGCATGTACCGCTGTCATCGCTGGGGTACTAAAGCTCGGTGGAGATTCAGAGTAGACCCAGCAATTGGTCCTGTTAACTTTATTAGCTAGCCGGAGAATACACTTTAAACAATAAGTTGGGATGCTTTTCATCGTTACCCTTGCTAAAATATACTAAACAAAAAATATAAATAAACAAAGATGCTCCTCCATTCTTTGGTGTGGTTGAACAGCTTCTTGCAGTGGCTGGTGGGGTCTCGTCCCTCAAGCTTCTTTACAACAACCCAGTCACCTGGTTGGAAAGAATGTAAACTGGTTATTGTGTAAGGGTCCAGGAGGGACTCATGAACCCTGTGGTGGACCTTTTGAAGTTCATGTTACAGGGACTGCACCTACCCCATCAGCTGAGAATGTAGGCAACAGCTGCTGAGGAAAGTACAACTCTGGTTTTGGTTGACCTCCAAACAAACCTCATATGGCAATAGTCCATGGCAAGTCCATCAAAGAAAGACAGTCGTGGAACCTGTCGTCCTACTAGGTCACAAACTTAGAATTAGAAAGGTTAGTATTATTAGTTTGAAAACTGTCACTTACATTTATCCCCTATTTTCTTCCTCATAAAAATTGAAGGAAGAAATGCAGGATTTAGAGTGGTGCAGGAAAAACAAAAAACAATGAAATAGCTTATGATACTTTTACCTCCTTAGGCGTGTGTATTTATGCACGTGTACAGCTGTCTACCTACACCTGCTTTTTATGTACATACACTTTCAGAAACTCCTTGGACCTAAAAAGATACTTATAAACAAAAGTTATTACTCTATCCTTTATATTTAACCTGCAAAAAATGGCAAACAATAATGACATTCCTGTACATTGGTAAATTGTCAATGACATTCCTCAAAACCAACAACGAAACCCTCTGTAACCCTTACTTTCCTGTTACTACAAAAATACAAAAGCCGTTATGCGCTGGAGGGTCGCCACGGTAAGTTCTAACATATTCATGTTACTACATACAAACAATGATAAGACTAAAACTTTAGACCAACATTCAAATACAAATGTGGGGGAGATACAGACGGAATGCTGCCTTCACTCTTAGCAATAGAGAAAAATATAATGGGAAAAAAAACACGAGAGCAGCTCGAAAACCTTGCATGGATCCGCCATACAAAGTTCAAAAACAGGCATGAGAATTTTTAACCACAAAAGCGTGTACTACACATCCATCAACCCACTCATCATTACAGATTTCTGAAGCCGCAGTCGCGCTACATGTAAAGTCTTTGCTGCCCAGAGCCTGGGTTTAAACTCAGTTATCAATTTTCTCCCACCTCCAGGCGTCAAATGTCCCCTCCAGAGTGATACCCCAAATAGTATCCTTGGACCACCTATGTTAAAGGGTTTAATGGCCTTTGCCCCAAAACTAGACTTCATGTACTGTGCAACCGTCTGACTGTGGGAAGCCTCGCTTTCCTTCCCTTGCACGGACTGCCAATTGCTCATGGCGATTCAAATCGGCTTATCATCTTACCCCTGCGTCCAGGGAAACCCTTGCACCTGTCGGGGAAATTCCCTTAGGCTTTATACACAAATCCACACCGTGCCAAAATGTGCACTTCCAGTGTCTAAATGCACACAAAGCACAAAACTATTTCTCCGTGCTTAAAAGCACGTTTGTATCAAGCTCTTTGGTACAAGGAAATTGAAGTACTTCAATGGCACCAGGTAGAATCAGAAAATAGGGATGCACCGAAATTTCGGCCGCCGAAGCATATCGGCCGAAAATGGCCTTTTTGGCAATTTGCCGAAAGAAAAATCATGCCGATAACGGCACCGAAAATTGGGCGGGGCCACACCCCTGGTGCCACCCAGTATGGTGGTGTTGTTCTGGAGGGTCCCCGTCCAGCCCCAGTGCAGTCCTCTCCTCTCCTCTCCTCTCCTCCCCTCCCTCCTCGACGAGGCGGCTGAAAGCAAAACAGTGCTCTATGGAGGAAAGCTGTCAGCACACCGCGTTAAGGAGCAGCTTGTCGTTATGATCAGCGGGAGGAGCATTATCAATGTGCAGCTCCGCTGGGGTCAAGAGTGCAGGACTTGTTGTTTGACATGTTAGAAACAGTGAGCCCGCTCACTTTGCCTTGCTAACACTGCCCTGTCATGATTCTGTCTGACATACTAAGGCAGGCTGCATGATGGGCACTGGTAGGCTGCTGGGCACTGGTGAGACACAGGCAGACTGCAAATGATGGGCACTGGTATTTTATTTATTTATTTATAAAAAGGCTTGACCTACGCAGTCTTACCCGAAGGCCTCAATGCGCAAAACAAAAGACATTGACAATAAAAGACCTTAAGAGAACCAACATACCAGCATGGCAACATACAAAATAAAAGCCAGGGAGTCTGTCCATCACACTCCAATTAAAATTAGGTGACTCCAAAAGCTTGTGCAAAAAGTACGGTTTTCAATTTCTTTCGGAATTTCAAGAAGTCATTCTCAAGTCTCAGTTTCAGAGGCAAGGAGTTCCAGAATTCAGCTCCTTGTACTTCACTCGTTCTCCCTCCGCATGTTTTCTTTTTAAATTTGGAAATCTTCAGTAGGGCCAAGTTCGCCGATCTCAAGGATCAGGTAGGCACATACTTGACAATTTTTTCCTTTAGATACTCTGGGCCACGTCCATGCAATGCCTTAGGCTGCTGGGCACTGGCAGGCTGCATTTAAAGGAACCTGGTGATGCTGCATTGATCTCCTGTACCACGTCTGCAGTCTCTGACCATCTCCTGTACCACGTCTGCAGTCTCTGACCATCTCTTGTACCACGTCTGCAGTCTCTGACCATCTCCTGTACAATGTCTGCAGTCTTTGACCATCTCCTGTACTATGTCTGCAGTCTCTGGCCATCTCCTGTTGTATGTCTGCAGTCTCTGATCATCTCCTGTATCATGTCTGCAGTCTCTGACCATCTCCTATACCATGTCTGCAGTCTCTGATCATCTCCTGTATCATGTCTGCAGTCTCTGACCATCTCCTGTACCATGTCCCCAGTCTCTGACCATCTCCTGTACCATGTCCCCAGTCTCTGACCATCTCCTGTATAAAAATATTTTTTAAAAACAGTCATTTTCGGTATCGGTCATTTTCGGTTTTCGATCTAGTGTATTTTTCATTTTCGGTATTGGTTTAGGCACCAAGAAACCCATTCGGTGCACCCCTATCAGAAACGATGCTGCTTCAAGCTGGAGTCTCAAAAACATCTGTCCCTGAAGCACAGACACTTGTTTTTTTATTCATCGGTATACATCGGTATATCATCAATACAAAATGACATCACAGGAAATGACAACAATAAAGGGAAGGGCACTCACAGGAGGGAAGGAGGGGGAAGTGCACATGCCCCATCCACTTGAGGTAAACAGCATCTAGTAAGATCATTCTACTTGTTCTTACAGGCTTGAGACAGTCTGTGGGGACATTGCTACTGCTGTTGTCAATATATGCTACAAGGACACTGGCAAGGCAGATATCAATGTCCTCTTATAAAAACAGATATGTATCCAAAAGGGGATAGAGTAGCTGCAAGATAGATATAATAGATTTCTGTCGTTATGCGGACTTCGCTTCTCTAATGTGCATAGCCATTTGAAGACAAGAAACCCAGCGCATTGTGCTTGATACCTACAAACCAGCAAACGTCCACACACACAGAGAACACGTCTCCAATCCCATGAGAAGGTTTTCATACTGATGGTTTTTACCTCTGGTCTCGATTCAACCCAAGTGCGCTCTGCTAGAGCACTCCTCGATTAAATCAGACACAGGGAGACAGATGACAATCTATAAAACACACATCCTAGCATAAAATGTCCACATAAATTTTATATAATAAAATTTCCACAACATACCCATTTAGGAGAGTACGGCCTGGTGCCTTCTTCTATGGTGGATTGACAGACTGCAACCACTATCTGGTCCAGTCCCCCAACTAGAAACCCTAACCGAGGCGTTATCACCCCCCGCATTATGTCTCTACCCATCACAGTGTATGCATACACAACCGTTTTCAGCTATACTCCCATACACTGCGTCGCCAGACTAAACTGCACAGAACACTTACGCCCGCTTTCTCTACAGAACAATGTGGCTTCTCTCTGTATCTAGATGTTACAACAATATCGTGGATGCCTCCCGTTTAGTCTCTACCCAAAACTGTATTACAGTATAAAACTTCACAAAAGAACTGGAATTAAATTTGAAAACCAAAGGGATTTCCATTGTCCTTTCAAAACCCAAGTCCCTTTGCCCACATGCTCAATTCAAAAGACCCCAAGCCCCTCCCACCAACTTCCTGTGGATACATCACATCCTACAATAGACTTCCTTCTCTGCTGAGCTCTAAAAACCCATCAAACTGGATTATTTACATATCAATGGACAGGAAGAGGGAGGGGGAAGGGAAGTCAAGCTTCATCTTCCCTGAATTTCAAACTATGTCTATGAAGACATTAAAAAAATCTAGGGCTAACATCATATAGGAATATTTAACGTCTCTTAAAAAAATAAACAAAAACAACTTTTGTCCAGGAAAGGGCGAAATAAACCCTCCATATTGCAAATGGGAGGGAATCCACCTTCTACTTCCATATCCCATGGGCAGTCAGACCACTGAAACTCCTGTAAAAAGATGACTCAAGGAGGTCAACCAAAGCCTTTTTTTTTCCTACTGCAAGCTATATAATACAAGACGCAGCTAAAGCGATAAAACCCAAAACAATAGGGGCATGAATTGTTCTCTGAGAAAGGCAAGGAAAATGCCCAAACAACCAAACCTAAAATAAAAAAAAAACCACACCGCTAAAAGTACAAAAGCTCACAGTCAAAGTTAGTCTCACTATCCACTGAAATTCAATGCAATGTAGAGACCCCACCCGAAAACCAAAATTCAATACAAAAAAAATGCAATAGTTTTACTGAAAAGTTAATAAAAAGTACAAAAATAGCTAAACCTGAAAAGATTGAATTCACTTAAAAGGAAAACAAGAAAAAGGTGATGGTGGCTCAGACCGCATGGAAACTGCACCTCTACAAACCAAAATCACCTTTTTACCACAGAACAGAACGTACTACTTAATTGACACTAAACATTGAAACCTGGCCGAAAAGCAAAGAAATTCTTCCAGAACCAAAACACAGCAGACACGAAATGGAAGTTGCAACAAACGAAAATCATGCCACGACAAAATGTCTGACGAAAGCTGGACCACGAGCACATGGTAGATGAAATCTGGACTACAGCAAAATAGCCGACGAAAGCCAGGCCACATGGTGATTTAACACATGGAAATGCAATTGCTGATCTCACCAAAACCAGCACAAACCGAGATTTCTTCATTAGAAAGCCAAAATTTCTCCCCACAAAAACTGACTAAACAATTGACACACCAAATGAACACTTAAACATAGACAAACACTTTAGGCTACTGCAACTAGAGCCCCATGCCAACCAAACAACATATTCAAAAATGATAGTTACATGAAACACAAAATACACTCTTGTTCCGAAATAAAGCCCATATACTCACTCTGAAAGCTGGAAGGTCACCAGACACACAGGACAATGCTGCTTGCATGTTTGCTAAGAACATTAAAGCTCCCTCATGCTGGCGTTCAAAACCACCTGCAGGGCGTAGCCCTTTCAACAAACAGCTCCTATTGTAAGTCATGCAACAGAAATGCCTGGCCGCCCTTGCCCCTCTCAGCCACATGGCCACTTGAATTTGCAGCAGCCATTTTCAAAAGTAACTTTCAAAACAACTTCAATACAAACTATCTGTGTCTTGAGTCAGTTAAACACCATACACAACTCACACATCCCCATTTATTATATGCATCACAAAGTTATTACACAGCATCAGTTACTTACACAAACTGCTCAGTCACACACAACACACAGTCTCCCCACACAAACACTCCAGGTTGCATTAAATAGGTCCCATAGGGGAGGCAAATATCCCAATCAATACTGACAAATCACACACCCAACAAACATACAATCCCGCCATTATACCAAAAGATGAAAAATTAGTTCTTTTGCAAAGCAGAACCTACTACAACGCATCAGACTGAGAAAACTTGGATCCGTTCTCTCCCTCCACTTGATCCGATGCGAAGGAGGCTCTGTTCGCTCCTACATCTCTGGCAGAGTTTGGGGGTGTTATGATTCCTGTGATTGATGAGATCAATTGGAATACTTGGTTCCCAAAATGTGTGTAGAAGATGGCCAGTTTGGCCCGTAGTTCCGCCAGCATAGGGGTAAAGTGCTTGGAAAGTACTTTGCAAGTCTGTAAGGAGTTTTGCAATCTATTAACTATCCTAAGCATCATTTCCCAGTGGTCTATGCAGTGGGATGCTTTTTGAATTGTTCGGAAGGCAGATTGCCATTGGTCATCTGTAAACGTATTACCTAGGTTCCATTTCTTTAGTGCCGCAGTATTACGGAATGATCCTTTATCTTGGATAAGGTTATCAAACAGTGATTTGCCTTTAGTGTTGGATTTTTGGAGTGCAAAGTGAGGCCATGCTTTGGATGGTACCTGTATTTTTGGGATAGGGTGTAAACTTAGAAAGTGTGAAATATGGATACATGTAAAAAGCATATGGTTTGGCAGATTGTAGACCTTTAGTAAGTGTTCTGCTGTTTTGGGTTTGGATTCAGTTAGTAAATCTTGTATGGTTTGGATACCATGAGCTGGGAATGGTTTTACTGACAACATTGGCATTTTGGCCTCAAGCAAACATAGAGGGAACCGGTAAATTATTGTGGTATTACCCATATGGCATTGATTGATGAGGATTCGCCATGCTTGTAAGGATGCTAGTGTAGAAGAAGAGAGCGTCCGCGTGTCCCAGGGCTTTCAGATGTCGCCCATGAGGAGTGCGGTAAGATCAGGCGTCAGAGATAGGGCTCTCTCCATTTCTACCCGCAGCGAAGTGTTATTAATTTAAAACCAATATTTAAGTTGGTCTAGTCTGACTGCCCACATATAATCAAATATATACACCAGACCAGCTCCTCCTACTTGCTTATGTGGGATTAAATTGGTTTGTGAGCATCTTGCTTTTTTACCTTCCCATATGAACTTCCACATTACACACGACAGGGATTGAAGGTAATGTGAAGGGATGGGAATTGGTAATGCCCTGAATATGTACAAGATTTGTGGCAGGATCAACATTTTTAAAGCTGCTATTTTGCCTAGCCTGGATATTTCTTTCTTGGATATGTCTTTAAGTTGGGTTTCAAATTTAGCTATTAAGGGTTTGTTGTATGTATGTTGGCATTATCTAAGGATGATGTGGAGCTTGTCAGCTTGTCAGGGTTCTGCCTACGTACGGGATGCCATTTTTGCTCCATGTGATTCCCTGTGAGTCTTTTGAGACAAAGTAAGTAACTGAAGACATATAGTCCTCATTCCCTTTCTCTATGATTTAATATGCTTCAGTGATGAATGAACACAGAAGCGATAGGTACTGATTGCTCACTGTATTCATTCAGGAACAGGACAGGACATGTTTACCAGCCCCCATCCCAGCACTCCATCTGAACACAGCACTGATCTCCCGCACCAGCATCAGGTGCAGCCAGGTGGAGGGGAAGCAGGCAAGCAGCTCCGTTTGGGGAATGCACAAAGGATAGGGATGGGAGGAGCAGTACTGGGGGGGGTCAGAGCAGTGGGGGGGTCTACTATTAGAGACAAATCCCACTGTGGCTCCCTTGCAGCCAGTGTTGGGACAAAGTCACTCAGTACCCAAGGAAAAAGATGTCAGGGCTAATAAAAAAGTCAGTCAGTACCCAAGGAAAAAGATGTCAGGGCTAATAAAAGTGCATGCAGTGCCAAGCTGCAACATATGGGATAGTTATGGCGTGCGCTAAAATAGTGCCAAAGGAGTCAGGGACCCCCCACACACACACACACTTCCAGGTGTACTGACCCCTGGAAATGAGGAGACCCCTTAACAGGAGTGCATGAGGGTGATTAGATGGGTTCCCCATCCGAAATACAGGAACCTCCTCCCCAGTGGCAGAACTACCGCCATAGTGACCCACGAGGGTGCTATGGGTCCCGCAGCCGAGGGGGGGCCCGCAGCCGAAGGCCCTTAAACTACGTAGAGGGTTCTTTACTGTAAGAGCGGCAAGGATGTGGAATTCCCTTCCACAGGCGGTGGTCTCAGCGGGGAGCATTGATAGCTTCAAGAAACTATTAGATAAGCACCTGAATGACCACAACATACAGGGATATACAATGTAATACTGACACATAATCACATACATAGGTTGGACTTGATGGACTTTTTTCAACCTCACCTACTATGTATGTAACTATGTAACTATGTACACGGGTGACACGATCAAGCAGCATACTGGCTGAAGCAGGAGAAAAAAACATGGTCTCTCGCTCTTTTGTACAGCAGGAGAAGGAGAGCGAGAGACAGTGGGGCATAGGACAGGAAATGATGGAGGAGTAGCAGGTGATTGGTTGCTAGGCGGTCCTAGCAACCAATCATTATCTTGTGTAAACGAACAGACAGTCACAGAGCTATGCAATGGGGGTAATGTGCAGGGGCTCCAGTCATACCTGTGGGGTTGGTAATGTTCAGGGGGTCCACTCAGGTCAGGGCTGGGGGGGTAATGTGCTGTGGGGTCTGGGGGGGGTAATGTGCAGGGGGTCCAGTCATACCTGTGGGGGGGGTAATGTGCAGGGGGTCCACTCAGGTCAGGGCTGGGGGGGTAATGTGCTGTGGGGTCTGGGGGGGGTAATGTGCAGGGGGTCCAGTCAGAGCTGTGGGGGACAATGTGCTCTGGTGGGGTAATGTGCAGGGGGTCTAGTCAGAGCTGGGGGGGTAATGTGCAGGGGGTCCAGAGCTGGGGGGGCTGCGTAATGTAAAGGGTTAGAGAGGTGCAGGGTGCTGTGCAATGTAAAGGGGTCAAGAGGTGCAGGGTGCTGTGCAATGTAAAGGGGTCCAAAGCTGCGGGGTGCTCTGTAATGTAAAGGGGTCCAAAGGTGCAGAGGGTTGTGTAATGTAAAGGGGTCCAGAGCTGCAGGGTGGCAGGCTGTGCAATGTAAAGGGGTCCAGAGGTGCAGGGGGTTGTGTAATGTAAAGGGGTGCAGAGGTGCAGGGTGCTGTGTAATGTAAAGGTGTCCAGAGGCACAGGGGGTTGTGTAATGTAAAGGGGTCCAGAGCTGCGGGATGGGAGGCTGTGCAATGTAAAGGGGTCCAGAGGTGCAGGGGGTTGTGTAATGTAAAGGGATCCAGAGGTGCAGGGTGCTGTGTAATGTAAAGGTGTCCAGAGGCACAGGGGGTTGTGTAATGTAAAGGTGTCCAGAGGTGCAGGGGTTGTGAAATGTAAAGGTGTCCAGAGGTGTAGGGGGTTGTGTAAAGGTGTCCAGTGGGTGCAGGGGGTTGTGTAATGTAAAGGTGTCCAGAGCTGCAGGGTGCTGTGTAATGTAAAGGTGTCCAGAGGTGCAGGGGGTTGTGTAATGTAAAGGGGTACAGAGGTGTAGTGTGCTGTGTAATGTAAAGGGGTACAGAGTTACAGGGGGGCTGGGTAATGTAAAGGGGTCCAGTTGTGGAGAGGCGGTACAAATTAGTGAAAAATATACTGGGGGATGCAGAGGTATGCAGGGGGCACAGTGGGGTGTTTTTACATTTTAAAGTGGGGGGTGCCAGATATAGGATATAGGATCCGCCCCGGGTGCCAAATGCTCTGGATCCGCCCCTGGGGCCCGGTGAGGATGAGGAATGTAAGTTTACTGTTAAGCCTCCCGGGCCCCACGAGTCTGGCCGTGTCCCAACACACGCAGGCGCATTCAGCAGGATCAGAGAGCAGAGTGGGCGGGAGCAGAGTGGGCAGGGCAGAACCCTCGACCGCGAATGTGAAGGGACATCATCGGCACATGAGGAGGCTCTGGAGTCTGGACAGGAGGTAGGAAGGGAGTGGGAGATTGTCATCTGTTTTGCAGTTTTGCTATTTTTGTGAAGAAATTGTTTGCTATATTTTTTCATTAGGATAATTTTGGCACAAAGAGAGGGGGAGCAATGCCAGGTTCAAGGGTGCAGATGTTCCTAAGACCTTAAGTATAAACTTGATCAAACTACCATTAGGGCCACTGTTCATCATTGCTGTCTTATTTCTCCCCTATTTGTCTTGTATTTACACAGAAGTTTAATCAGAACAGAAATTGGTTAGAAGGCTGGAGGTCAGCAATGTGTGTCCTTCAGGGGCTGCATACAGTATACTGCATACTTTGTTGTTCCAAATGAATATAAGCTGTTGCCTGGGTACTGTGCCACATGGGTGTGGTAATCTGTTGTTCAATGGCATTAGTTCATTTTTTTGTGGGGGGGGCATACAACATTTTCCTATGGGGCCCTGTGATTTCTAGTTACGCCCCTGATCCTCCCTCCGAGTAAAGGAGACCCCTGGATAATATGACTACAGGGGGGGTGATAAGAGGGGATCCCCATCCAGGAACATCTGAACCTCCCTCTAGTTGAAGAAGACCCCCCAGCTAGGACGACTGTGGGGGGGAGGGGGGTAAGAAGGGACCCTAATACAGGAATTCTGTTCTCTTCTCTGTCCAGTTATAAAAAAACCCCAGCTGGGAGGATTGCAGAGTGGTGATGGGGGGACCTTGCTCACCCCCACTAGTAGAAAAAATACCACTGGCCAGGAAGACTGCAGGCAGCTGCCCCCTCCTCCCTCTGGAGAAGGTGAATAGTGTGTAGTGAGTGTGAACAGATCCAGAGCCATACACACACAGCAGCCCCGGAGGGGGAGGGGGCGACTCATAGTAGCAGAGAAGAAGGAGGATATCCTGCACAGCTCCGATGTCTGTGATGGAGCTCTGGGCAGACTGTCATTGCTACTTCTACTACTTGCTCTGCCCTCCATGCTGCTGAAACCACCTCCCCCTTCACTCACTGTACCAGCACAGCCAATCCCGGGCTCTGCACAATGGGGAGGGTGGAGGATCCAGAGTGAAGGCGGGGAGAAGCATGTGCAAGGAGATAAAGCGCCCCCTTCCCTTAGACCCCTTTCACACTGAGGGGCTTTCCAGGCTAAAAATAGCGCCTGCAAAGCGCCCTGAAAGAGCCTCCTCTTTCACTCCAGAGTGAAAGTCCCCGAGGGTGGAGCTGGAGCGGTGCGCTGGCAGGACACTCAAAAAAGTCCTGCTAGCCGCATCTTTAGGGCGCTGTAGGAGGGGTGTATACACCTCTCCTAAATCACCCCTGCCCATTAAAATCAATGGGCAGTGGCCGGTTTTAACCCTCTTTTGGCCACTAGTGGGGGTTAAAAGCACCCCGCTAGCGGCCGAATAGCGCCCCAAAAATGACGGTAAAGCGCACTTTACTGCCGACGCCGCCCGCGCCCCAGTGTGAATGGGGCTTTTGAAGAGCTTTTCTGGTGCTTTTGAAGAGCTTCCCATTCATTTCAATGGAGAAGGGTGTTTTTTCACCGCCCTGCCAGCGCACTGCCCCAGTGTGAAAGCATTCATTGATTTGAATGGAAATAGGTTTTTGTGAGCTTTTCAGGTGCTTTTTTTTAGTATGAAAGCGCCTGAAAAGCACATCAGTGTGAAAGGGGTCTTATAGTTAAAAGCTCTGGATGCCGACAGGAGGGGAGAGGAGGATTGGTGCTGCCACTGATGTGTCCGGGTCTCAGGCAGACTCAAACCCGGGCAGAGGATTCAAAACCCGGACTAACCGGGTGAGTCCCGGACAAGTGGCAACCCTAGGACTGGGTGATATCAGCCTGTAATACGCTGGTCACTTTCTCTCCGATAATCTTCCTTCTCTGTGCTGCAGACACAATTCATGTATCTAGGATGGATTTATGGAGACTCTGGGGTTCAGCTGGCAGCAAAATGCTTATTTTCTCCATAGGCATCTGGGGTATGTGTCTTAGGTCTGTCCCGTACCCGGATCTAGCGAGATCTCTGACAGAGGAATTCTCCCGGGGTTACTAGTTCTGATGTTTGCTGGCAGTGCCGGGTGGAGGGATATGTCTGTATAGTCTCAGACACAAGACAAGAAGAACTCTTCACATAGTATAGATCTATAACATCTCTCAATTGATTACACAGAAATATCTGTCACACACATCGGTAGACATGCACAGTGTACAGTACCTGACCGCGAGATTGTGTTTCCAGCACGATTCTATCGCGCTGGTTCTCGGCATCTCGCGCTGGCTCGCTCATCGGTAAAGGAAAAACGTGTTTTTTTCCTTTCCCGATGAGCAACACGCATTGCTGACAGGTGTCTGGTATGAATCATGAGGGGGAACGCTGCACCAAATTTTAAATAAAAAACCGGCATGGGTTCCCCTCCAGGAGCATACCAGGCCCTTTGGTCTGGTATGGATTGTAAGGGGAACCCCCTACGCTGAAAAATCGGTGTGGGGGTTCTCCCCCAAAATCCATACCCTTATCCGAGCACGCAGCCTGGTCAGTCAGGAAAGGGGGTGGGGACGAGCGAGCTTCCCCCCAAGACCGTACTAGGCCGCATGCCTTCAACATGGGGGGGTGGGTGCTTTGGGGGAGGGGGGCGCCTTGCACCTCCCCACCCCAAAGCACCTTGTCCCCATGTTGATGAGGACAAGGGCCTCTTCCTGACAACCCTGGCCGTTGGTTGTCGGGGTCTGCAGGCTCAGAGCTTATCGGAATCCGGGAGCCCCCTTTAATAAGGGGGCCCCCAGTTCCTGGCCCCCCACCCTATGTGAATGAGTATGGGGTACATCGTACCCCTACCCATTCACCTAGGGAAAAAAGTGTCAATAAATAAAACACACTACACAGGTTTTTAAAGTAATTTATTAAGCAGCTCCGGAGGTCTTCTTCCGACTTCGGGGGTCTTCTTCCAACTTCTCCGCCCTCTTCTCCCGGTGTCCGATTCTTCTCCCGGTGTTCGGCCTCTTCTCCCGGTGTCCATTTCTTCTCACGGTGTTCGGCCTCTTCTCCCGGTGTCCAGTTCTTCTCCCGGTGTCCATTTCTTCTCACGGTGTTCGGCCTCTTCTCCCGGTGTTCATTTCTTCTCACGGTGTTCGGCCTCTTCTCCCGGTGTCCAGTTCTTCTCACGGTGTCCGGCCTCTTGTCCCTTGTTCGGTTCTTCTGCCGGGATCCTCCGCTATCTTCTGCCGCTCTTTTGTTAGCGGTGGCCCGGTCTTCTGCACCGTCTTCTCCCCTCTTCTCTTCTTCCGATGTTGACACAATGCTCTCTCCCGCTGTAATGATGTGTGCCAGCTGCGCAACCATTTATATAGGCACATCACCCGGTGACCCCGCCCCCTTATGACGCCACAGTCCCCCCATGTTGAGGGCATGCGGCCTGGCACAGTTCAGGAGGGGGCGGCGCTCACTCGTCCCCACCCCTTTCCTGACCGGCCGGGCTGCGTGCTCGGATAAGGGTCTGGTATGGATTTTGGGGGGACCCCCACGCTGATTTTTTGGCATAGGGGGTACCCCTTAATATCCATACCAGACCAAAGGGCCTGGTATGCTCCTGGAGGGGAACCCATGCCGTTTTTTTATTTAAAATTTGGCGCGGCGTTCTCCCTCATGATTCATACCAGACACCTGTCAGCAATGCGTGTTGCTCATCGGGAAAGGAAAAAAACACATTTTCCTTTCCCGATGAGCAAGCCAGCTCAGCGCTGGCTCCCGCGACGGGGCTCACAGGTGTCAAATCTCACCGATAACAAGATTGACACAATATCGCGGTCACCTACTGTATCTCCTAGGCGCTCGGTTCAGCTGCAATGGGTGTGATGACGTTAGAGTGTTATGCTCCGCCCAAAGTGCTGACATCATCACATCAGAGATCAGATAAATGATCCAGCACCTGATGACCTCATCTGTGGTGCAGTTTTTTTATATATGATTTAAAGGGACAGCGCTGCATATTTTGGAGGAATTCTGTTATACCTCATATCTGGGTATTATGTGAGCAGCTTACTGATAACTTATTTCATGGAATCAGATTATAGTGGTTTGATTTTATATCTGATAATGTGATTGGAGCACAGACTTTTACATGTTGATAATAATGTGAAAAGATCCTCCAACTTTGGAACCTTAAACAGAAAGTGATAATGAGGGAGGAGCCAATAACCCAATGATGGTGTCTTCAGGATCAGTCCAGTCTTCACCTTGGTTGTTCTCCCCCCATCCTCACTCTCTGACCTCTGGTGGGGCTCAGCCTCGCTGTTATTCATGAATAAATCATGGACTAAATCCGGGAGTGCAGTACTTCTTGTGTTGGGAAGATGGAAATTAGTGATAGAGGGGGTGGGGACACTCGTCCTATAATCCCCTCATCACTGTCACTCCTATAAAAGACAGTTCTTGTTGTGTCCTCATTCTCTAAGGTCCATGAATAAAGAAATGAACTGGTAGGAGATCAGAGGACCCATTTACTAGTTACCTTGATGGGGAATTGTAAGATCCTTAAAGTGGTGTTCCGGGCAAAATTATACTTTTTAAATAAAAATACCCCTATAATACACAAGCTTAATGTATTCTATTAAAGTTAGTCTGTAAACTAAGGTCTGTTTCGTTAGTTTATAGCAGTAGTTTGTTATTTTATAAACTTACAGCAGGCCGTGGCCATCTTAAGTGTGGGCATCTGAAGCCAGACTGTATTTCTTCCTGGATCTCATCCTTGCAGATCTCGCACATGCTCAGTGCAGCACAAGCAGTGTAATAGGTTTCAGGTCAGGTTTCCATAGCAACGGCAGTTTCAGAGGAAGTTGCCGCCCCACATGCTCAGTGTAGCACAAGCAGTGTAATAGGTTTCAGGTCAGGTTTCCATAGCAACGGCAGTTTCAGAGGAAGCTGCTGCTCCTTCCCAGAAGGCATTGCAAACAGGAAATGATGCGATGGGCCGCGGCCAGGGAGGAGGAAGTGAAAAATGAACACAGCAGATATACAGTAGGTGCTGAGAAAAAATATATAAAAATATCCAATTTGTTTACAGTGCACCGTTTAGTGAGGGATGCTGAAGAGTTGTAAAAGTGGGTGGAACTCCACTTTAAGAGACAAAACTGTCTGATGTGGGCGGAGTCCTGGTTTAGGGGAACCAATCTGCTCATGTCTAGTAATAATCTTTTTATCTCTATTTTAGTAGATGGACGGGAGATGAGGAAAACCTCAGAGGATTGTCTCACTTTGCCTCCAGACTGTGAAGTAGAAGATGAGGACATCACACAGTATAGTCCAGGAGAAAACCCGACTACCTCAAATGTCCATCCAGCACCACACAGTGTAGATGGACCATCGTCTTCCTCTTATCCTGAGGAACCTCAGAATGTGATCGATGGTGCCGTCCTTCCAACAGATAAGAGGTTTTCCTGTACTGAGTGCGGGAAGTGTTTCTCATTGAAGTTCAATCTTTGCAGACATCAGAGATCTCACACGGGGAAGAAGCCGCATTCCTGTCCTCAGTGCGGGAAATGTTTTTCCCAGAAGTCCAGTCTTTCCAGACATCAAAGATCTCACACGGGGGAGAAGCCGCATTCCTGTCCTGAGTGTGGGAAATGTTTTTCCCAGAAGTCCGATCTTTCCAAACATCAAAGATCTCACACGGGGGAGAAGCCGCATTCCTGTCCTGAGTGCGGGAAACGTTTTTCCCAGAAGTCCCATCTTTCCAATCATCAAAGATGTCACACGGGGGAGAAGCCGCATTCCTGTCCTGAGTGCGGGAAATGTTTTTCCCAGAAGTCCAATCTTTCCAGACATAAGAGATCTCACAGGGGGAGAAGCCGCATTCCTGTCCAGAGTGTGGGAAATGTTTCTCAATGAAGTCCCATCTTTCCAGACATCAGGGATCTCACAAGGGGGGAGAAGCTGCATTCCTGCCCTGAGTGCGGGAAATGTTTCTCAATGAAGTCCCATCTTTCCAGACATCAGGGATCTCACAAGGGGGGAGAAGCTGCATTCCTGCCCTGAGTGCGGGAAATGTTTCTCAATGAAGTCCCATCTTTCCAGACATCAGGGATCTCACACCGGGGAGAAGCCGCATTCCTGTCCTGAGTGCGGGAAATGTTTTTCCGACAAGTCCTATCTTTCCATACATCAGAGATCTCACATGGGGGAGAAGCCGCATTCCTGTCCTGAGTGCGGGAAATGTTTTTCCCAGAAGTCCAATCTTTCCTCCCATCAGAGATCTCACACGGGGGAGAAGCCGCATTCCTGTCCTGAGTGCGGGAAATGTTTTTCCGACAAGTCCTATCTTTCCATACATCAGAGATCTCACATGGGGGAGAAGCCGCATTCCTGTCCTGAGTGCGGGAAATGTTTTTCCCAGAAGTCCAATCTTTCCTCCCATCAGAGATCTCACACGGGGGAGAAGCCGCATTCCTGTCCTGAGTGCAGGAAATGTTTCTCATTGAACTCCCATCTTTCCAGACATCAGGGATCTCACACGGGGGAGATGCTGCATTCCTGTCCTTAGTGCGGGAAATGTTTTTCCCAGAAGTGCAATCTTTCCATACATCAGAGATCTCACACGGGGAAAAGCCGCATTCCTGTCCTGAGTGAGGGAAATGTTTCTCATTGAAGTTCTATCTTTCAAAACAAAAAAAAGATCTCACACAGGTGAGAAGTTGTATTCCTGACCTGAGTGCGGGAAATGTTTCTCATTTAAGTCCCATCTTTCCAGACATCGGGGATCTCACACAGGGGAGAAGCCGCATTCCTGTCCTGAGTGCGGGAAGTGTTTTTCCCAGAAGTCCCTGAAGGAACATTGTTTGCATCCATTTTTGTATACATCTGTCATCCATGTTATGAATAAGTATGCACACGTATTGCTTCTGCTAAGCTAGTTTCTATTTCTTATAAATGATTTAACACACTAGATTTGTTAAGTTTCTATTTCCCCGAAGTCATGTGATTTCTTGTAAATGACCAGTATTCTATACTTGCCAAGTTTTGTTTTAGTCACATGACATGTTATTGTCCTATTGTACTTCTGGAAAGTTTTGTATGACACATGATGGGCTGGACTTCTGGAAATTATCTTTGTATTGTCTTTATATACCCACCCAGAAAGAATAAACATTAGATCACTTTGAGAAACTGTACCTGTGTGTGTGTATCATAGTTTCTTACGGGGGAGACTGGAACAAAACACTCCTTCAATGTGAAACACGCTGGATGGTGATGTTCAGGCCCGGACTGGTCATTGGGCATACCAGGTATTTCCCCGGTAGTCCGCCAAGCTGTATGTTCTACATTTTATCCAATGTTGAAACCACGCCTCCACTCCTTTCCCTTCTGTCATCTTCTTCCAACTCCTGGGGGGCGAGGCCATGCTGAGCGAGGGCCATTCAGCGGCAGTTGATCAGTGGCAGCTGAAAGGCCCACCCCAGGGGCAGACTGACCATTCAGGCTCTCGGGCTGAGTGCTCAAGGGCCGGGGCCAGTAGGGGGACAGGGCAGGATGGATGCAGCCGCGGGATGGATGGTGTCAATGGGCTCCTGGTCCTGAGAGGAGAGAGAAGGACAGAGAGAGAGCCTGGGAAGGAGGAAGACACTTCCTGGACTGGGTAAGTGTTACAGGCTGTGACGGTGAGAGGAGGGGAGGGAGAGGGACCGGCGAGCAGCTGAGAACCGGAGTGTGACAGCCTGCCTTCTACACTGACAGGGGAGAGACCACTCTGAGAGGAGACCTGTGTATGTGGGTGGGGGATGTACTGTACTTCATACATTATAAAGGTGGGACATAGCAGACATACTGATCAGCCCACCCTCTTTCTCTCAATCCCCCCTCTCCCTACCTTCCCTCTCTTCCTAATCCCCTCTCCCCCCTCTCCTTCTCCTTCCCTCTCCCCCCTCTCTCACTAGCAGATGTCGATCACCGGGTGCAGGTGCACCTGCCGATCTTCACAAATTTACACAGGACAGAGCCCTGCCTGTGTAAACAAGGCAGAGCTCTGTCCTGTAAGCGGGGAAGTAATAGATTTGTTTTACCTGCAAAGCAGGGAATAAATTCTTTGACTTCTCTTAGTAAAAGCACCAATCACAGTACACACAAACTCTAGCTAGGCACACATTTAACCCTTTGATTGCCCCTGATGTTTAACCTCTTCCCAGCCAAGGTCATTAGTACAGTGACAGTGCATATTTTTAGCACTAATCACTGTATTAGTGTCACTGGTTCCCACAAAGTGTCAGCTAGTGTCCAATTGTCAGCCACAATATTACAGTCGCGGGTCGTCATCATTACTAGTAAAAATCAATAAATAAAAATTCCAGTATAAAGGTGAAACTCGAAAAATTACAATATCGTGCAAAAGTTCATTTATTTCACTAATGCATCTTAAAAGGTGAAACTACTATATGAGATAGACTCATTACATGCAAACCAAGATAGTTCAAGCCGTGATTTGTCATAATTGTGATGATTATGCTTTACAGCTCATGAAAACCAAAAATCCACAATCTCAGAAAATTAGAATATTGTGAAAAGGTGCAATATTCTAGGCTCAAAGTGTCCCACTCTAATCAGCTAATTAAGCCAAAACACCTGCAAAGGGTTCCTGAGCCTTTAACAACTTGCTTACTGGGCACTTCAACCCCCCTCCTGCCCAGACCAATTTTGAGCTTTCAGCGCTGTCACACTTTGAATGACAATTGCGCGGTCATACAACACTGTACCCAAATGAAATTTTTATCATTTTTTTCCCACAAATAGAGCTTTCTTTTGGTGGTATTTGATCACATCTGGGATTTTTATTTTTTGCTAAACAAACAAAAAAAGATGGAAATTTTTGAAAAAAAAAAAAATCATGTTTAATAGTTTGTTATAAAATTTTGCAAACAGGTAATTTTTCTCCTTCATTGATATGCGCTGATGAGGTGGCACTGGTGGGCACTGATAGGCTGCACTGATGGGCACGGATAGGCACAGATAAGGCGGCACTGATGGGCACAGTTAAGGCGGCACTGATAGGCACAGTTAAGGCGGCACTGATGGGGACAGATAAGGCGGCACTGATGGGGACAGATAAGGCGGCACTGATGGCCACGGATGGGTGGCACGGATGGGTGGCACAGATGGGTGGCACAGATGGGTGGCACGGATGGGTGGCATGGATGGGTGGCACGGATGGGTGGAACAAATGGGTGGCACGGATGGGTGGCACGGATAGGTACCACTGATGGGGGGGCACTGATGGGTGGCACTGATGGGCACTTATGGGCACTGGTAGGTGACACTGATGGGCACTGATAGGTTGCACTGATGTGGGTGTTGATGGGTGGCACTGATGTGGGTGCTGATGGGTGGTACTGATGGGTGGCACTGTGGGCACTGATGGGTGGCACTGTGGGCACTGATGGGTGGCACTGTGGGCACTGATGGGTAGCACTGTGGGCACTGATGGGTGGCGCTGATTGTTGGCACTGTGGGCACTGATGGGTGACGCTGGTGGGCACTGGTAGGCAGCACTGCTGCCTATTGCCTTGTGTCAGAAGATCGCCGTGATCGGGACTGATGTCCCGATCACGGCCGCCGGTGATCGGGTTTTTTTTTTCCTCCTCGCGCTGTCAGCGCGAGGAGGAAAAATAGCCGATTACCGGCTCTGTTTACATCACATGATCAGCTGTCATTGGCTGACAGCTGATCATGTGGTAAGGGGTCGGGACCAACCCCTTACTCTGATCTGTGATCAGGCGAGTCTCATAGACTCGCTGATCACCGAGCGCGCCGCGCGCGCCCTGCAGGGGGCGCGCAGGCCGCTCATGCACGGGAGGACGTCAATAGACGTCGTCCCGGCAATTTAGATCCGCGCTGTTGACGTCATTTTACAACGGCCCGGATCTGAAGCAGTTAAATGGTCTCTCAGTCTGGTTCAGTAGGAATCACAATCATTGGAAAGACTGCTGACCTGACAGTTGTGCAGAAAACCATCATTGTCACCCTCCATAAGAAAGGAAAGCCTCAAAAGGTAATTGCAAAAGAAGTTGGATGTTCCCAAAGTGCCGTATCAAAGCACATTAATAGAAACTTATGTGGAAAGGAAAAGTGTGGAAGAAAAAGGTGCACAAGCAGCAGGGATGACCGCAGCCTGGAGAGGATTGTCAGGAAAAGGCCATTCAAAAGTGTTGGGGACTTTCACAAGGAGTGGACTGAGGCTGGAGTCAGTCCATCAAGAGCCACCACACACAGACGGATCCTGGACATGGGCTTCAAATGTCGTATTCCTCTTGTCAAGCCACTCCTGAACAATAAACAATGTCAGAAGCGTCTTACCTGGGCTAAAGAAAAACAGACCTGGTCTGTTGCTCAGTGGTCCAAAGTCCTCTTTTCTGATGAGTGCAAATTTTGCATCTCATTTGGAAACCAAGGACCCAGAATATGGTGGAAGAATGGAGAGGCACACACTGCAAGATGCTTGAAGTCCAATGTGAAGTTTCCACAGTCTGTGTTGATTTGGGGAGCCATGTCATTTGCTGGTGTTGGTCCACTGTGCTTCATTAAGTCCACGGTCAACGCAGCCATCTACCAGGAGATTTTGGATCACTTCATGCTCCCTTCCACAGACGAGTTCTATGGGCATGCTGACTTCATTTTCCAGCAGGGCTTGGCACCTGCCCACACTGCCAAAAGCACCAAAACCTGGTTCAATGACCATGGGATTACTGTGCTTGATTGGCCAGCAAACTCGCCTGACCTGAACCCCATAGAGAATCTATGGGGCATTGCCAAGAGAAAGATGAGAGACATGAGACCGAACAATGCAGAAGAGCTGAAGGCTGCTAGTGAAGCATCCTGGTCTTCCATAACACCTCAGCAGTGCCACAGGCTGATAGCTTCCATGCCACGCCGCATTAAGGCAGTAATTGCTGCAAAAGGGTCCAAACCAAGTACTGAGTACATATGCATGCTTATACTTTTCAGAGGTCTGACATTGTTCTATGTACAATCCTTGTTTTATTGAATGCATTCATGAGCTCTAAGCCATAATCATCACAATTATGACAAATCACGGCTTGAACTATCTTGCTTTACATGTAATGAGTCTATCTCATATATTAGAAACGGCAAAGTGTGGCGCTCATAGAGTGTAATGGGAAGCTGTACTAGTGATTATAGAGTCACTGTAGGTGACAATAAAATATAGCATAGACCCAAAGATGGGGGAAGAGGGTATGACCCCCAAAGAATAATTGATAGAGAGTACTAGAAAACTGTACTGGTGATAATAAAGTCACTGTGAGTGACAATAACACATAAAGTAGACCAAAAGGTAGAGGGAAAACAGGTGTAACCCCCAATGCTGGCAGCACTCATACATCTATTTCCCAAAAACAACCTCTGGATATGACGCTGAGCATGTGCACTCAACTTCTTCCAAAGAGAGTTCTTTGCCATGAGGTGCCATGTTGAACTTCCAGTGACCAGTATGAGAGAGTGAGAGCGATAACACCAAATTTAACACACCTGCTCCCCATTCACATCTGAGACCTTGTAACACTAACGAGTCACATGACACAGGGGAGGAAAATGGCTAATTGGCCCAATTTGGACATTTTAACTTAGGGATGTACTCACTTTTGTTGCCAGAGGTTTAGACATTATTGGCTGTGTGTTGAGTTATTTTGAGGGGACAGCAAATTTACACTGTTATACAAGCTGTACACTCACTACTTTACATTGTAGCAAAGTGTCATTTCTTCAGTGTTGTCACATTAAAAGATATAATAAAATATTTACAAAAATGTGAGGGGTGTACTCACTTTTGTGAGATATTGTATATGAATTGGTTACTTTTTGCATGTATATACAGTATATATGGAATCATCAACGCCTATGTATTTTTTAGACTATGCCCCTTCATTGATTTTGTCATGTGGTGTACCATTGGCAAACAATATTACTTAGGTATACAGTCAGGTCCATAAATATTGGGACATCGACACAATTCTAATCATTTTGGCTCTATACACCACCACAATGGATTTGAAATGAAACAAACAAGATGTGCTTTAACTGCAGACTTTCATCTTTAATTTGAGGGTATTTACATCCAAATCAGGTGAATGGTGTAGGAAGTACAACAGTTTGTATATGTGCCTCTTACTTTTTAAGGGACCAAAAGTAATGAGACAATTGGCTGCTCAGCCTTGGTTGTCGGGGTCTGCGGGCACAGGGCTTATGGGAATCCGGGAGCCCCCTTTAATAAGGGGGCCCCCAGATCCCGGCGCCCCACCCTATGTGAATGAGTATGGGTTACATCGTACCCCTACCCATTCACCTAGGAAAAAAAAGTGTCAATAAATAAAACACACCACACAGGTTTTTAAAGTAATTTATTAAGCAACTCCGGGGGTTTTCTTCCGACTTCGGGGGTCTTCTTCTGACTTCTCTGCCCTCTTCTCCCGGTGTCCAGTTCTTCTCCCAGTGTTTGGCCTATTCTCCTGGTGTTCGGCCTCTTATGCCGTTGTTCCGTTCTTCTGCCGCGCTCCTCCGCTATCTTCTGCCACTCTTTTGCTAGCGGTGGCCCGGTCTTCTGCACCATCTTCTCCCCTCTTCTCTTCTTCCGATGTTGACACAACGCTCTCTCCTGCTGTAATGTGTGCCAGCTGCGCAACCATTTATATAGTCACATCACCCGGTGACCCCGCCCCCTTATGACACCACAGTTCCCCCATGTTGAGGGCATGCGGCCTGGTACGGTTCAGGAGGGGGGGGCGCTCGCTTGTCCCCACCCCTTTCCTGACCGGTCGGGTTGCATGCTCGGATAAGGGTCTGGTATGGATTTTGGGGGAACCCCACGCCGATTTTTCGGAGTAGGGGGTTCCCCTTAAAATCCATACCAGACCGAAGGGCCTGGTATGCTCCTGGAGGGGAACTCATGCCGGTTTTTTATTTAAAATTTGGCGCGGCGTTCCCCCTCATGATTCATACCAGACACCTGTCAGCAATGCGTGTCGCTCATCGGGAAAGGAAAAAAACACATTTTCCTTTCCCGATGAGCGAGCCAGCTCGGCCCTGGCTTCCGCGATGGGGCTCACAGGTGTCAAATCTCACTGATAACAAGATTGACACAATATCGCGGTCATCTACTGTATCTCCTCGGCGCTCGGTTCAGCTGCAATGGGTGTGATGACGTTAGAGTGTTATGCTCCGCCCAAAGTGCTGACATCATCACATCAGAGATCAGATAAATGATCCAGCATCTGATGACCTCATCTGTGGTGCAGTTTTTTATATATGATTTAAAGGGACAGCGCTGCATATTTTGGAGGAATTCTGTTATACCTCATATCTGGGTATTATGTGAGCAGCTTCCTGATTACTTATTTCATTTCAGCGTGGAATCAGATTATAGTGGTTTGATTTTATATCTGATAATGTGATTGGAGCACAGACTTTTACATGTTGATAATAATGTGATAACATCCTCCAACTTTGGAACCTTAAACAGAAAGTGATAATGAGGGAGGAGCCAATAACCCAATGATGGTGTCTTCAGGATCAGTCCAGTCTTCATCTTGGTTGTTCTCCCCCCATCCTCACTCTCTGACCTCTGGTGGGGCTCAGCCCCGCTGTTATTCATGAATAAATCATGGACTAAATCCGGGAGTGCAGTACTTCTTGTGTTGGGAAGATGGCAATGAGTGATAGAGGGGGTGGGAACACTCGTCCTATAATCCCCTCATCACTGTCACTCCTATAAAAGACAGTTCTCATTGTGTCCTCACTCTCTAAGGTCCATGAATAAAGAAATGAACTGGTAGGAGATCAGAGGACCCATTTACTAGTTACCTTGATGGGGAATTGTAAGATCCTTAAGAGACAAAACTGTCTGATGTGGGCGGAGTCCTGGTTTAGGGGAACCAATCTGCTCATGTCTAGTAATAATCTTTTTATTTCTATTTTAGTAGATGGACGGGAGATGAGGAAAACCACAGAGGATTGTCTCACTTTGTCTCCAGACTGTGAAGTAGAAGATGAGGACATCACACAGTATAGTCCAGGAGAAAACCCGACTACCACAAATGTCCATCCGGCACCACACAGTGTAGATGGACCATCATCTTCCTCTTATCCTGAGGAACCTCAGACTGTGAGGGACGGTGCCGTCCTTCCAACAGATAAGAGGTTTTCCTGTCCTGAGTGCGGGAAGTGTTTTTCCTGGAAGTCCAATCTTTCCATACATCAGAGATCTCACACGGGGGAGAAGCCGTATTCCTGTCCTCAGTGCGGGAAATGTTTTTCCCACAAGTCCTATCTTTCCATACATCAAAGATCTCACACAGGGGAGAAGCCGCATTCCTGTCCTGAGTGCGGGAAATGTTTTTCCGACAAGTCCTATCTTTACTATCTTCAAGAAGTTCGCACATCAAAGATCTCACACAGGAGAAGCTGCATTCCTGTCTTGAGTGCGGGAAATGTTTTTCCCAGAAGTCTGATCCTTCCCAACATCAAAGATCTCACACGGGGAGAAGCCGCATTCCTGTCCTAAGTGCGGGAAATGTTTTTCGCGGAAGTCCCATCTTTCCTCCCATCAGAGATCTCACACGGGGGGAGAAGCTGCATTCCTGTCCTGAGTGCGGGAAATGTTTCTCATTTAAGTCCAATCTTTCTTTTCATCAGAGATCTCACACGGGGGAGAAGCCGCATTCCTGTCCTGAGTGCAGGAAATGTTTTTCCCAGAAGTCCGATCTTTCCTCCCATCAGAGATCTTACATGGGGAAAAGCCGCATTCCCGTCCTGAGTGAGGGAAATGTTTCTCATTTAAGTCCCATCTTTCCAGACATCGGGGATCTCACACGGGAGAAGCCGCATTACTGTCCTGAGTGCGGGAAATGTTTTTCCCACAAGTCCGATCTTTCCTCCCATCAGAGATCTCACACGGGGAGAAGCCGCATTCCTGTGCAGAGTGCGGGAAATGTTTTTCCCAGAAGTCCGATCTTTCCTCCCATCAGAGATCTTACACGGGGAAAAGCCACATTCCTGTCCTGAGTGAGGGAAAAGTTTCTCATTTAAGTCCCATCTTTCCAGACATCAGGGATCTCACAAGAGGGAGAAGCTGCATTCCTGTTCTGAGTGCGGGAAATGTTTTTCCCAGAAGTCCAATCTTTCCATACATCAGAGATCTCACATGGGGGAGAAGCCGCATTCCTGTCCTGAGTGCGGGAAATGCTTTAACCCACAAGTCCAATCTTTCCATACATCAGAGATCTCACATGGGGGAGAAGCCGCATTCCTGTCCTGAGTGCGGGAAAATGTTTTTTCTACAAGTCCAATCTTTCCATACATCAGAGATCTCATACGGGGGAGAAGCCACATTCCTATCCTGAGTGCGGGAAATGTTTTTCCCAGAAGTCCAATCTTTCCATACATCAGAGATCTCACATGGGGGAGATGCTGCATTCCTGTCCTGAGTGCGGGAAATGTTTCTCATTGAAGTCCAATCTTTCTTTTCATCAGAGATCTCACACAGGTGAGAAGCCACATTCCTGTCCTGAGTGCGGGAAATGTTTTTCCCTGAAGTCCAATCTTTCCATACATCAGAAATCTCACACGGGGAGAAGCCACATTCCTGTCCTGAGTGCAGGAAATGTTTTTCCCACAAGTCCTATCTTTCCATACATCAGAAATCTCACACGGGGGAGAAGCCACATTCCTGTCCTGAGTTCATGGAAATGTTTTTCCCAGAAGTCCAAACTTTCCATACATCAGAGATCTCAGATGGGGGAAAAGCCGCATTCCTGTCCTGAGTGCGGGAAATGTTTCTCATTGAAGTCCAATCCTTCTTTTTATCAGAGATCTCACACAGGTGAGAAGCCACATTCCTGTCCTGAGTGCGGAAAATGTTTTTCTGACAAGTCCTATCTTTCCATACATCATAGATTCCACACGGGGAGAAGCCGCATTCCTGTCTTGGGTGCGGGAAATGTTTTTCCCACAAGTCCTATCTTTCCATACATCAGAGATCTCACACGGGGAAGATGCTGCATTCCTGTCCTGAGTGCGGGAAATGTTTCTAATTGAAGTCCAATCTTTCTTTTCATCAGAGATCTCACACAGGTGAGAAGCCGCATTCCTGTCCTGAGTGCGGGAAATGTTTTTCACACAAGTCCAATCTTTCCATACATCAAAGATCTCACACGGGGAAGAGGCTGCATTTCTGTCCTGAGTGCGGGAAATGTTTTTCCCAGAAGTGCAATCTTTCCATACATCAGAGATCTCATACGGGAGAGAAGCCACATTCCTGTCCTGAGTGCGGGAAATGTTTCTCATTGAAGTCCAATCTTTCTTTTCATCAGAGATCTCACACAGGTGAGAAGCCGCATTCCTGTCCTGAGTGCGGGAAATGTTTTTCACACAAGTCCAATCTTTCCATACATCAGAGATCTCATACGGGAGAGAAGCCACATTCCTGTCCTGAGTGCGGGAAATGTTTTTCCGACAAGTCCTATCTTTCCATACATCAGAGATCTCACACAGGGGAGAAGCCGCATTTCTGTCCTGAGTGCGGGAAATGTTTTTCCCAGAAGTCCGATCTTTCCAAACATCAAAGATCTCACACGGGGGAGAAGCCGCATTCCTGTCCTAAATGCGGGAAATGTTTTTACCAGAAGTCCAATCTTTCCTCCCATCAGAGATCTCACACAGGGGAGAAGACGCATTCCTGTCCTGAGTGCGGGAAATGTTTTTCATTGAAGTCCTATCTTTCAAAACAAAAAAAGATCTCACACAGGTGAGAAGCTGTATTTCTGTCCTGAGTGCAGGAAATGTTTCTTAAAGTCCCATCTTTGCAAACATCAGAGATCTCACACAGGGGGAAGCCGCATTCCTGTCCTGAGTGCGGGAAATGTTTTTCCCAGAAGTCCCTGAAGGAATATTGAACATTGTTCGCATCCATTTTTGTATATATCTGTCATCCATGTTATGAATAAGTATGCACACGTATTGCTTCTGCTAAGCTAGTTTCTATTTCTTATAAATAATTTAACACACTAGATTTGTTAAGTTTCTATTTCCCCAAAGTCATGTGATTTCTTGTAAATGACCAGTATGCTATACTTGCCAAGTTTTGTTTTAGTCACATGACATGTTATTGTCCTATTGTACTTCTGGAAAGTTTTGTATGACACATGATGGGCTGGACTTCTGGAAATTATCTTTGTATTGTCTTTATATACCCACCCAGAAAGAATAAACATTAGATCACTTTGAGAAACTGTACCTGTGTGTGTGTATCATAGTTTCTTACGGGGAGACTGGAACAAAACACTCCTTCAGCGTGAAACATGCTGGATGGTGATATTCAGGCCCGGACTGGTCATTGGGCATACCAGGTATTTCCCCGGTAGTCCTGTTATGGAAATGATTAAGAGCTCCAATCGAGCCCAAGGTTATCTGCTGCTGTCTCTAATTGGAAAGTGTGGCTATGCATGCCATATAAAAGTAAACACTCTGAGACACGCTCAGCACCGTTACTTCTTACACTTCTAATTTATTCAAGGCGGTGCTAATGTTTTATACACAAAAATACGTCATTGCTATGTTAGTCTAATAGGTACATCTCATTGGTTAAGATTGAAAAGAAGATGGAGAATCTTCATAACGAGGTTTGGCTGTCCTTGGTTTTATCTTCAGTTCCGCGTTCTTCTGATGTGTGGGATGTAGGGGGTACCCACCATTTTGAGAAAATATAGGAACAGAGCTAATCTGTATACTTATATAATGAGTAAGGAGAAAAATATGTATACACATAAGAAAATAGACATTTTCAGATTATTATTATTATTATCTACATCACATTCCTTCACAATCCCCCCAAAATGACTATTTTCTCTTTTCTGTCCCTAATACTAAAGGTCCCACTTTGGCCTGGCCCTTCTCCTCAGCAACTCTTTTAGGCTGTATATAGAATTGGGCAGCAACTGTTCACTACCCTCCTCGATACAGCTGGAGAGGTGCAGTCAGGCGTTATCTATCCCTAAAACCCTATAGGATTGTGAGATTATGGACAGGGAGTGACTGTAGGGGAGTGAAGGGTTTGTCATCTTCCATCATAAGGAGGTCCTCTTCTTCTTGGTGGAGAAATGTAGGTGTGCTATTGTCTACAGCCTTGCTCATTAACTTTTTACGAAAGGTAGAATACAGTATACAATCAGGGCTAAAAGAACCAGGATTATTAATACCCTTACCCGTATCTGGGCGAGCACCTTCTGCCACCCACTCATCCAGCTAAAATATTCGTCCCATGGGTCTGTGATACCTGAGTTCTTCTTCAACTCCAGTGACAGATCTTCTAATTTCTTTATAGCTAGAGTAACCTTACCATTTGGGCCAATATTATCAGGAATGCATGTACAACAGGTTCACGTTTTTTCCTATCATTTTACAAAACACCTCCTTTCCCAACTAGCACTATGTCTAAGGCCATCAGGTCCTGGAATGTCATGTAGGAAGTGGGGGCTAACTGGTCAGCAATTCCCTGGAGGGCATCTTTAGAGTAATTTACAAATCTCTGTTGGTTATATGTGTAGTGTCAGGTCACCTAGAGGCTGGGTGACAGATGCACACCGTTGGGATCAGGAGTGCACCACAAGATAGTGGACCCTACGGGTGACTGTTGCGGATTGAACCCTGGGAGGTTCAGGAAGCAGGTCTACTGGATCACTGACACAGATCCCACTGGGAGCTAGAGCATAGATTCCCCAGGGCGCGGAGTCTAAGAGCCAGCAGGTGTTCACCAGAGCCTTTAATGGTAAGGATGGACTGCGCTGCAGTCTGGCTCCAGGTTGCGGCCCCCAGGGTCTCACAGCTCACGCTCACGGTAGACTACAGGAGAAGAGGAAGGAGGCAGCAGGCTAGAACAACAAGGAAAGTAAGGGACAAGCCAAGGTTCAGGGTCACAGGCAAACAGGGATGGTCGGGAACACGCCAAAATCGGTAACAGGAATCAGATGTATGAAACACAGCAAGTACACACAGAGGCTAACACACAATGGTTGATCAGCACTGCTGGCTTGCGGTGCACAGGTTAATATAGGGTTCCCTGATAGGGCCTGGGGTGGGGCCATGCTTAGAGGAGAGGTTACAAAAGCAGTCAGGTGAGGGTCAGCTGGTCTCTAGAGATGAACACATGGAGACAGGTATGCTGATCGACAAACTCTACTGCATAACCATGACATGTAGTTAATCCAATCTACATTCTTGCTGACAGTTGTTATGGGGATCAAAGACTCAAAACCAGCTTTTACCTGATCCCTGGCTTTAAACTCATCAGGGACCCCCCTTGTAACCCTTATGACATGTATGTATACATGAGGATCAAAGCTTCCGGAGAGAGCTGCTCGCTTCCTCCTCTGACTGTGTGCTGGGTCAGTGTATGTATCAGGGGTATCTTTGGTTAGGATATGGGGGCTTTCTATTTTCATCTTTTTTGTCTAATGCACTCTGTGGTCGCCCAGTCTGGCCCTGTGTTCCAACCCACTGGCCCCCACAGAAACCACAACTCTGTCCCCAGTAACTGTCTGTGTGGCATACATATATGTCCTTACCATCAGGGATATCACTGTACCAATGGCATCTCCATGAAGGGTCAAACGGACAAGGTACTATGTCACAGTAATCTAAGGTAAAGGTGGTCACATGTGTACCTGAAGAGTTACACCAAAACGTAATTATGTTATCATTTTTGTGATGGCCACCTCCTGGGCCCCTCCCCCTAGATCAAACAGAAAAAGGATATGCAGCACCCGAAAACACGCTCTCCTGCAGTGATAAGCGTGCATTCAGGTGTTCTTCCTGGCCAACTTGACTGAGGTGGCTGTGGTCAGCAAAACTTGGAATGGACCATCATAACTTGGCTCAAGTATCTCCAGACAGTAGTTGGTGTGTTCCTGTATCTAATTCAGGATCTGGAATGGAAGAAAACACCTGGACATGCATTCAGGTTAATTCTCGTGATAATGTGGTTACATAATTAGTCAGCATATCAGCATTAGGGTATAGGGCATGTTTCCCCCGGGGGGTGTGTCTGACACTGAACAGGGCAATGGGCCAACTCATGTTAGTCTCTTGGGCCATCTTTAACATCCTGTTTTTAGTGTCCCATTCATCCTTTCTACCTTCCCGCTACTTTGAGGGTGGTATGGGATGTGTAGTGCCAACTGAACCCCCAGTGCTGCCCAAATCTCTTTAGTAAGGGTTGCTGTTAAGGCTGGGCCCTGATCTCTCAATATCACCTCTGGGACCCCAAATCTACATACTATCTCACTCAGTAGTTTCTTAGCTGTGGTCCTGGCAGTCATGACCACTTCCACTAGGGCGTTTTCGAATCTGCCACTTCTTGGCACTTGAGAATGATCAATTTGCATCCTCTGGAATGGGGTATAGGGCTTTTGCCAGGTGCTTCTTCTGTGTTTTTTCTGTGCGTCCTGGGTTACATTTGGTGCAGATAATGCATGATCTGCAGAAGTTGTCGGTCAGTGGAGTAACTCTTGGTGCAACACTTGTTGATAAGAGAGTTCATAAAAGTCTTTGTCAAGTGGGCAGTTCCATGTGCCCATTGCACCACGGCTGGGTACATACTCCTGGGTAGACAAGGCTTCTTGTTGCACTCGAATAGTCCATTTCTGAGAGTTGCTCCTCTCCGTTTCCAGCTTTCCTTCTTATCCGGACTTGTTGTTTCCTGTAGTTCTTTTAGATAAACTCTGTCCACTGGGAGAGTTTGTAAAGTAAGTACGGGGTGGTCTTCTTCTACCACCCTGCTGTCCACTTCCCGTGGACTACCAGCTGTCTGTTTGGCAGCTGAATTGGCTAGATGATTGCCTCAAGCTTCCTTTGAGTTCAGTTTGTCGTGTGCTTTTACTCATAATAGTCACTTGGGTTGTGAGAAGCAAGGCATCAATCAAGTTTTCACAGGTGTTCCTGCAGCCATCAGGAATCCTCTGTCCTAGATAACACCATTATCATGGGCAATGCTGAAAGCATATCTTGAGTCCATATGAATGTTGGCTCTTTTTCCCTCTGCCCATTTACATGCTGTAGTAAGTGCTTACAGCTATGCCTCCTGTGCAGACATCACCGGTGCTAAGGCTTCAGCTTGTAGAACAATGTTTTCAGTGGTGACCGCGTGTCCTGTGTGGTCATGGGGTGACAAGTCAAGACTCTACTCCTCCTCCTCCTTTCCCCCCTCGAGAAGTGGAAGAAGGGTGGTAGGGTTCAGTGTTTGATAACTTAATAGAGTAATGCTGTCCAGTAGGAGGGAACACAGGAGTCTCAAGTGTCTGGTAGTGGACAAGTGTTTCGGCTGGATCTTGGTTGAATATGGCAACAACGTCATTGGGAGCAAGCAGAACGAGGCAGTGTCCGAGGACCAAGTTCAAAGTTTTGTCAAGCAAGGCTTGTGTAGCAAAGCCAGCTCACAGACACAATAGGCCTCCTCTTGCTACCGCATCCAGCCGACAGGAATAATATCCTATGGGGGGTAGGCTGATGCCGTGTGATTGGGTGAGTACACCTGCAGCATTTCCCAGACGTTTGGATACAAAGAGCTTGAGCGTTTTGTCGTAGTCTGGGAGCCCTAGCGCCTGAGATGGCACACTTGAGGGCCTCAAACTTAGATATTTCTTCAGGAGACATCTGGAAGGGTCTGATTGCAGAGCATCAGTAGGAAGGCTTCTGGAATCCATGCTCTGCACTAGGAAATTAGTCCAAGGAAAATGACAGGTGTTGAGCACCACTGCAATTTGGGCTTTGAGGCTCTGCAGCCCTGGTTGGCAAGATAGCACAACAGGTTTTCTGAGGTGACTTCAACAGGGGGTAAGTCAACTGCACAAAGGAGAAGGTCATCAACATGTTGGAAGAGAATCACTTCCGGGTGTTCCTCTTGTCATGTGTCAAGGATGATAGCCATAGCTTTTGCAAACTGGCTTGGAAAGTTCTGTGCCCCTTGTGGCACAACTGTTTAGGTATGTTGCCGTTTCTTTCCGTGGATGAATGCGAAAAGGTACCAGCAGGAGGGGTGAGGGTGGACACTGAAGAAAATGTTTGTAAGGTCCACCTCTGTGAGGTATTTTGCAGTTAAAGGCATCCACAGCAGGTACCTGGTTCTTCTTTAGGGGTTCTCTTCTTGGGGTTATTGTGGTTTCCGGGGCAATGATGCGCCCTCTTTTAGCTTGACTGAAACTGGTGGCACCTTTAAGTGACCGTTGTCTTCCAGTCCTGTGGACCATAGGCACGCAGGGATTCTGTCAAGTACTTCCTGCAGTATTGAACTTGAAGTTTTTGCTTCATTAAGTGTCATCAGGAGAGGCAGAGAACACAAAGCAGATTAGTCTTCTAAAGATAGGGGAGTATGTAACTTCATCCCCCCTTCAGGCGTGTCCTGATTGAGGCCTGTAGTCCGGACAACACATCAGCTCCTAGTAGATTCAAGGGACACGTAGAGGACGCCACAAATCTGGCAAGCAAATCAGGACATGTCCCCACTTGGAGTGGCTCTACAAATGGACTGGAGCGGGGCAACCCATCCACTCCCACGCAGGAAACGGGTGTCTCTTTTCATAGTGGGAGAAACTCAGATCATCATAGGCCTGTACTAGTCTAGTATGATACTTCTTCAGACTCCCCTTTATCTTGGGTAATATCTTGGATTGTGGTCTTCTGATCCGTCAACTTCTCCTTTGCCCAGTCGTGGAGTTGTGCACAGAACTCCATTCCTGAGGCGTAGGAAGTGGCACTTGTCAGGCTGGCATCATTGAAGGCCGTCTACATGACTGGCCAAAAGACATGTCCTGCTTTGATTTGGCATAGGCTGATCAAGTCTCTCCAGGCAGCTGAGTAAGTTTCTTGTATCTGCACTATCCTGTGGTAGAAGGGAATTGGCTGCTTCTCTGGGTCAGGCAGACTTGTCACTAAGGCCGCTGCTTGTGATGGAGTAAAAGCGACATACATCACTGGTGCCCCTTCTGGTAACCGAGACTGTTGTTGGGGCGGTGGCTGGCAAGGGGCACTGTTCTTTACGGTTGCCAGCATATGTTTGAGATCCTCTCGGATCGAGGGTTAAATCAGTCCGGAGTCGGATTGGGGGTTAAATCAGTGGGTGGCCTTGCTGCCTGCTGTTGGGCTTCCCACTCAGACGCTTCTTCATCGTTAACATATCCGGCCTGGGAATGTGATGCTTCCATATTGGGGAAGACAGGTGTGTGGTATGAACCATCCTGGTTTAAAACAGGGAGGGCTGGGTACAGGCTGTTTAAGCTTACTGGGTGTACCAAGATGGCCGCCGGCAGGTAGTGCACTGGGCTGGGTAGAAAGTGAAGGCATGGGTGCACTAAAATGGCCGCCGGGCTGAGTTGTCACAATGGGTTGTGCTTGAGTGGTAAGAAAGGAGTGGTTGTTAGACGGAGGGCAGTGCTGTCCCTCCCCTCCTTTTGTTTCAAGTTCCAACATAGCGTGGTAATTTCACATACTGTATCATCAACTCTGTGATACACATACATAATACAATCGCCATCTTTCTTAACTTCCTTTATCCAATTTTCTTTATCACACAGGATTTTTCTCCCTGTTTCTTTAGCAACATAACTTTCGCCACTTCGTTCAACTTTGTTAACTATTTCAACATCTTCTCTCCTTCTTTACAATATCACATTCTTTTCTCTCTCTGTTTCTCGGCTAACGGCTTGAGAGGAGAATACGTACAACCAAGGGGTTAATATTCTTTCTCAGTGCTCCTTATCAAATTCCTTGGGTGGGGGCACATAAGACTGCGCTCCTAGCTTCTACTGTCTGCTATAACCCTGTAATGTACGGTTAATCTCAGAACAAGAACAAACACATCAGGGGTAGTGAGGAGCAACGGCCCGCGACCCAACAGATCCCCCGGGCAGCCCCCCCCTCCAACCTTAACCAGTCCCCAACCCCTCTCGTTTATAGCAAACAGTAAACCACAAATATACTCACGTCAGGACATTACACCTGCCACTCTTCGAACTGCAAAATTTCAGCAGGCTAAGATAACCTCAGGGGCAGACAACTCCCCTTAAACCCAGTTAAAGGCTGTCATTACAGTTACTCCCAGAGGCCGACAGCTCATCTGGGGGTGAGACATCTGTAACGCTTTCAGACTGCGGGGTGCTCCAGCAGCTGAGATTTCCCTCAAAGGTCCGACAAACCCATGAGTAACCCGTCCTATAACCGACTGCCACAATAACCCATCTCACTCCAGAGGCCGACAGCTCGTCTGGAGATGAGAACACACATGTAGCACTTTTAGACTGCTGAGTTTCGTAGCCCAAAGAATGGCAGACAGTGAACAAATACAGACAGCAGAAACCCATTAGCAGGTTCGTTAAAACAACCTCAGGTGAGGAAATACCTGCCTCTAAGACAGTCTCAGCATACCGACAGAATCCAGCCGTCAACCGAAAGATAAGAAAGTCGTACAGTGGTAAGAATATAAAGAAGACTTACCGGTACTGTTAGGGCTGTGCAAACCCCCTCTTATCAATCAATTAACGCCCGAATGCTTATCGCGGTCTGGCTTCGACTGTAGCCTGAGGTCCCGGGTTTCGGCACCATCTGTTATGGAAATGATTAAGAGCTCCAATCGAGCCCAAGGTTATCTGCTGCTGTCTCTAACTGGAAAGTGTGGCTATGCATGCATATAAAAGTAAACACTCTGAGAAACGCTCAGCACCGTTACTTTTTACACTTCTAATTTATTCAAGGCGGTGCTAATGTTTTATACACAAAAATACGTCATTGCTATGTTAGTCTAATAGGTACATCTCATTGGTTAAGATTGAAAAGAAACTGGAGAATCTTCATAACGAGGTTTGGCTGTCCTTGGTTTTATCTTCAGTTCCGCGTTCTTCTGATGTGTGGGATGTAGGGGGTACCCACCATTTTGAGAAAATATAGGAACAGAGCTAATCTGTATACTTATATAATGAGTAAGGAGAAAAATATGTATACACATAAGAAAATAGACATTTTCAGATTATTATTATTATCTACATCACATTCCTTCACAGTCCGCCAAGCCGCATGTTCTACATTTGATCCGATGTTGAAACCACGCCTCCACTCCTTTCCCTTCTGTCATCTTCATCCAACTCCCGGGGGGCGAGGCAATGCTGAGCGTGGGCCATTCAGCGGCAGTTGATCAGTGGCAGCTGAAAGGCCCACCCCAGGGACGGACTGACCATTCAGGCTCTCGGGCTGAGTGCCCGAGGGCCGGGGCCAGTAGGGGGACAGGGCAGGATGGATGCAGCCGCGGGATGGATGGTGTCAATGGGCTCCTGGTCCTGAGAGGAGAGAGAAGGACAGAGAGAGCCTGGGAAGGAGGAAGACACTTCCTGGACTGGGTAAGTGTTACAGGCTGTGACGGTGGGAGGAGGGGAGGGAGGGGAGAGACCACTCTGAGAGGAGACCTGTGTATGTGGGTGGGGGATGTACTGTACTTCATACATTATAAAGGTGGGACATAGCAGACATACTGATCAGCCCACCCTCTTTCTCTCAACCCCCCCTCTCTCAATCCCCCCTCTCTTCCTAATCTCCTCTCCCCCCTCTCGCACTAGCAGATGTAGATCACTGGGTGCAGGTGCACCTGCCGATCGTCATGAATTTACACAGGACAGAGCCCTGCCTGTGTAAACAAAGCAGAGCTCTGTCCTGTAAGCGGGGAAGTAATAGATTTGTTTTACCTGCAAAGCAGGGAATAAATTCTATGACTTCTCTTAATAAAAGCACCAATCACAGTACACACAAACTCTAGCTAGGTACACATTTAACCCTTTGATTGCCCCTGATGTTTAACCTCTTCCCAGCCAGTGTCATTAGTACAGTGACAGTGCATATTTTTAGCACTGATCACTGTATTAGTGTCACTGGTTCCTAAAAAGTGTCAGATAGTTTCAGAATGTTTCCGCCGCAATATCGCAGTTCCACTATAAGTCACTGATCGCCACCATTACTAGTAAAAATAAATAAATGTAACATGGTATGTAGACACTATAACTTTTATAACAAACCAATCAACATACACTTGTTGCAATTTTTTTATTATTTAAAAATATGTAGCAGAATACATATTGGCACCAAATTACCAAATTAATGAAAAAAAATGATTTAAATTTTTTTTATTGGATTTGTTTTATAACAGAAAGTAATATATATTATTTATTTATTTTAAATTGTCTTTCTTTTTTGTTTATAGTGGAAAAACAAAATGCAGAGGTTTGATCATACCACCAGAAGAAAGTTCTATTTGTGGGGAAAAATGGACATACATTTCATTTTTGTACAGCGCCGCATGACCGCGCAATTGTCAGTTAAAGTAACGTAGTGCCGTACTGCAAAAAAATTACCTGGTCAGGAAGGGGGGTAAATCTTCCGGAGGGCGAATACTTAAAAGCAGTTGTCCCTACAACATTGCACAAAGTGACAGATTACAATCTGGAATATGGAAATGTTTATTTTACAAAAGAAGTGTAAAAAGCTATCAGTGCCTATGACACCCCAACATAAGAAAGCCCCATCTCTCTGTATACAATGATATAACATTCATTGTATGGTGGAGTGATTGTCAATCCAATTATCAGAGCCCTGTATGGTGAGGAATGGTTTGGTAATGGAGGAGGATTACAGGCTGGCACGGTACATTTACTAGACATGTGCAAGTCGTTTCGGTCCAAATTCGTTTTTTGTCAAAATTCAACAAATTCTTTAATTTGGAAATATTTGAATTAACGAAAACCCGCTTAACACATTTTTCCCAAATTCAAAAATCTGGAAATTCTAAAATCGAAAATTCGGAAATTCGAAGATTCGAAAGTTCGAAGATTCGGAAATTCGAAAAAAGAACGAAAATCTGAAAATTCAAAAGAACGAAAATCCAAAATAAGCCTGAAAATCGAAAACCCGAAAATCTGAAATAATAACTAATGATAACTATTACTAACTATTAAATTATAGGTATTGGAATTTCCTTTCAAATTTGGCTGGTATTGAATGTAATGAATACAAATTTATCCGAAGTTACAAATTATCCAAAATAACGAATGCTGCATCTAAACGAATAGAACATAATTAAATAGTAATAAATAATAGTTTTTTGTTATTATTATTTATTATTAATATGTTACGTTTAGATGCGGCATTCGTTATTTTGGATAATTTGTAACTTTGGATGAATTTGTATTCATTACATTCACTAATAGCCAAAGTTGAAAGGAAATTCCAATACCTATAATTTAATAATTAGTTATTATTAGTTAGTTACTATTTCAGATTTTTGAATTTTTGGGTTTTCGTTATTTTCTAATTGTTTGGTTTTTCTAATTCTCTTTTCTATTATCATATTTTAGAATTTTTGGATTTCAAATTTATGATTTTCAGAATATTAGAATTTTCACATTTCTGAATTTTTTGATTTTCAAATTTTCAGATTTCCGAATTTCCAATTTTTTGTATTTTTGAATTTCTGAATTTTTGGATTTCGAATTTTCAAATTTTCTGATTTTGAATTTCCAAATATTTGAATTTTCAAATTTCCGAATTTTTGGATTTTCAAATTTTCAGATTTCAAATTACAGAATTTTCGGATTTCTAATTTCAAAATTTCTGAATTTATTCAAAATAACGAAATTCGATCATAACAAATGACCTGAAAAACTAAAAGAAAAAAACTGAATGAAGCGAAAAACAAACTAATTTTTTGGCAATGCACATGTCTAACATTTGGGTCCCATGCACACTGGACATTTTTGGACCTTTTTACAGCTGCTGTTTTTGGCTTCAGATGTTTTTTTCAATAATATCTCTCCAGCATGGTATCCTATGTGTCCATGCACACATAGGCTGTTATCAACTGTATTTGGCTGTGGGGGGATTTTGGCTATAATAAAACCCCAAAACTAGTGGGTTCTGAGACATTCACCCTCTCCATTTGGTCACCAGGAGGGAAAGTGATGCAAGATCCACCAGGACAGGAATAGAGGGGAAATCGTCTAATGGGGACACGTCTCCCAATGACAACGGTCTAGGAGGGGACTGAGATATTTCTTCCCAAGTCTTGCTGTGTTTATAGAACAGATAATGAAGGGAAATCTCTCCATTGGATCCTTTATAGGGAATACTGAGACAATGACTTGCAATTAACAGCAGAATTTGTCAGTTGGCTGACTTTTCAGTTGACCGTTGGGCAGCCAATCAGATGAAAGTGACAGGTGGGAGGTGACAGGTAACAGGTGTGAACGAGATGCACAGACCTGACAGGCAGCCCAATTGTAAACTAAAGGATTGCACATGGCAGGCTGACAGAGCGGCTGCCCCCATCACCACCATTCCCATCATTGTCACTGGGACGTGTTCTGGGCTCTGTATGGGGGCTGCAGGAGAAGATTTCTTCTATTTTATCATATAGTGTCCAGAACATAACTTCCCACAGGACTCATCCCCCTACTCCTGCAGACTCCCCACTCTGTGTTGTTCAATTATATAATTTTAATGTGATCGCTATATAGATTTCTGCCTCTAGATCATCACTAGTGTTCAGGTAGCCCTCTTGTTGTATCAACTGCTGAGATAAAACCAATATAGAATATCGGAATGATTATTAATTAGGATAAGCAGAATGATGGGATTGCAATGAGAGGGAGGAAGAGTAAATCACAAAAATACTAAGCAGGAAGTACAGCCTGCGTATGTAATGTAGCTAATGATATTCATTTAGATATGTAAAATCAAATGAAATTTAAATGTCCACAGATTCTGTGTAACATCAATAAATTAAGTGTAAATAGCAGGAATTAAAAATAAATGTTTTTTTTATATTTTTATCTTTTTCCAGAAAATAATAATGGCAAGACTAAAGAAACAAAGAAGAAACATCCACCGATCCCAGCCAGCAGTGCCATGGAGGAAGAATTATACAGACGATCGATAAAACGATTAACTTTCCATGCAGTACTTGGAGAGGGGGAAGGTGGTTTTGGCCTCTCATGAGGCCCTTCAACAAAAGCTGGCTGTTAAGATCATTCAAAAAAGAAAACTACTATGTGATACCGAGGAAATTACTACAGAGCGTAAGATACTGCATAGATTCAGGAACAACCCCTATATCACTAAGCTATATGGAACATTTCAAACAGAGGTAAGTCTTTATATCTTCCAATTTCTTTATCCTATTCCTGTACTGTGCCCCCTACTGCTCCAGACCCTCTAAAATAATTATTAAAATTAAAACTTTATTGGGAGTCAAAAAATATAGAAGGTTAAGACCCCCTTCCCCATGGAGGTCTTTGGGCCCATCAGTAAGTGCCAAATTGTGAGAGTCAGAGGGGAGCCCCACTTGTATCCCACATCAGCTTTTTCTAAGGGCTCTGGCTGTAGTCTGGGAAGCAGTATAGGTAAGAGCAGAACTCTAGAGCGCCTCCTACAAGGCTGGAGGTTGGTGGAGTGATCTGTAAAGAGTAGAGGTTTTCTTTATGGAAACCGTTTATTGAGAAGCTGCCATTGCTGACCTACTTCTGAAATTGCTAGTTGCCTGGCTGCCTCTGGCCTCAAACATTGAAGTCACTGAGCCAGCCGGCAGCTAGGAGGACTGGAGAAGTCAGACCTCGTCATCTATATGAGACTTCCAGAATGGTGACCAAATTAATGAAGTGACTGGATCACCCCAACAGCCAGAAAAGACTAGTATTGTGATCAGGATAGTCCAGCCATGGTGGTCTATGTATTTCCTCTTCTCTTGAAGATTCCACATTGCACGGACTGCCAGTGTGTGTGCCTACTAGGGATGGGCTTTATGTTTAGGTGGAACATGAGTTCGACGCGAACATTGGCTGTTTCCCTGTTCGCCGAACAGCGAACAATTTGTGGTGTTGTGGCAAATTCGAACACCCTTTCCATATTGGGGTGTTCGTGGCAAATTCCAACACCCAAGAGTTCATGGGAGAAATCAAAAGTGCTAATTTTAAAGGCTTATATGCATGGTATTGTCATAAAAAGTGTTTGGGGGCCGGGTCCTGCCCCAGGAGACATATATCAATGCAAAAAGAAGTTTTAAAAAGACAGATTTTTTGGGAGCAGTGATTTTAATAATGCTTAAAGTGAAACAATAAAAGTGTAATATTCCTTTAAATTTCATACCTGGGGGTGTCTATAGTATGCCTGTAAAGGGGCGCATGTTTCCCGTGTTTAGAACAGTCTGACAGCAAAATTACATTTCTAAAGTGCCGGCTATAATAAATTGTCGGGAAATAGTCATTTAAAAGTGCTAGAGTTAGTGCCGGCTATAATGAATTGTCGGTCCGGCAATACACATAAAAGTTCATTGATAAAAACGGCATGGAATTTCCCCACAGGGGAACCCCGAACCAAAAAAAAGGCGTGGAGGTCCCCCTAAATTCCATACCAGGCCCTTCAGGTCTGGTATGGATATAAAGGGGAACCCCACGCCACAATTTAAAAAAAATGGCGTGGGGTCCCCCTCAAAATCCATATTAGACCCTTCAGGTCTGGTATGGATTTTAAGGGGAACCCTGCGCCCCCCAGGCGCTTAGTGTCTTTTTTTTTTAACCATTTTCACACATCTTTTGTGAAATGGTAGGGGTACATTTGTACCCCGTTACCATTTCACACAGGGGGGACCGGGATCTGGGTGTCCCCTTTGTTAAATGGGGCTTCCAGATTCCGATAAGCCCCCAACCTGCAGACCCCCACAACCACCGAGGAAGGGTTGTGGGGATGGGGCCCTTCCCCCCATCAAGATGAAGACAAGGTGCTTTGGGGGGCCACTACACCAAAGCACCCTCCCAATGTTGAGGGCATGTGGCCTGGTACGGTTCAGAGGGAGGCCACTCTCTTGTCCCCCGCTATTTTTCTGCGGCCTGCCAGGTTGCGTGCTCAGATAAGGGTCTGGTATGGATTTTTGGAGGGACCCCACGCCATTTTTTTTATTTTGGTGCAGGGTTCCCCTTAAAATCCATACCAGACCTTAAGGGTCTGATATGGATTTTGAGGGGGACCCCCATGCAATTTTTTAAAATTTTGGCGAGGGATCCCCTTAATATCCATACCAGACCTGAAGAGCCTGGTATGGAATTTAGGGGGACCCTAACGCATTTATTTTTAAAATTTTGGTTCAGGGTTCCCCTGTGGGGAAATTCAATGCCGTTTTTATCAATGAACTTTTATGTGTATTGCCGGACCGACAATTCATTATAGTCGTCACTAGCTCTAGCACTTATAAATGACTTTTTTTTCCTGACAATTCATTATAGCCGGCACTAGCTCTAGCACTTTTAAAAGACTTTTTTTCCCTTTAGAAATGTCATTTTGCTGGTAGATTGTTCTAAACAAGGGAAACATGCACCCCTTTACAGGCATACTATAGACACCCCCCAGGTAGGAAATTTAAAGGAATATTAAACTTTTATTGTTTCACTTTAGGCATTATTAAAATCACTGCTCACAAAAAAAGGGCCGTATGTAAAACTTTTTTTGCATTGATACATGTCCCCTGGGGCAGGACCCGGGTCCCCAAACACTTTTTAAGACAATACCATGCATATAAGCCTTTAAAATTAGCACTTTTGATTTCTCCCATGAACTCTTGGGTGTTGGAATTTGCCACGAACACCCCAATATGGAAAGGGTGTTCGCACAAATGTTTTGCCTGTTCGCATGTTCTGGTGCGAACCGAACGGGGGGGGGGGGTGTTCGGCTCATCCCTATTGCTTACCTATATTCCCCCACAAAGGGAAATCTTACTTCTGTCCAATGTAACCTTTATCCAGAACATAACTTCCCACAGGACTCATCCCCCTGCTCCTGCAGACCCCCCACTCTGTGTTGTTAAATTATACAATATTACTGACATCGCTATATAGATTTCTGCCTCTAGATCATCACTAGTGTTCAGGTAGCCCCCTAATTGTATCAACTGCTGAGATAAAACCAATATAGAATATTGGAATGATTATTAATTAGGATAAGCAGAATGATGGGTTTGCAATGAGAGGGAGGAAGAGTAAATCACAAACATACTAAGCAGGAAGTACAGCCTGCGTATGTAATGTAGCCAATGATATTCATTTAGATATGTAAAATCAAATGAAATTTAAATGTCCACAGATTCTGTGTAACATTAATAAATTAAGTGTAAATAGCAGGAATTAAAAATAATTTTTTTTTAATATTTTTATCTTTTTATAGAAAATAATAATGGCAAGACTAAAGAAACAAAGAAGAAACATTCACCGGTCCCAGCCAGCAGTGCCATGGAGGAAGAATTATACAGACGATCGATAAAACGATTAACTTTCCATGCAGTACTTGGAGAGGGGGCCTTTGGGAAGGTGGTTTTGGCCTCTCATGAGGCCCTTCAACAAAAGCTGGCAGTTAAGATCATTAAAAAAAGAAAACTACTATGTGATACCGAGGAAATTACTACAGAGCGTAAGATACTGCATAGATTCAGGAACAACCCCTATATCACTAAGCTATATGGAACATTCCAAACAGAGGTAAGTCTTTATATCTTCCAATTTCTTTATCCTATTCCTGTACTGTGCTCCCTACTGCTCCAGACCCTCTAAAATAATTATTAAAATGACAACTTTATTGAGAATCAAAACATATAGATGGTTAAGACCCCCTTCCCCAATGGAGGTCTTTGCGCCCATCAGTAAGTGCCAAACTGTGAGAGTCAGAGGGGAGCCCCACTTGTATCCCACACCAGCTATTTCTAAGGGCTCTGGCTGTAGTCTGGGAAGCAGTATAGGTAAGAGCAGAACTCTAGAGCGCCTCCTACAAGGCTGGAGGTTGGTGGAGTAATCTGTAAAGAGTAGAGGTTTTCTTTTTTTCGCGTGTTCTAACAAATTTTTTGCCTGTTCGCATGTTCTGGTGCGAACCGAACGGGGGTGGGTAGGGGGGGGTGTTCGGCTCATCCCTAGTGCTTACCTATATTCCCCCACAAAAGGAAATCTTACTTCTGTCTAATGTAACCTTTATCTCTTATTTTTACACAGACTCATCTGTTCCTTGCCATGGAATTCCTGAGTGGAGGAGATCTTCGGAAACTAATAGAAACTTCAGCCCTACTTAAAGTCAACACCATAAGGTAAGTCCTTTGACAGGGTTGTGATGGAGTCTGAGGTGGCTAACCACTGAAAACAGTCAGTGACACAGCCAGGCCCCTCCTACTGAGCCCCGTCCATCCACACCCCTTTGTACTATAGGGGGAATCTCTTCCTATTTACCTTTTATTGGTCTATGATGATTTTGATTGCTAAATCATATTTTTCGTTCTCCTTCAGACGTCTCACTGCCGAGATCATCGGTTGCCTGAAATTCCTGCATGCTGGTGGGGTCATCCATAGGTAAGTATTGGATTAGCTGACTAACAATCACCCCCTGGCTTCTGCTATTTCTTGATGAATCAGGAAGACTTTTCAGTTGTGTTGCCTCCTGTAAAGTCTCCTTCCATCTGTTGCAGAAGTCTCCCTGCTCATGCCATATTCGGCTTAATGTACGATTTATACAAAATCCAGCAAGAGGAGTGAGACCTCCTCCTGATGAATATAGCAGGTGGGCAGAGCTGGACACCCTGGAACAAAGATCTTCCTGTAGTCAGATAAAAAAGAAGCCAATGTCCACCCATCAATCTTCATTCTTCTTTGTATACATGTATCTTTTCTCTCTTTAATTTAATGTGGGATATGCAGAGCTAACGGTACACTTCTTTTGTTCACAGAGATCTCAAACCTGAGAATATTCTACTGGACAGTGAGGGACACATAAGGATTGCAGACCTTGGCTTGACACAGAGCGAAGTCTATAAGTACAAAAAAATTCAGAGGATTTGTGGGTACAAAATTTTACACGGCCCCAGAGGTATGATTCCTGATATTAGACTGAATTGTAATGTTTATTATGAGATATAGAAAAGACATAAAGGGGCTCCCCTTTCATTAAATGAAAAAATTCCTCCACTGGGACCCAGTTGCTTTCAGTGGGTCTCCAGGCCAGAACTATATCCAACAAAAGGGAGAAGTTCTGAGAGTTGAAGCAGTGTTGGAGCTTCTTTGTGGAGGACATTGAGGCCGGGTGTAGATGGAAGAATCTGTCTGGCCCGATTTACACAAACAAATGAGATAATGGTGAGCGATTGTGAACATTGAGCTATACTCTGTCCCCTTTAAGATGAACAATTAACATACCTCAAGGCAAAAGAAGGATTAGATCCTCTCTCAGGTTTTTATTGGTGTCCTCATTAAGGATGTCACACTCTTTATGTGTACTGGTGACTGTTGCTCGTGAGAGAGAAAATAAATGGAAATGAGAAATGTTATAGCTGTCCCCAGAACAGGAATAGAGGGAAAGTCTTCCAAAGGCGACACCTATTGCAGAGACAAAACTCTAAAAGAAGAATTCTTTTCACTTTGGTAAAAGTCGTTTGATTTCCTCTCGAGTCTCTGGGACAGGAAGTGAAGGGAAATTTACCCAACAGCAGAAATAAATGGGCAAGGGTCTCAACCCTTCCATAGTCTATTCAAGATTTAACAAAAATTTCTGAATATACGTAAATTTTAATGCGGTAATAAACCCCACACCAAAAGCTTCCCTGTCAGTGGTAAATGGTTTCTAACATCTCTCTAACTGCTACATCTGCAGAATAGCTTGTTATTTTGAAAAACAGCAGACTAACTGGCAAGATCACCAGGTGAAAATAAAGGAAAGAAAGCCTAAAACAGTAAACAAATGCAGCTATCACATCTAATGATTGGAAAGCTGCAATATAATAAATGTTTGCTTTTGGATTTAATACCACTTAAAGCCCCACCTCCAATACTCACAAGCTCCACCTTTATTAGATGTATTTAAAGCACAATTTTAGGATTTCTGGAGGCTTCATACATCACATATGTCAGCATGGAGTCATCTGTGTCTCTACCTGGCCTAGGAATGTTCTCATCCTTTTTTCTCCTCTTATGTTTCTACAGGTCATTGAAGATTTGTCATACACCACCACAGCGGACTATTTCTCCTTGGGATTGATAGTGTATGAGATGGCGCTGGGCAAGCATCCATTGCATAATGATATACAGAAAGAAGGAAAGGATGCGTGGAAGAAAATCCCCACCATGACCCCTCATTATCCAAAAGATATGGACTCTGGTCTCCATTATCTCTTAGTTATGGTAAGTATACACAGAGCTTTGCCTTCTCTTTACACACAAAACTCTTTTCAGGTTATATAGACCACGTTAGGCGTTCAGAACACACAACTGTACATTGTTCCCGGCACACATTCATGTGGCTCATAGCAATACTTTTAGCACACTGACTGCGTAGTCTGAAAATCCTATTACAAAGGATGGGTAAGGAAAGCAGTTTTCTGTTACTGTGGGAATGGGCCCTTCAATTTCTGGAGACAATCCTTGCACAGACAGTAAATAGAATTCCCATGGGACCGCCATCTCTGGAAGAACAAATCATGACAGTTGTAGAATTAATAGAAAGATCATTTTTTTACATTCTTCATAACAATTCATTGTGAACTCTATTGTGTTTTAAACAACAACAAAAAAGAATTTTCCTTTAAAACCTCTTATGAAGTAACATGGCAGAAATAATCCAATCATGACATAGTGGCGGGTTTACAGGTAAAAGTAAGGAAGCTGAAATATGTCACTGTCAGAATCACAGATTACAATGGGGATATCTATTGGTCACATATTGTTATTGTTCTCTCAGTGTTTCTTATCATATCTCTTTCTTCTTTACAGCTCTTATGTGGAGACCAGGATGAACGGGCACGCCTCGTACGTGACATCAGTCGGAACCAATTTTTCAAGAAGATTGACTGGGCCGAGGTGGAGAAAAGAAAGTCACCCCCAGCATTTACACCAGAACCGGTAAGTATATGAATAATGGACGGGTCTATGTACATTGGGGGAGGGGAGATTTTCAGTAGCCTCTAAGATTTGTTGTTTGTACAGAATTCTCCCATTTGTGATTACTGCACAATCACATGGTCTGGGGACTCATGTGAATGAATTCTGTTTATTATTGTTGATAATTATTGTGTATGCGTCAGATACTTTGACCTGCTTTATTTAACTTAGTGATCCTGCCAGTAACACATTTCCTGTCCTGGGGTGACAACACTGACTTACTGTATCTATAGAGAAGAAGTGTTGTCACCCTAGCCTGATTAGAACTACAAGCACCTGGGGGCGTGATGACGTAACGTGCATCACGGAGGGAGGGACACGAGTGTGAAGGCCGGAAGGAGGAGCGGGTATCCCTTCGGATCCAGCCGTGGCGGTCTCGGAAGGAGATCAGGAGAAGGAACAGCTCCGAACCCACTGCAGACATCTTAGCCAGCTGATGCGGAGCCTACCCGCCTGTAGCAGCGACGCCGCACCAAGGAGGATGGGAGCGTGGCTGAGGTGGTAGGTGAACAAGGCGGCATGCGGGGACAGTGAGCGGCGAGCCTGCCCCACCCCCTCTCCTTAGTTCCTCCTTTGTCCTCCCTCCGTCTCCCTGATTCTCCCCCCACAGGAGTCCGATCCCCAGGCACTCTAGAGACGGCAGAACACCTGGAGGTGGTCGGCGAAGTGAGGAGCCGGTAGAAGGAGGTATGGACGTCCAGAGAAACAACACGTACTGTTGAAACAAAGTCTGGAACAGCAGAAACAGGAGGTACCCCCATTGGGGATTTCGCATGTTAAATGACAGTCTCTGTTACCTGGTAAACACAGAGTCTGTGAATGTGCATGTATGAATTATCTGGCTTAGAGATAAATGAGATTGTATACAAAAGTATCCCTCCCCAATAGACACTGATGCAGGCATAATACAGTAGATTAATGTTGGATGGGTACCTGCAATCCAATAAGGAGTCAAAGAATCCTACATCCATAGCAAAGTGTATCTTGAATTAAGATAAGGAGTAAGAGGAAATATTGCTTAAGATACAGATAGCAGCGGAGAGAGTAACATCTATTATGCTGGATAAATTGCTGCAATCAAAACAGCTTAGCACTTATACAATAAGGACTGACCCAGATGGGGTAAAAATGTGTGTGTATTCCTGTTGCCAATTCTATGATACTACTACACTGAGTGGTTAAAAATACTAACTGGACGTTACGCAAGGTGGTTCTGGAGTTGTAAACTGAAGGACTGATTTAAGTGGTGACAAGATTGCATGGCAAGAAGGGGGAGAGAGAGAGGGAAAGGAAAAAGGGAAAATACCATATTGTATCCCATATTGCACCTGGAGAGGGAATATTCCCCCCCCCGACTTCCCTTTATATCTTTTTTTTTTCCTCTCTCTTTTTTCTGTCCCCTTTCGCCCCTACCCCCACACGGAGTGGGAGGGAGGAACCCGAGAGAACTAAGACTGGGGAGGCAAACAAGAGGGACAAAAAAAGAGAGGAAATATGAGTAAGGTCGCAACCAAATCAGCAAAAGGGGGACCCCCTAAAACACCGAAAGACAAGACTACAGGTAGTACGATTAAACAATATATGTCTCAGGGGGCCAGCCCCAGGAATATAGACCAGGAGGGACAAGGGTCGACTAAGACGGTGAGGAAGGGGGGAGCAGAAAGGAAAACAGGAGAAACGCTCGACCATTCTAGGGATGATTTAACAATCGAAAGCGAGTCGGACATAAGTAGAATTGATGAAAGGAGAGACAATGCTCAAAGCCCCACAAAAGGAGAAATAATGGAAATGTTCCAGAGACTGGAAAACTCAATAAAATCAGAAATTAGCATGTTGAGAGGGGATCTGGGTAATCTGCTGGAGAGAGTACAAACGACAGAAAAGAAAATGGATGAACAAGCACAGGAGATATGTAACCTCAAAGAGCAAATAAAAATAACACAACAAAATCAGAAAAAAATTCTATATAGACTAGAAGACCAAGAGAATAGAAGTAGAAGGCAAAATCTCAGAATTCGATCTGTCCCAGAAAAAAAAGGTGAAGACTTAAGAAGTATCATATCTACACTATTCGGCCCCCTGTTAGATAAAAGAGCAGAAGAATTTCCAAAAATCGAGAGGGTGCATCGGGCTGGGAGGATGTATAATACGGAGCCTACCCGGCCTTGAGACATATTAGCAAGATTCAGATTCTACGATGAGAAGGCCGAAATTATGCAAAAAATTAGAGGAAACCCACATCTGCAATATGAAGGATCAGAGATACAGGTATTCACCGACCTGGCACCAGAAACACTGGCAAGAAGGAGACTTCTGAAACCCCTCTTGGAATTGTTGAGGAATAAAAACATAAAATATAGCTGGGGATTTCCAGCGTGTTTAGTCGGCTACAGAGATGGGAGATCCGCTAGACTCCGGTTCCCTGAAGAGGTGCGGGATTGTTGTGACAAATTAGGGTTACAGGTACCTGAACTACCTGGTTGGACGGATGAATAACGTGAGGCCCAACATGAAAAGCCGGGGAAGAAGTAAAAATTAGTGACTCTATATAAGATATAATGTGGGGGGGTTCTGGGGGAGGGGGGGTGGTAAGAGCAGGGCTGGGGAGGGTACCCGGTCTACAACCGGCCTACCCCCTCCACATTTTCCATCAAGTGGAGTGGGGCAGAGTGACACACTTGTAGTCTCACCTCAAGATAAAGAGTCAGAGAGGTCTATGGTTTGCATGGCCCTTAATGACCCGGGGGCCAGACTGGGGCCGGAGGGATGGGGGGAGGGATAAAGATGGGGATGGGGGCGGGGGGAGGGGGAGGGTTAGATACCCTGTGTGTTCCGTATAAAATGTACAAAAAGATTGGAAAAAACCTGTTGCAGATTAGCAGAGCAAGAGTTCCACAGGAATTAGTACATAGATGATAGAATTATACTTTATGACATACAACGTAAGGGGATTAAACACACCCACCAAAAAACACAAGATATTACAGGAACTTAAGGGGTATGGAGCCGAAGTAGTGCTCCTACAAGAGACCCACTTATCTTATACATCAAATACTAAACTATGGTCTAATAATTTTCCAACTTGTTACTATGGGGATACAATTACAAAAAGAGCTAGGGGGTGGCGATTGGGTTCACGAAGGGAGTACAATTTACACTAGAGGAAAGGCTACTGGATCCAGAGGGAAGATTTCTCTTTTTGAAAGGTATACTGGGGGAAATGGAATGTACATTAGCAAACATATATGCCCCTAATAAGAATGCAACAAAATACCTGAATGGTATTTTGGAGAAGTTAATGGATTTTAGAAGCGGGGGACTAATCTTGATGGGTGACCTGAATTTTTGCATGGAACCGAGTGTGGATAGTACGTCCCGGGCACAGGTGACAAACAACGTACAGCTAAAAAAGATAAGACAAAAATTACGTGCATGTCAACTGGTGGATACATGGAAGGTAATGAACCCTAGAATTCAAGATTATACGTTCTACTCCCCTGTGCATGGGACGTACTCCAGGCTGGATTACGTATTGGTGGATCATAGATTTCTAGACAGGATAGTTGAATCTAAAATAGAGATAACTACCCTGTCGGATCATGCTCCGGTAAGAATGAAGATGCAAGTCTCTAAGAATCAAAGACAGCCATTTGCTTGGATATTAAACGAAGAATTTCTTTATGATGAGATAGGTGTAAAGAGTATAGAAAAGGAATTGGAACTCTATTTCTCAACAAATGAAACACCAGGGATCTCGGGGGTTTTCCTTATGGGAGGCCCATAAGGCCTACATCAGAGGGATTCTGATAAAAATGGGAGCAAAGAAGAAAAAAGAGAAAAGAGAAAATGAAAAATCTAACTGAAGAAATGTTTAAATTAGTGCAAGAACATAAAGAACATAAAAAACATAAAAGTCAAAATAAGGAGATATACCAAAAATTAGTTATTAAAAGAGATGAGCTAAAAAACCTCATAGAACTTGAAGCAAAAAAAACATTCTATTCTATAGGATAGCTAAAGAAAGACACCGATGGGGGAATAAAACCAGCAAACATCTAGCCAGAATGCTCTGAAAAAAGAAATCCAGAAATTATATTGATAAAATTCAAACAAAGGAAGGAGAAATGGTATATACTACAAAAGAAATAGGGGAAACCTTTAAAAATTATTATAAAGAACTATACTTGGTAGACCAGAGGGGGGGGCAGATAAGGGAGAAAAGTAAAAAGACAACTGAGTTTTTAAAAAATGCAAGACTGCCAAAGATCTCCGAAAGTATCAAAGAGACACTAGAGAGCCCTATAATGGAGGAGGAGATAAATAGAGCTTTAGGAGACTCAGCTCAGGGAAAGAGCCCTGGACCTGATGGGTTTACAACATCCTACTATAAAAAATTTAAAGACATATTGTTGCCAAAGCTATGTCAATATATGAATGGCCTGGGCAATGATTTTGAGATGAGTAGAGAGGCCTTGTCTGCCACAATTACAGTCATACAGAAGGAGGGGAAGGATCGTTTGCGGTGTTCCAGCTACAGGCCAATATCATTGCTAAATGCGGATACCAAATTATAAGCTAAAGTATTGGCTAGGCGAATGAAGGGGCTGATGAATACATTGGTACACCCCGATCAGGTAGGATTCACCCCAAGAAGGGAGGGGAGGGATAATGGGGTTATAACCCTACTCCTACTCCAAAAGATACAAGAAAAGGGACCCCAGGTCTACTCCGGTCGATAGATGCCAAAAAAGCATTCGACAGGGTAGACTGGGGGTTCATGATACAGACATTAGATGCCATGGGAATGGGTCCGAGAATGATAAGGTGGATTAAAACGCTTTACAGCCATCCCATGGCGTCTAAAAAAGTCAACAGATGTCAGTCTGCCTCCTTCGAAATGAAAAACGGGACGAGACAGGGCTGTCCCCTGTCCCCTTTGCTTTTTGTTTTATCTTTAGAACCATTGCTTGCAACAATCCGGAGTAATCCGGATATCAGTGGATTTAAGGTAGGGGAAGAGGAACATAAGCTCGCAGCATTCGCGGATGATGTACTATTTTATATAACAAAGCCTAGGATTACAATGCCCAACCTATTAAAACTTTTAAGACAATACGGGGAAATATCGAACTTTAAAATAAACCTAGTGAAATCGGAAATCTTAAATATAAACCTTAGCAAAATGGAAGTGGAGAAGTTGAAAAAGGAATTCCAATTCGCGTGGAAGAAAGAAATAAAGTAACTGGGAATAAAGTTAGCAAAGTCTTTGGATAAGATCTATAAGATAAATTATATCCCCCTATTAGACGAAATTAAAACTGAAAGTATAAGATTAGTAAATAAACCTTTATCCTGGATAGGCCGCATCAATGCCATAAAGATGGTTCTCCTCCCAAAAATTACATACAAGTTTCAGATGTTGCCAGTGGCGCTCCCACAGTTCTATATTAGAAAGCTGAAATCGATACTGATGAATACCATTTGGAAGAACAGGAAGCCAAGAAACTCCATTTCAACATTAAAACTGGAGAAAAAAAGAGGGGGTTGGCAGTCCCTGATATACAAAATTACTATAAGGCGATAATACTGTCAAGAGTGATAGAGTGGGAAAGAGACAACGAGGAGAAAAGATGGGTAAATATTGAAAAAGATTTTAGTAAAGCACAACTGGGAACTATGGTGTGGAATCCCCCTAAATATAGAATTCTAGATGAAAACACACATATACTGACACGGGTGGTACCAAGAACCTGGGACACAATGTACAAACAGATTAATATCAGATTAATTAATCTCTCTCTTGCTACTTCCTGCTTCCTAGCTTGGCACATCTCCCTTTTCAAGACACACAGCTCTCTCTTCTATGCATACAGAATCTCTTCCAGGACACAAGAAGTTAATCAGCCATCTTTAAAGAGCCAAGACAAAGGAAAGCACATGGTCTAATGACTTTAACCACTTAAGGACCGCCTCACGCCGATTTACGTCGGCAAGGCGGCACGGGCAGGCAAAATCACGTACATGTACGTGATTTGCCTCCCGCGGGTGGGGGGTCCGATCGGTCCCGTTTTGTCCCCCGGCGAACGGAGGTAAGGGGGAGGCCATCCGTTCGTGGCCCCCCCCTCGCGAATGCCGCCGGCCAATCAGATTACTTCCTTTGCTGCTGTATGCTAAACAGCAGCAAAGGAAATGATGTCATCTCTCCTCGGCTCGGTATTCCGTTGCAGCGCCGAGGAGAGAAGACTGGTATGTGAGTGCACCAACACTACACAACACAGTAGAACATGCCAGGCACACAAAACACCCCGATCCCCCCCCCGATCGCCCCCCGATCACCCCCCAATCACCCCCCCCTCCCTGTCACAAACTGACACCAGCAGTTTTTTGTTTTTTTGTTTTTTTTTTTCTGATTACTGCATTGGTGTCAGTTTGTGACAGTTACAGTGTTGGGACAGTGAGTATTACCCCCCTTTAGGTCTAGGGTACCCCCCTAACCCCCCCTAATAAAGTTTTAACCCCTTGATCACCCCCTGTCACCAGTGTCGCTAAGCGATCATTTTTCTGATCGCTGTATTAGTCTCGCTGGTGACGCTAGTTAGTGAGGTAAATATTTAGGTTCGCCGTCAGCGTTTTATAGCGACAGGGACCCCCATATACTACCTAATAAATGTTTTAACCCCTTGATTGCCCCCTAGTTAACCCTTTCACCACTGATCACCGTATAACTGTTACGGGTGACGCTGGTTAGTTTGTTTATTTTTTATAGTGTCAGGGCACCCGCCGTTTATTACCGAATAAAGGTTTAGCCCCCCGGTCGCCCGGCGGTGATATGCGTCGCCCCAGGCAGCGTCAGATTAGCGCCAGTACCGCTAACACCCACGCACGCAGCATACGCCTCCCTTAGTGGTATAGTATCTGTACGGATCAATATCTGATCCGATCAGATCTATACTAGCGTCCCCAGCAGTTTAGGGTTCCCAAAAACGCAGTGTTAGCGGGATCAGCCCAGATACCTGCTAGCACCTGCGTTTTGTCCCTCCGCCCGGCCCACCCAAGTGCTGTATCGATTGATCACTGTCACTTACAAAACACTAAACGCATAACTGCAGCGTTCGCAGAGTCAGGCCTGATCCCTGCGATCGCTAATAGTTTTTTTGGTAGCATTTTGGTGAGCTGGCAAGCACCAGCCCCAGGCAGCGTCAGGTTAGCGCCAGTACCACTGACACCCACGCACGTACCATACACCTCCCTTAGTGGTATAGTATCTGAACGGATCAATATCTGGTCCGATCAGATCTATACTAGCGTCCCCAGCAGTTTAGGGTTCCCAAAAACGCAGTGTTAGCGGGATCAGCCCAGATACCTGCTAGCACCTGCGTTGTGCCCCTCCGCCTGGCCCAGCCCAGCCCACCCAAGTGCAGTATCGATCGATCACTGTCACTTACAAGGCACTAAACGCATAACTGCAGCATTCGCAGAGTCAGGCCTGATCCCTGCGATCGCTAACAGTTTTTTTGGTAGCATTTTGGTGAACTAGCAAGCACCGGCCCCAGGCAGCGTCAGGTTAGCGCCAGTACCACTAACACCCACGCACGCAGCATACGCCTCCTTTAGTGGTATAGTATCTGAACGGATCAATATCTGATCCGATCAGATCTATACTAGCGTCCCCAGCAGTTTAGGGTTCCCAAAAACGCAGTGTTAGCGGGATCAGCCCAGATACCTGCTAGCACCTGCGTTTTGCCCCTCCGCCCGGCCCAGCCCAGCCCGCCCAAGTGAAGTATCGATCGATCACTGTCACTTACAAAACACTAAACGCATAACTGCAGCGTTTGCAGAGTCAGGCCTGATCCCTGCGATCGCTAACAGTTTTTTTGGAAGCTTTTTATTGAACTGGCAAGCACCAGCGGCCTAGTATACCCCGGTCGTAGTCAAACCAGCGCTGCAGTAACACTTGGTGACGTGGCGAGTCCCATAAGTGCAGTTCAAGCTGGTGAGGTGGCAAGCACAAGTAGTGTCCCGCTGCCACCAAGAAGACAAATACAGGCCCGTCGTGCCCATAGTGCCCTTCCTGCTGCATTCGCCAATCCTAATTGGGAACCCACCGCTTCTGCAGCGCCCGTACTTCCCCCATTCACATCCCCAACCAAATGCAGTCGGCTGCATGAGAGGCATTTTCTTTATGTCCTCCCGAGTACCCCTACCCAACGAACCCCCAAAAAAGATGTCGTGTCTGCAGCAAGCGTGGATATAGGCGTGACACCCGCTATTATTGTCCCTCCTGTCCTGACAATCCTGGTCTTTGCATTGGTGAATGTTTTGAACGCTACCATGCACTAGTTGAGTATTAGCGTAGGGTACAGCATTCCACAGACTAGGCACACTTTCACAGGGTCTCCCAAGATGCCATCGCATTTTGAGAGACCCGAACCTGGAACCGGTTACAGTTATAAAAGTTAGTTACAAAAAAAGTGTAAAAAAAAAATATATATATAAAATAAAAAAAAATAGTTGTCATTTTATTGTTCTCTCTCTCTATTCTCTCTCTCTATTGTTCTGCTCTTTTTTTACTGTATTCTATTCTGCAATGTTTTATTGTTATTATGTTTTATCATGTTTGTTTTTCAGGTATGTAATTATTTATACTTTACTGTTTACTGTGCTTTATTGTTAACCATTGTTAACCATTTTTTTGTCTTCAGGTACGCCATTCACAACTTTGAGTGGTTATACCAGAATGATGCCTGCAGGTTTAGGTATCATCTTGGTATCATTCTTTTCAGCCAGCGGTCGGCTTTCATGTAAAAGCAATCCTAGCGGCTAATTAGCCTCTAGACTGCCTTTACAAGCCGTGGGAGGGAATGCCCCCCCCCCCACCGTCTTCCGTGTTTTTCTCTGGCTCTCCTGTCTCAACAGGGAACCTGAGAATGCAGCCGGTGATTCAGCCAGCTGACCATAGAGCTGATCAGAGACAAGAGTGGCTCCAAACATCTCTATGGCCTAAGAAACCGGAAGCTACGAGCATTTTATGACTTAGATTTCGCCGGATGTAAATAGCGCCATTGGGAAATTGGGGAAGCATTTTATCACACCGATCTTGGTGTCGTCAGATGCTTTGAGGGCAGAGGAGAGATCTAGGGTCTAATAGACCCCAATTTTTTCAAAAAAGAGTACCTGTCACTACCTATTGCTATCATAGGGGATATTTACATTCCCCGAGATAACAATAAAAATGATTTAAAAAAAAAAAAAAAAAATGAAAGGAACAGTTTAAAAATAAGATAAAAAAGCAAAAAAATAATAAAGAAAAAAAAAAAAAGCACCCCTGTCGCCCCCTGCTCTTGCGCTAAGGCGAACGCAAGCGGCGGTCTGTCGTTAAACGTAAACAGCAATTGCACCATGCATGTGAGGTATCACCGCGAAGGTCAGATCGAGGGCAGTAATTTTAGCAGTAGACCTCCTCTGCAAATCTAAAGTGGTAACCTGTAAAGGCTTTTAAAGGCTTTTAAAAATGTATTTATTTTGTTGCCACTGCACGTTTGTGCGCAATTGTAAAGCATGTCATGTTTGGTATCCATGTACTCGGCCTAAGATCATCTTTTTTATTTCATCAAACATTTGGGTAATATAGTGTGTTTTAGTGCATTAAAATTTAAAAAAGTGTGTTTTTTCCCCAAAAAATGCGTTTGAAAAATCGCTGCGCAAATACTGTGTGAAAAAAAAAAATGAAACACCCACCATTTTAATCTGTAGGGCATTTGCTTTAAAAAAATATATGTTTGGGGGTTCAAAGTAATTTTCTTGCAAAAAAAAAAAACTTTTTCATGTAAACAATAAGTGTCAGAAAGGGCTTTGTCTTCAAGTGGTTAGAAGAGTGGGTAATGTGTGACATAAGCTTCTAAATGTTGTGCATAAAATGCCAGGACAGTTCAAACCCCCCCCAAATGACCCCATTTTGGAAAGTAGACACCCCAAGCTATTTGCTGAGAGGCATGTCGAGTCCATGGAATATTTTATATTGCGACACAAGTTGCGGGCAAGAGACAAATTTTTTTTTTTTTTTTTTTTTGCACAAAGTTGTCACTAAATGATATATTGCTCAAACATGCCATGGGAATATGTGAAATTACACCCCAAAATACATTCTGCTGCTTCTCCTGAGTACGGGGATACCACATGTGTGAGACTTTTTGGGAGCCTAGCCGCGTACGGGACCCCGAAAACCAAGCACCGCCTTCAGGCTTTCTAAGGGCGTGAATTTTTGATTTCACTCTTCACTGCCTATCACAGTTTCGGAGGCCATGGAATGCCCAGGTGGCACAAAACCCCCCCAAATGACCCCATTTTGGAAAGTAGACACCCCAAGCTATTTGCTGAGAGGTATAGTGAGTATTTTGCAGACCTCACTTTTTGTCACAAAGTTTTGAAATTTGAAAAAAGAAAAAAAAAAAAAGTTTTTTCTTGTCTTTCTTCATTTTCAAAAACAAATGAGAGCTGCAAAATACTCACCATGCCTCTCAGCAAATAGCTTGGGGTGTCTACTTTCCAAAATGGGGTCATTTGGGGGGGTTTTGTGCCACCTGGGCATTCCATGGCCTCCGAAACGGTGATAGGCAGTGAAGAGTAAAATCAAAAATTCACGCCCTTAAAAACGCTGAAGGCGGTGATTGGTTTTCGGGGCCCCGTACGCGGCTAGGCTCCCAAAAAGTCCCACACATGTGGTATCCCCATACTCAGGAGAAGCAGCTAAATGTATTTTGGGGTGCAATTCCACATAGGCCCATGGCCTGTGTGAGCAATATATCATTTCGTGACAACTTTGTGCAAAAAAAAAAAAAAAAAAAGTGTCACTTTCCCGCAACTTGTGTCAAAATATAAAATATTCCATGGACTCAATATGCCTTTCAGCAAATAGCTTGGGGTGTCTACTTTCCAAAATGGGGTCATTTGGGGGGGGGTTGTTCCACCTGGGCATTCCATGGCCTCCGAAACTGTGATAGGCAGTGAAGAGTGAAATCAAAAATTTACACCCTTAGAAATCCTGAAGGCGGTGATTGGTTTTCGGGGTCCCGTACGCGGCTAGGCTCCCAAAAAGTCCCACACATGTGGCATCCCCGTACTCAGAAGTAGCTGAATGTATTTTGGGGTGCAATTCCACATAGGCCCATGGCCTGTGTGAGCAATATATCATTTAGTGACAACTTTTTGTAAATATTTTTTTTTTTTTGTCATTATTCAATCACTTGGGACAAAAAAAATAAATATTCAATGGGTTCAACATGCCTATCAGCAATTTCCTTGGGGTGTCTACTTTCCAAAATGGGGTCATTTGGGGGGGTTTTGTACTGCCCTGCCATTTTAGCACCTCAAGAAATGACATAGGCAGTCATAAACTAAAAGCTGTGTAAATTCCAGAAAATGTACCCTAGTTTGTAGACGCTATAACTTTTGCGCAAACCAATAAATATACGCTTATTGACATTTTTTTTTTACCAAAGACATGTGGCCGAATACATTTTGGCCTAAATGTATGACTAAAATTGAGTTTATTGGATTTTGTTTATAACAAAAAGTAGAAAATATAATTTTTTTTCAAAATTTTCGGTCTTTTTCCGTTTATAGCGCAAAAAATAAAAACTGCAGAGGTGATCAAATACCATCAAAAGAAAGCTCTATTTGTGGGAAGAAAAGGACGCAAATTTCGTTTGGGTACAGCATTGCATAACCGCGCAATTAGCAGTTAAAGCGACGCAGTGCCAAATTGGAAAAAGACCTCTGGTCCTTAGGCAGCATAATGGTCCGGGGCTCAAGTGGTTAAGAACTCTTTTCAGATCTTTGAAACAAATGAACTATACTTGAACACTTTTTGCATATATGAAACACTAATTCTGAATATGAATGTACTATTTTTGTAAGTATTTTCCAAGTTTATGTGTGTACAATAAAACACACAGTTTCATTTAAGCTGACTCAGACATAATTAAGAAAATTCGTCTCACGATCAATCATCATTATTGAAAGCTTTTATACAATATTAAGCCATTTATTTCATTGGCTCAGCCAGCCAGTTTCAATCGTCAGAAAGAAGTTTTTTCCACTTTCTTCCGTTGCACAGAGGGGAAAAGTGATGAACAGAAATACTTCGCAAAACATTGAAAGAACCTAGAATCGCTCGATTGATGTTTGATCGATTGGTTGTAAAGAACAGTGAATTTTGGATATACAGAAGTCTTGACAGACGGTTTAATTAGAGTCCAGCGGAAAAGTTTTATATTTGGCGAGTACCAAAATATGAATTTTATTAATGTGATAGCCGAAAAAAGTAATTTAGAATTTGATGGTTTAGCCAGTCATATTTCAGACACTGAGTTATGGAAATCAATGTATAATCAATGCCTACAGGCAAATAATGAAATTTAGAAGAATAGATTTTCATTAGCTAAATCTAAGAGAAAATTAAGTAATGTAATGAAGCTAGTTACAGTTTTCAATGCAATGGTTTTTGATATGCCAGGAAAACAAAGGCAAAGTGTAACAGAAAATGCACAAACACAGGAGAATTTACATATTGAACAATTACTGATTCAGAAAGGTGCATTGGAACATAAAATGAATGCATTATTGGAATCGTTTAAAGAAAAAGAAAGTTGTATTACTTTTTTAACTCAGAAAGAAATTGAACAAGAGGATGTTATAAGTTTGCTTAAAACGCAATTATTGGAAGCTCAGTCTTCTGCACATGCTCAGTGTTTAGCTTATGAACACGTGACAAAGTCGGAGGCGAGGGTTAATGATGCTGATTCTGAAGTTGACACAGTGGAGACATTTGAGGATGTTATTATTTCCTCAGACAATGAAAGTGTGAAGTCTGTTGATTTGAATAATAGTAATATTCAACAGAAACATACATTTTCATCACCATATACTCAAAGAAAGGTATATGCAAAAAAAAAAACAACTCTTAAATGTTTAGTTTGCAAAAGAGAGGGTCACATAGCTAGGTTTTGTGTGATGGCTAATAATAACGATATACAAAAGAGGTTGTATTACCTGAAAACGATGCCAAGGCGCTATGAAGTGTATTCTGTGTGCTGGTGTAGTAATTTGAGGTATAGAGGCCATAATAATCAAACTAATTTCCCTTTTAAGACCCAAATACAAAGATTGCAAATTGTCCATTAAGACAGGAAAGGTATCATTATGTACCATATAATACTGTGAAAAACAATGTTAGCAGTCCTTAAATGAACTGCATGGATGGTAAGGATTTTCTGGTTATTGATTGTTTGCTATGGATAATAAGGTTATGATTTGAGGTTCAGAGATTTGTTTTTTGTTTGATATATTTTTAGTATTTTCAAGGATAATCCTTTGGATTATTAATTTTTTTATTAATTTTTCCAAGTTATGATTATTATGATTTTAATTTTTTGTTTTGTTCAGATGGAACATTGAAAGGTTTAGTTCACCTGAAAAGGGGGTAATTAACAGCTTTGTACTCAATTAGCAAAGGATGCAGATTTGTATGGAGAATTGGTGATTTCAACCTGAATATGGACACAATTATGTTGTGGAAAAAACAAATATAAGATTTTCCTTTGTTTTCAGAGAATTAACAGGTGAATCAATCTTTTAAGTTCTCATCGGATGGTATAAGATCTATATTTTGTTTATGAAAACTGGATCTAATATCATGACTTAAACGGATTTTCTATATTTTAATGTACCACAACACCTACAGGTGAATTTCACTAAATTTAACTATGACAGTTTACATCACATGGGTAAGTAAAAAATTGCTTGAAATTCTTAAAGAGAAATTCTATTGGGACAAAATGGAAGAGACAGTAGATAGAGTAATTAAATCTTGTCTAATCTGTGTACAAAGATATTTTAATTATTGCTAGGATGTTGATCATGTTTTTCTAGTTTGGGGCATACCAGCAAACCTCAGTAGTGACAGAGAATTACATTTTATAGTTAAAATAATGCAGGTAATGTGTAAAATCTTGGGAATAGAAAAAGAGATTTCATGTATCATATCATTCACAGTTTGCAGGTACAGTTTTTTTCAGTTACAACGTATTCTTCATTTGAATTAATGACAGGAAGAAATTACTTTGTCACTTGTGTTTCACAATTAACTTTTGTTGGCAGTACACAGCAAGGATTGTTAGTGTCCCTCTGAAGTGTATTGTACAGCAATGCTTGTGATTTGAGAAGGGATACTAGGATGTTATTTAGAATGTATTAAATATCATTCAGAAAATGATATTTCATCACATTAACATGCATTGTATTTTTTTTTAGTATTTTGTGCTCCTTTTGCACAACAGTGTTTTGGTTATAGATGATACAGGACAATTTGAACAGAATTTTGTCACATGCAGTTACTTGTATGAAAAAATGGTCCCTCCACACATTTCTAAGTTTGAGTTAAAAGATCATAATTTCTTTATTTTACAATATTCCTTGTTTAGGAGATTAGTAAAAGACAATGTTGTATATATACTGATATGTAGTATTTGTTTTAGATGTTTAAAGAAACTTGTATTGTATAAGTTAAATGGTTACTCACATAACTCATAGCCCCACCCTTAGGAATTTGAGAGTAAGTAACACCCACCTTTTTAAAAAGGAAGGGGGGGATACTACTCATCGAAAGCCTGTGTTCTCCGTGGGACTACAAGACAGAAAAGAACCTTTCTGAATAAGAAAAGGAGGGGGTTTGTTTTTTTTTAGGAGTAGAATGCTGGTAACAGTTTTTTGGCAGACATGCACTCCAGCAGATGCTGCAACAGACTTTCACTCCAGCATACACAAGACACATACACAGCATGAGAACTGCTGTTACATCCACACACACATATCTGATTCTTGTAACATTTTGTTACTTTATTATTAAAACCAAAATTATCTTTTTTTCAAGATAAGCGGTTTATCAAGATTGATAATTAAGAGAGGAAAGATTTATTTAAATCAAAAATAAGATGCTGTTAGCACAAGTCTATACAGAAAAAAAAATGGTGATCAAAGAGTTGCCACGTGTAAGGCCACACCCAGAGATGGTGAGATACACGTCACAGGCGGAACTAAAGTTTCAGGAGAAGTGGACCATGGCAAAGTAATTGGGAAGGTCCATTTGACATCTTGGATGTTCAAGGGGTAATGGTACTAGTTCAAGAACTTTTCAATTTAGTGAAAAAGCATGGATAAATAAAAATGTGGGTATAACAAATTTAATATTCTAAGATAAATGATGCTGCTTTTATTTTTCCAAGGAATGAATTATATTTCATTAACCTGGAGGAATCATGGATTCCAAAAAAGAAAAAAGATGTCAGTTCAACAAAAGAAAGTGTTAAAGAGAGAAGATTTATCATCATTACAGGATTCATGTTTTCCCTAGTGACAATTTTATCTGTGGTAAAATATATCACAAACTGTTCCAGCTATGCAGAGGTTAACAGGATTGAAGATTTACACAACAAAGTCATTACATTATTCAGAAACAAAAGAGATCTAGATACTGATATCAACATAGATGACAAAAGTGATAAAGACATTGATATTAATACAGAGGACAAGAATGATAAAGATATTGATCTTAATACAAATGACAGAATATAATTCTAGATACGTTGATATTAATACAGCTGAAGAATTTTATGGATATGTATGTGTAGGACAGGGACATGATTGCTGTATGGAATTATATTTCATTCATAGCAATAATATCGAAGTCAACGTTAAAATAGAATCTAAAACAAATTTTGTTAAAATGCAGGGATCTTATAGACTAAACAACAAAACTGGAACTTTTGAATGTAATATATTGTTGAGGAGTTTCTGGGCTATATACTTAACCACTTGCTGCCCGCCCGCCGTCATGTGATGGTGGGACGGTGCAGCTGTTGTTCTGGGCCGCCGTCATATGACGGCGCAGCCTTCCAGGCAGCCCAGGGTCCCGGTGCGCGTGCCTGGCGGCCGCAATGTCCGCCGGCCACCCGCGATTGCCCGGTAACCGAGCAGGACCGTGGATCTGTGTGTGTAAACAGATCCACGTCCTGTCGGATGGGAGGAGACCGATGGTATGTTCCTTGTACAGAGGAACACCGATCGGTCTCCTCCCCTTGTGAATCCCCTCCCCCCAGTTAGAATCACTCCCTAGCAACACATTAACCCCTACAGCGCCCCCTCCTGGTTAACCCCTTCATTGCCAGTCACATTTATACAGTAATCAATGCATTTTTATAGCACGGATCGCTGTATAAATGTGAATGGTCCCAAAAATGTGTCAAAATTGTCAGGTGTCCGCCACAATATCGCAGTCACGAAAAAAATCGCAGATCGCCGCCATTACTAGTAAAAAAAATAAATAATAAAAATGCTATAAATCTATCCCCTTATTTTGTAGACGCTATAACTTTTGCCCAAACCAATAAATATATGCTTATTGCGATATTTTTTACCAAAAATATGTAGAAGAATACGTATCGGCCTAAACTGAGGAAAAAATTTGTTTGTTTAAAAAAAAAAAAATTGGATACTTATTACAGCAAAAAGTAAAAAATATTTTGTTTTTTTCAAACTTGTCACTCTTGTTTTGTTTATAGCACAAGAAATAAAAACCACAGAGGTGATCAAATACCACCAAAAGAAAGCTCTATTAGTGGGGGAAAAATGATAAAAATTTCATTTGGGTACAGTGTAGTATGACTGCGCAATTGTTATTCAAAATGCGACAGCGCTGAAAGCTGAAAATTGGCTTGGGCAGGAAGGGGGTGAAAATGCCCAGTATGGAAGTAGTTAAAGGGTAATGACTCAACAATTTGGTCTGGAGATGTTACTAATACTATGTCAAGATCTGGGAAAGTATTTTATCCCTTAGATCAATTTTATTACCTTTTTCAAAGTTTTGTAAAAATATTAGATCATTTTTTAAATATAATTGGAGATGAAAAAGGGGATGTTGTAAGAACATGGGATTTTAAAGTAACAAGACAATTAACGCAAATAAGAGTTAAAGTTAGTATTTCTGTGATCAACATGATTATTCCAGAAATTTATAATTTCCCACAATCACAATCTTTAAAAATTGTTGAAGATAAAGATAGTTTGCATTTGATATGTAAAACAGAAATATATGTACCTCAAGATTCATTGTTACCTTGGAAAAGGAACGATGAATTTTTGGGAAGTTTTCTTTACAGTTCTACTATGATAATTCATAAAGGAATTTTTGGTAGTGCGAATTGGATCAATAATACATTTGTTTAACAACAAATGAGAGTATCTTTGAATGATACTGGTATATATGAATGTTGCATATCAATAGGAAATTATCCGGTGAAATGTGCGAAGGCAAGTGTTGTAATGTCTCCTAGGAAAACTCCATGTGTTGGTAAGAAAAGTATCTCGGCAAATCCATTTCAGATTAACCATTTCCAATCCAGAACTCTTTTGAGAGAGGGAAAGTTTGTCATTATATTGTGGAACTTTAATGTTTCAGAATGGAAAATTTCTACAAGGTTTCCACAATGTCAAGGACATTTGGTTAATATGGAATTGGGTATTGAAACATGGTTTGGAATTAATAGTAGAAATCATAACAGAAATAAGCGTGGTATTGTTAAAGGTATTTTAGGAGGGATTGGCACAATTGGGAGTATTACTAATAGTATGGACATTAATACTTTAAAGTCTGATCTTGAGACAGCTGGTTTAGTGGGTAGTAACAGGATTAAAATACAGAGAAATTTAAATGAAATTTTAGAAAATATGGTTATTAAAACAGCTTATATAATGGGTCCATCTATTTTACATCTTCAAAATATTTCTCTTGATTTAATGTTAAGTGAACAACATTCTCATATTGCCAGAGCATGTTTAGAGATCCAGACTGAATATTCCACTAATTTTAAAATAATTGCGCAAGCATTTCAGAGTGGAATAACACCTCTTGGCATTTTACAGAATTTACCCAGAGAATATGTATATGCTATAAATCATACAGATTTATGGGTAAATAAATGGATAGGATGTAAACAGGATGTTTGTTATAGTTCTTCTATGATTCCAATAGCAGGACAAGAACAAATTTTGGTTCCAATCACTGTCTTGGGATTACCCGTCAGCAATACACAATTATTGTACTATAAATTACAGTATACAGATTTTGCATTTAACAATGAAAATTCTGAATTAGAACAATTAGATCTGTCATCATGTTTACAATTTCAGTCTAAAGTTATCTGTTTACCCAATCAAGACAAAAGTATTTTTTCATTCTTGTTATCATAATCATACATTATGTTCAGCAAGAATAGAAAAAGTTGAAACAATTTCTGAATTAATTACTCGTGTAGATAAAAAGAAGGTTTGTTTTCAGATCATGTCAGATACAGAAAGGGTTAAAACTTTTTTCTCTTCTTGTACAAACACAGAAAACCTAAATCAAGGCTTGTATTGTATAGGAGACATTGTAGCAATAAGTATTAATGGGTTTAGAACAAATTTAACAAATATGCTTATGAAAAATATAAGTGCTCTTCCCACACAATACAATATATCTCAGATAGATGAATTTTCTTGGGAAAAATGGGCAAATGTAATTTATAAGGATAAAGGTTTATTGATAGCTTTGGCTAAGGAAGTTCAGAATGCAGAAATATTGTTTAAACATGAACAAGGTAATTTGCAAGAGATATCTCATCAATGGTCAGAATTTTCAGGAAGTAATTGGTGGAAAAAATTCAGTAATAGTGTATCAATTTGGGGACAAACTTCAATAACCTCAGCAGCAGGAAATATTTAATCACATCCTATAGTTATTCTTTTTATTATTATGTTATTCATTATATTCCAGTTATGTTTGATGTTTAGAATGAAAAAATTATATTATCGAATTAGAAATGAAATCAGGAAAGGAGATGATTTATTGCAAAATAAGCTTAAGAGAAAGATGGCTTTTGGTATTGCAAACTCGGTTAATGATGGAAATACATTTGGAGTTATTGGATCAAAGTCAGAGTGAATGGGACATGTATGTTATGAATGGATTTAAAGCTTGAAAATATGATTGTTATTCATATTTCAGAGAGGAATGTTATATTCTTAATATCTAAATTTTAATTAGCTCTATAAAAAGAATATGCATTCTCTACAATTGTATGAATGGCAGACTTTGAGTTAATGGCATCCAGATGACAACTCATTAACGGAGACAGCAAGTCTGGAACCTGTCAGAACTTTGATGGATTTTGTAAATAATATATTTATGGTTTTACCATATTCCTATGTAACCGATATTCTGTTTGATATATGCGTTTTTGTTTTAAGTGGTCTGATGTGTAGTCTGAACGTCTCTCTCACACATATCCTGTTTCATGAAGAGAAGGGTTATGTAAGAGGAACCAGATGTTGCTCTGTTAGCCCCCACTCTTATGCCCCGTACACACGATCCGAAAATCGTACGAAAAATGCCACATTCGAATCGATCGTACGATAATCGGATCGTTAGTACAGAGCTTTCAAGAGCCGATCAGGACAGTTCATCAGATATTATTCTATCGGACATGCACGGAAATTTTTTTCGTACGATGCCAGATCGTACGATTTTCGTTTCATCAGTACACCTATCGTTCGAAAATGCAATACAAATGCATTACAACACATGACATCACTTCCAAATTTTTATGCTGTCATACGGGAATTTTCGTGACTTTAGTAAACTCATCAGATTCGACGTGAGACCAGCATGCAAAAAAAAACGGCCGATCATTCGTCCGATAATCGGATCATGTGTACGGGGCATAAGGAAGGAGGAGAAAGGGGAGTGTATGGGAGGGATTTGTGTTTGGGCGCAAATTTGAAAGACTGAGTTCATATAATCAGAAGGAAAATGCTCTCTCTCTCTTGCTACTTCCAAGCTTCACACATCTCCCTTTTCAAGACACACAGCTCTCTCTTCTATGCATACAGAATCTCTTCCAGGACACAAGAAGTTATTCAGCCATCTTTAAAAAGCCAAGACAAAGGAAAGCACATGGTCTAATGACTAAGAACTCTTTTCAGATCTTTGAAACAAATGAACTATACTTGAACAATTTTTGCATATATGAAACAACACTAATTCTGAATATGAATGTACTATTTTTGTAAGTATTTTCCAAGTTTATGTGTGTACAATAAAACACACAGTTTCATTTAAGCTGACTCAGACATAATTAAGAAAATTCGTCTCACGATCAATCATCATTATTGAAAGCTTTTTATACAATATTAAGCCATTCGTTTCAGGTCTATAAGTTTCATATTTATCTTTTTTATGGTCACAAATGAATTTTGTAAAAGCATTGATAAAACGCTACTATGATGTGAAAACGAGAAGGGACATATATGAACTTCAAAAGTTGACTTAAGTCTCTCAAAGAGTTCGCTGAAATGGCAAAAAAAAAAAAAAAAAAAAAGAACTACAAGCACCTTCACCTCCCTTTATCTCCATTGCATAGAGCGGTGTTGCTTTGTAGTTCGCAGACAGAAGCTGAGAAGGCTAACATTAACATCTCAGCTCATGGCACAGGAACTTACAAGGATGCTGGAATTATGACAGGATTAACAGGTATTTTTCTGTGCCTGCAGATGTATTTAGCCTTAAAAAATAAATGCAGCCTCCACCTCTAAGAATTATCTGGAATAGGTGTTATTGGGATTAGATATACATCAATGGTGTGCTAATGCAGTGCTTCTTCTGACCACTAGAGAGAGTTTGGGGTAAGAGCTTAGAAGAATTCCCCTTGGGGTAATCTGCTGCACATCGGGGGTTGGGTTCACCAAGCTTTGCCACCATTTTCTGTATCAATCAGAAACACTAACAAATGTCTTTTTCTCTTTGCAGATTGTCAACGAACAGGATTATTTTACAATGGATATGGAAAAATGTATGGCCTGTGAAGACCGAGGCATTCCACTAAAGAAAAAGGACCAGGACAAATTCCAAGACTTTTCCTACATCTGCGAAAGTCTGAACCAGAAACTAACGTCATCTCCCCACAAGGGAAAAAATAATTTCACGCGGTAGTGAAGTCATAACAATAAAACAATGTCCACCTCCAAGATGATGCCATAATGTGCTAGTATCCATCGCATCACACATTATGAGGTACTTATTATATAATCAAGCCCTCCAGAGGCACGGTGTCACCGCTAACAGGGCTTCCATCTTCACCAGCTCCTCCTTTCGGGTTCACAGACTCCGGCCATTTGAATGGCCTAGCCACTGTCATGTCACTCCCACGTATGCACATGGAAGTTACGGCCGTGACACAGAGCTCTAGAGGGACACCATGAGTATGCGTTCTTTTCAAAGCACGTGCCGGTGACCTCACCAGCTGCAGCAACATCGAATATCTCCTAACCAATTCACCTTATTACAGGCTGGAGGTACAACTGAACAAGCCAACTTTACTACCAATTTACACCACTGATACACCTCGTGTAAACGTGGCCTAAACGCTAAACATAAATTTACGGTCTTGATGTGTGAACCTTAGAAACCCCAAACTGATGATTCAGGGACAATCCGATCGCCTTAGGGGGTCAGGAAGGATTTTTTTTTCCCCTTTGGAGACCATCTGACCAAGGGGGGTTTTTGCCTTCCTCTGAATCTTAGTAAGGTTTAGGGGTCTGAAAAGGCAATTTTTGAGGAGTCAATGATCGATCTCCTATAGATAGATAGTTCAGGATTGCGCTACGCACAGAGCTCAGGGTTCAGCCCCTTCTCAGCTCTGACCTCACCTGCACCACCTATAGAGCACAATGTCCCAGTAGATGATAGATAGATAGATAGATAGATAGATAGATAGATAGATAGATAGATAGATAGATAGATAGATAGATAGATAGATAGATAGATAGATATTCTTAGAATAGACAGACAGGCCAGGGGTTCATGGGAATTTCATAGGTCTTCTCGCCAATGTCCGTCTTGATGTGTTTGATTTTCTCTGCTATTTCGCAGGGGCCCCTCGGGTCAGCCCTCGCTCCCCTTCCCCCTTAGACTGAATTGTAATGTTTATTATGGAATATAGAAAAGACATAAAGGGGCTCCCCTTTCATTAAATGAAAAAATTCCTCCACTGGGACCCAGTTGCTTTCAGTGGGTCTCCAGGCCAGAACTATATCCAACAAAAGGGGAAGTTCTGAGAGTTGAAGCAGTGTTGGAGCTTCTTTGTGGAGGACATTGAGGCCGGGTGTAGATGGAAGGATCTGTCTGGCCCGATTCACACAAACAAATGAGATGATTGTGAACACTGAGCTATTGGGGTCCGTATGCCTTTATCTGTCCCCTTTAAGATGAATTAAAGTGTACCTCAAGGCAAAACTGTCTTCTTTTAGTTTTGAATAGTATGGGGAAGGGTTAAAGATTTTTATTGGTGCCCTCATTAAGGAAGTCACACTCTTTATGTGTACTGGTGACTGTTGCTCGTGAGAGAGAAAATAAATGGAAATGAGAAATGTTATAGCTGTCCCCAGAACAGGAATAGAGGGAAAGTCTTCCAAACGCGACACCTATTGCAGAGACAAAACTCTAAAAGAATTCTTTTCACTTTGGTAAAAGTCGTTTGATTTCCTCTTGAGTCTCTTGGACAGGAAGTGAAGGGAAATTTACCCAACAGAACACAGACAACAGAAATAAATGGGCAAGGGTCTCAACCCTTCCATAGTCTATTCAAGATTTAACAAAAATTTCTGAATATACGTCAATTTTAATGCGGTAATAAACCCCACACCAAAAGCTTCCCTGTCAGTGGTAAATGGTTTCTAACATCTCTCTAACTGCTACATCTGCAGAATAGCTTGTTATTTTGAAAAACAGCCAACTAACTGACAAGATCACCAGGTGAAAATAAAGAAAAAGACTAAAACAGTAAACAAATGCAGCTATCACATCTAATGATTGGAAAGCTGCAATATAATAAATGTTTGCTTTTAGATTTAATACCACTTAAAGCTCCACCTCCAATACTCACAAGCTCCACCTTTATTTGATGTATTTAAAGCACAATTTTAGGACTTCTGGAGGCTTCATACATTGCATATGTCAGCATGGAGTCATCTGTGTTTCTACCTGGCCTAGGAATGTTCTCATCCTTTTTTCTCCTATTTTGTTTCTACAGGTCATTGAAGATTTGTCATACACCACCACAGAGGACTATTTCTCCTTGGGATTGATAGTGTATGAGATGGCGCTGGGCAAGCATCCATTGCATAATGATATACAGAAAGAAGGAAAGGATGCGTGGAAGAAAATCCCCACCATGACCCCTCATTATCCAAAAGATATGGACTCTGGTCTCCATTATCTCTTAGTTATGGTAAGTATACGCAGAGCTTTGCCTTCTCTTTACACACAAAACTCTTTTCAGGTTATATAGACCATGCTAGGAGTTCAGAACACACAACTGTACATTGTTCCCGGAACACATTCTTGTGGCTCATAGCAATACTTTTAGCACACTGACTGCTTAGTCTGAAAATCCTATTACAAAGGATGGGTAAGGAAAGCAGTTTTCTGTTACTGTTGGAATTAGGGGTGCAACGGATCAAAAAACTCACGGTTCGGATCGTTTCTCGGATCAGGAGTCACGGTTCGGATCATTTTCGGAGCAACAAAAAAAAAATCTCCCCCACTGTAATATCCACAATCTCCCTATTGGCAGAGTATTGGCAGAATATATTGGCAGAGTATTGGCAGGGCATTGCAGAGTATTGGCAGGGCATTGCAGCAGGGCATTGCAGAGTATTGGCACTGCTGCCATCTGATCTCTCCCCTCCACTGTACAGATCAGTACACAGAGGGGAGAGAGGAACCGGCGTCATGACATGACGCCGGTTTGTTACAAGTGATCGCTCCGTCATTTGATGGAGCGATCACGTGCTAAACGGCCGCCGGGTGTACCAAGATGACCGCCGCTCCGGAGCTAGGCCGAAGCCGCGACCTTTCCTATGGCCAAGGCCACAGAGCGCTCCGCGGATCGCGGGTGTCCGGTACGGATCAACCTCTGTGGATCGGATCACGGATCGATGACGATCCATTGCACCCCTAGTTGGAATGGGCCCTTCAATTTCTGGAGACAATCCTTACACAGACAGTAAAAAGAATTCCTCTGGGACCGCCATCTCTGGAAGAACAAATCATGGCAGTTGTAGAATTAATAGAAAGATCATTTTTTTACATTCTTCATAACAATTCATTGTGAACTCTATTGTGCTTTAAACAACAAAAAAAAAAGAATTTTCCTTTAAAACCTCTTATGAAGTAACATGGCAGAAATAATCCAATGATGAGATTGTGGCGGGTTTACAGGTAAAAGTAAGGAAGCTGAAATATGTCACTGTCAGAATCACAGATTACAATGGGGATATCTATTGGTCACATATTGTTATTGTTCTCTCAGTGTTTCTTATCATATCTTTCTTTTATACAGCTCTTATGTGGAGACCAGGATGAACGGGCACGCTTCGTACGTGACATCAGACGGAATCCATTTTTCAAGACGATTGACTGGGCCGAGGTGGAGAAAAGAAAGTCACCCCCAGCATTTACACCAGAACCGGTAAGTATATGAATAATGGAGGGGCCTATGTACATTGGGGGAGGGGAGATTTTCAGCAGCCTCTAAGATGTGTTGTTTGTACAGAATTCTCCCATTTGTGATCACTGCACAATCACATGGTCTGGGGACTCATGTGAATGAATTCTGTTTATTATTGGTGATAATTATTGTTTATGCGTCAGATGCTTTAACCTGCTTTATTTAACTTGGTGATCCTGCCAGTAACACATTTCCTGTCCTGGGGTGACAACACTGACTTACTGTATCTATAGAGAAGAAGTGTTGTCACCCTAGCCTGATTAGAACTACAAGCACCTGGGGGCGTGATGACGTAACGTGCATCACAGAGGGAGGGACACAAGTGTGAAGGCCGGAAGGAGGAGCGAGTATCCCTTCGGATCCAGCCGTGGCGGTCTCGGAAGGAGATCAGGAGAAGGAACTGCTCCGAACCCGCTGCAGACATCTTAGCCGGCTGATGCGGAGCCTACCCACCTGTAGCAGCGATGCCGCACCAAGGAGGATGGGAACGTAGCTGAGGTGGTAGGTGAACGAGGCGGCGTGCGGGGACAGTGAGCGGCGAGCCCGCCCCCTCTCCTTAGTTCCTCCTTCATCCCCCCTCCATCTCCCCTGATTCTCCCCCCACAGGAGTCCGATCCCCAGGCACTCTAGAGACGGCAGATCACCTGGAGGTGGTCGGCGAAGTGAGGAGCCGGTAAAAGGAGGTATGGACGTCCAGAGAAACAACACGAACTGTTGAAACAAAATCTGGAAGAGCAGAAAAAGGAGGTACCCCATTGGGGATTTCGCATGTTAAATGAGAGTCTCTGCTACCTGGTAAACACAGTCTGAATGTGCATGTATGAATTATCTGGCTCAGAGATAAATATGAGATTTATACAAAAGTATGCCTCCCCAATAGACACTGATGCAGGCATAATACAGTAGATTAATGCTGGATGGGTACCTGCAATCCAATAAGGAGCCAAAGAATCCTACATCCATAGCAAAGTGTATCTTGAAATAAGATAAGAGTAAGAGGAAATATTGCTTAAGATACAGATAGCAGCGGAGAGAGTAACATCTATTATGCTGAATAAATTGCTGCAATCAAAACAGCTGAGCACTTATACAATAAGGACTGACCCAGATGGGATAAAAATGTGTGTGTATTCCTGTATGATACTACTACACTGAGTGGTTAAAAATACTAACTGGACGTTACGCAAGGTGGTTCTGGAGTTGTAAACTGAAGGACTGATTTAAGTGGTGACAAGATTGCATAGCAAGAAGGGGGAGAGAGAGGGAAAGGAAAAAGAGAAAATACCATATTGTATCCCATACTGCACCTGGAGAGGGAATATTTGCCCCCCCTCCCCCCCCGCCTTCCCTTTATCTCCTTTTTCTTTTTTCCCTCTCTCTTTTTTCTGTCCCCTTTCGTCCCGATCCCCACACGGAGTGGGAGGGAGGAACCCGAGAGAACTAAGACTGGGGAGGCAAACAAGAGGGACAAAAAAAGAGAGGAAATATGAGTAAGGTCGCAACCAAATCAGCAAAAGGGGGACCCCCTAAAACACCTAAAACATCGTACTACAGGTAGTACGATTAAACAATATATGTCTCAGGGGGTCAGCCCCAGGAATATAGACCAGGAGGGACAAGGGTCGACTAAGACGGTGAGGAAGGGGGGAGCAGAAAGGAAAACAGGAGAAACGCTCGACCATTCTAGGGATGATTTAACAATCGAAAGCGAGTCGGACATAAGTAGAATTGATGAAAGGAGAGACAATGCTCAAAGCCCCACAAAAGGAGAAATAATGGAAATGTTCCAGAGACTGGAAAACTCAATAAAATCAGAAATTAGCATGTTGAGAGGGGATCTGGGTAATCTGCTGGAGAGAGTACAAACGACAGAAAAGAAAATGGATGAACAAGCACAGGAGATATGTAACCTCAAAGAGCAAATAAAAATAACACAACCAAATCAGAAAAAAATTCTATATAGACAAGAAGACCAAGAGAATAGAAGTAGAAGGCAAAATCTCAGAATTTGATCTGTCCCAAAAAGGTGAAGACTTAAGGAGTATCATATCTACACTATTCGGCCCCCTGTTAGATAAAAGAGCAGAAGAATTTCCTAAAATTGAGAGGGTGCATCGGGCTGGGAGGATGTACAATACGGAGCCTACCCGGCCTTGAGACATATTAGCAAGATTCAGATTCTACGATGAGAAGGCCGAAATTATGCAAAAAATTAGAGGAAACCCACATCTGCAATATGAAGGATCAGAGATACAGGTAAAAACATAAAATATAGCTGGGGATTTCCAGTGTGTTTAGTCGGCTACAGAGATGGGAGATCCGCTAGACTCCGGTTCCCTGAAGAGGTGTGGGATTTTTGTGACAAATTAGGGTTACAGGTACCTGAACTACCTGGTTGGACGGATGAATAACGTGAGGCCAAACAGGAAAAGCCAGGGAAGAAGTAACAATTAGTGACTCTATATAAGATATAATGTGGGGGGTTCTGGGGGAGGGGGGGGTTTGGGAGGGGGGGTGGTAAGAGCAGGGCTGGGGAGGGTGCCCGGTCTACAACCGGCCTATCCCCTCCACATTTTCCATCAAGTGGAGTGGGGCAGAGTGACACACTTGTAGTCTCACCTCAAGATAAAGAGAGTCAGAGAGGTCTATGGTTTGCATGGCCCTTAATGACCCGGGGGCCAGACTGGGGCCGGAGGGATGGGGGGGTGGGATGAAAATGGGGGGGAGGGTTAGATACCCTGTGTGTATAAAATGTAAAAAAAGAGTGGAAAAAACCTGTTGCAGATTAGCAGAGCAAGAGTTCCACAGGAATTAGTACATAGATGATAGAATTAAACTTTATGATATACAACGTAAGGGAATTAAACACACCCACCAAAAGACACAACAAAGGACCCTACGAAAAGAGCTAGGGGGGTGGCGATTGGGTTCGCGAAGGGAGTACAATTTACACTAGAGAAAAGGCTACTGGATCCAGAGGGAAGATTTCTCTTTTTGAAAGGTATACTGGGGGAAATGGAATGTACATTAGCAAATATATATGCCCCTAATAAGAATCCAACAAAATACCTGAATGGTATTTTGGAGAAGTTAATGGATTTTAGAAGCGGGGGACTGATCTTGATGGGTGACCTGAATTTTTGCATGGAACCGAGTATGGATAGTACGTCCCGGGCACAGGTGACAAACAACGTACAACTAAAAAAGATAAGACAAAAATTACATGCATGTCAACTGGTGGATACATGGAGGGTAATGAACACTAGAATTCAAGATTATACGTTCTACTCCCCTGTGCACGGGACGTACTCCAGGCTGGCTTACGTATTGGTGGATCATAGATTTCTAGACACGATAGTTGAATCTAAAATAGAGATAACTACCCTGTCGGATCATTCTTCGGTAAGAATAAAGATGCAAGTCTCTAAGAATCAAAGACAGCCATTTGCTTGGAGATTAAACGAAGAATTTCTTTATGACGAGATAGGTGTAAAGAGTATAGAAAAGGAATTGGAACTCTATTTCTCAACAAATGAAACAGCAGGGATCTCGGGGTCTTCCTTATGGGAGGCCCATAAGGCCTACATCAGGGGGATTCTGATAAAAATGGGAGCAAAGAAGAAAAAAAGAGAGAAAAGTGAAAATGAAAAATCTAACTGAAGAAATCTTTAAATTAGAGCAAGAACATAAAAAACATAAAGGTCAAAACAAGGAGATATACCAAAAATTAGTTATTAAAAGAGATGAGCTAAAAAGCCTCATAGAACTTGAAGCAAAAAAAAACATTCTATAGGATAGCTAAAAAAAGACACCGATGGGGGAATAAAACCAGCAAACATCTAGCCAGAATGCTCCAAAAAAAGAAATCCAGAAATTATATTGATAAAATTCAAACAAAGGAAGGAGAAATGGTATATACTACAAAAGAAATAGGAGAAAACCTTTAAAAATTATTATAAAGAACTATACTCGGTAGACCAGAAGGGGGGGGCAGATAAGGGACAAAAGTAAAAAGACAACTGAGTTTTCAAAAAATGCAAGACTGCCAAAGATCTCCGAAAGTATCAAAGAGACACTAGAGAGCCCTATAACGGAGGAGGAGATAAATAGAGCTTTAGGAGACTCAGCTCAGGGAAAGAGCCCTGGACCTGACGGGTTTACAACATCCTACTATAAAAAATTTAAAGACATATTGTTGCCAAAGCTATGTCAATATATGAATGGCCTGGGCAATGATTTTGAGATGAGTAGAGAGGCCTTGTCTGCCACAATTACAGTCATACCGAAGGAGGGGAAGGATTGTTTGCGGTGTTCCAGCTACAGGCCAATATCATTGTTAAATGCGGATACCAAATTATAAGCTAAAGTATTGGCTAGGCAAATGAAGGGGCTGATGAATACATTGGTACACCCCGATCAGTTAGGATTCACCCAAAGAAGGGAGGGGAGGGATAATGAGGTTAGAACCCTACTCCTAATCTAAAAGAAAAGGGACCCCCAGGTCTACTCCTGTCGATAGATGCCGAAAAAACATTCGACAGGGTAGACTGGGGGTTCAGGATACAGACATGATTAGAATGATTAGGTGGATTAAAACGCTATACAGCCATCCCATGGCGTCTATAAAAGTCAACGGATGTCAGTCTGCCTCCTAAATGAAAAACGGGATGAAACAGGGCTGTCCCCTGTCCCCTTTGCTTTTTGTTTTATCCTTAGAACCATTGCTTGCAACAATCCAGGTTAATCCGGATATCAGTGGATTTAAGGTAGGGGAAGAGGAATATAAGCTCGCAGCATTTGCGGACGATGTGCTATTTTATATAACAAAGCCTAGGATTACAATGCCCAACCTATTAAATCTTTTAAGACAATACGGGGAAATATCAAACTTTAAAATAAACCTAGTGAAATCGGAAATCTGAAATATAAACCTTAGCAAAATGGAAGTGGAGAAGTTGAAAAAGGAATTCCAATTCGCGTGGAAGAAAGAAATAAAGTACCTGGGAATAAAGTTAGCAAACTATTTGGATAAGATCTATAAGATAAATTATATCTCCCTATTAGACAAAATTAAAACTGAAAGTATAAGATTGGTAAATAAACCTTTATCCTGGATAGGCTGCATCAATGCCATAAAGATTGTTCTCCTCCCAAAAATTACATACAAGTTTCAGATGTTGTCAGTGGCGCTCCCACAGTTCTAAATTAGAAAGCTGAAATCGATATTGATGAATACCATTTGGAAGAACAGGAAGCCAAGAATCTCCATTTCAACATTAAAACTGGGGGGGAAAAAAAGAGGGGGTTGGCATCTGCTGATATGAAAAATTACTAGAGAAAAGATGGGTAAATATTGAAAAAGATTTTAGTAAAGCACAACTGGGAACTATGGTGTGGAATCCCCCTAAATATAGAATTCCAGACAAAAACACACATATACTGACACGGGTGGTACTAAGAACCTGGGACACAATGTACAAACAGATTAATAAGACATATAATTCACCCTTAATAGCACTAAAAGAAAAGGATTACTTTGCACCAGGAAAAAAAGAGTATTGGGGGAAATTGGATCAAAAATGATAGGGCACAATTAAGGGATATTATTAAAAAGGGAAAGATATTACCATATCTAGAATTAAAACAAAATGAGGAAGCATGGGTGAAGGATGAATGGAGGATTGGTACTCGTAAATACTGGGGTCTATAAGTTTCATATTTATCTTTTTTATGGTCACAAATGAATTTTGTAAAAGCATTGATAAAACGCTACTATGATGTGAAAACGAGAAGGGACATATATGAACTTCAAAAGTTGAATTAAGTCTCTCAAAGAGTTCGCTGAAGTGGCAAAAAAAAAAAAAAAAAAAAGAACTACAAGCACCTTCACCTCCCTTTATCTCCATTGCATAGAGCGGTGTTGCTTTGTAGTTCACAGACAGAAGCTGAGAAGGCTGATAACATTAACATCTCAGCTCATGGCACAGGAACAAGGATGCTGGAACTATGACAGGATTAACAGGTATTTTTCTGTGCCTGCAGATGTATTTAGCCTAAAAAATAAAAAAATAAATGCAGCCTCCACCTCTAAGAATTATCTGGAATAGATGTTATTGGGATTAGATATACATCAATGGTGTGTTAATGCAGTGCTTATACTGACCACTAGAGGGAGTTTGGGGTAAGAGCTTAGAAAGATTCCCCTTGGGGTAATATGGTGCACATCGGGGGGTTGGGTTCACCAAGCTTTGCCATCATTTTCTGTATCAATCAGAAACACTAACGAATGTCTTTTTCTATTTGCAGATTGTCAACGAACAGGATTATTTTACAATGGATATGGAGAAATTTATGGCCTGTGAAGACCGAGGCATTCCACTAAAGAAAAAGAACCAGGACAAATTCCAAGACTTTTCCTACATCTGCGAAAGTCTGAAGCAGAAACTAACGTCATCTCCCCACAAGGGAAAAAATAATTTCACGCGGTAGTAAAGTCATAACAATAAAACAATGTCCACCTGCAAGATGATGCCATAATGTGCTAGTATTAATCACATCGCACATTATGAGGTACTTATAAAACCAAGCAATCCAGAGGCACGTTGTCACCGCTAACAGGGCTTCCATCTTCACCAGCTGCTCCTTCCGGGTTCACAGACTCCGGCCATTTGAATGGCCTAGCCACTGTGATGTCACTCCCACGTATTCACATGGAAGTCACGGCCGTGACACAGAGCTCTAGAGGGACACCATGAGTATGCGTTCATTTCAAAGCACATGCCGGTGGCCTCACCAGCTGCAGCAACATCGAATATCTCCTAACCAATTCACCTTATTACAGGCTGGAGGTACAACTGAACAAGCCAACTTTACTACCAATTTACACCACTGATACACCCCGTGTAAACGTGGCCTAAACGCTAAACATAAATTTACGGTCTTAATGTGCGAACCTTAGAAACCCCAAACTGATGATTGAGGGACAATCCGATTGCCTTAGGGGGTCAGGAAGGATTTTTTTTTCCCCTTTGGAGACCATCTGACCAAGGGGGGTTTTTGCCTTCCTCTGAATCATCATAAGGTTTAGGGGTCAGAAAAGGTATCATTTTTGAGGAGTCACTGACCGATCTCCAATAGATAGCTCAGGATTGCACTACGCACAGAGCTCAGGGTTCAGCCTCTTCTCAGCTCTGACCTCACCTGCACCACCTATAGAGCACCATGTCCCAGTAGATGATAGATAGATAGATAGATAGATAGATAGATAGATAGATAGATAGATAGATAGATAGATAGATATTCCTAGAATAGACAGACAGGCCAGGGGTTCGTGGGAATTTCATAGGGCTTCTCCGCCAATGTCCGTCTTGATGTGTTTGATTTTCTCTGCTATTTCGCAGGGTCCCCTCGGGTCAGCCCTTGCTCCCCTTCCACCTTAGACTGAATTGTAATGTTTATTATGGGATATAGAACAGACATAAAGGGACTCCCCTTTCATTAAATGAAAAATTCCTCCACTGGGACCCAGTTGCTTTCAGTGGGTCTCCAGGCCAGAACTATATCCAACAAAAGGGGAAGTTCTGAGAGTTGTAGCAATGTTGGAGCGTCTTTGTGGAGGACATTGAGGCTGGGTATAGATGGAAGGATCTGTCTGGCCCGATTCACACAAACAAATGAGATAATGGTGAGAGATTGTGAACATTGAGCTATTGGGGTCCGTATACCTTTATCTGTCCCCTTTAAGATGAACAATTAAAGTGTACCTCAAGGCAAAACTGTCTTCTTTTAGTTTTGGATAGTATGGGGAAGGGTTAGAACCTCTCTCAGGTTTTTATTGGTGTCCTCATTAAGGAAGTCACACTCTTTATGTGTACTGGTGAGTGTTGCTCGTGAGAGAGAAAATAAATGGAAATGAGAAATGTTATAGCTGTCCCCAGAACAGGAATAGAGAAAAAAGTCTTCCAAAGGTGACACCTATTGCAGAGACAAAACTCTAAAAGAAGAATTCTTTTCACTTTGGTAAAAGTCGTTTGATTTCCTCTTGAGTCTCTGGGACAGGAAGTGAAGGGAAATTTACCCAACAGAACACAGACAACAGAAATAAATGGGCAAGGGTCTCAACCCTTCCATACTCTATTTAAGACTTAACAAAAATCTCTGAATATACGTAAATTTGAATGCGGTAATAAACCCCACATCAAAAGCTTCCCTGTCAGTGGTAAATGGTTTCTAACATCTCTCTAACTGCTACATCTGCAGAAAAGCTTGTTATTTGAAAAACAGCAGACTAACTGGTAAGATCACCAGGTGAAAATAAAGGAAAGAAAGCCTAAAACAGTAAACAAATGCAGCTATCACATCTAATGATTGGAAAGCTGCAATATAATAAATGTTTGCTTTTGGATTTAATACCATTTAAAGCTCCACCTCCAATACTCACAAGCTCCACCTTTATTTGATGTATTTAAAGCACAATTTTAGGACTTCTTGAGGCTTCATACATCACATATGTCAGCATGGAGTCATCTGTGTCTTCTACCTTCCCTAGGAATGTTCTCATCCTTTTTCTCCTCTTATGTTTCTACAGGTCATTGAAGATTTGTCATACACCACCACAGCGGATTATTTCTCCTTGGGATTGATAGTGTATGAGATGGCGCTGGGCAAGCATCCATTGCATAATGATATACAGAAAGAAGGAAAGGATGCGTGGAAGAAAATCCCCACCATGACCCCTCATTATCCAAAAGATATAGACTCTGGTCTCCCATTATCTCTTAGTTATGGTAAGTATACGCAGAGCTTTGCCTTCTCTTTACACACAAAACCCTTTTCAGGTTATATAGACCATGTTAGGCGTTCAGAACACACAACTGTACATTGTTCCCGACACACATTCATGTGACAATTCATTATAGCTAGCACTAGCTCTAGCACTGTTAAATGACTTTTTTTCTCTTTAGAAATGTCTTTTTGCTGGCACTGTTCTAAACAAGGGAAACATGCGCCTCTTTACAGGCATACTATAGACACCCCCCAGGTATGAAAATAAAAGGAATATTACACTTTTATTGTTTCACTTCAAGCAGTAATAAAATCACTGCTCCCGAAAAAACAGCCGTTTTAAAAACTTTTTTTGCATTGATACATGTCCCCTGGGGCAGGACCCGGGTCCCCAAACATTTTTTAAGACAATACCATGCATATAAGCCTTTAAAATTAGCACTTTAGATTTTTCATGTTTGTGTCCCATAGACTTTAACGGTGTTCACGTGTTCGAACAAATTTTTTGCCTGTTTCGAATGTTCTGGTGCGAACCGAACGGGGGGGGGGGGGGGGGGGTGTTCGGCTCATCCCTAGTGCTTACCTATATTCCCCCACAAAGGGAAATCTTACTTGTGTCTAATGTAACCTTTATCTCTTATTTTCACACAGACTCATCTGTTTCTTGCCATGGAATTCCTGATTGGAGGAGATCTTCGGAAACTGATAGAAACTTCAGCCCCACTTAAAGTCAACACCATAAGGTAAGTCCAATGACTGGGTTGTGATGGAGTCTGAGGTGGCTGACCACTGAAAACAGTCAGTGACACACCCAGGCCCCTCCCACTGAGCCCCGTCCATTCACACCCCATGTACTATAGGGGGCATCTCTTCTTATTTACCTTTTATTGGTCTGTGATGATTTTGATTGCTAAATCATATTTTTCTTTCTGCTTCAGACGTCTCACTGTCGAGATCATCTGTTGCCTGCAATCCCTGCATGCTGGTGGGGTCATCCATAGGTAAGTATTGGATTAAGCTGACTAACAATTACCCCTTGGCTTCTGCTATTTCTTGATGAATCAGGAAGACTTTTCAGTTGTGTTGCCTCCTGTAAAGTCTCCTTCCATCTGTTGCAGAAGTCTCCCTGCTCATGCCATATTCTGCTTAATGTACGATTTATACAAAATCCAGCAAGAGGAGTGAGACCTCCTCCTGATGAATATAGCAGGTGGGCAGAGCTGGACAACCTGGAACAAAGATCTTCCTGTAGTCAGATATAAAGGAAGAAGCCAACGTCTACCCATCAATCTTTATCCTTCTTTGTATACATGTATATTTGTATCTTTTCTCTCTTTAATTTAATGTGGGATATGCAGAGCTAACGGTACACTTCTTTTCTTCACAGAGATCTCAAACCTGAGAACATTCTACTGAACAGTGAGGGACACATAAGGATTGCAGACTTCGGCTTGTCACAGAGCAAAGTCTATAAGTACAAAAAGATCAGAGGATTTGTGGGTACAACATTTTACACGGCCCCAGAGGTATGATTCCTGATATCCTGATATTAGACTGAATTGTAATGTTTATTATGGAATATAGAAAAAACATAAAGGGGCTCCCCTTTCATTAAATGAAAAAATTCCTCCACTGGGACCCAGTTGCTTTCAGTGGGTCTCCAGGCCAGAACTATATCCAACAAAAGGGGGAAGTTCTGAGAGTTGAAGCAGTGTTGGAGCTTCTTTATGGAGGACATTGAGGCCGGGTGTAGATGGAAGGATCTGTCTGGCCCGATTCACACAAACAAATGAGATAATGGTGAGCGATTGTGAACATTGAGCTATTGGGGTCCGTATACCTTTATCTGTCCCCTTTAAGATGAACAATTAAAGTGTACCTCAAGGCAAAACTGTCTTCTTTTAGTTTTGGATAGTATGGGGAAGGGTTAGATCCTCTCTCAGGTTTTTATTGGTGTCCTCATTAAGGATGTCACACTCTTTATGTGTACTGGTGACTGTTGCTCGAGAGAGAGAAAATAAATGGAAATGAGAAATGTTATAGTTGTCCCCAGAACAGGAACAGAGAAAAAAAGTCTTCCAAAGGCGACACCTATTGCAGAGACAAAACTCTAAAAGAAGAAATCTTTTCACTTTGGTAAAAGTCGTTTGATTTCCTCTTGAGTCTCTGGGACAGGAAGTGAAGGGAAATTTAGCCAACAGAACACAGACAACAGAAATAAATGGGCAAGGGTCTCAACCCTTCCATACTCTATTCAAGACTTAACAAAAATGTCTGAATATACGTAAATTTTAATGCGGTAATAAACCCCACACCAAAAGCTTCCCTGTCAGTGGTAAATGGTTTCTAACATCTCTCTAACTGCTACATCTGCAGAATAGCTTGTTATTTTGAAAAACAGCAGACTAACTGGCAAGATCACCAGGTGAAAATAAAGGAAAGAAAGCCCTAAACAGTAAACAAATGCAGCTATCACATCTAATGATTGGAAAGCTGAAATATAATAAATGTTTGCTTTTGGATTTAATACCACTTAAAGCTCCACCTCCAATACTCACAATCTCCACCTTTATTTGATGTATTTAAAGCACAATTTTAGGACTTCAGGAGGCTTTGTACATCACATATGTCAGCATGGAGTCATCTGTGTCTCTACCTGGCCTAGGAATGTTCTCATCCTTTTTTCTCCTCTTATGTTTCTACAGGTCATTGAAGATTTGTCATACACCACCACAGCGGACTATTTCTCCTTGGGATTGATAGTGTATGAGATGGCGCTGGGCAAGCATGCATTGCATAATGATATACAGAAAGAAGGAAAGGATGCGTGGAAGAAAATCCCCACCATGACCCCTCATTATCCAAAAGATATGGACTCTGGTCTCCATTATCTCTTAGTTATGGTAAGTATACGCAGAGCTTTGCCTTCTCTTTACACACAAAACTCTTTTCAGGTTATATAGACCATGTTAGGAGTTCAGAACACACAACTGTACATTGTTCCCGAAACACATTCATGTGGCTCATAGCAAATCTTTTAGCACACTGACTGCTTAGTCTGAAAATCCTATTACAAAGGATGGGTAAGGATGGGTAAGGAAAGCAGTTTTCTTTTACTGTGGGAATGGGCCCTTTAATTTCTGGAGACAATCCTTGTCGGTTTTACAGGCAAAAGTAAGGAAGCTGAAATGTCACTTTCAGAATCACAGATTACCAATATCTATTGGTCACATATTGTTATTGTTCTCTCAGTGTTTATTATCATATCTCTTTCTTCTTTACAGCTCTTATGTGGAGACCAGGATGAACGGGCACGCCTGGTACGTGACATCAGACGGAATCCATTTTTGAAGAAGATTGACTGGGCCGAGGTGGAGAAAAGAAAGTCACTGTCAGGTCACCTTGAGGCTAGGTGACAGATGCACACCATTGGGATCAGGAGTGCACCGCAAGGCAGTGGACCCTACGGCTGACTGCTGCGGATGGGAGTCCGGGTATAAGGAAGGCAGGGCCGCTGGAACACCAACACGGATCCCACCAGGGTTAGAGCGTAGGATTCCCTGGGGCGCGGAGTCTAAGAGCCAGCAGGTGTTCACCAGAGCCTCTAGTGGTGAGGATGGACTGGGCTGCAACTGGCTCCAGGTCGCGACCCCCAGGGTCCCCCAGCTCACACCCACAGTAGGCAACAGAAGGATAGGGATAGTAAAGGAATAAGCCAAGGTCAGGGCCACAAGCAGACAAGGACAACAGAGTACACGCCAAGGTTCAGAGTCACAGGCAAACAGGAATAGTCGGGGACACTCCAAAGGTCAGGGTCACGAGCAGAGAGGAATAGTATAGAACACGCCAAGGTCGGTAACAGAAATAAACGTAGAGCAGGAACAGGACAGGAAGCCAAACACACATAGGTTGATTAGCAGGGCTGACCTGCAGTGCAGAGGTTAATAAAGAGTTCTCTGATAGGAGCTGGGGTGGAGCCATGCTAGAGGAGAGTTAATAAAAGCAGTCAGGTGAGAGACAGCTGGTCTTTGGAGATGAACACATGGAGACAGGTAAGCAGACAAACAAACTCTATTGCATAACCATGACAGTCACCCCCAACATTTACACCAGAACCGGTAAGTATATGGATAATGGAGGGGTCTATGTACATTGAGGGAGGGGAGATTTTCAGCAGCCTCTAAGATGTGTTGTTTGTACAGAATTCTCCCATTTGTGATCACTGCACAAGCACATGGTCTGGGGACTCATGTGAATGAATTCTGTTTATTATTAGTAATAATTATTGTGCATACGTCAGATGCTTTGACCTGCTTTATTTAACTTAGTGATTCTGCCAGTAACACATTTCCTGTCCTGGGGTGACAACACTGACTTACTGTATCTATAGAGAAGAAGTGTTGTCACCCTAGCCTGATCTACAACACTACAACAGAACTACAAACACCTTCACCTCCCTTTATCTCCATTGCATAGAGCGGTGTTGCTTTGTAGTTCACAGACAGAAGCTGAGAAGGCTGATAACATTGACATCTCAGCTCATGGCACAGGAGCTTACAAGGATGCTGGAATTATGACAGGATTAACAGGTATTTTTCTGTGCCTGCAGATGCATTTAGCCTAAAAAAATAAATGCAGCCTCCACCTCTAAGAAATATCTGGAATAGATGTTATTGGGATTAGATATACATCAATGGTGTGTTAATGCAGTGCTTCCTCTGACCACTAGAGGGAGCTTGGGGTAAGAGCTTAGGAGGATTCCCCTTGGGGTAATCTGCTGCACATTGGGGGGCTGGGTTCACCAAGCTTTGCCACCATTTTCTGTATCAATCAGAAACACTAACGAATGTCTTTTTCTCTTTGCAGATTGTCAACGAACAGGATTATTTTACAATGGATATGAAGAAATTTATGGCCTGTGAAGACGGAGGCATTCCACTAAAGAAGAAGTACCAGGACAAATTCCAAGACTTTTCCTACATCTGCGAAAGTCTGAAGCAGAAACTAACGTCATCTCCCCACGAGGGAAAAAATAATTTCACGCGGTAGTGAAGTCATAACAATAAAATAATGTCTACCTGCAAGGTGATGCCATAATGTGCTAGTATCCATCGCATCGCACATTATGAGGTACTTATTATAAAACCAAGCCCTCCAGAGGCACGTTGTCACCGCTAACAGGGCTTCCATCTTCACCAGCTCCTCCTTCCGGGTTCACACATTTCGGCCATTTGAATGGGCTAGCCACGATGATGTCACTCCCACGTATGCACATGGAAGTCACGGCCGTGACACAGAGCTCTAGAGGGACGCCATGAGTATGCTTTCCTTTCAAAGCACATGTGCCGGTGACCTCACCAGCTGCAGCAACATCGCATATCTCCTAACCAATTCACGTGGCCTAAACGCTAAACATAAATTTACGGTCTTGATGTGCGAACCTTAGAAACCCCAAACTGATGATTCAGGGACAATCCGATCGCCTTAGGGGGTCAGGAAGGAATTTTTTCCCCTTTGGAGACCATCTGACTAAGGGGGGTTTTCGCCTTCCTCTGAATCATCGTAAGGTTTAGGGGTCTGAAAAGGCATCATTATTGAGGAGTCACTGACCGATTTCCAATAGATAGACAGACAGATAGCTCAGGATTGCACTACGCACAGAGCTTAGGGTTCAGGATTGCACTACGTACTTGACATTTGTAGCTGACCCTAGTGAGGAGCGTAGAGATGCCTGGCTGTCTGCCCAGGATGCGTTGAATAGGCTTACTTCTTCCACGGCGGAGCGGAAACGCTTCTTCAGTAAACTCGCTTCTATGAGGAAGGGGAACATACTGGTTGCCTCCTGGTAAAAATCTCCCGTGCTCAACAGACGTCCCCATCCATTGGTGCCCTGAGAGCGTCTGATGGTAAGGTAACTAATTCCCCAGACAACATTATGACAATTCTTAGCTCATACTACTCAGATCTATACCGTTCCCAACAGAATTACACAGAAGCCTCCCTGCAGGACTACCTCAAGGAAACAGAATTGCCCACTTTGTCAGATATGGACTGTCAATCTCTTGAGGCTCCTCTAACTTTGGAGGAGCTTCAAGCAGCGACCAGTATGTTCCCTAACTCCAAGGCACCAGGAGAAGATGGCATCCCTATAGAGGTATACAAGAACTATGGGGAACATGTACTACCTAGGTTACTGGGAGTATTTAATGCAGCTAAAACGACAGGAACTCTTCCTCTGCTTATGTCCAAGGCCATAATAGTACTTCTTTTGAAACCCGGCAAAGATCCTTTAGATCCAGGCTCTTACAGGCATATATCCCTTCTGCAGTCAGACGTGAAAATACTGGCCAAGGTGCTAGCTTTGAGACTGAACAAAGCCATTTTATCCATAATTCACTCGGACCAGGCAAGGTTCAAGCCCCAAAAATCCACGGCTATTAACCTACGCTGATTATTTATCTACAATCTATTTCTGATAATATGGGTGACAGGGCTTTGCTATCTCTTGACGCCCACAAGGCCTTCGATAGCATCGAATGGTCCTACATATGGCCAGTAATGAACAAGTTTGGGTTTGGGACAAACTATATAGCATGGGTCCAACTTCTGTATAGCTCACCGAAGGCTGCCATACGGGAATCTGGGAGGGTGTCTGAATATTTTTAATATTTTTAGGGGTACCAGGCAGGGCTGCCCCTTATCTCCCTTACTGTTCGCTCTGGCTATTGAACCGCTGGCCGCATCAATACGCGCCAACGCTAGTATAAGGGGCCTACAGTATCAGTATGGAACGTGCCAAGAAAAATGCATACTATATGCAGACGAAACCATGCTCTTATTGGGCGATACAACCACATCCCTGCAGGAGGCTATGGGGGAGATTCCCACGTTTGGCCACTATTCGTGATTAGTAATTAATTGGACCAAATCCTCTCTTATGCTACTAGACCGCATTCCTGGGCCTCGGGAATCGACTCTATTGGATATCCCAGTGTCCAGGGAATTCAGGTATCTGGGAGTTTAGATCACGCCTAACCCCTTGGACTATATTAGATTGAATCTGTCCCCCCTATTGAATCGTTGCAGAGATCGAGTGAAGGTATGGTCTAAACTAAAGATGTCCCCAGTGGATAGAATAAATTTGATCAAAATGATCTTAATGCCACAACTCCTATATATACTTTACAATTCCCCAATGTTTGTTCCTCTAAAACAGTTCAGGGTCCATTTTTAGGTCACTCATTTGGCTGAATTCCACAGCTAGAGTCAAACTAGAACAACTACAACCTTGCTCTCCCTAATTATTGGCTGTACTATATGGCCTCCCAACTCCAACATATAGCTAGGGTCCAGAGCCCCCCTGAAACTCCAATGCTTAACTTGATAGACCCTGTGCGGCACCTTCTTAAGGCAGGAACAGGTGGAGAGGTGGAGGAGGGACTGGAGGCACTGAGATTTGCCAAGTTAAACTATTTCCTACTTACAACCTGATGCAAAAAGTGTGGAACAAGGTTAGAGCGATACAGCAGGTGGAGGGCTTCACTAGATATAGCCCCATCTGGGGGAACAAGCGCTACTTGGAACTGGAAAAACTACAATACTGCAAGAGATGGCAGCAATATGGAATTACACATATGACGCACATATTTAGAGATGGAAAACTGCGTTCCTTTACTGCACTACAGTCTGAATTTAACCTACCTGCCTCTATGCAATTTTACTATTTCCAGCTCCAACACGCAGTAAGGGCACAGACAAATGAGGATGCCTGGATCCAAAATCCCACACCCACATTTAATTACATGAGAGAAGTATCCACATATAAGGGGTTCATATCATGCAGCTACTCCATGCTCCTCACTAAAGTTCTCCCTGACAATACTTCGGGGCTCATATCTAAGTGGGAGAGGGATGTAGACACCTTCGAGGAAGACCAGTGGGAGGAGGCGTTAGTGGCAGTTCCCATATGCTCCCTTAATGTGGCCCAAAGATTTTCACAACTGTACATTCTTCTCAGAGTACACTACACACCAGCTAGGTTGGCAAGAATGGGGGTGCGGGATGATCCTTCCTGTACGAGATGCAGGCGAGATCACGGAGACCTGATCCACATGTTGTGGAGATGCCCTAAACTGCATATCTACTGGAGGGAAGTGATGGCTACAATTAACAGTGTCTTTCAGGTTCAGCTGAAGGCACACCCTAAACTGTGCTTATTGGGTGCCATGGATGATGTACCGGAGGAGGAGCCCTCCAGGATAGCGATAACTAGAGCCCTCTTCCAGGCCAGGAAACTTATATTGAGGCACTGGAAGTCGGGAGAACCCCCTGTGGTGAGGGAATGGTTGAACCAAATGGGTAACACTATTAGATTGGAGAAATATATATACCAGCACAAGGGGAGTATGAAAAAATATGAAAAAATATGGGCACCTTGGTTGAACATCCCTGGATTGGCTCCGGTTGATCTTATTATGGATCGTCTTCTACAAAAGATGGGGGTTGGGTGGAGCACTGCCCGAGGTACCTACTGAGGCCAGCTTTATATGGCCCCTCTGGAGCCATTCCAGGGTATACGTTCATGTATAATGGTAATTACTGTTTCTTATGATATACGTCATTGTGTTATGGATATGAGATTAATTGTGAGAAAGAATTTATGACCGTACTGCTTGTAAACATTTTGCGTATTATCAATAAAATCCTTTTTGATTTAATAAAAAAAAACCCTAAAGGACAATGCAAGTGACCCAATTAGAACCACCACCCCACCAGCAGACTCAATAGGAGATGACCAGGGTTATGCAGGAACAGGGGAGGGACCACCAGAGACAGAGCAAACACCAGAAGGAAAAACATCACCTGTACCTTTGGCAGAGCTGATGGAAGGTGCCGCCAAGGAGCATATACTCTATATAGAGGACACAGAGACAGAGACAGAGACAGAACCAGTAAGGAGTGGTAATGACCAGGACATTAGAGAGCTGGTAAGAGCATTACCCACAAAAATAGACATACAAGACCTGATATCCACGGTAGAGAGGTCATGTAAACAAGCAGTGGAAGATCTCAGGGAAGAGATAGTGACAGTGGGAAACAGAGTGGAAGTGCTGGAAAATGGCCAAGATGAGATTAAATAAGCTGTGGGAGAGGTCCAAGACATTATTAAACAGCAGGAAGATATGTTGAACACCTATAGAGATCAATTGGACGATATTGAGAACAGCAAAATATACGGATACGGGACTTACCTGAGAAATACAGCAATAAAGATCTATTAGTAACAGTACAAAAGCTTTTTTCGCAAATCATGGGGCCGAGTATGCTGGAACCAGTGGAAATAGACAGAGTCCACCGCACTAACCCTCTTGTAAAACAGAATAAAGAAAGGCCAAGGGATGCGATATGCAAAATTCATAAATACTCCGTGAAGGAGATTATAATGAGGACTGTACGAGACACACCCTTGATTAAATATGAAGGGACACAAATTGCTTTATTCCCCGATATATCACGCAGAACTTTAATGCAACGCAGAATGGTGCGTCCATTACTGGAAGCAATGCAGCAGGCGGAGATTAGATATCGATGGGGATTCCCCTACTGTTTAAACAGCCTCACGAAATGGGAAACCGGCGGTACTCTGTACAAAAGATGACTTAAAAATGTTTTTGGAGATATTAGACCTCCCCCCAATTGATTTTGTAGATCGGAGAACAAATAATGTAAACACCATAATACAATGTCCTGAGCCTTGGTCTCAAGTTCCAGAGAGAAGTCAACAAAGGACTTAAATAGAGAGTATAATTAGAAATGTTATGAATCACTGAGGAGGAGACGGAGGAAAAGGAGAGGTAGGGAAAAGGAAGGGAAAAGAATTTTTGTTTTTTGTTTTTTTCTTCTATATGTGTTCCGGTTCCTCCCTTCCCTCCTCAGTGCCGAATATAGACAAGGTGTATTAAAATAAAGGTAGCAGCCCCATAAGAGAAATTAGGAAGAGCGGTCCGGGGTATAAATGAGGAAAAAAGTTCCCTCATTACAAATAGGTAGGTCCTGATGAGGGATTGGATAATCTGCATTAAGCAGATGGGTGGGAGGGTGTGGAGTGGGCAAGGAGTGCCCACATGGGTTAACCCTCCTGGTAGATGGTACACTCTAATTAGTAGGGTGTTTTGTTGTGGTGGATTTGGGTTTTTAGGTTTTGTTACAGATTCCCTAATAGAAAAGGAAAATACAACATACGGCAATAAATTAAAAATGTGTAGATTTTGTGCATTTCTTGAGAAAATAGGCGATGGATAACTCACTGAAGATTATGACATATAATGTAAGGGATTTGAGCTCACCTTAGAAAAGGGGCCGTTTATAGCAGGAAATGCGTCACCAGGCTGCGGACATAGTCTATATGCAAGAGACGCACTTTATGCCAGGATCGGTACCTAGGCTACCGTTATCCCCCTATAACCAATGGTTTCATACACTATCTTCAATAGCAAGGGCAAGGGGTGTATCTATAGCTTTTGGGCAAACATGTCCCTTGATTTATACGGCAGTACAAACGGACCCAGAGGGGAGGTTTTTATTCATTAAAGGAACATTGTATGGATTTTGTTATACGTTCGCTTCCATATATGCCCCAAACAATGGCACAGTAGATTTCTTATTGAAAACTTTAGGAACGCTGGATAAGTTTAGGGAGGGATGTGTGATTTTGGGGGGGGGGGGGATTTTAACATTATTTTGGACCCTAAATTAGATACTACATCAGAGAAAACAGCATTATCATTTAAAGCACTTAAACAAGTGAAAAAATATCTGCCATCCCTGCACTTGGTAGTTGGCGGGCCTTTAACAAGGGGTTGAAGGATTATAGTTATTGTTCAAAGACCCATAAAGTATACTCTAGGTTGGATCTATTCATTGTGGACCAGTATTATCTGGAACACGTGAGAGTCGTGATAATAGAGCCAATAACGATTTTGGACCATGCACCAGTGGTGATGAATAGGGATGAGCTTCGAGTTCGAGTCGAACTCATGTTCGACTCGAACATTGGCTGTTCGCAAGTTCACCGAACAGCGAACAATTTGGGGTGTTCGCGGCAAATTCGAATGCCGCGGAACACCCTTTAAAAGTCTATGGGAGAAATCAAAAGTGCTAATTTTAAAGGCTAATATGCAAGTTATTGTCATAAAAAGTGTTTGGGGACCTGGGTCCTGCCCCAGGGGACATGGATCAATGCAAAAAAAAGTTTTAAAAACGGCCGTTTTTTCAGGAGCAGTGATTTTAATAATACTTAAAGTCAATCAATAAAAGTGTAATATCCCTTTAAATTTCGTACCTGGGGGGTGTCTATAGTGTGCCTGTAAAGGGGCGCATGTTTCCTGTGTTTAGAACAGTCTGACAGCAAAATGACATTTTGAAGGAAAAAACTCATTTAAAACTACCCGCGGCTATTGCATTGCCGACAATACACATAGAAGTTCATTGATAAAAACGGCATGGGAATTCCCCAAAGGGGAACCCCGAACCAAAATTAAAAAAAAAAAAATGACGTGGGGGTCCCCCTAAATTCCATACCAGGCCTTTCAGGTCTGGTATGGGTATTAAGGGGAACCCCGGCCAAAATTTAAAAAAAAAAATGACGTGGGGTTCCCCCTAAATTCCATACCAGACCCTTCAGGTCTGGTATGGATTTTAAGGGGAACCCCGCGCCAAAAAAAAAAAAAAAAAACGGCGTGGGGTCCCCCCAAAAATCCATACCAGACCCTTATCCGAGCACGCAACCTGGCAGGCCGCAGGAAAAGAGGGGGGGACAAGAGTGCGGCCCCCCCTCCCTCCTGAACCGTACCAGGCCACATGCCCTCAACATTGGGAGGGTGCTTTGGGGTAGCCCCCCAAAACACCTTGTCCCCATGTTGATGAGGACAAGGGCCTCATCCCCACAACCCTGGCCGGTGGTTGTGGGGGTCTGCGGGCGGGGGGCTTATCGGAATCTGGAAGCCCCCTTTAACAAGGTGACCCCCAGATCCCGGCCCCCCCCCTGTGTGAAATGGTAAGGGGGTACATAAGTACCCCTACCATTTCACGAAAAAAGTGTCAAAAATGACAAGAGACAGTTTTTGACAATTCCTTTATTTAAATGCTTCTTCTTTCTTCTATCTTCCTTCATCTTCTGGTTCTTCTGGCTCTTCCTCCGGCGTTCTCGTCCAGCATCTCCTCCCGGTGACCCCACCCCCCTCTGACGCACGGTGACTTGACGGGACTTCCCTGTGGCATTCCCCGTGACGTCACAGGGAAGTCCCGTCAAGTCACCGTGCGTCAGAGGGGGGCGGGGTCACCGGGTGGCCCCGCCCCCCCCCCCCGTTATTTAAGAACTGTCAGACGAGGAGCGCCGTCACACAGCGGGAGCCTCCCTCCATGCCAGCATGGATTGCGGAGCGGCCCGGAGAAGAAAATGAAGAAGAAGAGAAGAAGAGAAGAAAAGAAGAAAAGAAGAAAAGAAGAAGAGAAGAAGAGAAGAGCGGGAGCCTCCCCCCCATGCCATGGGTGCTGAGCGGCCCGAGGAGAAGAAGACAGAAGACGCCGCGGAGGAGATGCTGGACGAGAACGCCGGAGGAAGAACCAGAAGAACCAGAAGAGCCAGAAGAACCAGAAGATGAAGGAAGATAGAAGAAAGAAGAAGCATTTAAATAAAGGAATTGTCAAAAACTGTCTCTTGTCATTTTTAACATTTTTGACACTTTTTTCGTGAAATGGTAGGGGTACTTATGTACCCCCTTACCATTTCACACAGGGGGGGGGCCGGGATCTGGGGGTCACCTTGTTAAAGGGGGCTTCCAGATTCCGATAAGCCCCCCGCCCGCAGACCCCCACAACCACCGGCCAGGGTTGTGGGGATGAGGCCCTTGTCCTCATCAACATGGGGACAAGGTGTTTTGGGGGGCTACCCCAAAGCACCCTCCCAATGTTGAGGGCATGTGGCCTGGTACGGTTCAGGAGGGAGGGGGGCCGCACTCTCGTCCCCCCCTCTTTTCCTGCGGCCTGCCAGGTTGCGTGCTCGGATAAGGGTCTGGTATGGATTTTTGGGGGGACCCCACGCCATTTTTTTTTTTTTTGGCGCGGGGTTCCCCTTAAAATCAGGTCTGGTATGGAATTTAGGGGGAACCCCACGTCATTTTTTTTTTTTAATTTTGGCCGGGGTTCCCCTTAATATCCATACCAGACCTGAAGGGCCTGGTATGGAATTTAGGGGGACCCCCACGTCATTTTTTTTTTTTAATTTTGGTTCGGGGTTCCCCTTTGGGGAATTCCCATGCCGTTTTTATCAATGAACTTCTATGTGTATTGTCGGCAATGCAATAGCCGCGGGTAGTTTTAAATGAGTTTTTTCCTTCAAAATGTCATTTTGCTGTCAGACTGTTCTAAACACAGGAAACATGCGCCCCTTTACAGGCACACTATAGACACCCCCCAGGTACGAAATTTAAAGGGATATTACACTTTTATTGTTTGACTTTAAGCATTATTAAAATCACTGCTCCTGAAAAAACGGCCGTTTTTAAAACTTTTTTTTGCATTGATCCATGTCCCCAGGTCCCCAAACACTTTTTATGACAATAACTTGCATATAAGCCTTGAAAATTAGCACTTTTGATTATTCATGTTTGTGTCCCATAGACTTTAACGGTGTTCGCATGTTCGAACGAACTTTTTTCCTGTTCGCATGTTCTGGTGCGAACCGAATAGGGGGGTGTTCGGCTCATCCCTAGTGATGAAGTGTCTTCCGGTATCTGTGGGTCAACAGGAGCGGAGATGGCAATTAAATGAGTCATTGTTGGATGACAAACAGATAGCAGAAGATATACGGAATAAAATGATAAGTTACTTCGAAGAAAATACATCAAGAGAAGTTTCAGAACAAACAATATGGGAGGCCCATAAAGCAGTCATTAGGGGGGAACTAATAGCTCATGGCTCATGAGTAAAAAAAGAAAAAAAGGAAGGAGAAAAAGGATTTATTAGGAAACATACATGAGTTATAGACTAAACATAAGAACAGTCTCGACCCTGGGGAAGCTAAACAGCTGGAAATGCTTAGAACAAAGCTCTCCACATATCTGGACAGAAGGACCAAAGACAAATATAGATTTTTTGCACATAGATTTTATGAGCATGGGAACAAATGTGGCAAATTACCATATATTATATATATATATATTCCCATGTTCATAATATCTGAGCAAACAATAAACAGATAATAGACACAAAATCTATAGCTATGGAATTTCAACATTTCTATAGGGGCCTATATAATAGTCAATCAACCTCGTCAGGAGTAGAAGAAAGGGGTCAAGTGGAGGAAATAAGAGATTATATTAAAGAGTCTACACTACCACCTCTTCCTCTGAAGGTGGTGGAGAGGCTGGAGGAGCAGATTACGGTAGAGGAAATAAATAAGCGATAGAAAATTTACCAATGGGGAAAAGCCTGGGGCCGGATGGCCTAACAAATGCGTACTATAAAAAATTAATTAGTATTTTGATTACACCATTATGCAGTTACTTTAACCAAATTACAGCTACTAATCTGTTATCCCCAGAAGCATTACTAACCTTTGTGACAGTAATACCAAAACCTGGGAAAGACCCACAATATTGCGCAAACTATAGACCTATTTCCCTCCTAAACTCAGACACTAAACTACTAGCAAAGATATTAGCAACTAGACTGCAGGACAAAGTAATACAGTTGGTACACTCTTATCAGATGGGGTTTATGATGGGACGAGAAACCAAAGACAATACTAATACCTAATAAGATACCAAGGGTAGTGCTATCAATGGACGCTGAAAAGGCTTTTGATTGAGTGAACTGGGTATTCATGATAGAAGTGTTAAGGGGAAAAGGTCTGGGGGAACGGATGATGGGGTGGGTATCAGCACTATACACGGGACCAAGGGTAAAGGTTAATGGGACCCTGTCAAGCGGTTTTGATATACGAAATGGCACAAGGCAGGGTTGCCCATTTTCCCCAACACTATTTGCCCTCGTGTTAGAACCATTCCTATGCAGAATAAGGGAAAATAAAGGAATACAGGGAGTAGAAATTGGAACCAGAGTATAAAGTTTCAGCATATGCTGATGATTTATTATTTTTTCTTTCCAAACCCCGAGAATCCATAAAAGAAGTGATGCAGGAGGTAACAAGATATGGGAAATTATCGAACTTTAAAATAAATCTAGAGAAATCGGTATTATTGCCCAGTCATGTGCCACCATTATTAACCATATCCCTGCAAAATAAATATCCGTTTATATGGAACAGGGAATCTTTTTTTTTACTTGGGAGTGCATATTTCTGCAGACGTAAAACTCTTATATGAACAAAATAACAGGATTTGCATAGATGGAAAGGACATAGACTAACATTGTTTGGGAGGATTAACACCCTTAAAATGAATATAATACCCAGACTGTTATATATACTGTATACAGTACCCATACCACTTCCCCAAATATTTTTTTAAGAAAGTACGTAAAGCATTTCTGTCCTTCAATAGAAATGCCAGAATAGCATATAACACCCTACGCAGAAGTAAAAGGGAGGGAGGAATCGGATTACCAGACATTGCACTGTATTATAGAGCAATGTCTCTAATACGCATTTTAAATTGGTGACTCCGAAAATAAAGCATGGGTGATGATTGAGAAAAACATGGCAGAAAGAGATTTAGCGGGAGCATCATGGATACCAGCCAAGGATAGGGGATTATCCAAATGGACATCTCCATTAACTGGGAATACACTGGCAGTGTGGGACAGAATAAACAAAAACGGCAAATATGCCCCTAGAATATCCACATTAGCCCCACTAGGAGGTTATCCATGGTTCCCCCCTGGAGAAGAAAAGGGAGCATTGTGTCCATGGGAATCAGGTGGGAATACAATGTGTCTAAGATATGCTCCATTGGGTACTCTTATGCCCCAAGCAGAACTGGTATCATCACAAGGGGACATGAGGATGGCAGGATGGAGATACAAACAAATGCAATATTTTTTTTTAAAAATAGAACATCAAGTAAGGTCCCAGAACACTTTAACCATATTTGAGAAGATGTGTATGAAGATAATAAAACCCAATCTTTTCCTATCTCAAATGTATAAACTAATGTTTAGTGAACAAAAAAATTACAACACCTTATTTTATAAAAGAATGGGAAAACAAATTAAATTGTACATTTACCATCACAAATAAAAAAATTAATAGAAGTAACACATTTCTCGTCCGTAAACTCATCTATCCAGGAAATGTCATATAAGTTCTTGACTAGATGGTATAGAACCCCGGTACGATTAGCACAGATATACCCAACCGCAGATAATCGCCGCTGGAGGGGATGTAAAGATAGGGGTACATTCCTTCATATTTGGTGGTCCTGCCCCAAGATCAAGGTATTCTGGGAAGAAAAAGCCCCATGGATCAAAAGAATGTCAAATAAGTCTATAGAACCAAGGTAAACGGCACACTATCGGAATATTTTAATATATGAAATGGAACAAGGCAGGGGTGTCCATTATCCCCATTAATATTTGCTATTGTACTGAAACCCTTTCTCCGTAAGTTTAGAAGAAATAGAGAGATACTAGGGACGTGCATTGGTTCGGAAGAACATAAAGTATCAGCCTACACGGATGATCTTCTCTTTTATCTCTCCGCCCCGCAGACATCCTTACCAGCTCTTATGTCGGAAGTAAATAGATTTGGTATCTTATCCAACTTTAAAATCTATTTTGAAAAATCTATTCTCCTACCAAGTCATGTCCCCCCCACTGTTGGCAAGATCACTACAACATCTATACCCATTTATTTTGAACAAAAACTCCTTGGTGTACCTAGGGGTACACATTAGTGCAGACCAGAAATTGCTATATGATCTAAACTATGGTTCCCTATTGACAGGGATAATAGGAGACTTGAAGAAGTGGAAGGGCCAGTATTTGACTTGGTTTGGATGAGTAAGTGCTATAAAAATGAATATATTACCCAGAATAACTTATATATTGCATACAGTACCGATTAGATTATAATAAGAAAGTCGTTTGTGGCTTTTGTATGGAATGATAGAAGACCAAGACTGGCGTATGGCATCTTATGTAGGTGTAAAGCAGAAGGGGGAGTGGGATTACTGGACATCACACTGTACTATAAGGCCATGGCTTTAGTTCGGATTCTGAACTGGTGCCATGATTCCAAGAATAAAGTGTGGGTCCAATTAGAAAGGACAATAGCAGGGAGGAACCTGGCAGGGGCCCCTTGGATTCCAGGTCCCTCGAGAGGGCTTTCACAGTGGACATCCCCATTGACACGTAATTCCTTGTTAGTATGGGATAATCTGAATAAGATGGGTAAATATGGGCCCCAGGTGTCCCCTCTGGCTCCACTGGAGGGATTCCCTTGGTTCCCACCGGGGGAGGAGATGGGATATCTGGGGGCATGGGGTCAGGATGGAGACACCACGTGCGGCAGGTTTGCTCCACGTAGAGTCTTGTTAAATCTAACGGAACTGACATCAAGCTTTGGGAGCATACCTTTAGCGGAATGGAAATATCATCAAATGGTGATTTTTTTAAATAAAATAAAGCCTTCGATAAGGTCTCTAAACTCACTCACTATATTTGAAAAGCAGTGTGTTCGACCTTCGGACGCTAGACATTTGCTATCACAAATGTATAGAGTGATCCTTAGTGGGCAAGAAGTGATGGTTCCCTATTTTGTTAGAGAATGGGAAAGGGAGTTGGATCAGACACTGACAAACCCACAAATTAAAAAGATGATCGAGTTAACCCATTCCACATCTATAAGCTCAAGGGTGCAGGAAATGGCCTATAAATTTTAACAAGATGGTACAGGACCCTAGTTAAATTATCACAGATGTATCCAACCGCAGACGATCGCTGTTGGAGAGGCTGTGGGCAGAAAGGAACATTTCTCCATCTGTGGTGGACATGTCCCATGATTAAACCTTTTTGGGATTCAGTTGTCCCATGGATTGAGAAATTGACCCCTAGAACCCTGGAATTTACACCCCTACATTACTTATTTCATGAGACACCTGGGTCTATTAAAGCCTATAGGAAGAGCATCACCCCGCACTTACTAAATGCAGCGAAATTAGTTATACCTAAATATTGGAGGCAGATTCACTGCCCTACTCTAATAGATTGGAGAAAGTTAACTTAATAATGGAAGCTGAAAGATGGGTCCATGTAGTGAAGGATCAACAAGGGAAATTTGAAAAGACATGGGCAGGGTGGTTAAATTACACTATGGAGCTAGGGAAGGGAGGAAGCTCCACCGGGTAGGTGTGACTAGAGGATGGTACAGTCCCCAAGGTTTTATGTAACCCAAGAGGTCGATATAGAAGTGAATTGTAATAAGTTGTATATTGAACCTATCTAATTAGAAGAGGGATTTCTCTTCTCTCTCCCCTCGTCTGCTGTTCCTCCTCTACCCAGGGTGTCGCCTTGTCCCCCCTTCCCCTACTTTATTTTTATTTTTTTTTTTTTTTTTATATTATATGGCCAAAAGGCCTCATACACAATTTGGCACAGAGACAATGAGTATAACCCCCGATAAGAAAAGGAGGTCATCTGTTGACCCTGTTCAGCAGCAGTGGAGGGGGGGGGGAATGAAAGGGGAGAGAACTGAAGAACCTTTCCCCCGTCTCTTGTGTTTTCTTTTTGTTCTTTATTTTAAGGTGAAGGGGTATTCATGTTAGGTAAGAATTGAATGTATTGTATTTGCATAATTTCCTTTGATGGCTTTGTTGAATGTAAACTGTATAAGTGGAGAATTATAAAATGGAAAATAAAAAACTTTGATTATATAAAAAAAAGAATTGTACATTTACCATCAAAAATAAAAAAATTAATAGAAGTAACACATTTCTCGTCCGTAAGCTCATCTATCCAGGAAATGTCACATAAGTTCTTGACTAGATGGTATAGAACCCCGGTACGATTAGCACAGATATACCCAACCGCAGATAATCGCCGCTGGAGGGGATGTAAAGATAGGGGTACATTCCTTCATATTTGGTGGTCCTGTCCCAAAATCAAGGTATTCTGGGAAGAAAAAGCCCCATGGATCAAAAGAATGTCAAATAAGTCTATAGAACCAAGACCAGTACACTTCCTGTTTCATGGGACTATTGGAGCTACAAAATCCTATAAAAATAGTGTATTACCACATTTATTAAATGCGGCAAAGAGGTTAGTACCTAGACACTGGAAAGAGGCTACATGCCCTACATTAGGAGAATGGAAAAGGGAAGTGGATGAAACAATGGAGGCAGAAAGGTGGGTTTATATGACCAGAAACCAACAGGATAAATTTGAAAAAATATGGGCAAAATGGGAAAATCATGCTCAGGAGTTAGACAGAAATGAAATTAATTAGAAACCATTGCCGAAAGCTTAGACACATAGTGAGAAGATAAATGAGGTACGATCCACAACATTTTTAAGAATAAAGACTGTTAATTTAAGTATGTGATGATGTGGCATATGTTGATTGTGGAGGATGGCTTCCTCCATGGCATCTGTTCACATCCCCTCCTTTTATTTATTTATTTTTTTTTTTTTTTTACACATATATAGGTCAATAATAAACATAGAGTATAAGCACTGGAACATCCCACTCAATTAAGTTACTCACCTTTAACTGCACGTTTTATGTATCATCAAAGTGAGGGAGGGAGAAGGGAGGGGGGAGGGGGGAAAGGGTAATGGGTTTTTTTTTTTTTTTAGGGTAATAACACATAAGAACACGTACACGGTAAGATTTCACTCAAGCAAGTTATTCTATTTGTGAATTTTTTTTTTTTTTTTTTTTTACACGTATTAGGTTAACAATATATATAGAGCACAAGCACCTGATGATTTAAGATATTTATTGCACTTTCATAGTTTTTAGTATATAGAGCACAAACACTTGAAGACTTAAATTATTTATTATTGCACTTTTATACTTTCTGTCCCCCCCTTTTTTTTTTTTTCTTTTTTTTTTACATGTATTAGGTTAATAATATACATAGTACACAAGCACCACGAAATTTAATTTAAGTTAATTACTTATTTACTACACTTTAAAGGGAGAGCAAAGGAAGGGGAGAGGAGGAGAGAAGGAGGGGATAGAAACCTTTTTTTTTCTCTCCTTATGTATGTGGATGGGTGGTGTTGGGCGAGCCACTCTCTGTAATCGGTATGTATATATAAGTTTTGATATTTGGTATTTTCTTTTCCCTTATGCGGATATGCCATGTAAATGTTAATTGTAATAAGAGAAAAATGTTTAATAAAAGGATGAATTATTAAAAAAAAAAGTCATCCTTTCCACCCCAGTTAAACCTTTTACCATTTTTATCAAATTCTTCCATACTCCTTTTGCAAACTCACACTCCCAAAATAAAAGTTCTACATTTTCCACTCTCCATGGGAGAACACCTCGGGAACACCTCACTATCAACCACCATCCCCCTCCTCCTCTGGAACTTTCTCCTCGGCAGACCTCTTTTTGTCTATTTACAAGATCTTTATCGCATACATTCTTCTGCACTATTTTACTCTGTAGTTCACTCAATCCACCTATCACTAGTGATGGGCCGAACAACCTTAGTTCGGTTCGCACCAGAACTCTCGAACATGCAAAAAGTTCGGACCTGAACCATGAACCTTATTAAAGTCTCTGGGACCCGAACCTGAAAAATCAAAAGTCCCCATTTTGAAGGCTTATATGCAAGTTATTGGCCATAAAAAAAAGGTTATGGAGGCCTGGGTACTACCCTGGTGGACATCTATCTGTAGCACCCTCTAGTGTGCTAGAAGTGTAAATAGGGTTTTTGATAGTGTAGGTAAATTTATGCAGGCTTGGCTAGCAGCCAAGCCTGCTTGTGTTTTGTTTCTTAGGTTGGGCAGAAGTCCAGGGAGAGCTGGATGACCCACAGTCAGCATCACTGAGACCCCCCCCCCCCTTTCCATAATGTGCTGGAACCTTCTGGAAAGATGGGAGGAGAGTTGAGGTGGAGCTGCCTGGAGTATTCTGAGGGCCCTGACCAATCCCTGACTTGGATTGGCAAGGGGCAGACCCGCTCAAATATTCAAGGTCAGGCCAGCTGAGGAGGAGTTATTTGGGTGGAAGCTGGAGATGGAGTGTTAGGCTGTCGTGGCCTTTGAGGGAGCTCCCCAGTCTGGGGGGGGTGACCTTTTGCCTGGGCTCGGGTGTAGCAAGGACCCTCTAATGACACACGTGTCCTGGACAGGAGACACGGGAGCAAGGTGAGGACAGCGGGAGAACACTGCCAGGCAAGTCTCCAGGAGTATCAACAGGAACAGCCAAGAGGGCTGGTGAGTGACACACAGTCAGGAGGACTGGGAGACACGTCTAAGAGGACTGGGTGCAAGCAGTCTGGGATGGGTGCGGAGCGATTAAGGAGGACTGTGGTGGCACGGGCAGTGGAGAGAGGCAGCTGCAGCCAGGAGGACTGGCAGGGCCTGAAGAGGTGGTACTGAGATCAGTAGCCACATGTGGGACAGCTAGCACTAAGGACTACCATATTTGCTACACCATAGGGACCCATGGTCCCTGCCTGCAAAGGGCATTTGCTTTGGGCCTGGCTGAGCCAGTGTCAGGCCTCAACAATAGTGCTGGGAGTGATAGTCTGCAATCAAGTGTATGTGCTGGAGGTGAAGAGAGAAAGTTGTATATACCAGAGGTGTATATAGTTTAGTCCCTGTATTTACTTCTGCAATCAAGTGGGCATCCCATATGCACCCTGTCCCTATCCAAGTTATAATCCTCTCAATAAAAACAACAAAAACAAGTATAAGGACTATTTCTTAAATGCTGTATGTCTGGAAATTCTTGTGCCTGGCTGTGCAGGATGGGAGATGGACCACAATCACCAGCAGCCCCTATTGGGGTTCCGCTACATATCAATGCAACATTTAAAAAAAAAACATTGTTTTTAAAGGAGCAGTGATTTTGATGCTTAAAGTGAAACAATCAAAATTTAAAAAAATGCTTTAAATATAGTGATTGGGGGGTCCTCTTAGTCTGCCTATAAAGTGGTACATTTGTACCGTGTATAGAACCTGCTGCAGCAAAACTGACCTTTCTAAATTAAAAAAATGACATTATTTTCTAATGAATTCCAAATTATCAGAACAATTGGAATTTGAATCAGTGGAAAATTGATCCACCGATTCAAATTCTGTGTGAAGAATTCTGTGTGAAGAGGAGCTGGTTGATGGCCGGTTGCCATCAATTTATGCAGCGCTCCACACATATATCGCACACATCGGTCCCTACCCTCAAGGAGCCCACAATCCAGGGTCCCCAACTCACATTCATATACTAGGGCCAATTTTGGACAGAGGCCAATTAACCTACCAGCATGTATTTTGGAGTGTGAGAGGAAACCGTAGCACCCGGAGGAAACCCACACAGGCACAGGGAGAACATGCAAACTCCAGGCAGGTAGTGTCGTGGTTGGGATTCGAACCTACCCCCATTGTGTGCCTACGTGACCTGGTGTCAGTGTAGTGTTGGTGCAACTCACTTTTAGATGCTCTCTCCTCTCGGTCTGGAACGAAAAGACCGACACGAGGAGAGATGACATCACTTCCCCTGTCAGTGTTTACAGTTACACAGACAGGGGAAGGATATCATTCGTCAGGAGCGATCACAAGGTCCAGGCCAGATTTCATTGGCCTGGGCCTGGGGATTGATCGGTTCCTGATCTAATCCGATCGTCATGGCTGGCGGGGGGCCTACGCGCATGCCCGACATACCATGAAGGCGATTCACCTGTCTGTGCCATTTTGCCGCAGTATAACTGCAGCGGAAGGTCGGCAAGCGGTTAAAAAAGCCAACTTTTCTAAACTGCGCTCTATACTACAAGATAATAATTGGAACCAAATCCAAGAAACATTGAACATGGAGGAAAATTGGGAGTGCTTTTGGAACATATTAACCACTTCAGCCCTGGAAGGATATACCCCTTAATGACCAGAGCATTTTTTTGCGATACGGCACTGCGTCGCTTTAATTGACAATTGTGTGATCGTGCGACGTTGTACCCAAACAAAATTGACATCCTTTTTCTCACAAATACAGGTTTCTTTTGGTGGTATTTGATCACGTCTGCGTTTTTTATTTTTTTCACTATAAAGCTATAAACAAAAAAAAGACAGACAATTTTGAAAAAAAAAAATATTTTTTACTTTCTGTATAATACATATCCCAAAAAATATGAAAAAAATACATTTATTTATCAGTTTAGGCCGATATATATTCTTCTACATATTTTGGTAAAAAAAAAAATCACAATAGGAGTATATTGATTGGTTTGCACAAAAGGTATCGCGTCTACAAACTATGGCAAAGATTTAGGGACTTTTATTTATTTTTTATTGTTTTTACTGGTAATGGCTGCAATCTGCAATTTTTAGCGGGACTGTGACATTGCAGCGGACAAATCTTTTGGACTTTGGATAGAAGTAACAGGTGTGGAAAAATTGCTATTTGGGTGTTGTTGGTGCCTTCTCCCCATAACATTATAGAGGTAGCCTTGACGAAAGCAAGAATTGGCCCTGCTGTAAAAAAAAAATATTTTGACACCCCTATCACACAGCTGTGGGAAAATTGGTCTTTGGGGGTTATTGGTGCTCTCACCCCGTAACATTCTAGAGGTAGTCTTGATGAAAGCAAGAATTAGCCTTGCTGTAAAAAAATTTAACACCCCTGTCACACAGTTGTGGAAAAATTGGTCTTTGGGTGTTGTTGGTGCCTTCACGCTGTAACCTTCTAGAGGTAGCTTTGATGAAAGCTAGAATTGGCCTTGCTGTACAAAATTTGAATTTGACACCCCTGTCGAACTGTTATGGAAAAATTGGTCTTTGGGTGTTGTTGGTGCCTACACCCCATAACCTTCTAGAGGTAATTTTGAGGAATGTAAGAATTGGCCTTGCGCTAAAAAATGTAAATTTGATGCGACTGCCAAACTGTTTTGTTTTGAAAGGTAGTTTTGATGAAAGCAAGAAAAAAAAATTATTTAAAATTGAAATACATACTCTTCAGCCACTGTACTATATGACTGGCTGTTGTTTTTAAAATATTGCACTCTAATTTTAATTTCAGAAATGTGGGTTTATGGTTTAGTGCACGCTGTTACATTTTATTAAACTACAGTGTGGTACTGCACAAAAACAAGCATACTATGAAACTTTGGCAATTGACCCGATTGGTATGATCTACAATAATTCTGGCAAAAAGAAAAAAAATACACTAAAACTATCCTGGTCTTTCCCTCTTAAATGTGGGTCTAGCACATAGTCTGTACAATATTTCTGGCTGTTTTCTGTGAAATACACTTTAATTTTTATCTCATGATAAATTATGCCTTTTTTTTCTGAAATGAGGGCCTAAAAAGCCTGCCAATTTTATCAGGGAATCTGTACAATATTTTTGTGTATTGTCTCTAAAAAAATACTTACATTCTTTATTTCATGATAAAGCCTTTCTGGTCTCTCCCTCTTACAATGCAGCCTAATCAAGCTAAATATTTACTCTTCAGTCACTGTACTATATGACTGGCTGTTGTCTCTGAAATATTGCACTCTAATTTCTAATTCCATATAAAAAATGTCTCATCTCTGAAATGTGGGTTTATGGTTTGGTGCACGCTGTTTTGGTCACATAAAAAGATAAAAGAATCTCCACCCCACTGTATAGTATTTTTAATGTCTTTTATGCATTGGTACACATCCTCCATTACAATTCCCAGCTCCAAAAGCCCTTAGTTTGACAATCCCAATTATCCTTTGCCCCCCCATACATTTCAATAGAGTTTGGATTAACATTTGCAATTTTTCCACCTTACGAGGCCCACAAAGTGCACCTGTCACCATCAGAGACTGCCGTCAGCGGTGCACCTGTCACCCATTAGTGACCATCATCAGTGACCACCATCAGTGACCCTCATCTGTCACCTATCAGTCCCATAAAGTGCACCAGTCACCATCAGAGACTGCCATCAGTGACTGTCACCCGTCACCCACAAGTGACCGTCGCACGTCACCTGCTACCCACCAGTGACCGTCACACGTCACCTGTCGCCCATCAGTGACCGTCACCTGTCACCCATCACCTGTCGCCCATCAGTGACTGTCATTTATCACCTGTCGTACAGCCCATCAGAAAAAATGTCCAAAAGATTCTATACAAGTGAGGAGGTGTTCCAGATCCTCTCCATGACTGATGGAGGCAGCAGGGAGTTCTCATCAGATTCAAATGCCAATTCCGGTTGGGATTTAAATTCAGCATTTGAACCGATCGATAGTAGTGGATCGGCAAACGAATCAGAGGAAGAATGGATCCATCCTAAAAGAGCACGGCGCTCTGGAAACCAGGCAGCCACCAGCAATATACCCCAGGATCAAATTTCCAGGCCCAGTACCAGCGCTGCTGCCATCGATAGACCCCAAAACCAAAAGCCCAGTACCAGAGGTGCCGCCAGCGAAAGGCCACAAGAAATGCCCAGTACCAGCACTGCCGCAGCATCACGCCCAAATGCCAGCACAGGAACTCCAACTACCAGCACTGGAGTGCCACGTCCCCCAAGAGCCAGGGCCGCTACATATCTCCCAGATGGTCTTGCCAATCCAACATGGCTGCCTTCCAACTCAGGATCAGCAAGAATTCCCCCTTTCACAGGTGTGCAGGCCAATACCCAAAATTTTTCTGAAATTGATTGTTTTCATTTATTTTTGCCCAACACTTTGCTGCAACTCATCGTGGACCAGACCAATTTATATGCCCAGCAGCATATTGCCAACAACCCCCAATCTTCATACACCCGTCCATTTGAGTGGAAGGATTTGACTCTGGAGGACTTCAAAGTGTTTATGGGCCTCACCATAAACATGGGGCTTACAAAAAAAAAAGATGAAGGACATGCCTATTGGTCCACCCACCCCATGCCCATTTAATCTTCCGTAATGTCCAGGTCCCGATACGAGATGATAATGCGCTTTCTTCATTTCAGTGACAACACCCAGTGCCCTCCCCGCAATCATCCAAATTAAGATAAATTATATAAAATTCGCCCACTCATTCATTTTTTTTCCCAACGATTTGCAGAACTCTATGTCCCCAATAAGCATATATGTGTAGATGTGTCCCTGGTACCCTTTTCCGGCCGGCTAGGAATAAAACAATACATTCCTAGCAAAAGGGCCAAATACAGAGTGAAATTTTATAAGTTTTGCGAGAGAGTCACGGGATATCTGTATGCGTTCCGTATATACGAAGGAAGAGATTCCCAGCTCCAGCTCCCTGAGTGCCCGGCCTACATGGGCACAACTGGTAAAATTGTATGGGACCTGGCATACCCACTGCTGAAGAAAGGTTACCACATATACCTGAATAACTTCTACACCAGCCTGCTCCTTTTCAAACACCTATACCTGGCAAAAACCCTGGCCTGTTTAACCTCCAGAAAGAATAGGAAGGGCTTCCCACAAGCCATAGTAAATAAGAAAATGCGAAGGGGAGAAAGAGAAACTTTGAGATGCAACGAAGTGCTGGCCTTAAGGTGGAAGGATACCAGGAATGTGTACATAATGTCCATCATCCATGACAACACTACAGTTGAAGTTCAGAGAAGACGAGGTGCCATTGTAAAACCAAAATGTGTACAAGATTACAATCTGTACATGGGGGGGTGGATTTCAACGACCAAATGCTTCAGCCCTTTTTAGCAATAAGGAGGTCCCATTTCTGGTGCAAGAAAGTAGCACTCTATTTAATTCATTTGGCCATTTATAATGCCTACATAATTTACACCAAATCCACCGAAAGCCCTGCCCACTTCCTAAAATTCATAGAAGTTGTCACGTCCCTCATCTACCATGAAAGACCCCCCCCAGAAAACCTTCCCTCTGATGCTGTTAGCCGACTTCATGAACGCCACTTCCCGGACCACATTCCACCATCTGAAGCAGGCCGAAGATGCCAAAAAAGATGTTGAGTAGGCAGCAATAAAGGATTTCGAAGAGATACCAGCTACCATTGTCCCCAGTGTCCCTCCGAACTCGGCCTTTGCATTGGTGAATGCTTCAGACTATATCACACATCCCTAAAATATTAGCCCATATTCTTAACCATTTCCCCATTTTCATCATCTGTGCTGACCATTTCCCATGCTTCCTCAAATAACCATGCCACTGCCTTCTACGTGAACTGACCCTGGCCTGTTTTTTGACTATGCCTCTGCCAACCGTTTGGACTGCTTACATGTGAACTGACCCTGGCCTGTTTTACCAACTACGCTTCTGCCTACTGCTTGGACTGCTTCCATGTGAACTGACCCTGGCCTGTTTTATCAACTACGCTTCTGCCTACCGCTTGGACTGCTTGCACGTCATCTGACCCTGGCCTGTTTTATGGACTATGCTTTTGCCTACCGCTTGGACTGATCTGTTTCCCTGCTACTGTAGGACACAGGGGTCTCACATGTGAGGGGCTCCAGAAATGTTTTTCCGGATGGAGAAAACAATTTTTTTTTTTTTGTCTCTGGGTTTTGTAATTTCCGGATTAGGGTCTGGAGTCCGCAGGCTTCATAGAGATTTGGGTGGGTCGAAGCCTCTACCCCTGTACACAGATCTTACCTGATTGCGGCCCTCAGCCTGCTGCTGACTTAATGACGCCATCCCCCTGCCTGCAGCATAAACTGACCACACCTCTGTTTGCTACCTGGACCATGGAAATAATTAGCTAGAGGCAGTATGTTTATGAAGGGCTGGAGAGCGGTACGATAATGAGTGCAGGGAGGTAATGTTGTACCAGGACCAATATTATGGCTGTGCTGGCTGTCTCTGCCTGGACAATTTCTAGGGACAAATGCTTTGGCTGTGCTGACGATATCCTTGTGCTGACTATAGACAATATTCCTGCCTGCTGCCTGGATAATTACTATTGTTGCTAAGCACATCCCTGGCTGCTGCCTGCACCAATTCTCTCCTCTGGGGACACTACTAAAACCACAGGTAATACTTTTTTTTTTACCCTTTCCTCAATAGAATTTATTTTGGAGTGTAATTTTTGGTATGTAAATGCTATGTGTTAGAAATATAAGGGCCTTCAAAAATAATAGGTTGTCAGGAAATTAGATGTGTAATTTATGCTTGTAGAACGCCTGAAGGTGCTACTTCACTGGCGGGCCTCTGTATGTGGTCAGGCTGTGTAAAAGTCTCACATATTTATTTATTTAAGGTATTTATATAGCGCCGTCAATTTACGCAGCGCTTTACATATACATTGTACATTCACATCAGGCCCTACCCTCAAGGAGCTTACAATCTAAGGTCCCTAACTCACATTCATACATACTAGGGACAATTTAGACAGGATCCAATCAACCTACCAGCATGTCTTTGGAGTGTGGGAGGAAACCGGAGTACCCAGAGGAAACCCACGCAGGCACAGGGAGAACATGCAAACTCCAGGCAGGTAGTGTCATATGTGGTATCGCCATACTCAGGAGTAGCAGAATGTATTTTGGGGTGTCATTTTTGCTATGTACATGCTATGTGTTGGAAATATCTTAAAAATGGACAACTTTGTGGAAAAAAAATGCGTTTTCATTTTTTTTCCACATTTTCTAAAAACTTCTGGAAAAAAATGAACAGTTCAAAAGACTCATTATGCCTCATAGATTATACATCGGGATGTCTGCTTTCCAAAATGGGGTCATTTTGTGGGTATTTGTACTTTCCTGGCTTGTTAGTGTCTCAAGAAATGAAAATGTCTTCAGTACACCTGTGATCAGGTGTGATCAATTTTCAATGATTTGCACCATAGCTTGTAGACTCTATAACTTTCACAAAAACCAAATAATATATACTAATTTGGGTTATTTTTACCAAAGATATGTAGCCGTATAAATTTTGGCCAAAATTTATGAAGAAATATTACTAATTTGTAAAATTTTATGACAAAAACAAAGAAAAAGGCATTTTTTCACCAAATTTTCAGTCTTTTTTTTATTTATAGCACATTTATAGCACAAAAAATACACAAAAAATAAAATTCCCAGCAGTGATTAAATACCACCAAAAGAGAGCTCTATTTGTGTGAAAAAAAGGACGCAAATTTCATTTGGGTACAGTGTTGCAGTAATTTCGAGTAATTTGAGTAATTGTCATTCAAAGTGTGAGAGTGCTGACAGCTGCAAATTGGTCTGGGCAGGAAGGGGGTAAAAGTGCCCTGTAGGCAAGTGGTTATAGAATGAGGGTAGGGGGAACGCAATAGCGCCCCCTACCTATGAGATTAGGGACAAGTCAATAACAGTTTAATACATCATTTAAATTTCAGTTATTTTATTGGTCACTTACCTGTCAGCTGACTTTTAAACCTCTAGAAATTTCTACAGTTGATCAGGTGATCCAACGAACCTATAAAAACAAAGAAGAGGTTATAAAAGCATCCAAACCAACGAATTTTACTCAGAACAATGGCTGCAGCAGAAGAAAAAGGCACCCCTCCCTCCCTTTGTCGCGGTCCCCCCCCCCCTTTTTTTGTTTTGTACATTCCTTTATTACAAGGGACAGTGGTTTTGTCATTGTTTGGTTGGTTCGAGCTCTTAAAGCTGAACCATTGGTATTTATAATCTATGAATGGTTATAAATGTTATATCGTCAAAGTAAAATGTATTGGTAATTATTATTGGTTATATGTATCGTCATAACAGTAATAAAGGGCCGCGGCCATTCATACCACATAATAAGTCTATTGGTTTTATTATATTTTAAAGTGTAAGTTGAATAATATTTGGCCTCTGATCCCATATTTAACCTCCTCCCACTCGCTCTATAGCCGAATGATGGCTACAGCGCAGGCCTTAATTGCCGGGACGGCCTCAATAGGTGTGAGCTACCTGCGCGCCCTCCTGAGGAGCGCACACTGTGATCAGCGAGTCAAGGAGACTCGACTGATCCCGTCCCCTTACTACGTGATCAGCTGTCAGCCAATGACAGCTGATCACATGATGTAAGCAGATCAGTAATCAGCTTTTTTTTTTTTTCCTCTCATGCTCACCGGGCTTCTGACAGAGGGACATCGGTCTCAAACAGGGAGAGGCAGTGCTGCTATGCAGTGCCCTCCAGTGCCACCTGCCAGTGCCACCTACAGGTGCATATCGGTGCTGCATAGAAGTGCCACATATCAATGCCCACCAGTGCTACCTTTCAGTGCTGCCAACCAGTGCCCATCAGTGCCTCATCATCAGTGCTGCCTATCAGTGTCACCTACCAGTGCCACCTCATCAGTGCCCATCAATGCCGCCTTATCAGTGCTAATCAATGCAGCATATCAGTGTCACCTACCAGTGCCATCCATCAGTGCCACCTATCACTGCCACCCACCAGTGCTGCCTCATCAGCGTACATCAATGAAGGAGAAAAATGACCCGATTTAAACATTTTATAACAAAACTATGAAACTGTTTTATTTTATTTTTTTTGAAAATTTTTGGACTTTTTTCATTTTTTTATAGCAAAAAATAAAACACCCAGCAGTGATTAAATACCACCAAAAGAAACCTCTATTTGTGTGAAAAAAATGATAAAACTGTAATTTGGGTACAGTGTTACATGACTGCGCAATTGTCATTCAAACTGTGAGAGGGCTGAAAGCTGAAAATTGGCCTGGGCATCAGTGTGACAAGAATACTTTATTTAGGAAGGGGCATTCAAAATATAAAATGAACTTAGTCTTCCTAACCAACCTCTCATTACTCCATTATATACATGTGATAAAAACGTTGTTTCCTCCATTGAATGTCATCTGTCTGTCCATGCTGCCCCTTGACCCAACCTAAAACTCACCACATGGTATGACATCATTGACAACTAAAGCCGGCCATAGACGCTTCGAATCTCGGCCAGTTCAGCGGGGACAAGATTTGAACCATGTATGGGCCCCTGATGACATCAGCCTTTGACAAAATGCATAGGGAGGGACATGTGACGTGTGATGTCAGCACGAGGGACACCACAGTGATTTTGCTGGTTTGGGATTTGTGCATTTGTTTCTCTGTACGTGTGAGTTTATTACTTTGCTATGTAATGCTATGCAAGGACACACAGAAAACAATGTTTTTTTTCTATGGGCTCTGGTCACACATGGACGCAGCCTTTGGGTGATCTGTGCTGTTCTTACCCAGATATAAGATTGAATTTGGACTATGTATTGGTACCTCATCCATGATTAACATTTAAAGGAACAAAAAAAACTTAATGGACTTTACTGGTACCAGAGTGGGACAGAAACACAAAATTTAATAAAAAATTTATATTTATTACAATTAATCAAAAGCAAACAAATGAATAAGCTCCTCCTCCCTACGCCCTGACGTCACCGCTGAGTCCCGGAAGCATACGGGCTTTGTGCAAGCCGGCCGGCTAATCATTTACATGCGTTTTAACTCTTCTTTGATGTAAGTTGCCACCTGTTTTTATACTTCAATAACAGGTTTACACTATGTGGAGTCTTCTTGTTTTCTTGGTATAATACTGGTTCCTGTTGATCCTGTCTGCTGACCATCTTTGCTGACACTTTGGAGACCAGGGTTTGCCAGTGGGATCCCGGGCTGGGGTTGCAGCCATTCGCTTTGTGTGGTCCCCAGTAACAAGGGACCAACACTTTCTGGTAAGCAGCAGTATCTCTCAGTGGAGGAGGAGACTCTCATATTGCACTAGTCACTTTGGTGTGAACGTTCACCATTTCATCACTGTGGATTCACCTTCACTATTGGAATTTTTGATGTTCACCCATACAGACTGTGTTTATTTATGGACTGATTTTGTATCATTTCAAATCAACATTTTTATATATTTTTTCACTTGCACATTTGGTACTTAATCACGTTATGGGTTATCAGATACACCTATTGTAATTTGCAGTTTTCAATATGGATTATTATATATTGGGTTGTTTGTTATTCACTTAATCTTTGTTTGCTTTTCATTTTTGCAAATTTCATTGCTTAGCGCGACTTTTTACTTTATCTTTACATATGTTTGGTGTAGTATAACACTTTCAGTCGCAGCTTTTTGTATGTTTTTTCCCTTATAGCGCAGTATTTTTTATATCCATTACAATTAATCACTTGAATACCGGGCACTTTCCCCCTTCCTGCCCAGGACAATTTTCAGGTTTCAGCGCTGTCACACTTTGAATGATAATTACGCGGTCATACAACACTGTACACATATGAATTTTTATCATTTTCTTCCCACAAATAGAGATTTCTTTTGGTGGTATTTGATCACCTCTGCGGTTTTTATTTTTTGCGCTATAAACAAAAAAAGACCGACAATTTCAGAAAAAAAAAAAAACGATGGGCACTGATAGATGGCACTGGATAGGCATCACTGATGAGGAGCTACTGACAGGCATAACTGAGTGGCATCTGAAGGGCACTGACAGGCATTACTGATGGGGTACTGATTGGCACATTTATGGGCACTGGCAGGCGTTTATTATGGGGCACAGGCTGGCAGCTGATAGGCACTTATTGGAACCTCTGATGGGGGCTGCACTAATCAATGTGCTGATTATCAGCGCAGACCCCCCTCTGACAGGGAGAGCCGCGATCGTCTCTCCCTGTCAGCGGGAACCGAGGAATGCCCTTTACCGGCACTTCCTGGTTCACACGATCATCAGCTTTGATTGGTCACAGCTGATCACGTGGTAAGAAGTCTCCGTCAGAGACCTCAGATCACAATCGGAGTTGTGGTGTCAGACTGACACACCGCACCTCCGATCACCACGCTGCGCTCCCCCAGCTTGTTATCCTGACCACGTCATATGACGTCCAATCAGGATAACTAAACCACTTTGCCACCATCATATTGCTATATGGCGGGCGGCAAGCGGTTAAAATATATTTGTATTAAATAATCTGTATATACAAACGCCTTTGTTATTAATGACATTCACTGTGGCAATGATGAAATAAAACTAGACAAGGGTGAGCTGCCCTGAGCACCAAATGCCATTTGTCTAAAAAAAAAAAAAAAAAAGGTGGGTGTATGAGAATAGATATGACTGTAAGATGAGGTCTCTCTCTCAGATATGCGATACGGGTACACTCATCCATGTGGACACAAATCACCACTGATAGACGAGCCCCATATATCACCATATCCACACAAAAATCCTTCTCTCTTCATCAAGAAAAAAATTAAGTCTGCAGAAATTGTCATCATAACACTCAAGGACGCAGATCACCATGGCGATGATAAGAGGGTGGGGCCTGGCGAGGACGCAGATCACCATGGCGATGATAAGAGGGTGGGGCCTGGCGAGGACGCAGATCACCATGGCGCTGATAAGAGGGTGGGGCCTGGCGAGGACACAGATCACCATGGCGATGATAAGAGGGTGGGGCCTGGCGAGGACGCAGATCACCATGGTGATGATAAGAGGGTGGGGCCTGGCGAGGACGCAGATCACCATGGCGATGATAAGAGGGTGGGGCCTGGCGAGGACGCAGATCACCATGGCGATGATAAGAGGGTGGGGCCTGGCGAGGACGCAGATCACCATGGCGATGATAAGAGGGTGGGGCCTGGCGAGGACGCAGATCACCATGGCGCTGATAAGAGGGTGGGGCCTGGCGAGGACACAGATCACCATGGCGATGATAAGAGGGTGGGGCCTGGCGAGGACGCAGATCACCATGGCGATGATAAGAGGGTGGGGCCTGGCGAGGACGCAGATCACCATGGCGATGATAAGAGGGTGGGGCCTGGCGAGGACGCAGATCACCATGGCGATGATAAGAGGGTGGGGCCTGGCGAGGACGCAGATCACCATGGCGATGATAAGAGGGTGGGGCCTGGCGAGGACGCAGATCACCATGGCGCTGATAAGAGGGTGGGGCCTGGCGAGGACGCAGATCACCTTGGTGATGATAAGAGGGTGGGGCCTGGCGAGGACGCAGATCACCATGGCGATGATAAGAGGGTGGGGCCTGGCGAGGACGCAGATCACCATGGCGATGATAAGAGGGTGGGGCCTGGCGAGGACGCAGATCACCATGGCGATGATAAGAGGGTGGGGCCTGGCGATTTTGAAAGCGTTGCCTATGGAGATTTTTAAGTACGGAAGTTTGGCGCCATTCCACAAGTGTGCACAATTCCTGCAAAAAATTCCTGCACAAATACCGTGTGACATAAATTGCAACAACCGCCATTTTATTCTCTAGGGTTTCTGCTAAATTTATATATACACACTGTTTGGGGGTTCTGAGTAATGATTTATGAGATAATTTAATAGAGATGTACTAGAATTGGTTAAAAAGCACAATAAATACATGCCGCAGCCGTGCCAATTCTCGCCCATTATATTAATGAGGACACATGCAAACCACAAGACGAATGCTTGGCTCTCAGCGGTTGCAGCGTAGTCCCAATTATGTAAAATTTCCATTCAGCAGCAAAAAAAAAAAAAAACGCCTGTCAGCTGCTGTTATACCATGCTCTGAAAGGCAATCCATCATGGATCGCTTTTCAGAAGGCAGTAAGCACTGCTGTCTGTCTGGAAAAACCAGAAGGCCTCATTGACATGCATCATGAAAGCATTCGCCCATGGAGGGCTGCGTTTACCCCCCATGGGGAGTCACAGGTGTTCATGGACGCCCCAATCATGTCAATTGGGAAGCAGTGGCTGCACAGACACAGACGCAGCTCCCAATCTGACATCCACCCCAAAAACAAACCATCTGCATTCCGGGACATGCGTCTCTCTCATCAATGGGACTGCCTGTATGGGGATGCATGGAACACCTGTGCAGGTAAGTACAGCCTTGTGTGCTTTACTACACTCCATGTGACTGAGGCCTACAACTCCAATCATCACACCAGGCCTTTTCTGCAACTTTTTGTTTACAAATTTAAATCATTTTTTTTTTTTGCTAGAAAATTACTTAGAACCCCCAAATATTATTATTATTATTTTTTTTTTTTTAACAGAGACCCTAGAGAATAAAATGGCTATCATTGTGATAATGTATGTCACACAGTATTTGTGCAGTGGGATTTTAAATGCAATTTATTTGGGAAAAAAAAACGCATTTTAACCACTTAAGGACCAGGCCTATTTCAGACATCTCTTGTTTACGAGTTAAAATCTGTATTTTTTGCTAGAAAATTACTTAGAACCCCCAAACATTATATATAATATATATATATATATATATATATATATATATATATATATATATATTAGCAAAGACTTTGGGGAATAAAATGGCGGTTGTTGCAATATTTTATGTCACACGGCATTTGCGCAGTGGTCATTACACTTTTTTTTTTTTTTAAATACACTTCACTAAATATAAAAAAATAAAATAAACAGTAAAGTTAGCGGAATTTTTTGTATATTGTGAAAGATGATGTTACGCCATGTAAATAGATACCTAAAATGTTACAGTTTAAAATTGCGCACACTTGTGAAAATGCGACAAACTACGGTACTTAAAAATCTCCATAGGAAATGATTTATTTATTTAATGGTTACCAGTTTAGCGTTACAGAGGAAGTCGTTTTCTAGAATTATTGCTCTCGCTCTAACGATCGCAGCGATACCTCACTTGTGTGATTTGAACACTGTTTACATTTGCGGCAGCCACTTATGTAGGCGTTTCATTGGTGCGCGAGCACGCAGGGACGGGGGCGCTTTAAAACATTTTTTTTCTCTATTATTTTTATTTTTTTACACTGTCTCTTAAAAAAAAAATAAAATAAATCTGATCACTTTTATTGCTGTCACAAGGAATGTAAACATCAATTGTGACAGTAATAGGCAGTGACAGGTCCTCTTTATGGAGGGATCAGGACTCTAAAAGACCCCAAATCCCTGCTTTATATTTAAAGCGAAGCTCCGCCGAAATTTTTTTTTTTTTAAAAGTCAGCAGCTACAAATACTGCAGCTGCTGACTTTTAAAACATGGACCTTACCTGTCCAGGGCGCCCGCGATGTCGGCACTCGAGGCCGAAACGTCTCTCGGTCCTCGGGTGCTGCCGCCTCCATCTTCGTTAAGGGAATCAGGAAGTGAAGCCCTGCGGCTTTACTTCCCGGTTCCCTACTGCGCATGCGCGAGTTGCGCAGCGCAATACGGCTGGTCCCTGCTGTCTCTGGGACCCGTGTGTTTCCCAGCAGACAGCGGGGGGGGGGGGTGGGGGGGCACAGGAAGTGGCGTGAATAACCACAGATTCTGCGGCTATCTATGCCAGAAGTGGGTACAGATACCTGTAATATACGCCACCATCATATTGTTATATAGCGGGCGGCAAGCGGTTAGAATATATTTGTATTAAATAATCTGTATATACAAACGCCTTTGTTATTAATGACATTCACTGTGGCAATGATGAAATAAAACTAGACAAGGGTGAGCTGCCCTCCGCACCAAATGCCATTTGTCTAAAAAAAAAAAAAAAAAAAAAAAAAAAAGGTGGGTGTATGAGAATAGATATGGCTGTAAGATGAGGTCTCTCTCTCAGATATGCGATACGGGTACACTCATCCATGTGGACACAAATCACCACTGATAGACGAGCCCCATATATCACCATATCCACACAAAAATCCTTCTCTCCTCATCAAGAAAAAAATTAAGTCTGCAGAAATTGTCATCATAACACCCAAGGACGCAGATCACCATGGCGATAAGAGGGTGGGGCCTGGCGAGGACGCAGATCACCATGGCGATAAGAGGGTGGGGCCTGGCGAGGACGCAGATCACCATGGCGATAAGAGGGTGGGGCCTGGCGAGGACGCAGATCACCTTGGCGATGATAAGAGGGTGGGGCCTGGCGAGGACACAGATCACCTTGGTGATAAGAGGGTGGGGCCTGGCGAGGACGCAGATCACCTTGGTGATAAGAGGGTGGGGCCTGGCGCGGACGCAGATCACCATGGCGATGATAAGAGGGTGGGGCCTGGCGAGGACGCAGATCACCATGGCGATAAGAGGGTGGGGCCTGGCGAGGACGCAGATCACCATGGCGATAAGAGGGTGGGGCCTGGCGAGGACCCAGATCCCCATGGCGATAAGAGGGTGGGGCCTGGCGAGGACACAGATCACCATGGCGATGATAAGAGGGTGGGGCCTGGCGAGGACGCAGATCACCATGGCGATGATAAGAGGGTGGGGCCTGGCGAGGACGCAGATCACCATGGCGATGATAAGAGGGTGGGGCCTGGCGAGGACGCAGATCACCTTGGCGATGATAAGAGGGGGGGGCCTGGCGAGGACGCAGATTACTATGGTGATAAGAGGGTGGGGCCTGGCGAGGACACAGATCACCTTGGCGATGATAAGAGGGTGGGGCCTGGCGAGGACGCAGATCACCTTGGCGATGATAAGAGGGTGGGGCCTGGCGCGGACGCAGATCACCTTGGCGATAAGAGGGTGGGGCCTGGCGAGGACGCAGATTACTATGGCGATAAGAGGGTGTGGCCTGGCGAGGACACAGATCACCATGGCGATGATAAGACGTCTCATCTTCCTGATCATAGATTACTATCAGATCTTTCCTCCTCTGCCTCCCATACATCTAACAATCCTCAATCCGCTTTATATCTCCGCCATCCTCGATAGTACATCCCTATCAGAGAGATCATCTGTCTTCCATCACCTTCCTCTATCCTATCCCTCCATTATTTCTCCTCTATTTCCACACATAGTCCTATAATCCTCCATCTAAAGAGCGCCACACCTTCTCCCATCAGTCCATTTCCCTCCACGTCTCTGCAAACTCTACTTCCGCTCCCAGCATCCCCTGCGACTCCTCTCATCCACTACAGCATTATGGGCGATGTGTCCTTAGTTAGGGCTCCGCCGCCGGCGGCCATTTTGCGGTAGACCAAATGAATTAAATGAATAGGAAATTTACCAAACGCTAGAGAACAAACGTTTTTCACGTTTTTAGTCTCCAACCTGGGCGCCGCCATTTTATGAACCAGGAAAAACGTCTTTATAATATGTATATGTAATATAGTTGTATGTTTATATTAAAATCTGCTTTAGAATAAAGTTTAAAAAAAAAAACAAATAAATAAACAGCAAACAGTGATTGATATTGGAAGTGGGGAGTTGAATAGCAATGTGTAAAGCAGATATAAAATGGTCAGTGGTAAGCGTATAATGTTGGTGTATGAAATATAGACGTGGTGATGTCACACTCACCACCTATGAGAAGTGTCTTCTGCAGATATGCCCAAACTGGGGCTCATTCACACCATGTCTGTTTACATCCATTATTCTGCACACAATCATCACCATGGTAACTGGATTCATGGCCGCCCTCACACCACAACACCGCCTCATTACCTTTGTAAAAACAGAAGGCGCTGTCCCCCACTTCAGGTTGTAGATGCGCCCCCAGTGATAATTTCACTCTGTGGTGCTCCCCATCCTCCATCTTCACAAAAAACACCCCATCAACCACTTCCCGCCCGTATGATGTCATGTGACGTCCTCCATCTTCTCATAAACACCCCATCAATCACTTCCACAACAATGGAACACAATTGATAAATAAAATGAAAAGGACAGAGTAAAAATCTAAAAAAATAAAATAAACAATAATAAAAAAAATTTCAAGCGACCCTGTCTCCTCGAGCTTGCACACAAAAGCGAGCACAAATACGAAGGGTACGCCCGCATATGTAAACAGCGTTCACACCACATATGTGAGGTATCACAGTGTATGCAGTGCAAGAGCAATAATTCTAGCACTAGACCTCCTCTGTAACTCTAAATTGATATCATGTAAAATTTTTAAAGCGTTGCCTATGGAGATTTTTAAGTACTGTAGTTTGGCGCCATTCCACGAGTGTGCACAATTTTAAAGCGTGACATGTTAGATATCTATTTACTCGGCATAACATCATCTTTTATATTTTAACAAAGAATTGTGTTATATATTGTGTGTTTTTTTTTTTTGCATTAGAATTCATTAAAGTGTATTTTTTTCCCCCAAAAATTGTCTTTAAAAAATTCCTACACAAATACTGTGTGACATAACAAATTGCAACAGCCCCAATTTTATTCTCTAGGGTTTCTGCTAAATATATAGATATATCTATATCTATAGATATATATATACTGTTTGGGGTTCTGAGTAATGATTTATGAGATGATTTAGGAGAGGAGTACTAGAATTGGTTAAAAAGCACAATAAATACAGCGTCTGCCTCCTACCACTCTTTCTCACTGGCGGCCAGGGGGGCAGTATAAACAGACAGCTGAGCTGTGGTTGTACCACCCCCTGGCTGCCCACCAGAATTCTGACATTACAGCCTGACCCTGCTGTACACATGCCACAGCCGTGCCAATTCTACTCGCCCATTATATCCATGAGGACACATGCAAACCACAAGACGAATGCTTGGCTCTCAGTGGTTGCAGCGTAGTCCCAATTATGTAAAATTTCCATTCAGCAGCAAAAAAAAAAAAAACGCCTCTCAGCTGCTGTTATACCATGCTCTGAAAGACAATCCATCATGGATGACTTTTCAGAAGGCAGTAAGCACTGCTGTCTGTCTGGAAAAACCAGAAGGCCTCGTTGACATGCGTTAGCCATGCATCGCCCATGGAGGGCTGCGTTTACCCCCCATGGGGAGTCACAGGTGTTCATGGACGCCCCAATTCATGTCAATTGGGAAGCAGTGGCTGCACAGACACAGCTCCCAATCTGACATCCACCCCAAAAACACACCGTCTGCATTCCGGGACATGCGTCTCTCTCATCAATGGGACTGCCTGTATGGGGATGCATGGAACACCTGTGCAGGTAAGTACAGCCCTGTGTGCTTTACTACACTCCATGTGACTGAGGCCTACAACTCCAAATTACTTAGAACCCCCAAATATTATTATTTTTTTTTTAACAGAGACCCTAGAGAATAAAATGGCTATCATTGTGATATTGTATGTCACACAGTATTTGTGCAGCGGGATTTTAAATGCAATTTATTTGGAAAAAACGCATTTTAGCCATTTAAGAACCAGGCCTATTTCAGACATCTCTTGTTTACAAGTTAAAATCTGTATTTTTTACTTAGAACCCCCAAACATTATATATAATATATATATATATTAGCAAAGACTCTGGGGAATAAAATGGCGGTTGTTGCAATATTTTATGTCACACGGTATTTGCGCAGTGGTCATTACACTTTTTTTTTTTTGGAAAAAATACACTTCACTAAATAAAAAAAAAAATAAACAGTAAAGTTAGCCGAATTTTTTGTATATTGTGAAAGATGATGTTACGCCATGTAAATAGATACCTAAAATGTTAGTTTAAAATTGCGCACACTTGTGAAAAGACAAACTACGGTACTTAAAAATCTCCATAGGAAATGCTTTACATTAATTTAATGGTTACCAGTTTAGCGTTACAGAGTAATGCCCCGTACACACGGTCAGACATTGATCGGACATTCCGACAACAAAATCCATGGATTTTTTCCGCCGGATGTTCGCTCAAACTTGTCTTGCATACACACGGTCGCACAAAGTTGTCGGAAAATCCGATCGTTCTGAACGCGGTGACGTAAAACACGTATGTGGGGACTATAAACGGGGCAATAGCCAATAGCTTTCGTCTCTTAATTTATTCTGAGCATGCGTGGCACTTTGTCCGTCGGATTTGTCTACACACGATCGGAATTTAAAGGATCGGATTTTGTTGTCGGAAAATTTTATAGCATGCTCTCAAACTTTGTGTGTCGGAAATTCCGATGGAAAAAGCCCGATGGAGCCCACACCAGGGGCGGATCCAGAGCCTAGTCTCGGGAGGGGCACTGCCATAAAATTTTGCGGGCAATTTGTCGGGGCAATGGCTGGTGTTGGCGCTTCAATCATCACAGCACCATGGTTGATGTGGTGTCAGGATGATTCAGGCGCATTATTTATATTATTACATTGTAATGTAAAATGAAATCGTTCAACTCACCATAATGCAGAATCATTGGGAGCCCTGAGCGTGTCACTTGCTACCGTCGCCTGCCACCAGATGCAGCGTGTCACTTGCCAATGTCGCCTGCCACAAGATGCGGATTGTCACTTGCCAATGTCGCCTGCCACAAGATGCGGATTGTCACTTGCCAATGTTGCCTGCCACAAGATGCGGATTGTCACTTGCCAATGTCGCCTGCCACAACATGCGGATTGTCACTTTCCAATGTCGCCTGCCACAACATGTGGATTGTCACTTGCCAATGTCGCCTGCCACAAAATGCGGATTGTCACTTGCCAATGTCGCCTGCCACAACATGCGGATTGTCACTTTCCAATGTCGCCTGCCACAAGATGCGGATTGTCACTTGCCAATGTCGCCTGCCACAACATGCGGATTGTCACTTGCCAATGTCGCCTGCCACAACATGCAGATTGTCACTTGCCAAGTTGCCAGTGGATGTGTCCCAGAGTGAGGGCGGGCAGTGAGAGATATTGTAACTCATTACCTCATGTAAATCAGAATATGCATGCAAAAGCATGTTGCATTGCGGCCATCTTGGTACACCCTCACTTGTCAGCAGTAAGACTAGAGTTAGAAGTCGGCAAGCAGACATCTTTATACTCCCACCGGAGTCTTGCTTTTCACAGTTATTTTTAACAGTAAACTCAGCTTATTTAGTGAAATATAAGTTGAGTTTACTGTTAAAAATAACTGTGATAAGCAAGACTCTGGTGGGTGTATAAAGATGTCCGCTTGCCGACAAACACTAGGCTTACTGTGGACGAGTGCGGGAGTACCAAGATGGCCGCGACGCAACGTCCCTTCAGTCACATTATCAGAAGGGGAGTGGCTTCAAGACCTGCCTGCTCGCTGCCTCGCTCAGCCTCAGTCACACGCCAGCCGCCCGCTCCGGGCCAGCGGCATGATTACTCGCTCACCCGCCGGCTCAGGGCTCACCTGCTCGTATGTTCTCGGGGGGGGTGCAATTGCCCTGTTGCCCCCCCCTGGATCCGCCCCTGGCCCACACATGGTCGGAATTTCCGACAACAAGCTCCAATCGCACATACTCCGTCAGAATGTCCGACCGTGTGTACAGGGCATGTCTTTTTTCTAGAATTATTGCTCTCGATCTGACGATTGCAGCGATACCTCACTTGTGTGATTTGAACACTGTTTACATTTGCGGCAGCCACTTATGTATGCGTTTAATTGGTGCGCGAGCACGCAGGGACGGGGGGCGCTTTAAAACATTTTTTTTTACTAGTATTTTTATTTTTTTTTTTTTTACAATGTCCCTTTAAAGAAAATAAAATAAATCTGATCACTTTTTTTGCTGTCACAAGGAATGTATACATCCATTGTCACAGTAATAGGCAGTGACAGGTCCTCTTTATGGAGGGATCGGAGGTCCAAAAAACCCCCAATCCCTCCTTTACACTTAAAAGTATTCATAATAAGTATTCCTAATCTGCATTTTTGAATACTTGCGTATGTAAGACCGCTGCACAAATACGGTGGGACATAAAGTATTGCAATGATCTCCATTTTACTCTCTAGGGTCTCTGCTAAAATATATATATATATATATATATATATATATATAATATTTGGGGGTTCTAAGTCATTTTCTAGCAAAAAATACTGATTTTAACTTGAAAACAACAAGTTAAAAGGCTGGCCGAAGGCTGGCCTGTATTTGTGGGAGGAGTCTGAGGGGTACATATCCCTCCTCCTCTGCCTGATCCTGCATCGGCTTGTATTCAGAGTTGGTTCCATCGTCACTTCCGGTTTCGTCACTTCCGGTTTCGTCACTTCCGGTTTTTCGTACAGCAAGACGGCAGCTCGGCACTTAAGCTGCAGCAGGTGGATTTTCTTTCTCCAGGCGCTCACGCCTGCAGTAAAATGCAGGGGGGGAGTCTTCAGGGGGGTGCCACCCGCATTTCACAGGTCGGTGACTGGTACGGTTAGTTGGGCAGCGCCCGCCCTGGTTACCAGAGCCAGGTCTTTCACCCTCTGGTAGCCTCTATTTGTCATGTTCCATCTTATGCTGGATTACCTGTCGAGGTTCAGGCTGGGTCAATTACTCCTGCCATTGACAGCATTATTGGTCATTCTTCCCTGGTTAACCAGGCTGTCACTGTTGTTAGGCAGCACTGGACTTGTGGTTCTCCCCACCTCGCAGTCCGCAGGTCCCCGTGCTCACGTTGGGGGGGGCGGGCGCCCGTCGGTCCATCCTCTTCTCCCAGTTTCACGCCGGCATCATGGGGGAGGCGCCCACCCGTCCACCCACCTCTTTCTGGGTCACGCTGGCATGGGGGGGCACATCATCCACTTCTCCCCTTTTCACGCCGGCATTATGGGGGGGGGGGGGGGGCGATTGCAGGCATTTCATGGCAGGTTTCAAAAGAGATCCTGGTAATACTCCAGACATGTGAATGTTGGCTGGGAATCAAGGGTGGGAAGCAGTGTCTTGCACAGTGTGCCGGCCATGCTGCTGTCTAGCTATGGGCAAGTCATTGGTCACCATACACATGCATACAGATCTTTCCAATCTGCAGAGGATTATCAATTCCTGGAAAGAACATGATTGCTTAAAGGGATAGTCTTTTAGGAATACTTCAGATACAGTATAAACTCGAGTAACAATGTTTTATCAAAGTGCGCTCTGGTCATAGCAGGGCTGTCACAGCGTGTTCTGTCATAGCGTGTTCTGTCACAGCGTGTCCTGTTGTAGGGTGTCCAGTCATAGCGTGTCCAGTCATAACGTTTGCCAGTCACAGCGTGTTTCAGTCATAGCGTGTTTCAATAACAGCATGTTCCAATCACAGCTTGTTCAGTCTTAGCATGTCCCAGTCATAGCGTTTTCCAATCATAGCGCGTTCAGTCACAGTGTGTTCAACCACAGTGTGTCCAGTCATAGCGTGTTCCAATCATAGAGTGTTCAGTATAGCATGTCTAGTCATGGCATGTTCCAGTCATGGCATGTTCTAGTCATGGCGTGTTCCAGTCATGGCATGTTCCAGTCGTGGCGAGTTCAGTCGGGGCATGTTCAGTCAGAACTTTTCAGGTAGAGCGGTTCGGTCATAGCAGGTCTGCCATAGTTGGTCCGTCACAGCGGGAGCGGTCATAGCGGTTGCTGCACAGCGGGTTCAGTCATAGCGGGTCCAGTCATAGCAGGTTCAGTGACAACGTGTTCAGTCATAGCGTGTTTCAGTCATAGCGTTTTTCAGTCACAGCATGTTCAGTCATGGCATGTTCCAGTCATCGCGTATTCGAGTCATGGCGTGCTCCAGTCATGGCGTGTTCCAGTCATGGCGTGTTCCAGTCATGGCGTGTTCCAGTTATGGCGTGTTCCAGTCTGTCTGGGATTCTGATTTAAGTTTGGATCTAGAACAAATAGTAATGTATTACTGCACAAAAAGCTGTCAATAAATGGAACTCTAATGACAATATCTTGATTGTGAAAAGAATGTTGGGGGTTCTGGTCATATTAGTACAAATAATGGAATGCTGGCAACAGAGGCATAACAATCTTTTTTGGGCTTTTTTATGCAAATAAATAGTTCTCTAATGTTGATTTTTAGATCTAAAATGGAGATTGGGGGTCATGTGTGAGTCATCAAGTCCTACCTATGTGTGTGATTATGTGTCAGTATTACATTGTATATCCCTGTATGTTGCGGTCATTCAGGTGCTTATCTAATAGTTTCTTGAAACTATCGATGCCCCCTGCTGAGACCACCGCCTGTGGAAGGGAATTCCACATCCTTGCCGCTCTTACAGTAAAGAACCCTCTACATAGTTTAAGGTTAAACCTCTTTTCTTCTAATTTTAATCAGTGGCCACGTGTCTTGTTAAAGCGGGGTTCCCACTAAAAAAAAAAAAAATGAAAAGTCAGCAGCTACAAATACTGCAGCTGCTGAATTTTAATAATCGGACACTATATTTTTGCCACCCAAATGCATTATTTTTCATTTTTCTACATTGAACCTCATTTGCCATGTAGTTGCCCACCCCATTAATTTGTTCAGATCTTTGCAAGGTTTCCACATCCTGCAGAGAAGTTATTACCCTGCTTAGCTTAGTATCATCCGCAAATACAGTTCAATGTTTTTTTTAATCTGAATTATATGTGATGGATCAGAACACAATAGTCTAAGTTGGTGAAGTAAAATTAGAAAAATATATACATAAAACTGATAATCGGCATGTGCGTATGTATTCACGCCCCCCCCCCCCCCCACCCTTTGTTTTGAAGCCCATAAAAAGCTCTGGTGCAACCAATTACCTTCAGAAGTCACATAATTAGTGAAATGATGTCCACCTGTGTGCAATCTAAGTGTCACATGATCTGTCATTACATATACACACCTTTTTGAAAGGCCCCAGAAGCTGCAACACCTAAGCAAGAGGCACCACTAACCAAACACTGCCATGAAGACCAAGGAACTCTCCAAACAAGTAAGGGACAATGTTGTTGGGAAGTACAAGTCAGGGTTAGGTTATGAAAAAAATATCCAAATCTTTGATGATCCCTAGGAGCACCATCAAATCTATAATAACCAAATGGAAAGAACATGGCACAACAGCAAACCTGCCAAGAGACGGCCGCACACCAAAACTCACGGAGCAAGGAGGCCATTAATCAGAGAGGCAGCACAGAGACCTAAGGTAACCTTGGAGGAGCTGCAGAGTTCCACAGCAGAGACTGGAGTATCTGTACATAGGACGACAATAAGCCGTACGCTCCATAGAGTTGGGCTTTATGGCAGAGTGGCCAGAAGAAAGACATTACTTTCAGCAAAAAACAAAATGGCACGTTTTGAGTTTGTGAAAAGGCATGTGGGTGACTCCCAAAATGTATGGAGGAAGGTGCTCTGATCTGCCAAGACTAAAATTGAACTTTTTGGCCATCAAAGAAAACGCTTTGTCTGGCGCAAACCCAACACATCACATCATCCAAAGAACATCATCCCCACAATGAAACATGGTGGTGGCAGTATCATGCTGTGGGGATGTTTTTCAGCAGTCGGGACTGGGAAACTGGTCAGAGTTGAGGGAAAGATGGATGGTGTTAAATACAGGGATATTCTTGAGCGAAACCTGTACCACTCTGTGTGTGATTTGAGGCTAGGACGGAGGTTCACCTTCCAGCAGGACAATGACCCCAAACACACTGCTAAAGCAACACTCAACAAGTGTTTTAAGGGGAAACATGTAAATGTGTTGGAATGGCCTAGTCAAACCCCAGACCTTAATCCAATAGAAAATCCGTGGTCAGACTTAAAGATTTATTTAGAAATTCGTATCACCACAGAGTGGTGCTGTGGATACGACAGTTGTATTTAATGCCACGTCCCGATAATTTGGATTTATAAAGGATACATTTTTGGATGATGGACTTTATAGTCATAACACAAGTATATATATATGTTAAAAATAGATTTATTACAAAAATAGAATCAATTAGACAATTACATAAAATTTCTTAAATTCTTCACAAAATGTGCCCATGAGCATAAACAACGCACCACCCACATACATACAAAGTACTTATCAAAAAAATCGGAGGGCCAAACAGATCACTCTACAGTATTGAGAAAAATTGAAGAGGTAGTGTGTCATATTATAACTCAGCTCTACATGTTGCGCGTATTCAACAGACGCTTCTTCAGGAGCTTATGGCGTATTCTATGAACAGTAAAATTTGCAATTAAGTTCAACACATTTTGTATGTTAGTTCAACATTAGCATATAATATTATTGCCTCAGTGAACTCAGTAGGCCAAAACAACCACCCCCAGCTAGTTAGGTTCCCCCCCAAAAAGCCTGGATTGAACAGGGTGCATGAAGATTAGGGGAACAGATGTAAAATTTAGATAGTTAAGTGATTGGGCAGTGTTCGGGGAGCTCGTCAACACATAAATATAATTATAATTGTAAACAAGTTCTTACATTATTCGAAAGGGAGAAGGAAAAAATTGAGCAGAGAGTACTATCCTTAACACGCATAGGAATTCGGAGGAAACAGATCTTCAGATCACTTCCTAAAATGGTCTGTATATATAAGTATTAAGATTTCAGTATTATGCAATTAGAAAAGCCATCACCGAAAAAAGGAAGAATTTTTAATTTTCTCACCTATAAGGCAGCCTCACGCCAGATAACCTAGAGTAGTTAATGGTGTTTGATATAGACGATAGGGAATATCCAGGACATTTAATCAGGTACTGGCTAAGTCAGTTTGGGGAAACCTCCCACTACATGAAAGCCCAGTTATCCAAAAATATATAAAGTCCATGATGGATATCTCTTTAAAAAAAATGTGACAAATAAAGAGCTTTATCAGCGCACTCAGTCAGAGAAATTTGACTTGGTGGCTCCAGCATGAGGCAGTTACCTTATAAGAGTGAGGTTCCCTGGAGGTCTCCGCTCGGATGACAGCACCGCACGTGGTGGAAACAGCTGTGAGAGACACCAGCCCAAGGCGTCCCTTTGTACGTCCGTCCCGGCAGTGACGTCGGTCCGAGGCTGCCGGATATGACGATCACATACCCGGCCGGGCTCTATTCTAATATTGATTTTTGATATTGAAATGGCTGCTGCTGGTCCTGTAGAAAATCTGGCCTAATTCAATTTAAGGACCAGGCCTTTTTTCTGAAATTTGTTCTTTACAAGTTTAAATTAGTATTTTTTGCTAGAAAATTACTTAGAACCCCCAAACATTATATATATATTTTTTAGCAGAGGCCCTATAGAATAAAATGGTGATCATTGTAATATTTCATGTTACACAGTATTTATGCAGCGGGCTTTCAAATGCAATTTATTTGGAAAAAATGAAATTTTAACCACTTAAGGACCAGGCCTATTTCTGACATTTGTTGTTTACAAGATAAAATCTGTATTTTTGCTAGAAAATTACTTAGAAACCCCCAAACATTATATATATATATATATATATATATATATATATATATATATATATTGTTGCAATATTTTATGTCACACGGTATTTGCGCAGTGGTCATTACACAATTTTGGAAAAAAACACTTTACTGATTAAAAAAATAATGTAAGTAAAGTTAGCCCAATTTTTTTTGTATATTGTGAAAGATGATGTTACGCCAAGTAAATAGATACCTAACATGTCACGGTTTACAATTGCGCACACTTGTGGAATGGCGACAAACTACGTTATCTAAAAATCTCCATCCAAATCTCACTCCACTCCACAAACAGAGGCCAGTGGAATGGAGTGACGTAACCATTCTCCGAAAAATAATTAACACCGATATGTCTAATGCCGTGTACACACGAGCGGACTATTGGACAGAAAAAGTCAGACGGAAGCTTTTCATCGTATATACCGATTGTATGTAGGCCTCATCTGACTTTTTTTTTCAAAAAATCTGACTGACCTAGAAATAGAACATGTTCTAAATCTTTCCGATGGACCCAATTCCTATCAGGAAAACCGATGGTCTGTATGCTGGTTTGACGTACCAAAAACGACGCATGCTCTGAAGCAAGTACAAGATGGAAGCTATTGGCTACTGGCTACTGAACTTCCTTTTTCTAGTCCCGTCGTAAGTGTTGTACGTCACCGCGTTCTGGACTGTCGGACTTTGGTCGGACTTTAGGTTGACCGTGTGTAGGCAAGACCTCATGGGACTTGAAGTTTTGCAACAGTTGGAGGGCCACCAGTTTGAGACCCCTGTTCTAGACTGATGGGCAGGAAGTTGAGTGAGGGCAAGATGCCCCCCCCCCCCCCACTCAACTCTATGCCCTTGAAGGACTGGAGTGACGTCTGACATCACTACTGCCCAACGGCATTAAAGGGCCATTTTTTATAAGTGAAATTACTTTTTTTTTTGAGGGGCTTTTAGGTCTAAATGTTTTATATCTAAATGTGAGATCTGAGGTCTTTTGTACCCCAGATCTCTCAATAAAGAGGACCTGTCATGCGTATTTCTATTACAAGGGATATTTAGACAAAAGTGATCAAAAACATTTTTTTTTAAAGGGACAATGTAAAAATAAAAAAATAAATAGTAAAATAAATAAGAAGAAAGAAAAAAATAACATTTAAAGAGCTCCCTTTGAGCTTGCACGCAGAAGCAAACGCATACGTAAGTCAGACCCACATATGTAAACAGTATTCAAACCACACACGTGAGGTATCACCGCAATCGTTAGAGCAAGAGCAATAATTCCAGCACTAGTCCTCCTCAGGTAACCTGTAAAAATGTTGAAAGTTTCGCCTATGAAGATTTTTAAGTACCATAGTTTCTCTCCATTCCACGAGTGTGCACAATTTTAAAGCATGACATGTTAGGTATCAATTTACTCGGTGTAACATCATCTTTCACATTTAAAAAAAAAATTGGGCTAACATTACTTTTTTTTTATTTTTTTGTTCAAAAAAAGTGTATTTTTTCCAAAAAATTTGCATTTGTAAGACCGCTGAACAAATACAGTGTGACATAAAATATTGCAATGATCTCCATTTTATTCTCTAGGGTCTCTGCTAAAAAATATATATATACAGTATCTCACAGAAGTGAGTACACCCCTCACATTTTTGTAAATATTTTATTCTATCTTTTCATGTGACAACACTGAAGAAATGACACTTTGCTACAATGTAAAGTAGTGAGTGTACAGCTTGTATAACAGTGTCAATTCGCTGTCCCCTCAAAAGAACTCAACACACAGCCATTACTATAGAAACTGCTGGCAACAAAAGTGAGTACACCCCTAAGTGAAAATGTCCAAATTGGGCCCAATTAGCCATATTCCCTCCCCGGTGTCGTTAGTGTTACAAGGTCTCAGATGGGAATGGGGAGCAGGTGTGTTAAATTTGGTGTTATCGCTCTCACTCTCTCATACTGGTCACTGGAAGTTTAACATGGCACCTCATGGCAAAGAACTCTCTGAGGATCTGAAAAAAAGAATTGTTGCTCTACATAAAGATGGCCTAGGCGGTAAGAAGATTGCCAAGATCCTAAAACTGAGCTGCAGCACGGTGGCCAAAACCATTCAGTGGTTTAACAGGACAGGTTCCACTCGGTGTATCAGTGCTGCCAGCATTGCTGCAGAGGTTGAAGGGGTGGGGGTCAGCCTGTCAGTGCTCAGACCATACGCCGCACACTGCATCAAATTGGTCTGCATGGCTTTCGTCCCAGAAGGAAGCCTCTTCTAAAGATGATGCACAAGAAAGCCCGCAAACAGTTTGCTGAAGACAAGCAGACTAAGGACATGGATTACTGGAACCATGTCATGTGGTCTGATGAGACCAAGATAAACTTATTTGGTTCAGATGGTGTCAAGCCTGTGTGGCGGCAACCAGGTGAGGAGTACAAAGACAAGTGTGTCTTGCCTACAGTCAAGCATGGTGGTGGGAGTGTCATGGTCTGGGGCTGCATGAGTGCTGCCGGCACTGGGGAGCTACAGTTCATTGAGGGAACCATGAATGCCAACATGTACTGTGACATACTGAAGCAGAGCATGATCCCCTCCCTTCGGAGACTGGGCCACAGGGCATTATTCCAACATGATAACGACCCCAAACACACCTCCAAGATGACCACTGCTTTGCTAAAGAAGCTGAGGGTAAAGGTGATGGACTGGCCAAGCATGTCTCCAGACCTAAACCCTATTGAACATCTGTGGGGCATCCTCAAATGGAAGGTGGAGGGGCACAAGGTCTCTAACATCCACCAGCTCCATGATGTTGTCATGGAGGAGTGGAAGAGGACTCCAGTGACAACCTGTGAAGCTCTGGTGAACTTCATACCCAAGAGGGTTAAGGCAGTGCTGAAAAATAATGGTGGCCACACAAAATATTGACACTTTGGGCCCAATATGGACATTTTCACTCACTTTTGTTGCCAGTGGTTTAGACATTATTGGCTGTGTGTTGAGTTATTTTGAGGGGACAGCAAATTTACACTTATACATATATACATATATATATGTATATATATATATATATATACAAGTTGTATACTCACTACTTTACATTGTAGCAAAGTGTCATTTCTTCAGTGTTGACACATGAAAAGATATAAAATATTTACAAAAATGTGAGGGGTGTATTAATTTTTGTGAGATACTGTATATATATATATATATATATATATATATATATATAATGTTTTGGGGGTTCTAAGTAATTTTCTAGCAAAAAATACTGATTGTAACTTGGAAAAAACAACAAATATCAGAAATAGGCCTGGTCCTTAAGTGGTTAATGTTCATTTCTAGATTTTAAAAAGCTGTTGGGGGTTCTGTAAATAATTGAAATTTTAAATGGCTGTCTGTGATTCTGATTTAAGTTTGGATCTAGAACAAATAATTTATTACTGAACAAAAAGCTGCCAATAAATGGAACTCTAATGACAATGTCTTGATTGTAAAACGAATGTTGGGGGTTCTGTTCATATTAGTACAAATAATGGAATGCTGGCTATGGAGGCATAACAATCTTTTTTAGGCTTTTTATGCAAATAAAAAGTTCTCTAATGTTGATCTGTAGATCTAAAATGGAGATTGGAGGTCATGTGTGACTTGGAGTCTGGTGAAAATAATGTAATATTGTACATACTGGCCTTGCAAAAGTATTCACCCCCCCCCCCCCGGCTTTTTACCTATTTTGTTACATTACAGCCTTTAGTTCAATGTTTTTTTGAATTATAAATAACTTTATCAGCGCACACAGTCAGAGAAATTATCTCTGGCTATTGAGCATTGTATTCAGCTCACAATGGTGGCTCCAGCATGAGGCAGTTACCTTATAGAGTGGGGTTCCCTGGAGATCTCAGCTGTTTTTGCCCATTTTTATGTGGGATATTAGTAATCTATATCCTGATTTGTATAATCACATTTTGTATACTACATTGAAAGGGTGGCTTTGTTTATGTTTAAAGCCGTGGTTAACTATCCTGACTGAATCCCCATTTTAACCACGTCACCTCCGGAAGGTTTTACCCCCCTTAACGGCCAGACTATTTTTTGCGATACGGCACTGCCTTACTTTAACTGACAATTACGCGGCTGTGCGACGTTGTACACAAACAAAATTGACGTCCTTTTTTTTCCCCACAAATAGAGCTTTCTTTTTGGTGGTATTTGATTACCTCTGCAGTTTTAATTTTTGCGCTATAAACAAAAAAAGGAAAATAAGGGGGTAGAGACGCTATAAACAAAAAAAGATCGACAATTTTGAAAAAAACAAAACACATTGTTTATGTTCTGCTATAAATCATCCCCAATAAAAATGTAAAAAAAAAAATCGAATTTCTTCATAAATTTAGGCCAATATGTATTCTGCTACATATTTTTGGTAACAAATCCCATTAAGTGTGTATTGATTGGTTTGTGTGAAAGTCTACAAATTATAGGATATACTGTATGCTGGAATATTTATTTATTAATTTATTTGTTTTTATGCTAGTAATGGCGGTGATCAGCAACTTATAGTGGGACTGCAATATTGCTGGGGATAGCTGGACACTAACTGACACTTTTGACACCTTGTGGGAACCAGTGACACTAAAGACAGTGATCAGAGCAAAAAATATGCACTGTCACTGTACTAATGACACTGGCTGGGAAGGGGTTAACATCAGGGGTGATCAAAGGGTTAAATGTGTGCCTAGCCAGTGTTTATGTGTGTACTATGTGGTGCTTTTGTTAAGGGATGTGCTGGCTTTTGGAAGCAGTGGGAGACATTGGCTCCTGCTGCTGTCAATCACAGCCAGTGAGCCAATCAGGAGTCGGAGGGGCCAAGCCACGGCTCTGTGTCTGAATGGAGGGGCGGCTCGCCTCGGGTGCCCCCCTGTAACAAGCTGTTTCTGTGGGGGCACTCGGCAGAAGAGAGGTGCCAGGAGCGGCAGTGGGGGACCCCAGTGGAGGAGGATCCAGGCTGCAAAACCATTACAGAGGAGGTAAGTAGAACATGTTTGTTATTTTATTTAAATAAAAAACAAGACTTTAGTATCACTTTAACCAGTTAATATACTTTTGGGACTACAGTAAAATGGTGTCTTTGTCCCTACATACTCCCACTCTTTTGACATTATATTGTTTGTGGAGTGGAGATGAATCTCTATGGATAAGACCTCTGGCACAATGGCCGCCACATTACTTCTGGCTACAAGAAAATGGCGCCAGTCAATTCAACCCTCTTTGGCGGCCATCAGTGTAAGTGCACTTCTCTATAGATGCTCTTTCAATGGTTTTACTTGTATTGTTTTAAATAAATAATATACTACATACGGCCCTTTGGTGTCGCTCCATGTAACGAGCGCGTCTCCCCTGCACTGTACAGCTTTATAAAGAGAGCAAGGGAGCCCCCGGTGTTGAACATTGGTAATATCTGATGTCCTCAGTGCTGGTGGACTTGGATGTCCATGTGAGTCTGACCACATTCATTACTAATGTGTGATGCTGCTTTTCGGCAGCTTAGGAGTCGGTGAGTGAATATGAGTGCTTGACCTACACCGTGGTGAAAGGATCCTTCTAAATGGTGGAAGAGTTTTTCGTGGTGGAAAATAACACACATACAAGAACTTTTCCTTGTTTATATAAGACTTTATTCACAGGTGGAATATCATTTTCTTTGCTTTATTTCACTTATTCACGTTCTAACCTTTGCCATTTATTTACCTTTTTTTCTGAATATAACATTTTTTGAGGTTGTAACATTTTGTTTCTATTTACCTTTCTATGGGTATAAAACATTTTGCTGCATTGCACTATTTCTTGTGATTTTTTTTATATACTCTCATCAGAGTAGGTCAGTATCACCATAGTAACATTGTACTACTCTGGGGGATAATCCGGGATTTATTTATTTTTTTACACTTTTATTGCTGTTACAATGATGATCCCTGTAACAGCAATGTTTTGAACTGCCATGATTGGGTTACATTTATAACAGCTGTGATTAATAGATCTGTGATTGGCTACAGCTAATCACATGGTACAGGGTGCTGTGATTGCTCCAGGTACTGTGAGATAGCTGTGGGCCAATCACAGCATTACTCTATAGGAAACACAGCAGTTATGAATGAAATGCATTCATAATAGCTTTGTTGACATGGTAATCATGTGATCACATGATCACCTGGCAACTGTAAGCGGGATCTGCAATCGGACACAGTGGTCGTGGGAGCAGCATGCTGCATGCCCCTAACCCAGAACAGGCTGGATGACGTACATGTAAGTGATCCAGCCTACCTGTTCCGGCCACCCTCAATAAATGTACTGTGGAGGATTGGCAAGTGGTTAACATAACCAAGATTATATGACATGTTAGTGATTGGAGGTCACCTATGGAGTAGGACTCATCTCCTGTGCCAAGAACTTACAGCACCGTGAGCTGGGCACCTCATGTATTGGATGTTCTGGTTTGTACGACTGTCAAAGGGAATTCTCAGAAGAGGAATAAGTAGAGATGATGAACTCAAGTTTTTTGGCCTGATTCTCTGAGAGTCACCAAGAGGATGCCAAGATTATTTCAATAGTCTCAGGTCCTCTTTCTTGTTTTTTTCACATAACTTTAGTTTCTAGGACACAGCAATCATTTTCATCCTGTCCATGAACTCTGGGTTTTGACCATTTTCAGCATTCAGACTCAGATCTCGTTGGTCCTTATGGGGCGTACACACGGTCGGACTTTTCATCTACAAAAGTCCGACAGCCGGTCCGACAGACTTCCTGCGGACTTTCGGCGGACTTGCGGCAGACTTTCTAACGAACGGACTTGCCTACACACGACCACACAAAAGTTTGACAGCCTAGTACGTGGTGACGTACATCAAGTCCGGCGAGACTATAAAACGGAAGTTCAATAGCCCGTACGACACCCTTTGGGCTCCTTCTGCTAATCTCGTGTTTATCTCGTGTTAGTAGAAGTTTGGTGAGAGACGATTCGCGCTTGTGAGACTCGTATTTTTCAGTTCGTTTTAACTGTTGTTCAGTCTGTGCTTGTGAGGTTTGTATCTGCTTTTCAGTGCGTTTGGTCAGTTGGCATTGAGAAATCTTTGTTTTATTGTCCGCTCGTTCCTGATTTTCAGGTCGTTCTTCACAGGCCTTGCTGTTCTTCAGTGCGTTCTGTTAAGTGCGTTCTGACCAGCCGACCGTTTTGAAGCCATGTTACCTGTACGTACTCGTCGTCGAGCTCGTGCATTGTATGTGCTTGGTGCTGTAGTTTATTCTTCAGACCAAGACCAGTCCATGAACAGGGCGAGGAGGAGTTCATGGACCAAGAATTGGTTGCTCCAGCGTGACCAGTTCTGTCACATGCCATTGCTCCGTGAGATCCGTGAGAATAATCCTGAGGATTTCAGGAACTTTCTCCGGGTGACGGACCCCGTTTTTGATCGTTTGGTGGCTTTGCTGACCCCCTATATCAGCAGGCAGGATACCTGCATGAGGCAAGCCATCACTCCGGAGCAGAGGCTAGTTGCCACGTTGCGGTACTTGGCGACGGGGAGAAGCCTGCAGGACCTCAAGTTCTCGACAGGCATCTCCCCTCAGGCTCTGGGGATCATTATCCCAGAGACCTGTTCTGCCATCATCCAGGTCCTGCAGAAGGACTATATTAAGGTAAGAATTTTTTCTTTTATTAGCATCACATGTTCTTTTATTTATTCTTTGATAATGTAATGTATTTCTTAGCTCAAACACTACTTACCATCATTGTAATCTAGTGTGAATGTCCCCTTTTTCTTCTCACGCATGCTTGATTTGTTTCATGTTCTTTTTTGTCATGCATGTATATTTGCCTTCAATAACCTCTCCAGCATACAATGCTGGTCACATATTCACCTTGTCTTCTCAGTTTGAATGTATTTAGTCAGCTGCATTGTATTTTGTTTCCCCTAAACTCTATCCAAATAGTGTGCTTATAATTAGCTTGATTTCACCCCCCCCCCCCCCTAATAATTTGCTAGAATCTTCTGTGGTGTTGATTTTTAAAAAGCAAATATATGTTGCACTTTGCAAAATGCATGTGCACTCTACAAGTGCATTTGTTCCAGTGCTTTAGTAAATGAGCAGAAGCTCTGCTGATTTCCATCATCAAATCATATACAAGCCACAAAGTGTTTTCATTAATTGCCCTTGCATGTGGTTGTGTACTCCTTGCAACATGAAAGCCTTTTTACCTTACCTCATTTACTTAAAGCTGGGGAGCAACTGCACTTGCAAAGTGGAACAACTGCAGTCTTGTAGCCTTTTTAGTCCATAAATCCCTGTGTGTCCTAAAATTAATATTTTTTGGTAATTTCACCACCCCCTAAAATGTAATCAATGTTCCATCAGAGGGGGTGATCAATCTGATAAGTGTGCCTTTCAATATTCTTTCTTCCAGAAGATATACATTATTTAATGTTATACTGATGCTGTGGAATAATGTTTTTAATTGTATAATTTTCTTGCCATGTTCGATTCAAAATTACTGATTTTTGTTTTCTTGTTTGATTCCCCAGTTTCCTTCAACGCCACAGGAATGGCAGACTGTGGCATCCCATTTTGCCACCCGTTGGGACTTTCCCAATTGTGGAGGGGCTATAGATGGGAAACATGTCCACATTGTGCCACCACCCCATTCGGGGTCATACTATTTTAATTATAAGGGGTTCCACAGTATAGTTTTAATGGCGGTGGTGTCGGCACACTATGAATTTCTATATGTGGACGTGGGGAAGAATGGCCGGATGTCGGATGGAGGAGTATTTGCCCAGACGGAGTTCTGCCAGCGTCTCCAGAGTGGTGGCCTGGGATTGCCACCTGATGCGGATAACGTGGAAGGACTCCCCTTTGTCTTCATTGCCGATGAAGCCTTCGCTCTGAGCAAGCACCTCATGAGGCCATTCCCCCAAAGAACCCTCACCCCGGAGAGGAGGGTTTTTAATTTCCGGCTGGCCAGAGCTAGAAGAGTGGTTGAGAATGCGTTTGGGATTCTGGCCAGCCGGTTCCGCCTGTTTCAAACCTCCATTAATTTGGCGGAATACAAACTTAATTTTATCATTTTATCGTGCTGCATCCTGCACAACTTTTTAAACAAACATTCTCAAAATTATATGGTGCCAGTTGGGCCTGAGGCCGGACTTATCGTTGATAATCTTACGGGCCTGGATACTGTCCATACTGGCTTGGCCCCCCAAAGTGCCCGTCAAGTTAGACAGCAATATGTTAATTATTTTATGGGTAGGGGGGCCATTGCAATAGGCCAGGATATCTAAAGATTTAAAATAAAAACAATCTTGATGAAATCTTGAATTATATTTATTGCTTGCCTTTCTTTTGGGCTTTCTCCTAGGTTATGGTCGAGCAGTTGTAGTGCCAACTGTATTTTCCTTGTAAATTTCTAAATAAGCTCCATTGCCACTGTAAACCACTTTTTTGAAATTTATAAACAAACTGATACTGAGCATTGAAATAACAAACCACACATTTATTTAATTCAAAGCAGATGTTTTTAATCTTTGGTATGCATTTAGTATAAAATGTTCCTAGCCAAAAATATAAAGATATATTAAATAAATTTAGAATAATATAATTAGAGTTAAATATTTTTAGATAATCAAAAATAAAATTTGTTGGGCATTTTGATTTTAGCAAACAGGCCTTTTTTTTTTTTTGGTGTTTTTTAAAATCCTTTTTTTGTTTTTTTTTTTGTCTTTTTTCAAATCCTTTTTTTTTTTGTTGTTGTTTTTTAAAATCCTTTTTTTTGTTTTTTTTTTGTCTTTTTTCAAATCCTTTTTTTTTTTTTTTTTTGTTGTTTTTTAAAATAATTTTTTTTTTTTTTTTGTCTTTTTTCAAATCCTTTTTTTTTTTTTTTTTGGTGTTTTTTAAAATCCTTTTTTTTTTTATTTTTTTTTTTTTTTTGAAAAATAGGCCTCCTTTTTTAAATGTTGTTAAACAGGCATATAATTTAACAGAAAATAATAAAGAGAAGGCCCAGAATGGGGTCATCAAACCAGGAAATGAAGGACATGATCGATGTTTTGGGGTTTAAAAAAGGGCATTTAGATTCGACCCAAAACATCAATCATGTCCTTCATTTCCTGCTGCATACGATCCAGCCGATTCCGCATTTGATCGATCTCCCCATTCCAGGCCATTATTTGAGCAATTAGCCGTTGGGCACTGTCTGTGGTGAAATAGTCACTTGGACCTAAAGTGGAATGAAAAAAAAAATATGTATAGAAATACGCACACATAGTTTACCTTACCATAAAGCTGGTGTCTCAGACACTGACCTGGTGGGGTGCCCATGTCGCATACTTCCTGAACATCCTCGGGGGTGGCGCTGTTGCTTGACTCAAGCACAACCAGAACACCTAAAATAGAGTAGAAAAATTACATAAAATAAAAGGCAGCCATGCATAGATTACCGTAAGCTGGTGTGTCAGACACTCACCTGGTGGGGTGCCCATGTCGCCCACCTCTCCTTCCTCCACATCCTCAGTGGGGCTTGGGCTGATTTCCCAAGTATGTTCTTTTGCTGGGGGGGGACTGGGTTCCTCTTGTTGGCTGAGTGATTTTTCCCCTATGTGAAGCAAAAAATTAATATACTTAGCACACAGATATTTTAGTACATACTAATCTTCAAACATTTGTAGTGAAGTGGTATACAAATTGTCTGTTTTTGTGTAGAGTTCCTAGTAGACTTCAAGATTTTAATTTCTAAAGACATATCAAGATGGATAGATATCTCGATATCTAGATATCAATATCAAAATATATCAAAAAATCTTTGGATCTCTCTCTCTCTATATATCTATAACTAAATATAAATCTTCAATCTCAAACAAAATCTAAATCTAAAAATAGATATTAATTTAATTGAAAAAAAAAAAAAAATTCTATATCTATCTATATATCTACCTATATATCTATATACATACATATATACATACATACATATGTATATATATATATATATATATATATATATATATATATATATATATATATATATATATATATATATATATACACACACACATATATATATATATACATATATATATATATATATATGTATATGTATTAATATATGTATATGTATATGTATATGTATATATATATATGTATATGTATATGTATATATATATATATATATATATATATATATATATATATATATATGTGTGTGTATATATATATATATGTATATGTATATGTGTCTATATATATATATATATATATATATATATATATATATGTGTAAATATATGTACACATATATATATATATATACACACATATATATATATATATATATATATATATATATATATATATATATATATATATATGTCTATGTGTATATATATAGAGAGAGATATATATGTATATATTATATATAGATATGTAACGATGTTTATTAAAAGATCATTTCAAACAATGAAAACAATCGTCTAGGAATGAAAAGCACATGGAGCGGTATACGAGGTAATCAACACAAGATGAAAACACAGGTACTTACTTTTTTGCAACACTTTACGGATCCGTCTGAACTGATCCGGCTCCCTGAGTTTCAGGTCAGACCATCTTTTTCTAATTTGATCCTTGGAGCGCTGTACCCCAAAAGAAGCCTGTAAAGTGTCCACCACCTTCGCCATTATTTTGGCCTTGCGCAAATTTGGCCGGGCGTACGGCCCATACTTCCCATCATAGTCCTTTTTTTGAAGAATGGCCACCATCTCCACCATCTCTTCAAAGGACATATTTGAGGCCTTAAATCTAGGCCTCACAGATCTTGACGTTCCGGCCTCCGGGCTTTTTTCGCTACCTGAGGTAGTTAACATGTCATGTGTCTCCGCCATTATTCACCCCACTACGCGCCGTAACTAAAAATGGGCGGACAACATGAGTTAAAATCGAACGTCAGGGGCGGGCGACGCAGGCGGAGTTTCACACATGCGTAGTGTATAAAGAGGGGCCTTGCGCACGTGTCGTACGTACGTTCTGTGCGTAGAATTAAGGGGCGGAGAACATGAGTTAAAATCGAACGTCAGGGGCGGGCGACACAGGCGGAGTTTCACACATGCGTAGTGTATAAAGAGGGGCCTTGCGCACGTGTCGTACGTACGTTCTGTGCGTAGAATTAAGGGGCGGAGAACATGAGTTAAAATCGAACGTCAGGGGCGGGCGACGCAGGCGGAGTTTCACACATGCGTAGTGTATAAAGAGGGGCCTTGCGCACGTGTCGTACGTACGTTCTGTGCGTAGAATTAAGGGGCGGAGAACATGAGTTAAAATTGAACGTCAGGGGCGGGCGACGCAGGCGGAGTTTCACACATGCGTAGTGTATAAAGAGGGGCCTTGCGCACGTGTCGTACGTACGTTCTGTGCGTAGGTGATAGTGGACCGGGACGCTACTAAACGAAGGTAATTTAAAATTTATACTTTTGGTCAAGACTTTGTAGCAAGCGGCCTATATGGCTTGACAGATTGATGAGGCCTACATAGGGATAAGATGATGAGGGTTTAGCAGAAACCCAATAAAAGTGTTTTTTGTCTTGTGACTTTATCTTTTATACAGACATTATGAATCCCCTATTTAAGGATCCAGAGTTCCTTACTGCTTTTATTTCTAAATATAGAGAGATGAGGAATTTGTGGGAGGTGAAACACCCACAGTATTATGCAAAGCATGTGAGGAAGTCAACGCTGGAGAGACTTCTGGCCTTTGTCCAGGCGACCATCCCGGAAGCAACAATGGAGACATTGCTCAAGAAAATTGGGGTCTTGAGGAACATGTATAAGAGGGAACATAAGAAGATCCAGGAATCAATGAGATCAGGAGCATCAGCAGATGATGTTTATGTACCCAGGCTGTGGTACTACAATCAACTCCGTTTTCTTGATGACCAGACTGAAGCCAGGGCATCACTTTCAACCCTTCCCTCCACCCTTCCCTGCACCCTTCCCTCCACCCCAGCAGAGGCTGATGAGGAGCAAGCTGGGTCTTCCATCCTGGATGAACCGGATATGACCATCTGGAGTCAGGTCAATTATTTTAACAAATATTTACTGTACTAATATTAATGATGTTAACTGGATGTTATAATTGTCTAAAATAATTTTGCCCTCAAAATTGTGTATACATATAAATTGACAGTAGTGGCTAAATATGTTTGGCACCTGCTTGAAATAATTAGGGTGTCTGATTAGACTATTTTATTAAAGAGATGTATTCACATTGAATTTGCTAGTCATGAGAAGCAAACTGTGTGTCATTGATGAACCCAAAAAAATATACTAAAACTATTGTCCTTTTTTTATACACAGGATGAGTCCATCCAGGAGGAATGTGGGGAAAGTGGCAGGCAGGAGGAGACCGGGCCCATGGACAGCCTGGAGGAGGCCGGATTCACCATCATCCTGGAGGAGGCTGGGCCCAGTGTCAGGCAGGAGGTGGCTGCTCCCAGTGAGGTGGCTGCTCCCAGTGAGGTGGCTGGGCCAAGTGAGGTGGCTGGGCCAAGTGAGGTGGCTGGGCCCAGTAGGAGCCTGACCGAATCCCAAGTGCCTCCCCTCCACCCTCCCAAAAAAAGGGCCAGGAAGGGGACGGTCACACAGGAGGCATCCCTGCGCCTCATGCAAGAGGCCACCCGTTTTTTAAAGAGCCCCCCCGAAGCGGAAGAGTCCTATGGCTGCTACTTAGCCAGCAGGCTTCTTCAAATGGATTGGGAGCAGCGCCTCATTTGTGAGCGACTATTTGGGGAAACAATCCAGAAGGGGCTGCAGGGCACGCTAACACGAAACACCCAACTACATGAGGCAGCCCCCCCTCCTCCTCCTCCTCCTGCCACAACTGAAACACCAGAGCCACAGCCTCGAAAGAAGGCTACAGGGAAGGCTGCAGGGAAGGCTGCAGGGCAGCGTGGAGGAAAGGCTGCAGGGAAGAGAAGAAAGTGATGACTTGGGTTCAGTCTGGTCTGACAGAAGACGCAGGCTGTTGTAGTACCACAGTCTGGGGACATCTATATCATCTGCTGGTGCTGTTGATCTCTGGGATTCTTGGACCAGATTGTGCTCCCTCTTATATGGACTCCTCAAGATCCCCATTTTCTTGTACACATACTTTTTCCAGCGTTGACTTCCTCTTTATTTTATTTAGACCATAAATAAATGGATCTTTTTTGAGTTTAGGTTTTTTATTTTAAATCATAGATTTTAGACACAATGTTTTAAATTAACAAGGGACAACAATCTCATTGATTTTACAAAAACACACCAAAAATAGATTAAAATAATGTTAATAATGTTCGAGTGGTAAGTATTTAAAAAAAAAAGATACATAACCAAAAACGGTTCTTTGGGTTAACTTTATATAAAAAAAAATAACAAATCACTATAAAAACAAAAATTATAAAGGGTTCTTTGTGGTAACTTTACAAACATTAAAAAAAATTTAACAAATATATATAAAAATGGGTTCCCTGTGGTAACTTTACAAAAAAAATTATAGATAAACAGAAAAAAAGTTCCACAACAATCATAAAATAAATATCTGGATAAAAATTACAAGAAAAGATGACTCCACCAAAAAAAAAAAAAATTTAAAAGTATTATTAGTATGGAAACATTGTTTTGAAAAAGCATACCATGTCATTCATGAGATCAAAGAGAAAAAGAATCCAGAAATCTGTTTGGGAGAACTCTGTTTGAATATGAACAGCAAAACATCTTCGTTCTTTATAGCATTCGTAAAGAAGACATTAAATGCGCTGCATTCAACGATCACAGATTTTGCAGCGTGAGGAATGTGCTACCTACAATACGAACACTAGTTTTACTAGACCGAGTGCTTCCGTTTAGTTTTTTTTTTTTTTTTTTCAAGAAAATTTTTATTGAGTTTTACTGCTTTACAGAGTATATGTAACATACATCCCAAACTGTGTGTTTACAGGTTTGATGCAATCGTACAGTGTTCAATAAAGTGAGAATACTGACAAATGTTAGTCTGACCAAGTAAATACAGAAACACATCTATCAGAAATAAGACTTATACATTACAGACCTATAGCATTGCATTAGCGCTGAGAGGTCGTTGCTGAATATGAGAGGACTGCAAGTGGTCATCGGTCACTTCCGGAAATGATGGGAGTAGCCACCCCGAATCCGTTCACCCCCTAGGGGATCAAAGCTGTGAACGGGTTGGGGTTATATGAGGGTGCGTCAGTGGCACCGCTGACTAGTGCGCGTGGTGGGTTGTGAAGCAGTACCACCGTGTGACCGTACTTGTTGCAGACGAATGATGAAGGAGATGTTATGTCAGAGTTAATGGGACGTCTAATTTGTTAATGTGTCAAGTGGGGGAGTGTTCGCAAGAGGGAGTGCCCATTGTGTCAGTGGGAAGAGCAGGGGTAGAGGTCTAACTGATACTGGGGTGGGGGAAGAAAGGGGGGTCCAGGAGGAAGGCGGCTCTGTGGAGTCAAGGAGTCTGGATAGTGCTATTTATGTGTTCAAGGATTAGAGAATGAGGAGGGAGTAGGTGGGGTTATTGGTGTGGGTGATTGACGGAAATGTAACCAACACGCCCAGGTTGTGTGAAATTTGGTGGGGTTGTCGTTGGCCTGGCAGATAAGCTTCTCCATCTCCGCCATTTTATCTACCCTCCTGATCCAATCTTGGACCGTGGGGGGTGAAGTAATTCTCCAAAAGGCTGGGATGCAAAGATTAGCTGCATTGATTAGATGTATGGTAAGCGATTTTCTGTAGGTATTCGGATAAACAGGAGTGTGGTGTAGAAGGTATCTTTCAGGTGTGAATGTCGGTGGGAAGGTGGTGATATGGGTGATCATCCGTTGGATATCTTGCCAGAATGGCTGGATGAGGCTGCAGCTCCACCAAATGTGTAGTAGAGTGCCCTTGGCAGAGCCACACCTCCAGCAGGTTGCGGGGATGGTGGGGTGAAAGTGGTGAATTTTGTCTGGTGTTCTGTACCATTTCGAGAACACTTTGAATCTGTTTTCCTGTGTGGATACGTTAATAGACCCCTTGTGCATGAGAGTGAAGATGGAGTCCCATTCCTGTGGGGATAGGTCCAAGGAAAGGTCTGATTCCCATTGTCTCACGAGTTTGTCATTTTTGATTGTGTGTTGTGAGAATAACAAGGAATAAGTGGCGGAAATAAGATGTCCCTGGGGTTCATTGTCTAGGCAAAGTAGTTCGAGAGGAGTGTGATCTCTACAGTAGGGGGAGTCTTTGCCAGGTGTTTGGAAAAAATGTCTCAATTGTAAATACTTAAAGAAGGGTAAATGATGATTGGGGAGCGTCGTTTCGAGTTCTGCGTGAGGGAGTAGTGAGCCATTGCGAAAGCAACCATGGGCCCTTACTGGATTAAAGGTCACTTCTTGTGAAGGACCCCTAAGCCGTAGGCCGGGAGGGAATTCTGGATTGTTGGTTAGAGGAGTCATGGGGCCCGGTGAAGGGAGCAGATTAAGCGTTTTGCAGACTGTTTTAAAGATTGCTAGGGTAGCACCAATGGAGGGGTGCAGGGAGAGGGTAGCTGGTATGTGTCTGCCATCGACCCATGGGGCGTTGACTAGTGGGAGATTTGCAAATGAGTCTTCCAGTTCTACCCAGTCCTTGGCCTGACGGTGTTTGTGCCAATCTACCAGTCTAGTCAAGTGGCAGGCCCAATAATATTTTCGGATATCCGGAAGACCCAGTCCTCCTAGCCGTTTGGGGAGGACCAGTCTGTCCCAACTAAGTCTCGGTTGCTTCGAGGCCCAGATGAAGGACCTGCAGATGCGTTTATAGGACGCGAAGAATGCGAGGGGTAATCTGATCGGTACGGCTTGGAGAAGGTAGAGGAGTCTGGGCAGTACGTTCATTTTTAAGATAGCGATCCTACCCAACCAAGAGAAGGATCCGAGATGCCATCTTTGAAGATCTCCTTGGATGGATAGGATCACAGGTGTGAAGTTCGTGGCGTATAAGTTTTTCAGGTCAGAGGTGATTTTGATTCCCAGGTACGAAATGGCCAGTGGTTCCCAGCCGAAGGGGAAATTAAGTTTACAGAGGTTAACCGTTTCGGGGGGTAGGGTTACATTAAGGGCTTTCGACTTGTCAAAATTGATTCTTAAGTTCGAGAGGGTTTGGAAAAATGTGAAGTCTGCTAGAAGGTTGGGGATGGTTGTGATGGGGTCCGACAGGAACAGCAATATGTCGTCCGCATATGCCGCTAGTTTGTAGGATTTATGATGTATGGTAACTCCTTTAATAGTGGGGTTGTCTCTTAGTTTGCGGAGCATGGGTTCAAGGGTCAGTATAAATATGATTGGCGATAGTGGACACCCTTGGCGGGTTCCATTGGATACAGAGAAGGCGTCCGACAGCGTGCCGTTGACTCTTATCCTGGCTGTGGGAGAGGTATACAGGGCTAGAATCATTGTGAGCATGCGCCGAGGCAGGCCTAGCGCCTGAAGGGTGGCCTCCATGTAGTCCCATGCTACCCTGTCGAACGCCTTCTCTGCATCCAGTGATAGAAAGAACCCTTTCGTGGATGATTTTGTGAGCCAATGATGTATGTTCAATGCTTTAATGGTGTTGTCCCTGGCTTCGCGGCCGGGGACAAAGCCAACCTGATCTAGCGAGATCAGGGACGGTATGAAAGGTAGGAGTCGGTTAGCTAGGGCTTTCGCATATAGCTTAAGGTCCACATTGAGTAGAGATATGGGGCGATAGTTCGTTACTAGGGTGGGGTCCTTATCTTTTTTGGGGATGAGTGTAATGTGTGCCGTGAGCATTTCGTTGGGTGAGTGCGTTAAGGGGGACAGAGCATTGAGAGCTTTCGCAAGGCGCGGAAGGAGAATGGAAGGGAAGGATCTATAGTAGCAGGCAGAAAGACCGTCGGGGCCGGGGCTTTTCCCTGTCTTCGTCTGTCGCAGAGCTGCAAGGAGTTCTTCCGTCGTGAGTGGAGTGTCGAGGGATTCAGCGTCTTCTGTGGAGAGGGGTTGCGGTCCATATTGTGTAAGAAAAGTCATAAGGGCAGTTTTCCGGTTGGGAGAATCTTCTGCGTGATGGGATGGTGGCAAATTATACAATTTAGTGAAATATTGTACAAATTGTGTTGAAATGTCCTCGTTTCTAGAAAATGGTTCACCCGCCGGGTTGCGGATTGTATGAATAGTGTGTGATGCCTTTTTTGCTTGCAGTGCCCTCGCTAATAATTTGCTGGATTTGTTCCCGAACTCGTAATATAATTTTTGTGTCAGCATGAATTTGCGTTTCAAAGATTTGTTTAGAACTTCTAAAAGCTCCTCTCTCGCCCGCGTTAGTTCGGCTAGTGACGCAGCTGCAACAGAGGCTTTGTGTGCCTGTTCAAGCTTGTGTATACGTGCAGTTAGTTCAACTATATGTGTGCGGTTAAGTTTGTTGCGATTAGCGGAGATAGAGAGAAGCTCGCCCCTGATGACACATTTATGTGCATTCCATGCGGTCAGAGGTGTTACGTCGGGTGTGTCATTATTAGCAAAGAAGTCAGTCAGGCATTTGGACATTCTATTCGTGTTAAGTTCATCCGTCAGTAGGGAGCTGTCGAGGCGCCAAATACGCGTTTTTGTGTTCGTAGATGTTAGTTGTAGGGTCATAGAGATAGGGTTGTGGTCTGATAGTATGGACGGTTCTATGGTGGCTTTTGTGAGGTTGGTCAAGTCATTTTGAGAGAGGAAAAAGTGGTCCAGTCTGGAGTATTTTGCATGCGATGGTGAGAAGAACGTGTAGTCCCTGTCTGTGGGATGCATGGTACGCCACGTATCGTGGAGTAGGAGGTTATTGAGCTGCAGTTTGACCGCTCTTAAAGCCCTGTAGGTGAGAAAGGAGGACCCGTTGGAGGTGTCCAACGCTGGGGTCATTGGGACATTGAAATCACCACCGACGATGAGGGTGCCGGCCTGAAAACTGGTTAACAGTTGTAGGGTCTTCGTGAGAAAGGCGACCTGGCCTGTGTTGGGGGCGTAGATGTTTGCAATAGTATAAGGTAGCTGATGGAGAGTGCCTCTTATAAAGAGGTATCGTCCATGTGGGTCCTTTAACGTATCTGTGATCAGGAATGGGCACTGGTTGGAGATGAGGGTTGAAACCCCTTTTGATTTCGCCTCTACATTGGAAGCATGTAGTATCGTGGGGAAGTAACGGCTTTGCAATTTGGGGATGGAATCCGTGCGGAAGTGTGTTTCCTGAATCAGCACTATGTGAGCTTTGGAGTGTTTGAGTGATGTTAATAATTGAGACCTTTTTTCAGGGGTATTCAGACCCCTTATGTTGATTGAATACAGCTTGAGTGATTGTGTTGGTTGTGGTGCGACTCCTCTGGTGAGGGCGGGGTTCGTCATGGCCTTCGTCATGGGATAGGGGGGAAAGGGAGGGAGGGGTCGATGTTCAGAGGGGGACGTCTAGGAAGTAAAGCAAGTATAAGTAGCAAATGTGGGTTAAGTGGGGAGAACCGAAGAGGTGTGGCACAGAGTGACCACCAACCTCCTACTTGATATATCGGTCGTGTACAGTACCTGCGTGGGGCACCGTATCCCTTGAGGGAGACTGTGACTCCAGGCAGGCCCGTATGGGGGTTGACCAGGATCGGGCAACGGAGAGGGTCGAGAGAAGAAGTAGCGAGGATAGGAATAAAGCCCTCCGCCACAGGATAAGTTATAGCTGATTGCTGAGGTGTGGGTATAGAGTGTGTTAATCAGGGTTGTGGGTGATCAACTAAGGGGCAGTATAGTACTTTCAGCAGACCATCGTAAATTCAGATGCAGACATCGTGAAGGGGGTCAAGGTCAGCAATAGAACAGTAGGTCTAGGTAACCGAGAGGGGCCTTTTAGGAGAGGCAACTTCCAGAGCTAGGTGGCGGGTGCCATAATGTACAGGCCTGGTAGTGAGACAACTGCCGGTATCCCTAGCCAATCGTGTGCTGTGCCCCTCCCTCCTGCGCGTAAGGTGCGCGGTGTGGAGTGAACAAAGGTCCGAGGCAGCTGCTGGAAGTTACCCCCCCCTGGGCATCCGTCATGTGACTCAGTAGAAAACTTAACTATAACAATGTGCCACTTGTGAAGCCTAAACTACACTTGGGCTAACTAGGGGAGGGAAGCTGGAACAATAGCAGACAGAACCTCGGCGGTATTGATAGTACCGCAATACAGAATCTATTGCAATCCTAAACCAAACAATATAAGGATCAGTAAATCAAAAATAACAGAACCAAGGGATGGAAGTACCGGCCAGTTCATACTCCTGTACGAGGTGAAGTAGCTTACGGCAGCCTGGCAGGATCAGTGTGCGGCGGACATGTAGGTGGCGGCTTTGGATCAGCTGGTTGACAGATGTCCGGGTGGGCACCGCAGCGGCGTCAGAGTCATCGATCGTGAAGCCGTTGGAGTTGTCGGCAGAGTAGCCCGTCTTTTCCACCGGGATGCTGTGTTCCTTCAACGCTTGCGACTCCTCTTGTCAGCGTTCGGGCTTGAGGCATCTGTGGTGCGGACGCACGTAGAGTTCTGGGCGGGGTTGATCGTCGCGGTGCAGTGTGGTAGTCGTAGTTGCGAGTCCGCATAGTAAGCTGACAGCAAACAGTGGAGGGCGGGGCTTGGAGTAAATGAGTGCCATCTGGGCGAGGTCCGAAGCAGAGAGACATCACTGATGTTGCATTGAAGCGAAGGGAGTCCGCTAGCCCATGAATCCGGCATATTCGGCCTGTTGATGGGTTAGTGTGATCCTCTGATATAAATCCATCATGCCCAAAGAAGGTGTAGAAAACAAAACAGAAAAACAACATTAAAAACAAAAAAAGAAAAACTTTTCGCTGGAGCTGGAACTGTGTGTAACTGCGTCTAACAGTCTTGGAAACCGGTTACATATGTCTGTTCCGACCCCTACGTGGGCCCCGAGCTCTGAGGGATACATCTGGGCTGTTGGCGCGGTAATGGGAGCGGTGATTCGCATGGCTTCTGTTCTCGGAGGGGGAGCGTCTCCGGCTGGGCTGAGGTGCTTGCGTTTCCATGTGTTCCGTTCCGTCCGTCCCTCTGGTGTAATTGCGGGGGCGAAATGCAGCGTACCAATTGGGGACATGTATCATGGGGATACCGAGGGTGGCGCAGAAATGTGGGAGATCCTCAGGGACCTTGAGTAAAGCGGTGCGTCCCTGCGTGGAAGCGGAGAGGCAGAAGGGAAACTTCCACTTGTACACTATCTGTCTGTCCCTTAGGGTTTCCAGCAGAGGTTTCAGGTCCCGCCTGTGCTGGAGTGTGATACCGGACAGATCTTGGTAGATTTGTACTTGCGCGCCATTGTGCAGTATCTGCGGCCTACCCCGCGCCATTTTGAGTATTTCCTCTTTCAGCCTGAAATCCACTATGCAGCATATAATGTCCCTCGGTGGGTCTGTTTCCCTGCCTTTGGGGCGAAGTGCGCGGTGTATGCGTTCCATTTCCACTGGGGTGTGTGCAGGCCGGTTAAGCAGGGAATTGAAAATGGAGATTATGGCTGGGGATATATGGTCCCCTTCAACAGACTCCGGCAGACCTCTGATACGCAGGTTGTGCCTTCTGCCCCGGTTGTCGAGGTCTTCCAAGTGCCTCTGCATGTCACGTAGCTGTCGGGTGTGAGAATCAACGTCTTCCGATACTGACTGCAGGACAATTTCTTGGTGCTCTGTCACGTGTTCAACCACCCGTACCCTTTCATTCAGAGACTTCAGGTCTAATCTGAGTTCTGAAATGGCCGTCGCTAGAGTCTCTTTAATGTCCTCTGCCACGGAACGTAGGTCAAGAATAGTCAGTGGCGGGTGTGGGCTGAGTTCAATCCCCTCTTCCCCCGCTAACGGAGGCAGCACCTGAGGTGGTAGAACGGGCAGCTGGTGCGGATGCGAAGATGCCTGTGAGGGTTGTCCCTGTGTGTGGCGGGCGGGCGCCATATTGCCTCTACCCGTCCGGAACATCTCGGGGATATTCTGCCCCTGTGTACCGACAAGGTCTCTCGGGGACCTCGAGCGGGATGCAGATGAGGTCCGGGAGGCTGTCCCCATGTTCTGTCGTGAGTAAGGAGCGGAATTACCTCACAATATAGGTGGCTTTCTCCTGTGGCGGACGGAGCTCAGGAATTATGCGACTGTCTCCATGCCAGGTCAGGCCACGCCCCCTTCCGTTTAGTTTTTGCTCATGAGCATGCGTCGTTTTTTTGTCCGTCGGACTAGCATACAGACGAGCGGATTTCGGGGTCCGTCGTAGTTACGACGTAAAGATTTGAAGCATGTTTCAAATCTAAAGTCCGTCGGATTTGAGGCTGAAAAAGTCAGCTGAAAGTCCGAAGAAGCCCACACACGATCGGATTACCAGCCAGCTTTAGTCCGTCGGCGTACGTTGGACTTTTGTAGACGAAAAGTCCGACCGTGTGTACGCGGCATTAGGCCATAAATCAGGGGATTGATCAGGGCAGGGACCAGTAAATAGGCGGCACTGAGAAGATTGTGGGTGTCTTGGGTCACTGATTTAGATATCCAGTACATGACAGAGGAGGAGAGCCTGAAGAAGTAGACAACCGAGAGGACCAGGATGTGAGTCCCACATGTGTGCAGTGCTTTGTGCCTAAGCGTTCCAGTGGAGATCTTCGATGCGGCCCAAATGATGCTGCCATATGAGATGGAAAGAAAGGACAGGTCCGCTATCATGGAGATCACTCGCAAGCTCAGGCCCGCAACCTTGTTTTTGGCCACGTTACCACAAGCCAAGCCCATCAGGGCCATGTGCTCACAAGCAAAATGGTGGATGGTATTGGAGCCACAGAAATTGACAGTGGAAGCTAGATAGATGACGGGACCAATGAAAGTGGAAGGCTGTCTCCCAGGGGCCACTCGATATTCGTCTATCTGTATAATTATCATACAGGGACCATACTACTTGTCTATGCACAGGAGCTTCTGCTCTGCAGCCATCAAGGCACCTAGGCTTTAAGGCCTTAGTACCTCTCATTTTGGCTACTGGTCCTGCATTATGGCACTATCTCGCCCCTGTTTTGGAATTTACTTGGCTAATATCTTTGACCTACTTATGTTAGCATATGTGGCCATTTCCAATTAACGGCATATAGACCGTTGGAATTAACCCTTCCTGGATGATACTTTTGGATATCCTCTTTATCTGGATACCCACACACGAGCCTTATTCTCCTGCAAGACAGTGAGATCTGCTCTCTCTTTTTTATCTTTGAAACCTTGAATGTGTCCTTTGGAAGCCTAACGGTGAAACGCGTTGATGCACAAAGACTCACTGTATACTTTGTATCATTCTACATGATTTTTATCTTTGAATGCTCTACTCATGTTATGGAATTTTCTAATAAATATTGTTATTTTTCTATACCTGGCTATTGTTTCTTATGCCTTTAAAGTCCGACCTAGGGATACTTAGCTAGTATCCCTTTTCTTTTTGTTCCCCTCTTTATTACGGATGTGGCTATGTGAGTACCCTCTTTCTTTTAGGGACCAATGAAAGTCACACCTCTTATAAAAGATGCAACTGTTAGATAAACCAACATTCTCCTGGTCATGATAATGTGGTAACTCAACAGCTTGTAGATGGCAATGTATCGATCCAGGGCCATCATCAGAAGAACATTGCAGTCCATCATGGATAGGAAGTAGATGAAGAACATTTGAATCAAGCAGCCAATCAGAATGATCTGGTTCTTGTCAAAGAGAAAGCCAAGGAGCATCTTGGGCAGTATGTTGGTGGCACTACAGATGTAGGTGATGGACAATAGTGAGATCAGGATGTACATCGGAGCATGCATGGAGCTTGCCTTTCTTACTGTGTGGATGATGACGCTGTTGGTCAATATAATGATTATAAAGAGAAGGAAAAATAGGATGAACAGGAGACGTCTGAACTTAAGGAAGCCAGGGAACCCCAACAAGGTGAATTCCTGGTGAGACGGATAGAAGGTGGAATTTGGGATGCCTACCATGACATTTGGTATAAGTCAGAATCAGCCACCTGTAGATGAAGGACAAGCGATGAGTTGGAAACTCTTTTATATTTCTATAAAGAGCCACGCTAAAAAAACAATATTGAACTCAAAAAATGAATGCAGTTTTATATATCAGAACCATCAACATTTGCGATATAAATTAAACTAGATTTAAGTGCCAACACGCTATATAGATAATTGGTAACACACCCACATGTAACAAAATCAAAAACTAAAATCAACAGCAGACTGATACAGTGACATAGCTCACAGATATAAATTCATATAAGTTCATATAAGTTAAATAACTCCTCTTATGAATATTCAAATGTGGTGCTCAAACATCCAATCACCAGTAGATCTCCAAATTGTGACACCAGCACCTTAATCTGGATGTAGACTTGCCAAAAACTGTGCACCCTCTAACTAAAGAGAGATCATATAACTTGAAGGGGGAAAGGTTACATATGGTATATATTTCTCTCGCGCTACCACTATGTGTGTAAAGTGAATATAACAGAGACTGCTGCCTTCACTTAGATAGCCTATCCATAACTATTAGTGTAATAAATTATTAAAAAATAATGAGGCGCTGTAGGTATATAAAAAGCTTGATGAAGTCACATGACTGTGACGTAACGCGTAGAGAGTGAGTGGAGGCACATCGGAAGTAACGCCATTTAGGAACAAGCTCATCGCTTGTGGATTTTTGTCGCTGTCAGATTGTTATATATGTGAGTGTAATACATTTTATTATTTGAATAAAACTTACTGATTACGGTACTACACTACGAGAGCATTCTCCTTTCTCCATATACCCCTATTGAGAGGATACTAGAGAGAACCCCTTAGGAGGAACAGAGACCCAGCACATATGAGAGCAGAGCAATGGACATCCCCATAGAGGAACCTGAGAGGTCATCACACACCATCCCTGGAACTACGTTCTATGCTCGTTTTTAACATACTCAAGGTGAGAGGCTAGGGAGCACAGAGGTGACACGGGAAGCAGGATTTATTGTCACCCATACCATAAATTGTCACAATTAATGGTGAAGGAAAAGAACACAATCACTCAGAATGTTTGAAGGACTTTTTTATTAAGGAATATATTCAAGGATTTATACCATTTTTTTACTATTCAGTGTCAAATCGTGAGACATACGGAACTATTGGACATTCAAGCAGCATTATCACTTTAATTATATGAATTTCTATGTTAAATATTTAATTTTATTATTAAGTTTGATTATGGGTTTATCTACCATTTTATTTTATTTTTACCCAGTTCAACACCTTTAAGTACTGTGAGTATTACTAGTTTTTATGGTTTACACACTTAAGTCACTTTAATTGCATTAATTTGATGTAATTATTATGATAAACTAGGTTTACTAAACATAATTTTTATTATATAACACAGGAACACATTTACTATCCACAAAAAGGACACATGATTGCACTCTATATATAGGAATCACGATTTTTTTATATACCTACAGCGCCTCAAGGTTACATATGGGATGAGAAATGGGTACAGCGCTGCTCCGATGATGTTGAAAATTTATAACACAATAAGCAGCTAACACACCTCTAAGACAAAGAAGTAGAAAATCAACAAGTATAAAAATAGTGTAGCGCTAAGTGTCAAAGTAGGAAATTTTAAAGGGGAGCCATCTTACAATGGCCAGAAAATAAACCAAAACAGAAAATACTTCAAAAAATTCAGTAGAAAGTGACTCAATGAAAAAATTAATAAATATTGCAAAGTGACATGTAATACATAATAGCAAATACACCAGTGAGAGGTGAAAATGAAACCAAAGTATAAATGTATATATAAATAATTAATCAACTGTGAATAGAGTCCATATATATTCTAAAAAATATATTCCTGATAAAAGTCCAAAACCACCACCAACAGTCTCTGAGGATTAGCTGATGAAGACAACACCGGAGTATCACTGGTGGGTAAGGACGGTAAAAACCCCAAATCGATTGTGACGTCTAAGTGTGTATCAAAACCATCACCATAGCATCTGAAGAGGCTTACCGGAAGCAGGGGACTTGAACAGACATACGTCTTTACAAGTCAAAAAAGCTTGTTTAGCCACCGAGGCTGGCAGGATAGGACATCAGGTATCTATAGCTTCAAATGGGGAAGGAGGGGGATCTACCAACAGCTTCACCCGTCCAGACGTATCAGCAGGTCAACCAGATGTTTTCAATTGAAACCATGAGAGAAGGAAGACTCACATGGCATGATATCGTTTAAAAAGCATGCATTTATTCAAGGCAATAAAAAAAGAACACTCACATGGTATGAGGATATAAACAGCTTAGATAATATCAAACGCGGTGATCATAGAGGGTCCACCCGACATGTTTCGGCTCACCAGCCTTCATCTGGGGTGTGGACCCCCCTATTCCACCGCAATTTAAACTAGAAATGACCCCCACTGAGAGTGTCACAGCCCAGGAAATGACCAACTGACATCACTTCCGGTTCACAAATAAATATACATAAGCTTTATGCAATATATATTATAAGGAACATAGATAAGCAGTATTTATACCGCTATTCTAAAATATCGGGGTCAAAAGATAAAATAAGGTGAAAGTAAACTTAAAATATTCCTATGGTTATGGCCGGCCGATCCGGAAATGCTCGGAATAGAAATCCAAGCCTCTTTCTCGGCACGGCCAAATTACATAGGACGGAGCGCCGTCACGCTCCGCCCCCTCTATTTGGCTGGGCTTTGAGGACGTGCGCAGTAGCGGAAGTCGCAGGGAGGAAGTCCGCCGCCGCGCCACGCCTCGTTCTGGGCAATGGATCCCATGGGTCGAGGCGCCGTAATGCCCCGCCTCCTGGTCTCTCATTACTGTCCATAATGGGGAGTGTGGCTAACCAAAGTCCGCCTACATCCCCGCCCTCTCCATCGGAGCCCAACCAAGCTTCCCGCCCACAACGACACGTCATCCGCATGGAGGGCCGTGATTGAACAGAAAATATAACCAAGCCTCTCTTTCACAATGACATGTGGTCCGTATGGAGGGCCGTGATTGGACAAAAAATTAAACACAGCGCTTGGGCAATGAATGTCGGTGTCAGCAAAGGTAGTAGGGGGAACGATAATAAAAACCAATGCCATAGATAAAAAATATATTTTGTAACATGAACTAAGTAGTGTGGCATGATAGTGACACTGCCAATGAGGGGCATCCCACATAGCCTATACACTCCGCCCCATAAAAAAGGGGCTGACAATGAAACCCTGTAAACAGGATGGCATATATCAAATAGAAGTTATATCTATACACCAATACAGGGGTTGATATCAAAAAGGCCCACTATAACACGCAACTGTTAATAAATGGGTTCCCAATACTACAAGGTTTAACATAAAATGGAGAGAGTAATAAAATAAATAAAATAAAATAAAATGAGATAAAATAGGAGAGTCGCAAATATAGTAACTACGCTTGATTGATAAATGAATTGATGTCCCACTCCACGTTAATACCTTGCGGAAAGTGGGAACCCAATTCGTAAATCCAGTAGGTCTCCAACCTGGAGACCCCCCTAAGAGTTGACCCCCCCCCGCCAGGGGGCCACATACTTGTCGATGATGAGAAACTGTGTGCCCTCAGGGTTTCGGTCATGAAACTCCCTATAATGACGGGGCACAGTGTGTTTGGTACTACCTGCTTTTATAAGGTTAATGTGCTCAGAAACTCGAGTAGTAAAGGACCTGATCGTCCGTCCTACATATTGTTTGCCACAGGGGCAGGTCAGAAGATAGACTACCCCCGTCGTAGCACATGTGCAAAACTGTTTTATTTTGTAGGTACGGCCACTTACCCTAGAGGAAAAAGTATAACTAGTGCGTCTTCCATTAGTGTTATATTGACAAACTAAGCATTTTTTACAAGGGTGGAACCCAATCAGGTTATGAAAGAAGGAAGGTTTAGTTGGAGGATTAACCACATTAGGTGCCAGCTTATTACGGAGGGATGGAGCTCCTCTAAAAACTAACTTAGGAGTATCAGGCAGTCTAGGGCCCAGAATCTTATCGGTTTTCAAAACGTCCCAATGATGTTCAAAAATTCTTGTAATATGTTTATGTTGGATAGAGAAGGATGTCATAAAGGACCATTTGAAGTCCTCATTTACTTGCTTGGGTTTATCCTCTAAGAGTAATTGGCGATCTACTGAACTGGCATTATCAATTTCTTTATCTAGATCCAAAGGTTTATACCCTTTTTCTAAAAATCTGCTTTTCAAAGACGCTGCTTGGATTTTGAAAGTATTGAGGTCACTACAGTTCCTCCGTAATCGCAAGAACTGACTTTTGGGAACTGATCTGATCCAAGGAACATGATGACAGCTGTCGATAGGGATAAATCCATTTCGATCGGTGGACTTAAAATGTGTGCTAAACACAAATTGGCCATCCTTTCTCTCTATAACTAAGTCCAAAAAGTGAACAGAGGTTGCGCTAGCCTCAAAGGACAAAACGATGTTCCTATTATTGGCATTGAGGTGCGTGAAGAAGGTGGCCAGATCGTCTGGGCTCCCAGTCCATAGGAGGAGGATGTCGTCTATGTACCGCGCCCACAACAAAAGGTGCGGGCATTGCATGGCATAGACGACATCCTCCTCCCACTTGGCCATAAATAAATTGGCCAGACTGGGAGCGAACTTCGCTCCCATCGCGACACCCCTATGTTGACGGTAGAATCTCCCATCGAACCAAAAATAGTTATGTTGAGTTGCAAACTCAATTAGCTCGATAATATAGTCCACCTGGGGTGAAGCGAGGGAGACATCTCTATCAAGAAAACACTTGACTGCATCAATACCTCTATCCTGCGGAATGCAAGTGTAGAGAGAGGCAACATCCGCAGTTGCCATGATCAGGTTACCAGAATGAGAAACCTTGGAAAGTAGATTGATCACGTCCTTAGTGTCCTTTAAATAGGATGGCATTTTGACAACTGATGGTTGAAGGAAGTAATCAATGTACTTCCCAATTTTAGAGGTAACAGAGTCGATACCACTAATTATTGGTCGACCGGGAGGATGCAGAGGGTCCTTATGCACTTTGGGCAGGTAGTACATAACAGGTATACGCGGGGCCAGTGGGACTAAAAATGATCTCTCCTTTTTATTTAAAATGTAGGAATCATATCCTTTAGAAACCAAACCTTGTAATTCCTTTTTATATTTATGCGTAGGGTTACTGGGAAGTTCAACGTATGTTTCCTGATCGCCAAGAATGTGATACATTTCCTGGACGTAATCCGATTTGTTTAATAAAACTATGCCACCGCCCTTGTCAGCAGGGCGAATGACTATATTTTTATTTTCACATAGAGTGGTAAGACCTGCTGTAGGTAAAGGGTTATGGAATTTCCGTTTTAGGGGGACATTAGTGAGATCTTTCAACACAAGTTCCTTAAACAAATTGATAGCTGGTGGAAGTTGTGTGGGAGGACTAAAGAGGGAGGGGTTGGATAAACCTGAATGAACTGTACCAGACGTTGCCGCTCTGGCCATATTCCTGGAAGGATTGGAAATAATATATCTCTGAATATGAATCTTCCTAATGAACTTTTGAATGTCAATAAAAGTATTGAACTTGTTTAATTTACATGGAGGGGCGAACTTAAGACCTTTATTTAAGATGATTTTCTCTTCATTGGTGAGGATAGTGTCACTGAGGTTAAAGACCCCTTGACACGTTAGGTCCTTTGTCTCTTTTCGTTTCTGAACCCTCCTCCCTCCTCTGGACCCTCTCTTGTTTCTGGACCTCTTTTTTTGTTTAAGTGGTCCTCGTGAAAACCCCGGGAGGTTCGTGGTCCGGAGTAGGGTTGTTTATAGGGAGATGGACCATATCCAGCATCAGGGAATGGGTAGATGTTTTCATTATGATGTTCCTGCAAAGGGGAATATCTGTTGTATGTTGACACAGGGGGGTGCCTGTAATAGGGTGGATGTTGGTACGGGGAAGGTTGGGGATACTCGTACCTACGACCCGGAGAGCACCTGTAATGGGGGCTGTCCTGCTCGTAATATCGACGTTCCTCATGACCATGATGATCACCCCTGTTTCCACCTCTACCCCTACTTCTAGAGTAGTGGCCTCTGCCTCTTGATTGCTTTCTAGGGGAATGTGTGCTAGGGTGTCGGCTCCTATGTGAGGAGGAGCCCGCACCCTGAGCCTGATCCCTATTAGCAAGGGGTTTTGGGCGGACAGAGGGCTCCCTAAGGGGAGCTGCTATGTTAGTACTCGAGGAATTAGTGTCCATGGCAACCTCTGGGGTAGGTGTTGTGATGGATTTCTGCCACCCAAACACTTTGCCCGCCTTATAATCGCCAGTGTCTCGGGAATACTTTTTATGTTTTTTGATTCTCTGTTCCCTATCTTCCTTTACAAGATGAGCTTGCAAATTGGATGACAGAGTATTGTATTCCACTGAATTTTTAAACGAAAGTAATTTATCTTTAAGTTCCCTGATCTCTCGATCCAAATTGGTAAGCCGGGTACGTTTCCTCGTGATGAGAAAATCGAGGAACTTAATACCAGCGTCATTAAAATACTTGAACCAGGTATCGAGTTCAGGTTCACCCTGTTGAGGGTGGATATCCCATCTGAGACTTCGTGGGATCATGCCTTCTGTCACATATTGTTCTAAGAAGACAAGATCCCACTGAAGATGGAGTTCAGAGGTCATAACATTTTTTAACCTCAGAAATAGTCCACCTATCTCAGTATCATTGGAAGTGGCTACAAAGACACCCTCAGTATTTACAACTCTAGATGCACGGTAATCGAATATGTCCATATTGAAATGGGTGTGGGCTGCAGCTATACTAGATGTCTATTGTGAAAGAGAGGCTTGGTTATATTTTCTGTTCAATCACGGCCCTCCATGCGGATGACGTGTCGTTGTGGGCGGGAAGCTTGGTTGGGCTCCGATGGAGAGGGCGGGGATGTAGGCGGACTTTGGTTAGCCACACTCCCCATTATGGACAGTAATGAGAGACCAGGAGGCGGGGCATTACGGCGCCTCGACCCATGGGATCCATTGCCCAGAACGAGGCGTGGCGCGGCGGCGGACTTCCTCCCTGCGACTTCCGCTACTGCGCACGTCCTCAAAGCCCAGCCAAATAGAGGGGGCGGAGCGTGACGGCGCTCCGTCCTATGTAATTTGGCCGTGCCGAGAAAGAGGCTTGGATTTCTATTCCGAGCATTTCCGGATCGGCCGGCCATAACCATAGGAATATTTTAAGTTTACTTTCACCTTATTTTATCTTTTGACCCCGATATTTTAGAATAGCGGTATAAATACTGCTTATCTATGTTCCTTATAATATATATTGCATAAAGCTTATGTATATTTATTTGTGAACCGGAAGTGATGTCAGTTGGTCATTTCCTGGGCTGTGACACTCTCAGTGGGGGTCATTTCTAGTTTAAATTGCGGTGGAATAGGGGGGTCCACACCCCAGATGAAGGCTGGTGAGCCGAAACATGTCGGGTGGACCCTCTATGATCACCGCGTTTGATATTATCTAAGCTGTTTATATCCTCATACCATGTGAGTGTTCTTTTTTTATTGCCTTGAATAAATGCATGCTTTTTAAACGATATCATGCCATGTGAGTCTTCCTTCTCTCATGGTTTCAATTGAAAACATCTGGTTGACCTGCTGATACGTCTGGACGGGTGAAGCTGTTGGTAGATCCCCCTCCTTCCCCATTTGAAGCTATAGATACCTGATGTCCTATCCTGCCAGCCTCGGTGGCTAAACAAGCTTTTTTGACTTGTAAAGACGTATGTCTGTTCAAGTCCCCTGCTTCCGGTAAGCCTCTTCAGATGCTATGGTGATGGTTTTGATACACACTTAGACGTCACAATCGATTTGGGGTTTTTACCGTCCTTACCCACCAGTGATACTCCGGTGTTGTCTTCATCAGCTAATCCTCAGAGACTGTTGGTGGTGGTTTTGGACTTTTATCAGGAATATATTTTTTAGAATATATATGGACTCTATTCACAGTTGATTAATTATTTATATATACATTTATACTTTGGTTTCATTTTCACCTCTCACTGGTGTATTTGCTATTATGTATTACATGTCACTTTGCAATATTTATTAATTTTTTCATTGAGTCACTTTCTACTGAATTTTTTGAAGTATTTTCTGTTTTGGTTTATTTTCTGGCCATTGTAAGATGGCTCCCCTTTAAAATTTCCTACTTTGACACTTAGCGCTACACTATTTTTATACTTGTTGATTTTCTACTTCTTTGTCTTAGAGGTGTGTTAGCTGCTTATTGTGTTATAAATTTTCAACATCATCGGAGCAGCGCTGTACCCATTTCTCATCTACCTCTAGTACTTATTAGACATCTAGTATAGCTGCAGCCCACACCCATTTCAATATGGACATATTCGATTACCGTGCATCTAGAGTTGTAAATACTGAGGGTGTCTTTGTAGCCACTTCCAATGATACTGAGATAGGTGGACTATTTCTGAGGTTAAAAAATGTTATGACCTCTGAACTCCATCTTCAGTGGGATCTTGTCTTCTTAGAACAATATGTGACAGAAGGCATGATCCCACGAAGTCTCAGATGGGATATCCACCCTCAACAGGGTGAACCTGAACTCGATACCTGGTTCAAGTATTTTAATGACGCTGGTATTAAGTTCCTCGATTTTCTCATCACGAGGAAACGTACCCGGCTTACCAATTTGGATCGAGAGATCAGGGAACTTAAAGATAAATTACTTTCGTTTAAAAATTCAGTGGAATACAATACTCTGTCATCCAATTTGCAAGCTCATCTTGTAAAGGAAGATAGGGAACAGAGAATCAAAAAACATAAAAAGTATTCCCGAGACACTGGCGATTATAAGGCGGGCAAAGTGTTTGGGTGGCAGAAATCCATCACAACACCTACCCCAGAGGTTGCCATGGACACTAATTCCTCGAGTACTAACATAGCAGCTCCCCTTAGGGAGCCCTCTGTCCGCCCAAAACCCCTTGCTAATAGGGATCAGGCTCAGGGTGCGGGCTCCTCCTCACATAGGAGCCGACACCCTAGCACACATTCCCCTAGAAAGCAATCAAGAGGCAGAGGCCACTACTCTAGAAGTAGGGGTAGAGGTGGAAACAGGGGTGATCATCATGGTCATGAGGAACGTCGATATTACGAGCAGGACAGCCCCCATTACAGGTGCTCTCCGGGTCGTAGGTACGAGTATCCCCAACCTTCCCCGTACCAACATCCACCCTATTACAGGCACCCCCCTGTGTCAACATACAACAGATATTCCCCTTTGCAGGAACATCATAATGAAAACATCTACCCATTCCCTGATGCTGGATATGGTCCATCTCCCTATAAACAACCCTACTCCGGACCACGAACCTCCCGGGGTTTTCACGAGGACCACTTAAACAAAAAAAGAGGTCCAGAAACAAGAGAGGGTCCAGAGGAGGGAGGAGGGTTCAGAAACGAAAAGAGACAAAGGACCTAACGTGTCAAGGGGTCTTTAACCTCAGTGACACTATCCTCACCAATGAAGAGAAAATCATCTTAAATAAAGGTCTTAAGTTCGCCCCTCCATGTAAATTAAACAAGTTCAATACTTTTATTGACATTCAAAAGTTCATTAGGAAGATTCATATTCAGAGATATATTATTTCCAATCCTTCCAGGAATATGGCCAGAGCGGCAACGTCTGGTACAGTTCATTCAGGTTTATCCAACCCCTCCCTCTTTAGTCCTCCCACACAACTTCCACCAGCTATCAATTTGTTTAAGGAACTTGTGTTGAAAGATCTCACTAATGTCCCCCTAAAACGGAAATTCCATAACCCTTTACCTACAGCAGGTCTTACCACTCTATGTGAAAATAAAAATATAGTCATTCGCCCTGCTGACAAGGGCGGTGGCATAGTTTTATTAAACAAATCGGATTACGTCCAGGAAATGTATCACATTCTTGGCGATCAGGAAACATACGTTGAACTTCCCAGTAACCCTACGCATAAATATAAAAAGGAATTACAAGGTTTGGTTTCTAAAGGATATGATTCCTACATTTTAAATAAAAAGGAGAGATCATTTTTAGTCCCACTGGCCCCGCGTATACCTGTTATGTACTACCTGCCCAAAGTGCATAAGGACCCTCTGCATCCTCCCGGTCGACCAATAATTAGTGGTATCGACTCTGTTACCTCTAAAATTGGGAAGTACATTGATTACTTCCTTCAACCATCAGTTGTCAAAATGCCATCCTATTTAAAGGACACTAAGGACGTGATCAATCTACTTTCCAAGGTTTCTCATTCTGGTAACCTGATCATGGCAACTGCGGATGTTGCCTCTCTCTACACTTGCATTCCGCAGGATAGAGGTATTGATGCAGTCAAGTGTTTTCTTGATAGAGATGTCTCCCTCGCTTCACCCCAGGTGGACTATATTATCGAGCTAATTGAGTTTGCAACTCAACATAACTATTTTTGGTTCGATGGGAGATTCTACCGTCAACATAGGGGTGTCGCGATGGGAGCGAAGTTCGCTCCCAGTCTGGCCAATTTATTTATGGCCAAGTGGGAGGAGGATGTCGTCTATGCCATGCAATGCCCGCACCTTTTGTTGTGGGCGCGGTACATAGACGACATCCTCCTCCTATGGACTGGGAGCCCAGACGATCTGGCCACCTTCTTCACGCACCTCAATGCCAATAATAGGAACATCGTTTTGTCCTTTGAGGCTAGCGCAACCTCTGTTCACTTTTTGGACTTAGTTATAGAGAGAAAGGATGGCCAATTTGTGTTTAGCACACATTTTAAGTCCACCGATCGAAATGGATTTATCCCTATCGACAGCTGTCATCATGTTCCTTGGATCAGATCAGTTCCCAAAAGTCAGTTCTTGCGATTACGGAGGAACTGTAGTGACCTCAATACTTTCAAAATCCAAGCAGCGTCTTTGAAAAGCAGATTTTTAGAAAAAGGGTATAAACCTTTGGATCTAGATAAAGAAATTGATAATGCCAGTTCAGTAGATCGCCAATTACTCTTAGAGGATAAACCCAAGCAAGTAAATGAGGACTTCAAATGGTCCTTTATGACATCCTTCTCTATCCAACATAAACATATTACAAGAATTTTTGAACATCATTGGGACGTTTTGAAAACCGATAAGATTCTGGGCCCTAGACTGCCTGATACTCCTAAGTTAGTTTTTAGAGGAGCTCCATCCCTCCGTAATAAGCTGGCACCTAATGTGGTTAATCCTCCAACTAAACCTTCCTTCTTTCATAACCTGATTGGGTTCCACCCTTGTAAAAAATGCTTAGTTTGTCAATATAACACTAATGGAAGACGCACTAGTTATACTTTTTCCTCTAGGGTAAGTGGCCGTACCTACAAAATAAAACAGTTTTGCACATGTGCTACGACGGGGGTAGTCTATCTTCTGACCTGCCCCTGTGGCAAACAATATGTAGGACGGACGATCAGGTCCTTTACTACTCGAGTTTCTGAGCACATTAACCTTATAAAAGCAGGTAGTACCAAACACACTGTGCCCCGTCATTATAGGGAGTTTCATGACCGAAACCCTGAGGGCACACAGTTTCTCATCATCGACAAGTATGTGGCCCCCTGGCGGGGGGGGTCAACTCTTAGGGGGGTCTCCAGGTTGGAGACCTACTGGATTTACGAATTGGGTTCCCACTTTCCGCAAGGTATTAACGTGGAGTGGGACATCAATTCATTTATCAATCAAGCGTAGTTACTATATTTGCGACTCTCCTATTTTATCTCATTTTATTTTATTTTATTTATTTTATTACTCTCTCCATTTTATGTTAAACCTTGTAGTATTGGGAACCCATTTATTAACAGTTGCGTGTTATAGTGGGCCTTTTTGATATCAACCCCTGTATTGGTGTATAGATATAACTTCTATTTGATATATGCCATCCTGTTTACAGGGTTTCATTGTCAGCCCCTTTTTTATGGGGCGGAGTGTATAGGCTATGTGGGATGCCCCTCATTGGCAGTGTCACTATCATGCCACACTACTTAGTTCATGTTACAAAATATATTTTTTATCTATGGCATTGGTTTTTATTATCGTTCCCCCTACTACCTTTGCTGACACCGACATTCATTGCCCAAGCGCTGTGTTTAATTTTTTGTCCAATCACGGCCCTCCATACGGACCACATGTCATTGTGAAAGAGAGGCTTGGTTATATTTTCTGTTCAATCACGGCCCTCCATGCGGATGACGTGTCGTTGTGGGCGGGAAGCTTGGTTGGGCTCCGATGGAGAGGGCGGGGATGTAGGCGGACTTTGGTTAGCCACACTCCCCATTATGGACAGTAATGAGAGACCAGGAGGCGGGGCATTACGGCGCCTCGACCCATGGGATCCATTGCCCAGAACGAGGCGTGGCGCGGCGGCGGACTTCCTCCCTGCGACTTCCGCTACTGCGCACGTCCTCAAAGCCCAGCCAAATAGAGGGGGCGGAGCGTGACGGCGCTCCGTCCTATGTAATTTGGCCGTGCCGAGAAAGAGGCTTGGATTTCTATTCCGAGCATTTCCGGATCGGCCGGCCATAACCATAGGAATATTTTAAGTTTACTTTCACCTTATTTTATCTTTTGACCCCGATATTTTAGAATAGCGGTATAAATACTGCTTATCTATGTTCCTTATAATATATATTGCATAAAGCTTATGTATATTTATTTGTGAACCGGAAGTGATGTCAGTTGGTCATTTCCTGGGCTGTGACACTCTCAGTGGGGGTCATTTCTAGTTTAAATTGCGGTGGAATAGGGGGGTCCACACCCCAGATGAAGGCTGGTGAGCCGAAACATGTCGGGTGGACCCTCTATGATCACCGCGTTTGATATTATCTAAGCTGTTTATATCCTCATACCATGTGAGTGTTCTTTTTTTATTGCCTTGAATAAATGCATGCTTTTTAAACGATATCATGCCATGTGAGTCTTCCTTCTCTCATGGTTTCAATTGAAAACATCTGGTTGACCTGCTGATACGTCTGGACGGGTGAAGCTGTTGGTAGATCCCCCTCCTTCCCCATTTGAAGCTATAGATACCTGATGTCCTATCCTGCCAGCCTCGGTGGCTAAACAAGCTTTTTTGACTTGTAAAGACGTATGTCTGTTCAAGTCCCCTGCTTCCGGTAAGCCTCTTCAGATGCTATGGTGATGGTTTTGATACACACTTAGACGTCACAATCGATTTGGGGTTTTTACCGTCCTTACCCACCAGTGATACTCCGGTGTTGTCTTCATCAGCTAATCCTCAGAGACTGTTGGTGGTGGTTTTGGACTTTTATCAGGAATATATTTTTTAGAATATATATGGACTCTATTCACAGTTGATTAATTATTTATATATACATTTATACTTTGGTTTCATTTTCACCTCTCACTGGTGTATTTGCTATAATGTATTACATGTCACTTTGCAATATTTATTAATTTTTTCATTGAGTCACTTTCTACTGAATTTTTTGAAGTATTTTCTGTTTTGGTTTATTTTCTGGCCATTGTAAGATGGCTCCCCTTTAAAATTTCCTACTTTGACACTTAGCGCTACACTATTTTTATACTTGTACATATGGGATGCCATATGGGATCATTTAAGATAGAAAAATGCAGGGATTAACTGTATACACCTCCGATATACAGTGGGGACGGAAAGTATTCAGACCCCCTTACATTTTTCACTCTTTGTTATATTGCAGCCATTTGCTAAAATCATTTAAGTTCATTTTTTTCCTCATTAATGTACACACAGCACCCCATATTGACAGAAACACACAGAATTATTGACATTTTTGCAGATTTATTAAAAAAGAAAAACTGAAATATCACATGGTCCTAAGTATTCAGACCCTTTGCTCAGTATTTAGTAGAAGCCCCCTTTTGATCTAATACAGCCATGAATCTTTTTGGGAAAGATGCAACAAGTTTTTCACACCTGGATTTGGGGATCCTTTGCCATTCCTCCTTGCAGATCCTCTCCAGTTCTGTCAGGTTGGATGGTAAACGTTGGTAGACGGCCATTTTTTGGTCTCTCCAGAGATGCTCAATTGGGTTTAAGTCAGGGCTCTGGCTGGGTCATCCAAGAACAGTCACAGAGTTGTTGTGAAGTCACTCCTTCTTTATTTTAGCTGTGTGCTTAGGGTCATTGTCTTGTTGGAAGGTAAACCTTCGGCCCAGTCTGAGGTCCTGAGCACTCTGGAGAAGGTTTTCATCCAGGATATCCCTGTACTTGGCCGTATTCATCTTCCCCTCGATTGCAATGAGTCGTCCTGTCCCTGCAGCTTAAAAACACCCCCACAGCATGATGCTGCCACCACCATGCTTCACTGTTGGGACTGTATTGGACAGGTGATGAGCAGTGCCTGGTTTTCTCCACACATACCGCTTAGAATTAGGGCCAAAAAGTTCTATCTTGGTCTCATCAGACCAGAGAATCTTATTTCTCATCATCTTGGAGTCCTTCAGGTGTTTTTTAGCAAACTCTATGCGGGCTTTCGTGTGTCTTGCACTGAGGAGAGGCTGGACTCAAATGAAGGTATAGAACCATCTCAAGGATGATCAGAAGAAATGGACAGCACCTGAGTTAAATATATGAGTGTCACAGCAAAGGGTCTGAATACTTAGGACCATGTGATATTTCAGTTGTTCTTTTTTAATAAGTCTGCAAAAATGTCAACAATTCTGTGTTTTTCTGTCAATATGGGGTGCTGTGTGTACATTAATGAGGAAAAAAATGAACTTAAATGATTTTAGCAAATGGCTGCAATATAACAAAGAGTTAAACATTTAAGGGGGTACTTTCTGTCCCCACTGTATATACAACCTCTCCTCTTCACCTCCAGCACATACACTTGCTTGCAGACTTTTACTCCCAGGACCAACTAACACTGTTGTTGAGGCCTGACACTGGCTTAGTCAGGCCCAAAGCAAATGCCCTTTGCAGGTAGGGACCCTGCCCCTATGGTGCAGCAAAATACGGTAGCCCTAGTGCTAGCTGTCCCACATGTGGCTACTGATCCCAGTACAACCTCTTCAGGCCCTTCCAACCCTCCTGGCTGCAGCTGCCTCTTTCCACTGCCAATGCCCCCACAGTCCTCCTTACTGGCTCTGCGCCATTACAGACTGCAATCTCCCAGTCCTCTAATGGCATGCCTCCTAGTCCTCCCAACTGTGTGTCACTCACCAGCCCTCTTGTCTGTTCCTTGTTCCTCCTGGAGACTTGCCTGGTATTGTTCTCCCACTGTCCTCTTTGCTCCCAGTGCCTCATGGCCAGGACACCTTCATGGTCCTAGGAAGGCCCCGTCCACACACGAGCCCAGGCCCAAGGTCACCCCCCCTCCCCAGACTGGGGAGCTCTCTCAAAGGTCAAACACTCCATCTCCAGCTTCCACCCGAACAACTCCACCATAGCTGGGCTGACTCTGAGTATTTGAGGGGCCTGTCCTCTGCCAACCCAAGCTAGGAATTGGCCAGGGCCCTCAGAGTACTCCAGGTAGCTCCACCTTACCTCCCCTCCTTCTTTCCAGAAGGTTCTAGTACATTCTAGAAATGGGGGGGGGGGGTCTCAGTGATGCTACCTGTGAGTCATCCCCAGCCTGCATAAATCTACCTACACTCACAAAAATGATCTACATTTCTAGCACTAGAGGGTGCTACATTTATTATATATATGGTTTTTTTTTACTCTTACACAAGTATAAGAAGATTCTGTAATGCATGCTCTCCAGCCATCAGTGTTACTCGTTAGAGTCAGCATACCAGTGGCGCCTGGTCCATAGGGGGCAGAATGATTTATTTTTAAATAAATGATAATATGACTAACATTTTTTTTAACACCTTAAAGTTAAAAAATGTTAGTCATATTATAATTTATTTAAAAATAAATCGTTCTATGTGTGTGCACTATGCGGGACGAAGGACTAATGGGTGTCTATTAAGTCCATACATTTTTGACAAGCATGTGATTGGAGCCTGAGGCACTAATTGGCTTGTCTTAGGTTGTCCTCAGTGCGCAGAGCACTGCGCCCCGAACCCTCCCACTTTTGATTTTAGCGAATCAATTATCGCCATTGCGTCACTTCCTGTTTCTGGCTTCTCGTCTCAACTAATCAGGAAGCTGAAGATTTGGAACCCAGAAAGAAGACCGGGTTAACACAGAAGTGGGTATCAGGGGAGCCGGGACAGCCCTGGTGAGTGCGGACCTGGAGGGGTTTGTTTGCGCCCCCACAAACATTTTTAGCACCAGTCGCCACTGCAGCATACCCTATTCACATTTTTATAGCAAACAAAGAATTTCCACTGTTTGAATGGGAGATTGTGTACAATTGTTCGGAGTGGCAACATTTGTAGGCTTCTATCTTTATGGCCCCAAACATCAATAGTATGTAGTGTATTGGAGGGAATGGTGAGGGGCTCTATAAAAAAATATGTATCATAAGTGACCACTAGCATGGATTTATGAGACCGTTCTGGTCAGACCAACCTCGGTCAGTACCACCAGCTCCAGGATTAGAAGCGTCCACACCAATGTGGACATGTGAGCTGCCTGATAGAGGAAACTGAGTTTTAGATGATTTTAACCACTTCAGCCCCGGAGGATTTGGCTGCTCAATGACCAGAGCACTTTTTGCGATACGACACTGCGTTGCTTTGACTGACAATTTTGCGGTCGTCTAACGTTGTACCCAAACAAAATTGACGTCTCTTTTTTCCCCACAAATAGAGCTTTCTTTTGGTGGTATTTGATCGTCTCTGCGGTTTTTATTTTTTGCGCTATAAACAAAAAAAGAGCGCCAATTTCGGAAAAAAAAGCAATATATTTTACATTTTTCTATAATAAATATCCCCCAAAAATATATAAACAAACAACTTTTTTCCTCAGTTTAGGCCGATATGTATTCTTCTACATATTTTTGGTAAGAAAAAATCGCAATAAGCATATATTGATTGGTTTGTGCAAAATTTATAGCGTCTACAAAATAAGGGGATAGTTTTATGGAATTTTTTTTATTAGTAATGGCGGCGATCTGCGATTTTTATCGGGACTGCAACATTATGGCGGACACATCGGACATTTTTGACACTATTTTGGGACCATTGCCATTTATACAGCAATCAGTGCTACAAAAATGCATTGATTACTGTGTAAATGACACTGGCAGTGAAAGGGGTTAACCACTAGGGGGCGATGAAGGGGTTAAGTGTGTCCTAGGGAGTGATTCTAACTGTGGGAGGGCTGGGCTTCAACACACAGGACAGCGATCACTGCTCTCGATGACAGAGAGCTGTGATCACTGTCCTGTTACCCGCCAGAACAGGGAAATGCTTTGTTTACAAAAGCATCTCCCCGTTCCACCTCTCCGTGACACGATCACGGGGATTGCGGCAGGCACACGTGCGCCCGCAACACCGCTTCTTAAAGAGGACGTACCTGTACATCCTTTTGGCCACCAGTGCCATTCTGTCGACGTACATCGCCGTACGCTGGTCGACAAGCGGTTAAATAATATAGAAAACACAGTGTATAAACTTGTGATAAATAAAGAGTTCAATAAACAAGTGTCCATGTGTATCAAAAATTATTCCATTAGCATTCCACCAACTGCATGTGCTATCTATCGTTCCCAGTAATAATAAGGTATAACAATCCAAATGAAAATTAAATTGGCCTCTTACCAACTTCAGATGATCTTCCAACACCTCGTTGGGATGCTGAGCCTGGAGCAGTCAGATCCATCCATCCATCCATCTTGGAGGTCAGGAGAGGTCAGGCATCGGGCATTTTCTTACCTCATGCGTTAGATGATCTCTTATAATTTATAGATCATCAGAAGTTGGTAAGAGGCCAATTACATTTTAATTTGGATTTCATCTGTCTGTCTGACAGTTGGGCTGGGTTTCTTCTACTGTTACATATTCTCTTTTTTGTGCATTTCAGTGTTATCATGTGTTTTAGCTCCTTTTTGATATAATGTCCATTATGTATAATAAAATTTGTACTTTTTAGTAAATAATCTCCATTGAGTGTTCATGGTCCCCCAAAGTTTTTGAGGAAAATTTATTTTACATGTTGTATAAGGGATATGGACCTGAACCTCTCTTTCCCATCCAATTAGTCTAAACCATTTTTCAGTCCATTAAATTTTCATTTGGATTGTTATACTTTATTATCACGGGGAACGGTGGATAGCACATCCAGTTGGTGGAATACTAATGGAATAATTTTTGATACACATGAACACTTGTTTATTAAACTCTTTATTTATCACTAGTTGATACACTGTGTTTTCTGTATTTTTTTAAGGTTTTTTTCTTTGTTTATGAGACAGCGCAACTTTTTAATTTTTTCACATTTTAAGGATATAAATATTTCTATAACTTTATAAGGTTCCCAAACATTTTATACATCACAGGTACACATAGTGTAAGCAGACAAAGGGGATATGCTAATTGTAATGGATAGAATATACATATGTAACAATTAATGTGCATATGGCATCGCTTTAATGACAGCATGTGTGTTCACACTCAGTGCTCACCTTCAAAAGGCAATGAAAACATGAATAGAGAAGATAATGTCAGGGCTGGGCTCAGCCCTTCCTTCTCTGAGCTGGCTGCTCAGCTGTCGGCTAATTGCCAGCTCCTATCTCTCCACAGTTACTCAACTGTTGATGATATCCTGCTCGTCAGTCCTGCCTACTTAAGCCGTCCAGTTCAGAGGAGCTCTGCCTTCGCCTTGGTCAACATCACAGAAACTATCTCCTGCAAGCCTGTTCAAGACTTGCTTTGCTGACATCACTTCTGGCTCCAGATCCTGCTTGCAGTTCCACTACATTAATCCCTGACTTTTGGCTTGGCTGACTATCCGTTCCGATTACTGGTTACTGAACTTTGGCTATGTTTTGACTACGTTTGTTCTTTTAACTTTTATTATTAAACAAGTGTGATTTAACTGTACTTCTGTCTCAGCCTGATTTCATGGTTTCTGACACATAGTAACATCTGACAAAAAAATCTAAAAACACTAAAGCAGCAGACTTTGTGAAAATTTATATTTGTGTCATTCTCAAAACTTTTGGCCATGGCTGTACATACAACACTCCTGCTTTGGCCTTACCCTTTAGGCCTTTATCTGCCTCTCACAGACAGTCTTCTTACATTCTCTGTACACATGACAAGCAGCACCCTGCTGATTTTGCTCCCACGTGGAGCCCTCCTGACTCCTGGGCCAGATCTCCTGTCTCCCGGTGTGGAGCCCACAGCCAGATTCAGGTGTCTACAAAAAACACACCTGACCAATACGTGGGTTGGCTATTCTGAAAATCTGGACCCAGGATTGGAGTTTTCTTCCCATTCGGATCACTTTGAAATCTCCAGGCTCCAGGTCTCAAAATGGACTTTTAGAAAACACAGAGGAAAATGAAAAAACAGTTTTCTTTGCATTAAGCAAACTCCCTGGAACTTCTCAACCCACCTGGTTGAGAATTCTGGGTTGAAATCTCTTTCTACACCTTGGCAGGGCAACTCTCTGCCACAAGTGCCACAAGTGCTACATGCAGGAGGAGAGCAGAGAGGTACTATAGGTAATACATGATAACTGATGGTGTAAAGCTAATTATGTGTAGGAAGTCTACAGTACTACTGACATAAAAAAGGAAGAAGTTGGGGGTGAGTGCAAAACTGTGGAAGAGTGCAGAGAGGAATATGGAAGTTGAATGGATACAAGATTCAGTGCTTCCTAAGTCTATGTGAAACTTAAAGGGGTTGTAAACCCTTATGTTTTTTCACCTTAATGCATTTTATGCACATGTGTCCACTAAGGAGAGTGCTTCTTCAATGTGGACACCTGATGTGGGGAGGAGCTACCAGCACCACCGGGGGACTCCAGAAGAGGTAGATCGGGGCCACTCTGTGCAAAATGAACTGCACAGTGGAGGTAAGTATACCATGTTTGTTATTTAATACAAAAACAAAAAAACAAGGGTTTACAACCCCTTTAAAATAAAAGCCGTGCACAGTCGGGTGTCACCCTCAAAATCTGAGGACAGTAAGTGCACCATTGGGTGTATAAAGCTGAAAAGCAATTCCAAATGTGTGATGTTATTCAACTTACCAAAAGTGGTTGCAACCAGAGGGCTTGTTAGCTCTTAAGTAGTGATGAGCCAAACATAACTGGGTTCAGTTTGGGGCACGTTCAGCAAACTTTACTGAAGTTCGGGTGCCAAATCGAAACCCCTTAAAGTCAAAGGAAACCAAATCTTAGGAATCAATATTAGCCAAATATGGGGAGGATTGTCAAACAAATGACATGAAGGGCTGGGCACTGCCCTAGGGGAAATATTACATTACAAAAAAGTATTTATTAGGTAGTTTTTGCAAAGAATTTTTTTTTTCTGTTGCAGTGATAGGCCATAATTGAGCGGTGGAAGAATCAGAGACAGTCAGGGGTGGACTGACCATTGAGCCACTCGGGCACTGCCCGAGGGCCCTGGGCCACTAGGGGGCCCCATCAGGGTTGCCAGCCTCAGTAAAACCAGGGACAGTATAGACCAGGGACAGCCAATAGACAGTATGGACCTGGGACAGCCAATAGAAACATGTCTGTGTACACTGTGTGTACATATATGTGTATACTGTGTGTGTGTATACTATGTGGCCCCATAATCTCTGATTGCCTGGGGGCCCCATAATCTCCTATTGCCCGGGGGCCCCATGAGTTGTCAGTCCGCCCCTGGAGACAGTATAGCTAAAATGTTTAATGAAAACAAAAAATATTGCCGTGCTAAAGTGTAATAAATAACCCAAGAGCTTCACCTATAAATCACCTGGATATCAAAAAGTGCCGGGTCAGGATGTGTAATTAACCACTAGGCACCCGCGCTATAGCCGAAAGACGGCTACAGCGCGGACTCCAATTGCCGGGAGGGCGTCCCTGGACGTCCTCCTGTTTACTTCCGCATTGCGCGCTCCCGCGGGCGCGCATCGCGGAAGTTTTGTGCTGGCCGTGTCCCTCGGACACAGCCAGTCACAGATCGCCATAAACGGCCAATGACAGCGGCCGTTTACAGTGCGATCGCTCTACCAATGAGAGAGGATCTCATATATAAAGATATGAGATCATCTCTCATCGCCGGCTCTCCCTCCTCACACAGAGACAGCGTGTGAGGAGGGAGAGCGAACCGCTGCGGCGGTAAGTGTAAAAAAAATAAAAATAAAAGTGTCCCCACTGTTATCTGTCCTGCCATCTGCCCCTGCCAACTGTCCTGCCATCTGCCCCTGCCATCTGTCCTGCCATCTGTCCTGCCATCTGCCCCTGCCATCTGTCCTGCCATCTGCCCCTGCCATCTGCCCCTGCCATCTGCCCCTGCCATCTGTCCCTGCCATCTGACCCTGCCATCTGACCCTGCCATCTGTCCCCAGTGCCATCTGTCCCCAGTGCCATGTATAAGTGCCATCTGTCATCAGTGCCACATAGTGCCATTTGTCATCAGTGCCACCTGTCAGTGTCACGTGCCATCTGTCATCAGTGTCACGTGTCATCAGTGCCACGTATTAGTGCCATCTGTCATCAGTGTCATCAGTGCCACGTATCAGTGCCATCTGTCATCAGTGTCATCAGTGCCACGTATTAGTGCCATCTGTCATCAGTGCCACGTATTAGTGCCATCTGTCATCAGTGCCATGTATTAGTGCCATCTTTCATCAGTGCCACGTGTCATCAGTGCCACATATTAGTGCCATCTGTCATCAGTGCCATTTGTCATCAGCGCCACATGTCATCAGTGCCACATATTAGTGCCATCTGTCATCAGTGTCACGTGTCATCAGTGCCACGTATTAGTGCCATCTGTCAGTGCCATGTATTAGTGCCATCTGTCATCAGTGTCATGTATTAGTGCCATCTGTCATGAGTGCCATGTATTAGTGCCATCTGTCATCAGTGCCACATCAGTGTCAGTGCCACGTATCAGTGCCATCTGTCATCAGTGCCACATCAGTGCCACGTATCAGTGCCATTTGTCATCAGTGCCACGTCAGTGTCACGTCAGTGTCACATGTCATTGTCCTGGTTCTCCAGGGCCTTCAAAAGTGTAATAGGTAGTCAACAAGTCAGATGTGTAATTTATGCTCCTAGAACACGTGATGGCGCTCCCTGCGTGTTGGGCCTCTCTATGTGGCCAGGCTGTGAAAAAGTCCCACACATGTGGTATCGTAATACTCAGGAGGAGCAGCAAAATGTATTTTGGGGTGTCATTTGTGGTATATACATGCCATGTGAGAGAAATAACCTATTACAATGACAATTTTGTGGGGGAAAAAAAAAAAAAAAATCTTCATTTTGCAAAGAATTGTGGGAAAAAATGACAACATCAAAAACCTCACCATGCATCTTACTAAATACCTTAGAATGTCTACTTTCAAAAAAGGGGTCATTTGGGGGGTATTTGTACTTTCCTGACTTGTTCGGGTCACAAGAAATTAGATAGGCCACCAGTACTTCAGATGTGATCAATTTTTTATGATTTGCACCATAACTTGTAGACTCTCTAACTTTCACAAAGACCAAATAATATCCACTAATTTTGGATATTTTTACCAAAGATATGTAGCAGTATAAATTGTGGCCAAAATTTATGAAGAAAAATTACTAATTTGCAAAATGTTATCACAGAAACAAAGAAAAAGGTTTTTTTTTTCAAAATTTTCGGTCTTTTTTCATTTATATCGCAAAAAATAAAAAACCCAGAGGTGATCAAATACCACCAAAATAAAGCTCTATTTGTATGAAAAAAAGGACAAAAAATTCATTTGGGTACAGTATTACATGACTGAGTAATTGTCATTCAAAGTGTGAGAGCGCTGAAAGCTGAAAATTGGTCTGGTCACGAGGGGGGTTTAAGTGCCCAGTTGTCAAGTGGTTAAAAATGTAAACTAAAAAATGTAAATTGAAGTATATTAAATAACCCAAGAACTGCACCTATACATCACCTGCATATAAAAAAAAATGATATAAAGACATATGCATACAAAAAATGGTGCACCTCTAATAATAAAGAAAACATAAATAAATGGTACTGTGGGTGTACACAATATGCAAACAAGCATTAAAATAAATAGTCCATAAATGTGATTAGTTCAATATAACTAGTCCATGTGGCAAAAACAAACGTAACATAAAGTCTGGTGAAGGTGATGATAGTCCTTCTCACAGGAGAAATATATTCCACCGGTTATTAACCGCTTCAATACAGGGCACTTTTACTCCCCTCCCGCCCAGGCAAATTTTCAACCCTCAGCGCTGTCACACTTTGAATGATAATTGCGTGGTCATGCAACATTGTACCTAAACAAATTTTTTACCATTTTTTTGAGACAAATAGAGCTTTCTTTTGGTGGTAATCACCTCTGGGGTTTTTTACTTTTTGCTAAACAAATAAAAAAAAAAGACCAAAAATTGTGAAAAGAAAAAAGTTTTTCTTCGTTCCTGTTATAAAATTTTGTAAATAAGTAAGTTTTCTCCTTCACTAATGTGCACTAATGAGGCTGCACTCATGAGGTGGCACTAATATGCAGCACTGATGGGCATTGATAGGTGGCTCTGATAGGCAGCTTTTAAGGGCACTAATAGCTGGCAATGATAGGCATTGATGGGCACTAATGGGTTGGCACTGATGGGCAATGATGGCCACTGATGTGCACTGATAGGTAATGATGGGCACTGATTTACAGCACTGATGAGGAGGCACTGATAGGCATCACTGATGGGCACTGAAAAGCATCACTGATGGGCACTGATTGGCATCACTGGGGAGCACTGGTGGGCATCACTGGGAGGCATTGCTGATGGGGCTGCACTGATAATCACTGCACTAATTATCAGTGCAGATCCCCCTGTCAGAAGAGCTGCTTAACGGCTCTCCTCTACTCATGCGCTGTCATTGGGCACTTCCTAGTTACGCTGTGGTTAGCTATGATTGGACACAGCTGATCATATGGTAAGGAGCCTACGTCATAGGCTCTTCACAGTGATCAGAGATGCAGTGTGTCGGAGCGACACGCCCAGTGGCGGCCGCTCAAAAGGGGGCGCAGGGGCACTGCCACCCTAATCCATGCGCCCGGCCCCTAATCTACATGCAGGGTGTTGGACACATGGATTTTAATGTTTTGTTTTTTTTAAGCACATGATTAAGCCTGAGGCTCTAATTGTCTTTAAAAAGGGTGGGCTTGGGGCACAGAGCACTGCACCCTGAGCCCACCCAGTTGTGTGACATTAGGGAATTAATATTCACTAATGTCTTCCTGTTTCTCCTCCTGGCCAATCAGGAAGTGGGTCCTGAGACTCGATTGGCCGGGAGTCCTAAGACCCCATTGGCCAGGAGGAGAAGCAGCGACCACTGGGACACCGAGGAGACAGAGGGGGGAAGCTGCAGTCGTAACCTAGATGGGGTAAGTGCTGATCGATCAGCAAGAGAGCGAGCCAGTGACCGGGGTTGGTTTAGGGTGGCAGGCTGGAGCGACCAGGGGGTAGATGTCTCGGGTTTGTTAGCTGCCCCCCCCCGACCGATGGAGCACCAGCCGCCACTGGACACACCGCACTAGTGGACGCCCCTGGGGATGCACACGAGCGGCATGTTCTGAAGGACGTCATATGACTTCCAGTCAGAACAGGGGAGGCACCGCCTGGCCATCATTTTGCTATAGGCCAGGCAAGAAGGTGTTCAGCCATGTGAAGAAATAGGGAAGTGCATCATACACATATGCCCACCACTGCAATAAAGCCTCTTACCAGATGGCATGATCCCCAATTACAGAGATCAAACGCACATAAGAAGCATCAGACCTCTCCTGGAATCTCCAAATCAGGTAAGTATTATCAACTGGGTCCCAGTATGTAATGTTCACCAATGTAATTGCCACAGCTCCAAAGCAGATTTATCATAAAGGGAAAGGATTATAGGATGCACATAGCGTGAATACTGCTAGTACATGTTTATTGATAAAACCACAATAAGGTACTCACATAGCTCAGAATAATAACAGGCAGTCAGGTAATGTGTAGCCTCACCGACAGTCAGCATCAGTGGGCGTGATGACGTCACAAGTTCATGGCCATTGATCCCCATCCTGAAAATGTTTAAAATGGGGTAAAACAAGAAAGTCCTTATACTGAGAGGAGGACCTACAGGAAGCTTCTGAATTCTTCAAAACAAGCCCTCTGCATTTGTCTCATGTTAATTTTTGAGGACTTCAGCTTATTGTTTGCGCTTTAAAGCTTGATACCTGCCACAAGAGGTAAAGAGCCAGTTGACCCAAGGCCAGGTAAGAATAGTGACATATGCCAGTTGTAGCCCTTCTTCTCATTTGGGGTTCTGGAAATGATGTTGATGATCATCAAGAGCAACTTGCTTGCCTATCTCCAGGAGCAAAATATGAAATGTTGTATCAGAAAAAAAAATTGAATGTTATTTCAGGATGAACTGTTATCAAGCGGCATGGCATTACCTTACTGCAAAAACATAACTTTTATTACTGAGATTATTCCGTTATATTGTATAACGGTCACTGGTGACCAACTAGAACATTTTTTCTTTCAAACTTGTTAATATCAGTTTGTTGGTTTTAATTTTGGTCTGTTAACCACTTTCTGGGTGTGCAGTGTAGATTTACTTGTGGATTTTGTTTCCCTGTAAAGCAGGGAATAAAAAACAGCACATCCCAAAGTGAAAGCAGCTCCCTGTAGACACATAAACACTGGTTAGCCAGACATAAAATACCCTTTGATTGCCCTAGATGTTTAACCCCTTCCAGCCAGTGTCATTAGTACATATTTTTTAGCACTGATCACTGTATTAGTGTCACTGGCCCACATAATGTCAGTTAATGTCAGATTGCCCACCATACTTTCGCAGTCCCGCTAAAAAATCGCTGATCGCCGCCATTACTAATATAAAAAAATAAATAAATACAAATTCCAGTATAAGGTATATCCCATAGTTTGTAGAGACTATAAATTTGTGAAAAACAATCAATATACGCTTATTGGGAATTTTTTTTTACCAAAAAAATGTAGCAGAATACAAATTGGCCTAAATTTATGAAGAAATTTGATTTTTTTTACATTTTTTTATTGGGTATGTTTTATAGCAGAAACAAAAAAATATTGGGTTTTTTTTCAAAATTTTTTTGTTTATAGCGCAAAAAATAAAAACCCCAGATGTGATAAAATACCACCAAAAGAAAGCTCTATTTGTGGGGAAAAAAAGTACATCAACTTCATTGCCGTATTGCAAAAAATGGCCTAGTTATGAAGGGGGTAAATCTTCCAGAGGTCAAGTGGTTAAAACAAGTTATTGTTTTTCTGAAGACAATAATAATAAGTCAAACACGGAAATCCGGAAAGGAATTTGCTTAAGCTCTAAATGATTATTCTTTATACCGGGTAGCTATTAAAACATTGTAATATGCCAAGATAATACAAGTTTTATTTTTTCAAATAGGTGATAAGTAAGCATTACAGCTGAACTCCAGGTAGACAGAAAAGACACAAACTCTGTTTTAATTAATACATCTTTACATTTATTTTTATATTTTAAATGCAATGAATTTGGCTTGGAATCAGCCTCTTGGAGTCCCTGTACAGCAGAGCTTTGACCAGTGGCGGCCCGTCTACTAGGGGCGCACAGGCGCCGCCCCCCTATCCATATGTCCCACCCCCTGATCTACATACAAGGACGCCATCCCCATGGATTCCAATGCCTTTCAGCGCTGTCGCACTTTGAATGACAATTGCGCGGTCATGCAACACTGTACCCAAACTACATTTTTATAGTTTTCTTGCCACAAATAGAGCTTTCTTTTGGTGGTATTTGATCACCTCTGTGGTTTTTATTTTTTGCTAAACAAATTAAATGATGGGCACTGATAGGCGTCACTGATATGCAGCACTGATGGGCAATGATAGGCGGCACTGATTGGTACTGATAGGCGGCACTGATTGGCACTGACAGATGGCACTGATGGGCAGCACTGATGACAGGTGACAGGTACAGGTACTGACAGGTGTTACTGCTGGGCACTGTGATGGGCACTGATTGGCACTGTGGTGGGCCCTGATTGGCTCTGTGGTGGGCTCTGATTGGCACTGAGAGACGTAATTGAGAGGGCACTGACTGGCAGCTGTTGAGCACTGATTGGAAGCTGATGGGCACATCTGACGGGGGCTGTGCTGATAATCAATGTGCTGATTATCAGCACAGACCCCCTCTCCGACAGGGAGAGCCGCCGATCGGCTCTCCCTGTCAGCGCAAACCAAGAATTGCCGTTTACCGGAACCTCCTGGTTCATGCGATGATCAGGTGTGATTGGTCACAGCTGATCACGTTGTAAGAAACCTCTGACAGAGGCTTCTGATCATGATCGGAGATGCGGTGTGTCAGACTGAGACGCCGCACCAGCGATCATCACGCTGCGCGCCACCGGCATGTTATCCTGCTGGACGTCATATGACGCCCAGTCAGGATAACTGAACCACCGCCCGGCCATCATTCTGCTTTAGGCCGGCCGGGAAGTGGTTAAAGTGAACCTGTTGCTTTGTCCCTCTATATCCAAAAACAAAATCTTTATATGAAGCTCCACTTCAATAAAATACTTCCTAGTCAAAAACAATCTCACAACCTTGGCAAACGGAGTAACAATGAGTTTTTAACAATTTACATATACACTATATTACCAAAAGTATTGGGACACCTGCCTTTACACGCACATTATTATTATTAATATACAGGATTTATATAGCGCCAACAGTTTACGCAGCGCTTTACCATATAAAAGATAGACAATACAGCTTTAATACAATAGGATTAAGAGGGCCCTGCTCAGAAGAGCTTACAATCTAATAGGGTGGGGCGTGTGTTACAAAATGTTGTAACTGTGGGGAATGAGCTGATGGAAGTGGTAGGAGATTAGTTGGAGTCATGTTAGGCTTTCCCGAAGAGATGAGTTTTCAGGGATCGCCTGAAGGTAACAAGAGTAGGGGATAGCAGGACCGGTGGAGGTAGCGAATTCCAGAGGATAGCAGAGGCTCTGGAGAAATCCTGGAGACGAGCATGAGAGGAGGAGACGAGAGAGCTTGAGAGTAGGAGGTCTTGAGAAGAGCAGAGAGGACGATTTGGGTGATATTTGGAACAAGATTGGTGATGTAGCTCGGGGCAGAGTTGTGAATGGCTTTGTATGTTGTGGTTAGTATTTTGAATTTAATTCGCTGGGTTATTGGGAGCCAGTGTAGGGATTGGAGGAGAGGGTTGGCAGACAACTGAGCGGTTGGTAAGGTGGATAAGTCTGGCAGCAGCATTCATGATAGTGATATGACTGATTTCTGATTGGGACTCTAAAACAAAGTTAATACTGCAGCTGCAGGAACAGATTCACAGGACTCAATCACTGTGTTTAAAATGTCCGTTCAGTGAAAAATTTATTATTACATGTTATTTTATACATAGATAAGAAAGGGGTGGTGTGAGATGTTATTAAAAAGTAACAAATAGCAATATGTTATTAAAAGCTAACAAATAGAAATATATTATTAAAAACTAGCGAATAGAACAATTGCAAAAGTTAAACCTTGAAAAGGGAGGGGGGAGTAGAGACCGTTTAGTAGGAGAAGTGTCTGTGTGTTAGGTGAAGGTTACAGAACACATTTCAACAGTGAGAACAAAATGGATTCTCTTGTGCTTAAATGAACAGTACAATGAATGTCCATGTCATTTCCCCCCTTTTGTTTATTTGACACCATTCTTCTCCGCGTTACGTTCAGCCGATTGCTGGTAACTCCTGTTACATTGGCGCAGAGAGACGGCGTCCTGTTCAGCTCTCTCCTAGCTTTCTCACAATAATGGGTTCATCAGGGCTGGTGGTACATTTGTTGGTACAGCGGGTAGTCACACAGAGGCATAGCCTGATGAGGAAGTAAATAACAAACATGAGAAATAGAAACATCACAATGTAAGCGCCTAGTTTCTGTAACCATGTTGCTATGCCATATAAAAAATCACCAAAACCTCCTAAACCCTGAAAGGGGTTCCATCCATCTTTAGCAATATCTCTGGCCTTATTCTGTAGTTCTCTTATCTTAGCAAGATGCTCTTTAATAATGTCCTCATTATCAGAAATGTATATACAACAGTCAGTGTGAAATATCTTACACATCCCACCTTGAGCTGCAGTGAGATAATTTAGCGTTAATCTGTGCTCTAATACTACTTTTTTAAGCTGAGCCATTTCTTCATTTAATAAACCTATATCAGTGGTAGTAAGGTTAATAATCTCATCTACAATTCTAGTGTAATTATTTAGTCTTTTCATTGCTTCAATTCCCCATCCTGTCCAGGAAGGGAACCATGACCATGTCATGTCACCTTCAGTGAACAGCTCTCTTTTGAACACTAAAGGGTATTCTGGACTTTGATCTGGTCGCACTGTATCTTTGCGAACAGCCAAAGCAGGTACTAACTTCCCAATATAACATGTACCTGTGACATTAGTAGGAAGCCAGGCGTAAGCTTTATTTCCACATATATAATATAACCCTCTACGTATGGACGGTATGCCTGCTCCTAAAAAACTGGAATCAATAACATGGAATCTCAGGAAACCGATATTTTCACATATTGGAAACTGTGAGCAATTTGTACTATAAAGGGTTCTATTTAGTTCTGGATCTGGGATATAATAATATTGACCATAGTTTCCTCCATAAACTGTAATTTTTGCTCCGCTGCAATCTGAATTGCCCAACCGTCTACATTTAGTGTTAAACGGGCATGTAATGTTTAAACAAATCTGTGGAGTGTTTATCTGTTTCGAAACCATCAAAGTTACTGATCTGTGCTCATTGGCTGTGGAGACGATGTATGAGCCATTTATTCTGGTCCTGTTTAAATCAGTGAAATTGAGAGGCATTGCTATCATGGGTATTGTTCCTGTTTGGGGATGCAAATGAGAACACACCCAACAGTTACTAGCATTGCTATGGGTTGCATACAATTTTAACATTTGGATGAAAGGGTTATTTTTCCATGTCTCCGTTCTCCCAAACAACAAAAAGAAAAGAAACATTATCATCAGATTTTCAAAGGATATCATCACTTCAGGATTTTCTTGCAGTGACTGGCGTGAATCCAGGTGGGCTTTCCTTCCAACTTGACAGCAGAACTGGTTGTCAAAAGCACCAAATGTGGTCCGTCAAATTTTGGTTCTAGTGGCTTTCTGACGTGTCGCTTGACCACCACCCAGTCACCTGGTTGGATTCTGTGAATACCTGAAACAGAATCTGGGTCGGGGATAGATTTATAAACACCTTCATGTATTTTATTCAATGTTCTTTGCAAAATCTGAACATATTCTAACAGATTAGAGTGAGAAGCCTGCAACTGTTGGGGAAAATATAGCCCTGTTTTGGGTGGCCCTCCAAATAAAATCTCATAGGGGGACAGCCCATGTGGTTGTTTAGGGGTAGTTCTTACAGAATATAGGGCTAATGGCAAAGCTTCCACCCATCCTTTTCCTGTATCTGCTTTAATTTTTGCACATCTGTTTTTCAAAATTCCATTAAGTCTCTCAACTTTACCACTACTTTGTGGATGATAAGGTGTATGGAAAGCTTGCTGTATGTGAAGTGCTTCCATTACCTCTTTCATTACTTCCCCAGTAAAATGGGTTCCTCTGTCACTCTCAATAGTTTCAGGAACTCCATATCTACAAACTATTTCATTCAAAATTTTCTTTGCTGTTGTTTTTGCATTTGCTTTGGCTACTGGCCAGCTCTCGGGCCAACCTGAAAACATGTCAACACACACTAAAGCAAACTCATAGGTGCCTATTCTGGGCATCTGAATGTAGTCTATTTGAATTCTTTGGAAAGGGAAATCTGGCTTTGGAGAATGCCTTTGGGGAACATGAACAGGCCTCCCTGCATTGTACAGAGCACAAGTGAGACATGAAGCACAAAACCTGGCTGCAAATGCACTAAATCCAGGTGCTATCCAATAGCAGTCAGTAAGTGCCACCATCGCGCCCTTAGCAAGATGACTGACGCCATGTGCCAGCTGTGCTAAAACTGGGTACAAACTCCTGGGTAGACACCACCTGTTGTCAGCGCTCCACAGGCCCTGCTGATTTTGGGTAGCATTACATTTGATCCACTTATCCTTCTCTTCATCAGGGGCCTGGTTCTGCAACTGAATTAGAGTTTCTACATCCCACTGCTCTTGATGAGGGGAATCTGTCCCCGCTACCTGGGCGACCCCTACAGTGGGTGTGACTCCAAATGCCATAAGGGCAGCATCCTTTGCCGCTTGGTCCGCTAAAGCATTTCCTCTGGCTGTCATGTCACTTCCCCTTGCATGCCCTTTTACCTTCAAGATGGCAACTTCTGCTGGTTTCTGAAAGGCCTCAAATAGCCGCTCTATGAGTTTTGCATGTCTCACTGGCTTCCCTGCACTAGTCAGAAAGTGCCGTGCTTTCCAGATAGGCCCAAAATCGTGGGCTATTCCAAATGCATATCTGCTGTCAGTGTAAACATTTCCCCTTTGATTCTCTAGAAGATGACATGCTTTGACTACAGCATACAACTCCGCTTCCTGTGCTGACATCTGGGGTTTCAATGCTTCCTGATGTAAAATGGTGTCTGTAGTGGTTACAGCAAACCCTGTGTGTGGCTGACCATCGTCAGTGTAAAATCTGGAACCATCTACGAATAAGTGTGTGTCACAATCTGATAAGGGCTCATCTTTTGCTGGTGTGACAGAGGCCCTTTCTACCTCCATAAGAGCCATACAATCATGAGAAAAACTCTCAGGTTCTACATCAGTACCATTTGTTGCATCTTCCTCATCAATTATAGGAAGAAGAGTAGCCGGATTTAAAGTAACACATCGTTTGATTGTTAAATTTGATGGAGCAAAAAGAGCAGACTGGTACTTGTCAAATCTACTGGCAGACACATGTCTAGTATTTACTTGATTCATGATTTCCTGTACTGCATGTGGTACATACAGGATCAGAGCAGAATCTAGTACAAGCTCCGTTACTTTGTCTAGCAGCAAAATGCAGGCTGCTATGGCTCGCATACAACTGGGGGAGCCTTTGATGACAGGGTCTAATGAGGCTGATACATACATCACAGGCCTCTGTTTGTCTCCATGTAGCTGGGTGAGTACACCTGCAGCAAATCCATTGACTTCATGACAGAACAACGAGAAAGTCTTAGTATAGTCAGGAAGTCCAATGGCGGGAGCTTCAGACAAAATTTTAATAAGCTCCTTCATCTGCAATTCATTGTCCCATGTGAGTTTGAAAGGGTTTCTAGTGGTAGCCTCATATAGAGGAGCCATAAGTTCTGATGCATTTGGAATCCAGTCCCTACAATATCCCACTAACCCCAGGAAGGCACGTAGTTGCCGGACATTTCTTGGCTTTTCAAAGTTTTGTAGAGTTTTAACTTGATCTGGGGTTAGGTGACGGATTCCATGTGAAATGCAGTGACCCAGGAAGATCACTTTCTCTTGGCAGTATTGTAGCTTATCTTTGCTAACTTTGTTGTTACTGTTATAGAGAAACAGGAGAAGGCTTACTGTTTCTCTGCTACAAATGTCCTTTGTATCAGAACAAATAAGCAAATCGTCTATGTACTGAAGCAAAACTGTGTTTGGGTGTAAGGGGGACCATTGGTCCAATACTTGCTTTAACGCAGTATTATATTCAGAGGGGCTACTCACACAGCCTTGGGGCAATCTTGTCCATGCTAACTTTTGGGCATCATGGGTAAATGAAAAAAGGTGCCAGCAATCTGGGTGCAGGGGCACCGAAAAGAAAGCATTTGCAAGATCAATCACTGTAAAGCAGGTGCTGGAGGCAGGTATTCCACTTAGTAAAGTGCGGGGGTTTGGCACGATCGGGGTATCTGCCTCTATTATATTGTTAATGGCTCTCAAATCATGCACCATGCGATATGTCACCTGCCCACCCTTCTTGTCTGGCTTCTTTGCAATTGGGAACAGGGGTGTATTGACCTGGGACTTAATGGGTACAACAACCCCTGCTGCTTTCAGTTGAGTGATTTGATCCTTTATCCCCTCAGTCTGAGCAATACTCAGTGGGTACTGTTTAATCTGTGGGAGATGGGCTCCTGGTTTAATTTTTATCATGACTGGGGTGCAATCCAGCAGACCTACATCATATTTGCTGGTGGCCCATAATTCAGTGGGAATCACTTTCAATTCTGGTGGAAATGGCAGAGTGGAGTCTTGGATTAAAAATACTCCACAGGCAGAATTTAAAACTTCTCCTGATAGACTACTGACCACTTGGACTCCTGTAGGAGTGTAGTCTATGTTTGCTAGAATTTGGTTCAAAATGTCAGCTCCCAAAAGATTGGTAGGAACTGTGTCTGAAACTAACACTTTAGTGACAATTTCTGTTTGCTGTCCTAGCCTAAGTTTAAGTGGCTTGGACTCAACCAAATCAGTAGAGGTCCCGGTTAGGCCAACACCAGAGATAACATTTGTAGATAATAATCCTGGAGGTAAGTCCTCTATATTAAAAACACTTCGGCTTGCACCAGTATCAATTAAACAGGTTAATTCTGTTTCTCCTCCAGGATAGGGGAGTTCTTGTAAAAATACTTTTACTCTGGCCTCGGGACCATTGTCTCCCCTATTTAACATGATTGATACTGGCATGCCATTTTCCTATGCCTGATCCACTGCTTTTGGCAGAGAACTGGGATCAGCATGAGGGGCCTCTAAGCTCTTTTCTAGTCTACGGTCAGGAAGATGGCAGAATTTGGCTATGTGTCCTTCCCCATCACAATTGTAGCATATAATTGGTCCCCGATTGCCATGATTTCTGAAATTGCCTTTGCCTCTACCTCTTCCTTTTCCTCTCTGCTTCCCCATGTACATTACCTTGGGTTTGCTGTCTTTTTGGTTAATCCTGTTTTCTATGGACAACAGGATAGGCAGGACGTCTCGAATAGACATATTGCCTGCCTCAGGCCTTGCTGTGAACAACTTTTCTTTCAACTGGGGTATTAAACCATCAAGAAACCTTTGTTTCACCAGTTGTGTAGATGGACTTGCAGTTTCTCCCGCCTTCTCTTCCTCTATTTTAATGAATTTTCCTTCAATTTCTCACAAACCTCCCGTCCCGTCCACAAACCTCCCGTCCACTAACCATCTTACCTAGATTTTTGACGTCTACACCACATTCTTTAAGTATATAGCCAGACATGTTGCTTCCCACTGCTTTAATAAGAAGCTGATGAATGTCAGTAGCAGAAGCCTCATATGCTTCCTGTGCAGCACTAAGTTTGTTTGCAAACCCAATTGGATTCTTTCTAGGATCTCCCAATCCTTCTAATATGGCTCTCATATCTTGGGGACTAAAAGGTACATGCCATTTAATTTGAGACTTACTGTCAACAGCATCACCTTCAAAAACTAATTGGGTTCTGACAGGATAAACTGCAACAGATTTCTCTATGCCAGGGGCAGAAGGGCTGGCATCTCCCTTCCTTCTCTCTTCATCTTGCTGCCACAATTTGGAAATTATGGTTTGCTCCGGAAGTTCAGACTCTATCTCTCTTTCTCTGGCCAAAGCCTTAAGTTCAGAGAGATCTAGGTTTGCATATGTGCCTTTTGATTTATGCCAATCATCTGTTTCTAGGATACGAGCCAAAATCCTCTTTGTAGGTTGATATGGGGCTGTTAAACTTCTGCTCTCTACTATATTGCATAGCTCATCTTTTGTGTGTTCCATGTAATCTAATTCTTTTGCTTTTGTGCATGGTCCCCTTAAAGCCAAACTGGCAGCCACATAAGGTGGGGGGTCCTCCTCTACAGAGTCTTCTGGCCAAACGTAGTAAATTTGGGCAGTACTTTTATTAAATATCTCCGTCAAGCCAGTTTGATTTGCTACTTTAGCTTCTGTCTCCCATGTGCAAGCTATTCTCCACGTTCCTTCACTGCACAGTAGTGGGCCATAATCGTGCAGAAAAGTTTGCCATACTTTTAAATCAAAAGTCCCTTCAGATTTTAAAGGTTTAGCTGTTCCCTTTGTCCATTCTACCCATTTATCTAGGGGCTCAGTATAGGCAGAACCGTACCTTCGGTTCATATATTCTCTAGCGCTCATCTTGCGCTGGGCATTTTCTGAAGGCCTCTCTCCCTTCATTCCCTTAATTAATTTAATGCCCATAATGACTGGCCAGTCTTCTCTCTTCTCTACTTGTGCCTATACCCTCTTGCCTCTAAAACAAATAGTACAGCAAATCTGCAGATTTACAAGAATAGTCTCCACTTATCTACGTGGATAGAAGGGGTTTATGACAATAGACAAAACACTCATTAAGAGACCCTCCTCGTCTCTTCTCTTCTCTGTGAGTTTTATCTGACCCTACCATGCGCCTCTGACCCAGGTCGCCCACAAGGAGTCAACGCAGGGAACTGCAGAGGATTTTCCCTATCCACACACAGTCCAACCCGTGAAGGGGGACACAAACACATTCACACACACACGTTACCCAACCAGAAAGGTCCGAGAGTGGTCTGGTTTCCTTGAGAACCGACAGATAGGATACATAGGAAAAGGCAGAAATATAGCAAGCTTAAGGGCAGCTTACCTAGCCGGCATTTGAGGTCTGCGTTTCCCGATGATCCCGATCGAAGCGCGGTTCCTTCTGGAGACTCTGCCAAACTCCTGTTATGACTCGCCAAGACTGATATGACTGATTTCTGATTGGGACTCTAAAACAAAGTTAATACTGCAGCTGCAGGAACAGATTCACAGGACTCAATCACTGTGTTTAAAATGTCCGTTCAGTGAAAAATTTATTATTACATGTTATTTTATACATAGATAAGAAAGGGGTGGTGTGAGATGTTATTAAAAAGTAACAAATAGCAATATGTTATTAAAAGCTAACAAATAGAAATATATTATTAAAAACTAGCGAATAGAACAATTGCAAAAGTTAAACCTTGAAAAGGGAGGGGGGAGTAGAGACCGTTTAGTAGGAGAAGTGTCTGTGTGTTAGGTGAAGGTTACAGAACACATTTCAACAGTGAGAACAAAATGGATTCTCTTGTGCTTAAATGAACAGTACAATGAATGTCCATGTCAATAGACTGAAGAGGGGATAACCTATGGAGAGGCAGGCCAATGAGAAGGGAGTTGCAATAGTCAAGGCGAGAGATAACAAGGGAGTAAATGAGGAGCTTGGTGGTTTCATTTGTTAAAAAGGGGCGAGGGTGGTCGGGTCTCGCTCGGTCAATCCTTTTAGTTAATTTCTATGAGTGGACTGAGGTTTGATAATGATCGCACAGGAAAGTGGTGTTATAGGGGACTAGATATGAGGAAGATAGAGCTACCAGGAACTATTCTAGAGTCAGATGTCTCGCTTTTACCCAACAGGCCCATATCTTATCGAATTTATGTGGGCAGTTTCTTCCTAGGTAAGTTAGTTTGTAGAGGGGTAGGGCAGCATTTACCAGGGACAACCAGAGTTGTTTAGTGGGGGGTTGAGTCTGATTCCATTGTAAAAGAATAGCTTTCCTCGCATAGAAGGACGCATAGAAGACAAATAGTTTCTTCCTCTGGGGGGGCCTCAAGGAAATCACATATACCCAATAGGAGCGGAATAGGGCTAAATGGGAGCATGACCTTCCCTATAGAATTAATATCAGACAGGACTGCCCTCCAGAATCCCTCCACCCTGGTGCAGGACCAAACCACATGGATCAAATCCGCATCGTCTGAGCCGCATTTAGGGCATATTGCCGATCTACCCGGGTAAATCTTTGCCAAGCGTGCTGGGGAATAGTAGGCCCGATGAAGAAATTTCAACTGGGTGTATCTGTCCCTGGCTGAAATCATTAGGGGTAGATACTGCTGAACACCCTCCTCCCAGTCCTCGTCAGTCAGATCTGGGATATCGGTGTGCCATGTTGTATACAGTCGAGAGACCTTGGAGGTATCCAGTACGGTCAGCTTATTATATATGTTAGAGAGTGCACCACCACCATCCAAGGACCGCAGCATATTTTCTAGGTCAGACATTTGCAGATCTATCAGAGGAGGGAATTGGGAGCGGTATGCATGACGTACCTGGAGGTACCTAAAGAACATCTGGTTCGGTAGGTCTTTGTTTCATTTTAGGGCATCAAAAGTAAGCAACTGTCCCCCGGATACAATGTCTCCCAGACTTGTAATCCCATGTCTGACCCATATACTCGGGTCTGGTATGGAGGCAAAGTGGGGCAAACGCAGGTTACCCCATAGCGGTGTTGAGGGGGACCATGTATTTGGTTTCCCCATCTTCAAGGCGACCGTGTCCCATACTCTAATCGTTGTCCTCATGATCGGAGTCACCCGGGGGCTAGATTTAGGGCCCTTGTGAATTAAGGTGCTCAACTCCCCAGGGGAACCCAACAACGCTGCCTCCAGTTTAGACGCGGGATTAGCCAGCGTCTCGGACAACCACCATCTAACGGTAACTAGGACTGCTGCCCAATAGTATTTTATGAAGCATGGCAAAGCCAGGCCGCCCATAGTGACCGGTAGTTGCAGTATTGTTTTAGCTATCCTAGGCATCGCTCCCTTCCATACGAAGGAGGTGAGTATGCTGTCCAGCTTATTAAAGAAGGAGACAGGTATGGGTATAGGAGTATGCCTGAAAAGGTAGGTGAACTTGGGCAACACAGTCATCTTAACTAGATTAACCCGTCCCACAGGCGTGAGTGGAAGAGATTTCCAAGCTACACACCTGTGGGACAGCTGGGAGACTACTGGGGTCAAATTTAGGGGAATAAATTGCGAATAAATTGCTTTAGGTCTCTGTGTATCTCCACCCCCAGGTATCTGAACTGGGAGACCCTCCGGAGCTGCTCATCTGGGGGGGGGGGGGGGGGCAACCAGTGACGGGATGAAGTGGGAACAGAATTGACTTTCCCCAGTTTATACATACCCTCGGGTATCGCCCAAATTCATCAATAACCGAAAGTCCGCAGGGAGGTCCCGTCGTCTGTAAGATACAGGAGGGTGTCGTCGGCATATAGTGATACTTTTTCATGGAGGGGGCCTATGGGGATGCCCTGTATCTCCGGAGCGAAGGAGGATTGCCATGGGCTCTATCGCAAGTGCAAATATCACCGGGGAGAGGGGACATCCTTGTCTCGTTCCCCTATTCAGAGAAAAGGGTGTGGAGAGGACAGTACCGGTATGGACCCTGGCCGTCGGAGACCTATACACGGCCTCGACCCATGAGATGAAGACCGGACCAAATCCGAACCTGTGGAGGACCTCCCACAGATATTGCCACTCGACCGAGTTGAAAGCTTTCTCTGCATCCAGGGAGGCCACTACCGCAGGGCGGCCGTCTCCTGTTCCCGAGGCCAAGATCGAGTACAGTCTACGGAGATTAATATCCGTTCCCTTGCCTGGCATGAAACCTGATTGGTCTTCATGCACCAGAGTTAGTATCACCTCGTTCAAACGTCTAGCAAGGATTTTTGTCAATATTTTAGCGTCCGAATTAAGGAGGGATATCGGCCGATATGACGAGCATAATTGAGGGTCCTTACCCGCTTTAGGAATCACTATTATAATAGCTTGGGCCATGGAAGGGGGAAGGGCCCCCGCTTGTAACGTTTTGATAATCATATTATGCAATCTAGGTGCCACCACCTCCATATTTTGTTTGTAGAATTCTGGTGGGAATCCATCTAATCCCGGGGTTTTACCTGACTGCATTGATCCTAGCGCTATTTGTACCTCCTCTAGGGTAATCGGGGCCTCCAAACTTTCTCTCGCTGAGGGGGAAAGCACCGGGAATGACACCCTATCCAGGAACTCATATAGCTCTTCGACTGAGTGGTCCGCCCTAGAGGAATACAGTCTAGAGTAATAATCCACGAAGCAAGCATTGATTTCCACCGGGGCAGCCACCAAAGTCCCATCATCTTTTTTAAGCCGGGCTATAGTGGAGACTGTGGACTGCTCCTTAGAAATCCAGGCCAGGAGTCTGCCCGTCCTATCCCCCTGCTCAAAAATTCTCTGGGTTTGAACTAGTTGCCGCTTATTCACCTTTGCCACCCTGAGTAACACCACCTCTCTATATGCTACCCTCATATCTTGACCTGTGATGGGATTAGCGGTCTGAGCTTAACGAGACTCGAGGGCCTCTGCCTCTGCCTTTTCCAATGTAATCAGATCATTTTTTCTTTCAGTAGCAATAGAGGAAACATAACATCCTCTAATGTAGGCCTTGAAGGCTTCCCATTCGTTTCCCGGTGAGGTGGTGCCTGCATTTAGTCACCAAAATTGTTTAATTAAACTGTTTAATTTAAACTCAATGGTGGGATGGGTTATCCAAAATCTGGATAGGCGCCAGATCCTATCTGCTGAGGGTGTTGCGGTTTGTATGCAGCAAAGCAGGGGAGAGTGGTCTGATATACCTCGGGGAAGCATACTGATTTCCTGTATTTTGGGGAGTATACTGATACTGGTATACTGTCAGGAGACTAGTAGACCAGACTGTGTGGACTGCACAGAGATAACCCAAAACGCATGTAAGTGAATAAATAATATTTATTAAAATAGGTGATAATTCGGAAAATACAAACAGTGCAAAACCAACACAACAAACCCACTACAAACAATAATATATACAACAAGGGGAAATACCGGAATCACAGATGTCAGCCAAGCCAAGGTCATACACAGGAGATAAGCAACTGAACAAGGGCAGGTTAGGAGAGGGAGATAATGGATGGGATAGGATACAGGCTCAGGAGCAGGCTCAGGAGCAGGCTCAGGCTCAGGTTCAGGTTCAGGTTCAGATACAGGAGATACAGGTTTACAGGATACGGGATAACAGGTCAGGGCACAAGGAAGAAAGATACCAAGGCGAGCCTGTGAGGGCTTGCCGGGTATTTATAAGGCTGTAGTAATTGACCTCATGTTACAGCTGAGCGCAGAGGGTGCTGTTTGCTCCACACTGCCGGAGTGCACCCACTGGTGGACACTGGTACTACGGCCCAAGGATGCAACAGTGCCACCAGCAGGAGAGACCTCTTACTACAGGTCCCAGGTGTTGGAAGAGACCCGCTGGTGGACACTGGTACTGTGATCCAAGAGACCGATAGCGCCACCAACGGGTAAACCCTCTCATGACACGTATAGAAGGTCTATACGGGATAGTGTGTTATGTGATGAGGAGTGACAGGTATACATGCGTTCCGAGGGATGCTTCCACCGCCAAACATCCACCAATCCAAACACCTGCGCCCATCTAGAGAGGGCAGAATCCGTTTGGGAATCGGACGAGAGCCTATCCACAGATGGGTTAGGTGGGATGTTAAAATCTCTGACTAGGAGAACATCTGTGGGGAATTGTGTCAACAGAGAGGCAATGGATTGGAGAAGGGATAGGGTAGCAGGAGGTGGCAAGTATAAACCAACGATCACCATTTCAATCATATCAATGAGCACGTGTAACACGTACCGTCCCTCCAGGTCCAATTTTACCCCAAGGAGCTCAAAGCCCAGGGATTTATGTATCAAAATACTAACCCCACGGGAGTAGCTCGTATGGGTGGCATGGTAATGATGGCCCACCCAGTGACGTTTAAGACTCATAATTCTACTACCCACTAAGTGAGTTTCTTGAAATATACAAATTTGGGGGTTATATTTTCTCATGTATTCGAAAACTAGGGAGCGTTTGATTTTATTATTTAGACCTCTGACATTCCACGATAGAATTTTCAGTGGAGCCATATTATAACAATGGGGGAGATAAATACCGGGAAATCATTGTGGTCAGGACCCGAAGAGACTAACACACCCACCGAACCCCGATCAACAAAGAGCCCGTTGACCTTTAGTATCAAGGCTAGTAAAGCAAAGCACCACGACTCATGCACATTAGTTTTTACTATTCCCTGTCTGATCAATTGTAAGCAAATAAAACCAGTACCTAAAAGAAGGTAAAAAAAGAAAAAAAAAAGCAACAAAAGAAACATAAAACCCAACCCAACCCACCCCACACCCTGATAAACATATCTCAGGGTGTCTGCGTACCCGAACCTAACCCAACAAAACACTTAATTATCTATGGTGTAGGAAAGTCTCCTGTGGGGGAGTGCGTCATAGACAGCACACCTGGGACACAATTCCTAAAGGCGGTAGCAGGACACTCCGCCGACCGTTATGTCTGAAGGCACTTAGCGGTAGTAAAACACACATACAAGAACATATATTTCTGGAATAGTTAGCATGTCACGCTTAGATCAATCTAAGGGCTTGAACTTACCGTATTTATCGGCGTATAACACGCACTTTTTTCCCCTTAAAATCAGGGGAAAATTGCGGGTGCATGTTATACGCCGATCCCCTGCGATCCAGAACGAAAAAATCGCTGACCGCGATTTGAAAATGGCGCCGCCGGCGCCGAAATACACAGTGCCGGTCCTCGGCTCTTCTCGGAGGCTTTCGGTTTCACTCGAGCGCCGCCCGAACCTAGCCGAGTATACTCGGCTAGTTTCGGATAGCTCCGCTCACCGTCCGAGTGGAACCGAAAGTAAACGAGAGCCGCCGAGAAGAGCCGAGGACCGGCTCTGTGTATTTCGGCGCCGGCGGCGCCATTTTCAAATCGCGGTCGGCGATTTTGAAGCTCAGAGGCTTCAGCAAGACTGCACTGGGGCAAGGCTGGACTGGACAATGGGGAAGGCTGCACTGACATGGCTGCACTGACATGGCTGCACTAGCAAGGCTGCACTGACAAGGCTGCACTGACAAGGCTGCACTGACATGGCTGCACTGGCAAGGCTGCACTGGCAAGGCTGCACTGACATGGCTGCACTGGCAAGGCTGCACTGACAAGGCTGCACTGACATGGCTGCACTGACATGGCTGCACTGGCAAGGCTGCACTGGCAAGGCTGCACTGACATGGCTGCACTGGCAAGGCTGCACTGACATGGCTGCACTGAGAAGGCTGCAATGATGGGCATTTAAATGTAAGTTTTTTTCCCTTCAACTTCCCTCCTAAAAGTTTTTTTTCCTTAAAATTCCCTCCTAAATTGAGGTGCGTGTTATACGCCGGTGCGTGTTATACGCCGATAAATACGGTAGTTACAAAATTAAATTGTAATAACTGATTAGAGACTCCATGAGAAGAACTAAAACACGAGCTAATAGGAGGGATACAGTCTCCCACACTCCCTCATGTCCACCCCCATCCCAAGCTCCCGGTGAGCAACAATAGATAATAATACGTTCCGGCACAGAAATATTCCTTGAACAGGGTTTAAAGCATAGTTACATGTGAGTCTTGCAGCTGCATAGTCAGGGGATCCGGAGTCCTCCTCTCACCCCCTCAGCCGACCAGTATGGGTAGGGGAGCAATTAAAAGTTCCTTCCAGGGGATTAAAAGGAAAAAAAAAAAAAGGGGGGGGAAGAGATAATACGCAGTTCCATCTTGCGGGGGAGGGATAGTACATAGGGTGGCCAGCGAAACGGTCCAGAAGAGTTGCCAGTATCCTTCCTTCGCTGCCCATGGAACACAGCCTAGCACACGGGGGGGCATGTCCCAACTTCTCACCGCATGGCACCCTAGTGAGGAACTCCCTATAACTTCCCAAGTGTCGGGGCTCAGGTCTCCACCCGCCGGGTAACATAATCTCCGAGGGGGTTCCCCACTGCATAGTTTCAACAAAAAGAGAAGGGGTTATAGCCACAAGGGATAAGTGAGCAAAGTAGCTTCTATGCAGGCAAGATGACCGAGGGGAAAAGGGGAAATGGACTCAAGGCGAGGAATGTGGTCAACGGACTCTGGGGAGGGATTCCAGCCAACGGGTTGCCTCTTCTGGGGATGTAAAAAACTTAGCTGACTCACCATCCACCACCTTGAGTCTGGCCGGGAATAGCATATTATACTTCATCCCCTTGGTACGGAGCTGGGCTTTGACATGGTCAAAGGTACGCCGTTGCCTCTGTGTTTCCATGGAATAGTCTGGGAACAACATGATTTTCACGTTCTCGTAGCGCAGCTCCTCCAGTTTCCGTGCCTTACAGAGCACCAGGTCTCGGTCTCTAAAATTAAGTAGCCTGAAAATAAAGGTTCTTGGTGGAGCCCCAGGCGGGCCTCTGACGGATGGCATCCGATGCGCTCTTTCCACCTCGAAGTAAGGGGAGAATGGAGCCTGTGGCAGTAGCGCGCGCAAGAGTGTCTCTGCGTATGCAGCCGGATCACGGCCTTTGGCTCCCTCAAGAAGGCCCACCAGGCGGAGGTTATTCCTCCGATTCCTATTCTCCTGGTCTTCCGCACGAGACTCCACGGCCTTCATCTTGAGTTGCAGAGTACGGAGGCATCATGCTCTCGAATTGTGTCTTCGGTGTCTCCGACCCTTCTCTCAGTCTCCAATAACCTGTCACGGAACTTGTCCATGTCTCTTCTAACCAGACCCATCCCCATCTGGATTTGCTCAATTTTCGCTGTAAGCGTGGTCTGACAGCCTGTGATGGCTTGCATTAAAGCATTAAACTGTTCATTCTCTAGACAGGACGGGTCCGACTGATCAGTTTCCGGCGCCATGTTAATCGTGCCGAGAGCACGTGTACCCCGGGGCAGCGGCGGGGATTTTGGGGTAGGATTCGCTTGCGATTCGATCCGGAGTTTCCCCTTCTCATACCCGGGACCAGCCTGCGCCTCTCAGTCAGGATAGGATGCGATAGTCCTGTGTGAAGCGGATAAATTAGCCTTTCAGATGCGGAGCTCCCAACACACACGTCCTCTCAGGTCGCCATCTTAACCACGCCCCCTAATAGCTCAGTTTTAGAGAGATTTAGTGGTGCAACATCCATGCTGATATGTCAGTTAGTAATGCGAGAGGAGACTGAAGGAGTGAGGTGAGGAGTAGACAGACAGATTTGGGTGTCATCAGCGTATAAGTGGTATTGGAAGCCGTGGCTGGTTATCAAGTGACCAAGGGAGGAGGTGTACATATAGAGGAGAAGGGGTCCAAGAACAGAGCCTTGGGGGAACCCCACAGAAAGGGGCAATGGAGAGGAGGAGACAGAGTTGTAGGTGACACTGAAGGAGCGCTGTGATAAATAGGCTGAGAACCAGGATAGAGCAGAATCTCAGAGGCCAAGGGAATGTAGGTTATTGAGAAGGAGCGGGTGGTCAACAGTATCAAAGGCCGCATAGAGGTCAAGTAGTAGGAGTATGGAGTACTGGCTGTTGGTTTTAGCAGTTAGAAAATTGTGAGTTTTAGTAAGGTAGTTTCCGTGGAGTGCTGCGAGCCAAAGCCAGACTATAAGGGGTCAAGAAAGTTATTTTCACTGAGGTAGGAGCTAAGACGGTTGTAGACTAAGCGTTCTAGAAGTTTAGAGGTGAATGGGAGCAATGAGATGGGTCTTAAGTTGTTCAGGTTGGTGGGGTCCAGTGAGGGCTTTTTAAGTATGGGAGTGATCTGCGCATGTTTTAGAGGGGAGGGGAAAATGCCACTAGAGAGGGAGAAATTGAAGATGTGAGTGAGAGAGCATAGGATAAAAGAAGAGGGTGACCATAGCAGTTGTGAGGGAACAGGATCCAAGGGACAATTGGTTAGGTGGGCATCTGAGAAAAGTTTTGTAACCTCTTCAGTAGTAGCCAATTCAAAAGAGGAGAGTGTTGAATGTGCTTTTAGGCCAAGTATGTTGGGTGGGGAAGATGTACACACAGTGGAGGTGTCCTCACAAATTGCATCAATCTTGTCTTTGAAGTGATTGGCAATCTCTTGGGCAGTGAGTGAGTTAGTGGGCAGAGAGGGTGAGGAACGAAGCAGAGAGTTTAAGGTTGAGAACAGCCGATGGGGACTGGATGACAAAGTATTAATAAGAGAGACAAAGTAGGCTTGTTTGGCAGCATGGAGGCAGGAATTGTATAGGGTGAAGTCTTGCAGGCATTTGGTTTTATGCACATGTACTTTAATGGCATCCCAGTCTTATGCCCCGTACACATGGTCGGACATTGATCAGACATTCCGACAACAAAATCCATAGATTTTTTCCGACGGATGTTGGGTCAAACTTGTCTTGCATACACACGGTCACACAAAGTTGTCGGAAAATCTGATCGTTCTGAACGCGGTGACGTAAAACACGTACGTCGGGACTATAAACGGGGCAGTAGCCAATAGCTTTTATCTCTTAATTTATTCTGAACATGCGTGGCATTTTGTGCGTCGGATTTGTGTACACACGATCGGAATTTCCGACAACAGATTATGTTGTCGGAAAATTTTATAGCATGCTCTCAAACTTTGTGTGTCGGAAATTCCTATGGAAAATGTGTGATGGAGCCCACACACGGTCGGAATTTCCGACAACAAGGTCCTATCACACATTTTCCATCGGAAAATCCTATCGTGTGTACAGGGCATTAGTCCGTAGGGTTCAATATTGAGTTGGCCCACCCTTTGCAGCTATAACAGCTTCAACTCTTCTGGGAAGGTTGTCCACAGGGTTTAGGAGTGTGTCTATGGGAATGTTTGACCATTCTTCCAGAAGCGCATTTGTGAGGTCAGGCACTGATGTTGGATGAGAAGGTCTGGCTCGCAGCCTCCACTCTATTTCATCCCAAAGGTGTTCTATCGGGATGAGGTCAGGACTCCCTGCAGGCCAGTTAAGTTCCTTCACTCCAAACTCACTCATCAATGTCTTTATGGACCTTGCTTTGTGCACTGGTGAGTAGTCATGTTGGAACAGGAAGGGGCCATCCCCAAACTGTTCCCACAAAGTTGGGAGCATGAAATTGTCCAAAATGTCTTGGTATGCTGACACCTTAAGCGTTACCTTCACTGGAACTAAGGGGCCAAGCCCAACCCTGAAAAACAACCCCACACCATAATTCCCCCTCCACCAAATGATTTGCACCAGTGCACAAAGCAAGGTCCATAAAGACATAGATGAGTGAGTTTGGGATGGAGGAACTTGACAGTCCTGACCTCAACCTGATAGAACACTTTTGGGATGACTGCGAGCCAGGCCTTCTCATCCAACATCATTACCCGACCTCACAAATGCTCTTCTGGAAGAATGGTCGAACATTCCCATAGACACACTCCTAAACCTTGCGGACATCCTTCCCAGAAGAGTTGAAACTGTTATAGCTGCAAAGGGTGGGCTAACTCAATATTGAACCCTACGGACTAAGACTGGGATGCTATTAAAGTTTATGTGCATGCAAAGGCAGACGTCCCAATACTTTTGACAATATAGTGTATTTCTGATAGATCATTCATAATGATTATCAGGGAAATTAGCAAATGTTTGTACTCGTTAATCTTTTATGTCAATACTGAGCCAGTTCCCCAATTCAAACTTGGCCAAATTTCTTAGTCCTTTCCTTTATGATGAAAAATGAATAAACAATGGGACAATGATGTAGGAAATATGTGACCTTATTCAAATGATGTGTGACCCAATCTCAGCCAGAAGGGGATCTAGAGGGAAGGAGAGGAGGAAGCTGGCAGATTTCAGATGTTTGTATATGTAATGTCATTTACGTAACTTCCCGACTCAGACAGAACATCACTCAGAAGATGTAAAAATGAATAAACAATGTCCCAGCCATAAGGGAAATCAATGACGTTGGGCATATGATAGTTACCCAACCCCAGCCAGAGAGGGGTATAAAGGGAAGGAGAGGAGGAAGCTGTAATATCAGAGAATTTTGGGAAAGGTAAGTAACATTGTAGCAATGGGCACTTACCTCAAGCCACAGCTTGGCTCCATATACATAATTTCACATGTATACTGTACAACATTTTAACCTCCTTCTTTTTAATCTAAATGTAGGCACTAGATGATAGGTTCTCTTTGCTGGCTGGCAGGATTAAAAGCGAAGTATGGGTTTAGGGGTTTTTCCCCCATCATACTTACCTAGGTGGATGCTACATCTGTCCCCCGGCGCCTCTACACTGAGAACCGAGCGATCGAACACCGCCGATGGCTCGGTTGTCACAGATCCCCGAGTGGAGAGCTACTGACTGTCAATCAGCAGCTCTCCGCTCTTCTCCTCCATGCTCATTGGAGCACTGAGCTGTGGAGGGGACAGGGAGCGGCTCGCTGAGAGGCTGAGATGGCTATTAGTCCAGGCAACTGGTGGATCCAGACTCTATTTCTGGGATGACGCGGTGCCTGGACTGATTCCTGTCAGCAGAGTGCGGACTTCAGACCACTCTCCGCTGAAAACGGGTCACATAGTGACCCATAAGAGAAGCCCAGCTAAACGAGCTTAGGCTGGACTTCTCCTTTAAAGGATGGGTAGTGATGAGCTGAACTACCCTGGGTTTGGGTTGAACAGGCTTTGGCAAACTTCTGGATGCCAAACCTGGACTTATTGAAATCAATAAGAACCAAATCTGTTAAAATGCCCAATTTTCTAGGCTTATAGGCAAGGGGGTGTCAAAAATAACATGGGGGTGGGCCAGAGGCGTTGCTAGGGGGCAAAAAGACCAGGGGCTTCAGCCCAAAGTCCAAGGCCGGCACGGGGGGGGGTCTCTAGTGGCGTTTTTTGGCAGGGTGGTGACCACTAAACTGACCTACCTGACACACACTGACCTACCTGACACACACTGACCTACCTGACATACACACACTGACCTACCTGACATACACACACTGACCTACACTGACCCACACTGACCTACACACACTGACCTACCTGACCCACACTGACCTACCTGACCCGCACTGACCTACCTGACACGCACTGACCTACTTGACACACACTGACCTACCTGACATACACTGACCTACCTGACACACACTGAACTACCTGACCTACACTGACCTACACACACTGACCTACACACACTGACCTACACACACACTGACCTACCTGACCCACACTGACCTACCTGACATGCACTGACCTACCTGACACGCACTGACCTACTTGACACACACTGACCTACCTGACATACACTGACCTACCTGACACACACTGAACTACCTGACCTACACACACTGATCTACACTGACCTACATGACCTACACTGACCTACCTGACACACACTGACCTACACTGACCTATCTGACAGACATACACTGACCTGGTACCTGACATACACACACTGACTGACCTACCTGACCACACGGAGACAGACTTCATGTGTCCAGGTCCTGCAGCAGCAGCTCAGCCGTGGTGCTGGTGTGCGAGGCAGCCAGAGGAGAGGAGGAGAGCCGCCCACCCGAGCGCTGAGCGGGGATCGATGTGGCACGGCAGGCCCCTTTGTAATTCCCGCCTTCTGGAGCCTTCTTCCTGTTCCACTCACAGTGAGCTGGGAGAGGACTGAGATTGGAAGAGTGCAGGCGCTGGGGATGCTGCTCAGGGTGGCAGTGGTGGTGTCTTCTCTCTCTCTTCCTCCTGGGCTCTTCCCAGCTGCTGAGGTATCCCCCTCCCTGCTGCTCTGCACTACACGCCACCACCGGACCAGCGGCGGGACGTTCCAGTCCAGAACTCGCAGGCCAGGCCCCACGAGCACTAGCGCGGAGGAGGAGGAAGTGCAATCCTCCTCCGCTTTGAATGCTGGGCAGTGTGGGTACAGTGGGCAGTGACGTCACTGGTTTCTAGCCGCTAGGCGGCTATAGCAACCAGTGACCAAGAGTAGAGTCAGGCGGGGGCGTTGCTGGAGCCGGAGCCAGCGCTACCACGGCTCAGTCCGCCCCTGTCCCCTGCATTCTGGACCGGACAAGACTCTGGGCTATTGGCCCCAGGCTCCAATAGCCACCCCCTAATGACGCCTCTGGGGTGGGCACTGCCCTGGGGAACATGTAACAATGCAATGTAACAATGCAAAAAAAATAAAAAATAAGCACTAACATTCACAAAGGAAAAACATGTTTTAACTAGTTTCAGACTTTGGGCGTCCAACACGTCCAACAAAAAGGTCATCTTTGTACACAGGACGTGTGTAGCCTGTCCAGTCCTTTTGCCCTGCTCCCCCCCCCCCCCATCCCAGTACACAGCAGTTGGGCTGTGATTATTCAAAGCCAGATTAATGTGTACACAGAGAAGGTCAGCATCTTTGCGTGTAAAAAAAAAAATTCCTGCACCTTTTAAAAAAATATGCATTGCAGGACAGAACTACATCGAAGTGAGTGGGACCAATAGGAAATAAGGCTACATGGATTGTAGTGCATTCCTGTGGATCTGCAAATATACAAAAAAAAACAAAAAAACGCATAGATGTGAACCTAGCCTAGAAAAACAGCCTGAAGCCTCATGTACACTGCAGTTGGTAAACGGACGCTTAAGTGCAGTCGGGTGTTTTTTTCAGCAGCCCCTGAACTCTCCTCTATGTTATCTTAGACCCCTTTCACACGGGGCAGATCCGCTGGACGGACTCCGCCAGCTCAGTGGGGAAATCGCTCCATTGATCCCCGCTGAGCCTGCAGATGAAGGGTCCATCTTCACTCACTGTGCAGAGACGGACCCGTCAGAGCCCCACTGTTCTCCATGGGGAGACAGCCTGTCCGTTTTCATCCTACCCGATCCGATCCGCTGAACATTTTCGCCATCTGTCTGTTTTGAGCGGATCTTGTCGGATCGGATGTCAGGCGGTTGTCAGCGAACACATCTCTGAAAATTTTGATAAAAAAAACAATATTTTATACTTTTTGGTATAAAACAAATCAATTTTCTTTAAAAATGTTGGCCACAATGTAGTCTGCTACATGTCTTTGGTAAAAAAATATTTAAATACTGTAAGTGTATATTAATTGGTTTGTGTGAAAGTTATAGCATCTACAAACGATGGTATATATATATATAAAATGGATCAACCCTGATGTACTGACATCCTCATCTCATTTCTTGAGGCCCTAAAATAACCCGTTTTTGGAAAGTAGACAGTCCAAGGTATTTAGTAAGAGGCATGGTGAGTTTTTTTGAAGTTGTCATTTTTTGTCACAATTTTTTTGAAAATAAAAAAAAGTAATAAAAATTGTTTTTCTTTCCACATTTCTTTACATACTGTCACCAGGGCAGCATCATATATCATCAGCATATCAGTATCCTCATTAGTATATCATCACGATTGGTGTGACAGTGATCAGGGACACTGACTGGTGACAGTGACAATTTTTTTAACATTTCTTTATTTACACTTTGATTTCTGTTAGAATGGTGATCACTGTAACAGCAATGTTTTCAACTGTCATGAATGGGTTACATTCATGACAGCTGTGATTACTAAATAATGAATAATGAATTCATTCATAGTGAATAATTACTAGTGATCTGAGATTGGCTACAGCTAATTACATGGTACAGGGTGGTGTGATTGTCCCATGTACCATGTGATAGCTACAGTATGGGCCAATCACAGCATAGGAAACACAGCTGATATGAATTAATGAATTATGAATAATATGAATAATTATAATGAATAATACATTATGATCATGTGATTGCATAACGATCACATGACCACCGGGCCGCGGGTTCTGGGATCCGGTGGATTTGGTGAACACAGTGATTGTGGAAGTGGGGTACTGCCCCTTACCTGGAGTAGACTGGATGACATACATGTACATCTTCCAGCCTGTGCCGCCTGCGGTAAAAGACAAGTAAAAAAAAAAATGTTTTTTTTCTAAATACAATGTTTCTCTGTTTAACTCCTTATTAACCCATAGTTTGCTCTAATCATCCCTAATTAACACCTTATTAACCCATAGTTTGCTCTAATCATCCCTAATTAAGGGTGGATTCACACCTATGTATTTTTAGTGCTTTTTGCAGATTTGCACTACAGTCCATTTAACATGGTTTCCTATAGAATAAGTTATGTAGTGCAGATCTACAAAATGCAAAAAGCACTAAAAATGCCATAGGTGTGAATCCAGCCTAAGGCTGGATTCACACCTATGCATTGTTAGTGCTTTTTGCATTTTGCAGACTTGCACTACAGTCCATTTAACATGGTTTCCTATGGAACACAATCTGTAGTGCAAATCTGCAAAATGCAAAAAGCACTAAAAATGCATAAGTGTGAATCGAGCCTAAGGCCTTATTCTCCTTATCCATTCAATGATTATTTTCTTGCAAATGTTTTTTTTTTTTTGTTTCTACGTAATTAATCATTAATATTTAAACTTTTTTTGTTTTTGTTTGCTTTGTTTTTGCACATTTAACATATATTTACATGGTTTCTATTCAAAAAAGCACAACATTGAAAAAAACAAAACAAAAAAAAAAACACTTTATTTCATTTGTAAATACCTTTGCAAAACTTTGTACCAGAATCAATTTCAGTGTAATTTTTAAACAGGACAAATTACAGAATAAAATGCACACTTTTTAGCTGCAGTAACACTATTTATTATTAAACTAACATAAGTCAAAAAAAAGTGTTTATTGTTTAAATTGTGTTACATTTAATTGTCCAGGGCCCCTTTCCTAAGAGCAGACCGATCGGGTCCGCCTGAAAAAACTAACAGATCGGACGTGACGTGTCCATTTACACCCGTCGGCATCAAATCTGATCCGATTCGCTAAAAACAGACAGATGGGGATCCATTCCCCTTCTGTCTGGTGGTTCGGATCAGATGGTAGTCAGGTGTAAACGGACAGGTGGTCTGTTTACATCCAACCGCCCCATAGAGGAGAGCGGGCTGTGGCTGTGTCCACTCTACATAAGTGAAGCAGACATTGACCAGCCATCTGCCTGCTCAGAGGAGATCAGTGAACAGATCCCTCGCTGATCAGGTGGTCCGCTCCATGTGAAAGGGGCCTAAGAACTGGGGAAAAAAATATTTTTGCAAATTAAAAAAAAACAAAAACATATGTATTACCTTGTTATTTTAACCACTTCAGCCCCGGAAGATTTGTCTGCTGAATGACCAGGCCAATTTTTGCGATTCGGCACCGCGTCTCTTTAACTGACAAGTGCGCGGTCGTGCGATGCTGCAGCCAAATAAAATTGACGTCTCTTTTTTCCCCACAACTAGAGCTTTCTTTTGGTGGTATTTGATCACCTCTGCGGTTTTCATTTTTTGCGCTATAAACAAAAAAAGAGCGACAATTTTGAAAAAAAAAAACCACAATATTTTGTACTTTTTGCTATAATAAATATCCCCATTTTTTTTCTAAAAAAGCAATTTTTTTCTCAGTTTAGGCCGATATGTATTCTTCTACATATTTTTGGTAAAAAAATTGTAATAAGCGTATATTGTTTGGTTTGCGCAAAAGTTCTAGTGTCTACAAAATAGGGGATAAATTTATAGCATTTTTATTATTCGATTTTTTACTAGTAATGGCGGCGATCTGCGATTTTTATCGGGACTGCGACATTATGGCGGACACATCGGACACTTTTGACACATTTTTGGGACCATTGGCATTTATACAGCGATCAGTGCTATAAAAATGCATTGATTACTGTAAAAATGTCACTGGCAGGGAAGGGGTTAACAATAGGGGGCGATCAAGAAGTAACTGTGTTCCCTCAGTGTGTTCTAACTAGACTTGTGCACAATGGGAAATTTCGTTTAGTTTCGGGTTCGTTGTCATTCGTAAAAAAATACGTAATTTCATTCTGTTATATTCGTTATGTTACGTTAATTTGTTTTCGGATAATTCGTTATTATTCGTAGAGTGTCGGTATTCGTTATACTGAATCGCGAATCATGTCCAATTAATTTGTCATATCCGCTATAATTTCTTTCGTATTAGTTGAAATTCGATATTTATGTATGATTATATATTTGTGATAACGATTCGTAGTTTGGAAAGTCGTTTGTTTATTGAATCCCTTAACACACACAATGACAATATCTCTTCTCCTCTGCTCAAATACAATACAACACCCTTCTCACTCAGTTCTCAGGAATGTACTTTGCCAGTAATCCAACCTCCAGCACAAAATTAATCAGCTGATTAGACTGTAAGATTTACTTTGAGTTGAACTTTTATTTCATTAGATCTTTAACGAATTACCGAATCATGTCAAATTCATTTGTTATATTCGCTATAATTTCTTTCGTATTAGTTGAAATTTGTTATTTTTTTATTCGGATATTCGGATGCATCCGAACGTCCGAAGGATGCAAAATTCGGCCAAATTTTGATCCGTTACAAAACGGATTGCACATGTCTAGTTCTAACTGTAGGGGGAGGGGACTGACTAGAGGGGATGACAGATTGTGGTTCCTAGCTGTTAGGAACTCATGAACTGTCATTCCTCACAGAACAGAACAGGGATTTGTGTGTTTACACACAAACGTCCCTGTTCTGCCTCTCGTGGCAAGCGGTCATCGCGCCCAGCGGCCACGAGCATCGGCACCCGCGCACCTTCGGCGGCATGCGCGCACCTGCTTTCCCGATGCTGCGAGCCGACGTACAATGACGGCGATTCGTGGGATTGTGCCGACCTGCTGCAGTATAATGACGGCGGCTGGTCGGCAAGCAGTTAAAGCGGAGTTCTGCCCAAAAGTGGAAGCTCTACTTATCTGCCTGCTCCCCCCCCCCTCTGGTGCCACATTTTGGGGGGGGGGGAGCGGGTACCTGTTTTTGACAGGTACCCTTCCCTACTTCTAGGTGATCTCGTCACCTGGAAGTGGGTGTCAGGCAATGGCGGCGGCAGCATCCGAGAGTCGATGGAAACATTGGCTGGGGTGTGGACATCGCTGGACTCCAGGGCAGGTAAGCATCCTAATATTAAATGCCAGCAGCAGTATATGTAGCTGCTGGCTTTTACATTTTTTTGTAGGGGGGCAGAACTCCATTTTAAGCAATGACAAATTTTTTGCCAAATAAATGGGTCCATAATAGAATTGTATAAATTGCTCTGGTCCATAGGAAGTGAACTGGTGTGAGATGGGAAGTGGTTAAAATGCTAGCAAATTACATTTACAGTGTACCTCCCGGATTCTTTTTTTAAAAGACAAAATGACACACAGACTAGGGTTGCCACCTGTCCGGGATTCACCCGGACAGTCCGGGTTTTGAATCATGTGTCCGGGTTTCAGTGTGCCGAATTAACGAAAACCCGTTTAATGAATTTTTCAGAATATTCGTAAATTCCAATATTCGAAAATTTGTAAATTCGTACATTCGTAAATTCGAACATTCGTAAATTAGTACATTCGTAAATTCGTACATTTTGTAAATTTGTAAATTTGGAAATCTGAAATAATAAGTAACTAATAATAACTTAACTATTACTAACTATTAAATTATAGGTACTGGAATTTCCTTTCAAATATGACTGTTAGTGAATGTAACACATACAAATTTATCCGAAGTTTTGAATTATCCGAAATAATGAATGCCATATCTAAACGAATGGAACGTAATGAATTAATAATAATAAATAACAATAATAATAATTAAAAAATGTGTTATTATCATTTATTATTAATTTGTTTCGCTCCATTTGTTTAGATGCGGCATTCGTTATTTCGGATAATTCGTAACTTCGGATAAATTTGTATTTGTTACATTCACTAACAGCCAAATTTGAAAGGATATTACAATACCTATAATTTAATAGTTAGTTACTATTTCAAATTTTAGAATTTTCGGGATTTCAGATTTTCAAATTTTGGAATTTCCAAATTTCCTAATTTATGAATGTACGAATTTTCGAATATACTAATTTTCTAATTTACGAATGTACAAATTTATAAATTTAAAAATGTATGAATTTACAAATTTACGAATGTACGAATTTACGAATGTACGAATTTACGAATTGCGATCATAACGAATGACCGGAAAAAAAAAAAGAATGGAGCGAAAACGAACACATTTTTTGGCAGTGCACATGTCTAGACTAGATTGCTTTAAAAAAGGCCTGGATTCTTTCTTAAATGTACATATTATATCTGGGTACTGACATTTGTAGGCACAGTTGATCCAGGGAATATCCGATTGCCTCTCAGGGGATCTGGAAGGAAGTTTTTCCCCTGCTGTAGCAAATTGGATCATGCTTTTTCACCTTCCTCTGGATCAACTGTGGGTATAGGATTGTGTACATGGGATTGTATACATTTGTTCTTGTTTTTTTTATTGGTTGAACTGGATGGACTTGTGTCTTTTTTCTTTTCATTGTTTTTTATTAAGATTTCCACTTTAACAACAGTAGAACAATACAGTATAGTTTAACAGTTAGTAGATACAAAATACGTTTCTTGGTTCTTACTATAAACATAAGAGAATCCAGTATGTGGATTTATATATCTTAGTGTACTTTACACGTTAATTTATAATTAAATGAGGTGAAATTAAGTATTCCGGACTAGATCTTTTAGTTAACAGGAACAGGTCAGGGATTAGGGGTCATCCCCCCAGACACCCCAATTGTGTCTTTTTTCAACCTGACTAACTATGTAACATCAAACCAAGTTTAAACAAGCTCTAAATCTCACTTTTGGTGTAGCACATCCCACAGCAAGAATAAAACAATAATTGCTTAGAGTCCCCCCAAAATGCATACCAGACCCTTAATCTGAGCAGGTGGGACCCCGCGGCAAAACACCTTGTCCCCATGTATCCACAACCCTTTGCATTTTTCTACTGTCTTTTTCAGTCTTATCTCTCTGTGTCCTTTGTATCACCATGATTCGTTGGCTCGTCCTCCTCTCGGTTCTCTGGGCTGCTGAAAATGCTCTGGGTAAGTGCTCAGTAGCATTATGTTGTAGAGATGTGTTGTAATAGGCTGTCTTTTGATTTATGTAGTAGTTAAAGTGGTTGTAAACCCCTGAAATGAAAAATGAACAAAGCATATCCCTCTAGCAGGGCTCAAAATTTCAAGTCCTGAGCTACAAGCCAGAGTTACTCGCCACCAGTTGCCCCACCCAACTCCTACCCTGCCCCGCCCCTAATTCCACCCCTAAACCCGCCTTCTTAAATTTTCATATTTTATTTATCACAGTAAGATTAATGAAATATGATTGTTGATTGCTGGTATTGGTTAATTTTTTATTTTTTTTCCTTATTCAGTGTAATAATTTCACTGAATAAGGAAAGAAATAAAAATAACCAATACCAGCAATCGGCAATCATATTTCATTGATCTTACTGTGATAAATAAAATAAGTGTAAAATATGATTGGCTATTATAGGCACTGTATACCTCATTACTGCCAGGTAACCTAAAAAGCTACCCCATCTGTGCCCCTCCACGATTCACCGATCTGAGACTTGTCTTGATGGCCATGTACCTGTCTATAGTCAGAGCCAACAGACTAAAGATGGAGCTTTGGGTCAGAATCAGAACAAAGCAGGCCAAGAACAGCAATCTGTAAAAATCAGACTCAAAGCTGATGGTAATGGTGAATGGAAAGGCAAGCAGTCCCACCGCTATATCAGCCACCGCCAACGAGACCAGGACATAATAGGTGGTATTTTTTAGAGTGCTGTTGATGGCCACAGCCCAGAAGACCAGGGTATTCCCCACAATGGACAGGACTGCCATGATCACCTCCAGAGCAATGTAAGGGACACTTATTATGATTACCACTACTGATTGAGAAGATCACATCAGGAGACAGTTGGAGTCATGTGTGGATGGGAGGATGGATCCCCTTCTAGGAGGACTTAGCAATCAATCAGCTGATCAGAGTGGAGCAGCAGAAATGCAGTTCTTTATGCAGAAGGTGCCCAGCAGGAATGATCACCATGCTCCCATGATATGCAGCCAGTCATAGGGGACCTCCCTGGATCTGGGGTCTCAGCACCATGCACTCTTGTTCACTTGTCTCCAGAGCCCCAGCAGGAGGGCATTCTGATCCTGGGCAGGTGGGCCAGATCACAGGTGAGGCGACCCACCATCTAGGGACCTGCATCCGGACACAGGGACAGCCAATCCGATCTGAAGCAGCTCTGTGCAGACCCGCAGATGCGCAGATCTGCGCTGCACGCACATGGGACACCGCCCCGCCCCTCTGTGCTATATGCCTCTCCTATAGGTCACCGCAGCCCTTACAGCTCCCATACGACACCCCGATTATACCTTATTGTGTGCAGAGAAGTCACATCGTGATCACACCGATCAGAGATCGCAAACTTCAATCATAGCACACTGACTGCCTGCCTGATCCTCCTATACTCCCACATCACCGGAATCCTTCGCTACCGGCTCCTCACTCGCACTCATCTTATTTTCACTCGCCAAATGCGGGCAGGCAAGTGGAAATTTTGAGGGCTGCCTCTAGGGTGTGCACTAGCCTCAATCCACTGGCACTGAGGTGCTGGCTCAGAGATTACACAATTATGTAAATCCTGGTGCCTATGAAGGTCTTAGATGTGTTCACCAATGTCTTGTTTTCTCCTGCATTGCTCTTTGAAGAATGATCGCCAGTGGATCGTTTTTTATAAATCAGTACAGGCGTAGCTGACAGGCATTCAGTAGGGGATACCTCCTTAATGTCTGGTTTATTTTATAAGCCAAATAGGGTTTTGAATGGAAATATGGCATCACAAGCCTTAAATCGGTCGTGTTCAGCCCATGGGCAGAGCTTAACGGGCGTCCAGATTAGGGGGAACACTATGAAACTTGCTCACTAATGCCTAACTAAGCAGACAGGGGCTTCAGTAATGCGATACACTATATTACCAAAAGTATTGGGACGCCTGCCTTTACACACACACATACGAACTTTAATGGCATCCCAGTCTTAGTCCGTAGGGTTCAATATTGAGTTGGCCCACCCTTTACAGCTATAACAGCTTCAACTCTTCTGGGAAGGCCGTCCACAAGGTTTAGGAGTGTGAAGGCCAGTCAAGTTCCTCCACCTCAAACTCGCTCATCCATGTCTTTATGGACCTTGCTTTGTGCACTGGTGCGCAGTCATGTTGGAATAGGAAGGGGCCATCCCCAAACTGTTCCCACAAAGTTGGGAGCATGAAATTGTCCAAAATGTCTTGGTATGTGACACCTTAAGAGTTCCCTTCACTGGAACTAAGGGGCCAAGCCCAACCCCTAAAAAACAACCCCACACCATAATCCCCCCTCCACAAAGCAAGATCCATAAAGCCATGGGTGAGCGAGTTTGGGGTGGAGGAACTTGACGGGGCAGCACAGAGTCCTGACCCCAACCTGATAGAACACCTTTGGGATGAATTAGAGTGGAGACTGTGAGCCGGGCCTTCTCATCCAACATCAGTGCCTGACCTCACAAATGCTCTTCTGGAAGAATGGTCAAACATTCCCATAGACACACTCCTAAACCTTGTGGACAGCCTTCCCAGAAGAGTTGAAGCTGTTATAGCTGCAAAGCGTGGGCCAACTCAATATTGAACCCTACGGACTAAGACTGGGATGTCATTAAAGTTCATGTGCGTGTAAAGGCAGGTGTCCCAATACTTTTGGTAATAAAGTGTATCTGCACTAAAAATATGCAGCGTATTTACACACAGGAAAATGCATCCACGTACACAAAGTCTCATCCTTCTGGTGCTCCACATTTTCTTGCACTATAACAGTTGTTTCAGGAACATTTTGTTAACTAGAACTAGTATTTGATGGTATATTTTTTGATTGTATACTTATATTGCCAACATGAACTTTTCTGTGCTATTCTTTGCAGGATGCCCACCTATTGTATCCCGCGCCCAGTGGGGTGCTAGGGGGTCCACATGCAAGACAAGGTTGAGAACTCCAGTACCGGGCGTAATCATCCACCACAGCGCCGGAGCTTCCTGTAACAACCGAATGTCATGCATCCCCCAAGTGAAGGGCATACAGAACCTGCACATGAACAGCAAGAAATGGTGTGACGTCGGATATCAGTGAGAACCAAATATGGATCCATTTAATTGATGGAGATCTGTACATATTACAGGGCACCTAAACCTAAGAACAAGAAACTGTAATGTATTGCAACTTATCCATCATCAGATGTGGTTTTCTTGCATAAGTTTCCTTTTTCGAGATTTTTTTTCCTTTTATTTTCTCCTGGTGATCCTTCCAGTAATACACTTCATGTCCTGGAGTGACAACACCTACCTGTATTTACTGTACTGTATCTACAGTATTGAAGTACAACACTGTCATCCAAGGACAGAACGTACACTATATTACCAAAAGTATTGGGACGCCTACCTTTACATGCACCTGTCTGGTCTTAGTTTTTAGGGTTCAATATTGAGTTGGCCCACCCTTTGCAGCTATAACAGCTTCAACTCTTCTGGGAAAGATGTCACGTCTATGGGAATGTTTGACCATTCTTCCAGAAGCACATTTGTGAGGTCAGGCACTGATGTTGGATAAGAAGGCCTGGCTTGTAGTTGATCATATGGATAAGCAAATGTAGGATCTCCCGACGGATCTACCTCCCTTCCTCTTCCCTTCTTACTTCTTTTATTGTTTCCTTTACTTCTGCCAGCCTTGGCATTATGCTCTAAAAGCTTTCCTTTTTCCTTCTTATTTAAGTTATCTATGATTATATTTGGGGGTACGGCGTCCCTTCTATGGGACCGTTATGATGCTTGGTAATGAGCATAGTTGCCAACATTGCAAAAAAAATATGTGGGACACTTTTTTGGCTGTAGGCGGAGCCGTACAATAATTAGCAAAAAAATTATAAGCGCGGCGCTGCGAAAAATGGGCATGGCTTACGTGAAAAGTGGGCATGTCTTGTGTGAAAAGTGGGCGTGGCTTAAATGGGCATGGCTCAAGAGGGTGTGGTTAGAGTCTGAGATGAATGAGGGATGGAGAGGGAAACGGGGAGAAGGAAAGGGGGAGAGGGGAATGACGGGACAGCAGCCCCAGATCCTACACAACAATAGAAAAATGTGTATTCTAGAAAGTCTAACAATCAGCAGATAAAGATACTCCAAACGCCTGGTGTTAACGCTTCAATCATCCCGACACCATGGTTGTTATGGTGTCAGGATGATTGAAGCGCATTATTTCTATTATTACATTGTAATATAAAATTAAATCATTCAACTCACCATAATGCCGAATCAGTGGGATCCCTGAGCGTGTCACTAGCCACGTCGCCTGCCACCAGCAGAGTCTGTCCTTGCATCAGGTGCCACCAGCAGAGTCCGTCCTTGCATCAGGTGCCCCCGGCAGAGTCCGTCCTTGCATCAGGTGCCCCCGGCAGAGTCCGTCCTTGCATCAGGTGCCCCCGGCAGAGTCCGTCCTTGCATCAGGTGCCCCCGGCAGAGTCCGTCCTTGCATCAGGTGCCCCCGGCAGAGTCTGTCCTTGCATCAGGTGCCCCCGGCAGAGTCTGTCCTTGCATCAGGTGCCCCGGCAGAGTCTGTCCTTGCATCAGGTGCCCCCCAGCAGAGTCTGTCCTTGCATCAGGTGCCCCCGGCAGAGTCTGTCCTTGCATCAGGTGCCACCGGCAGAGTCTGTCTTTGCATCAGGTGCCCCCGGCAGAGTCTGTCCTTGCATCAGGTGCCCCCGGCAGAGTCTGTATAGACCCCCTCAGTGCAGACCCCCTCAATGCAGACCCCCTCCATCACTGCAGACCCCCTCCATCACTGCAGACCCCCCTCTATTAGTGCAGACCCCCCCTCAGTGCAGCCCCCCCTCTATTAGTGCAGACCCCCCCTCAGTGCAGCCCCCCCTCTATTAGTGCAGACCCCCCCTCAGTGCAGCCCCCCCCCTCTATTAGTGCAGCCCCCCCCCTCTATTAGTTCAGACCCTCCTCAGTGCAGCCCCCCTCAACTAGTGCAGACCCCCTCTATTAGTGCAGACCCCCCTCAATTAGTGCAGCCCCCCCCTCTATTAGTGCAGACCCCCCTCAATTAGTGCAGCCCCCCCTCAGTGCAGCCCCCCTCTATTAGTGCAGACCCCCCCCTCAGTGCAGCCCCCCCTCAATGCAGCCCCCCCACCCCCCGCTCAGTGCAGGAGCGGCCGGTGTTCCCCTCGGCAATGAAGGACCCCCTGTACTGCGCAGGCGCAGCGCTTGCGCAGTACGGGGCTGGGGAACTTTCAGCAAGACACGGCGATGGCGCTGTGTCTTCTGCTTGCAGTAGAGAGGGGAAGGGCTGTGCAGCTAAAGAAGCCGCTTCATTGGCTGCACAGATCGAGCCCCCTTCCTCTCTCCACTTACTCAACACTAGGGGGAAGATCGAGCGGCGGCGCCGGCTGCCATTTTGCTGGAGCCAGCTGCTCCAAAAAAAAAAAAAAAACAACATTTATGATTTTCCTTTTGGAAAATCCCGATTCGGGACAGCCTCCAATCGGGACGAGGGTCCCAAAATCGGGATTGTCCCGGGAAAATCGGGACTGTTGGCAACTATGAATGAGTAATGTTTTGCATGCCATGTTCACTGGACAGGGCTTCCCTATCTGGCGGGCCTATTTCCAGTCATTAAGTGTTAAGGTGTTCTCGATCTTAAAAGCTCGGGTTGATTGTTCCATATTATAATTCCAGGGGAGCATCTATGGCCACCTCCCAGTGTTAATATTGTTCTGGTCGCTTTACACTCATGTTATAGTGCATAATATACTATCCATGTCCACTTCTGCTGGCGGCCAAGTTTTTCTGTGTGACGAGAAGATCTAACTCAATTGCCAAGATTTACTGTTATTATGTTTCCTCCCACTTTTTAATTTATGTACCATTTATTGTTGCCCCTTACAGAGCATTCGAGGATTGCTCGCTGCTCTGCACAATGTACCCCCCCTTCTTTTTTTTTGTCGTTCTTAAAATATTAAGAAAAAAATGATTGAAACCGAAAATGTATAAAACCTGGACAGCATCATTGAGGCAGTGGACAGGGTCTTCAGAACAGTGGATGGTGTCAATCAGTAGGGCAGTGGCAGTAGTTTTTTATTGTTTTGTTTTTCAATTTTGTATTTTTATTTTTTAGGAGCTCCATTGGGAGGCTTTGGCGAAATATCAGGGGTCTAAACAGACTCCTGATGTCTCACTTTTGAGACAGAGAATGGAACTGAGGACAGAGATTCCCCAGTCCCTTTCTCTGTAGCCTCAGCTACACTGGACAGTGAATGAATGGGAAGTGCTCTGTGCTGAGCGGCTTACTGTTGTTCAGAAACAGAGACATAGTAAACACAGTTTACTATGATTAAGTTATAAATGAACATGGTAAGTGATTGGTATTAAAAAAAGAAGAGGAACAGAGACAGTAGGGGCAGGGGGGTGGCATATACTGGTACTGATCCACTCTATTTTCCTCCTCCAGCCACTGAATGGCAGCGGGAGGAAGAGGAGGAGAAGCAAACCTTGAGACCCCTTTCACACTGGGGCACTTTGCAGGCGCTACAGCGCTAAAAATGGCACCTGCATAGCGCCTCTCCTGTGTCCTCAGTGTGAAAGCCCCGAGGGCTTTCACACTGGAGTGGTGCGCTTGCAGGACGTTAAAAAAACTCCTGCAAGCAACATCTTTGGAGCAGTGAGGGAGCGGTGTATCTACCGCTCCTAAACCGCTCCTGCCCATTGAAATCAATGGGGCAGCGTGGCTATACCGGCGGCGGTTTTAACCCTTTTTCGCCCGCTAGCAGGGGGGTTAAAACCGCCCCGCTAGCGGCGGAATAGCTCCACTAAAACGACGCTAAACATAGCGCTGTTTTACCGCCGACACTGCTCCCGCCCCAGTGTGAAAGGGGCCTTAGTGGCTGCAGGAGGAAAATACAGATCAGATCCAGTAAACGCCTTCCCTCTTGTCCAGGTTTCTGGAAGTCGGCAAGGAAGGACTATGTCTACTTATCACCTGCCCACGATCGACAGGTAGATCGAGATCAACAGGTTGTTGACCCCCTAATTAGGGTGTGCCCAGGCACACCTGGCACACCCCCTGCGCACACCTAAGGTTCTTGTGGTTAGGTATACTAAAAAAAAAAAAAAAAAACCCTTATCAGAATAGACAAGTCTGCAAAAGTTTTTTTACAGTTGTTAAAGAATGGGGAGGGGGTGGGGGTGAAGTTTGTATGGCTGTATTATGCTTGTACAGTATTGTTTTTATGACCAATCACCTTTCACTATTTCCTACACAGCTTCCTCATTACAGAGGACGGAACAATTTATGAAGGTCGGGGTTGGACAACTCACGGCTCTCATGCAAAAAACTTTAACAGTAACCTTGGCATCTGCTTTGTGGGAACCTTTACAAGTAAGTGATGGTGCAGAACACCATTAGAGGACCAAACAGAGGGCTAGCACCTGTAGGCCCTCCCTTTAAATAGTTAGGAATGGGTTTGTACTGGTTTGGGTATGTGTGTATTTAGCTGCATTAAGGGGTTGTGATTATTCCCATGGACCACAACTACAGTGCCTTGAAAAAGTATTCATACCCCTTGAAATTTTCCACATTTTGTCATGTTACATCCTAAAATGTAAATGAATTTTATTGGGATTTTATGTGATAAACCAACACAAAGTGGCACATAATTGTGAAGTGGAAGGAAAATGATAAATGGTTTTCAAATTTTTGTACAAATAAATATGTGAAAAGTGTGGGGGGCATTTATATAGCGCCCCCCCGAGTCAATACTTTGTAGAACCGCCTTTCACTGCAATTACAGCTGCAAGTCTTTTTGGGGATGTCTCTACCAGCTTTGCACATCTAGAGAGTGAAATTTTTGCCCAATCTTCTTTGCAAAATAGCTCAAGCTCTGTCAGATTGGATGGAGAGCGTCTGTGAACAGCAATTTTCAAGTCTTGCTACAGATTCTCAATTGGATTGAGGTCTGGACTTTGACTGGGCCAGTCTAACACATGAATATGCTTTCGTCTAAACCATTCTATTGTATCTCTGGCTGTATGTTTAGGGTCATTGTCCTGCTGGAAAGTGAACCTCCGCCCCAGTCTCAAGTCTTTTGCAGACTCTAACATGTTTTCTTCTAATATTGCCCTGTATTTGGTTCCATCCATATTCCCATCAACTCTGACCAGCTTCCCTGTCCCTGCTGAAGAAAAGCATCCCCACAACATGATGCTGCCACCACCATGTTTCACGGTGGGGATGGTGTGTTCAGGGTGAAGTGCAGTGTTAGTTTTCCGTCACACATAGCGTTTTGCTTTTAGACCAAAAAGTTTTATTTTGGTCTCATCTGACCAGAGCACCTTCTTCCACATGTCTGCTGTGTCCCCCCACAAACTACTAACGGGACTTTTTACGGCTTTCTTTCAACAATGACTTTCTTCTTGCCATTCTTCCATAAAGGTTAGATTTGTGGAGGCACGACTAATAGTTGTCCTGTGGACAGATTCTTCCACCTGAGCTGTGGATCTCTGCAGCTCCTCCAGAGTTACCATGGGCCTCTTGGCTGCTTCTCTGATGAATGCTCTCCTTGCCCGGCCTGTCAGTTTAGGTGGACGGCCACGTCTTGGTAGGTTTGCAGTTGTGCCATACTCTTTCCATTTTTGGATGATGGATTGAACAGAGCTCTGTGAGATGTTCAAAGCTTGGGATATTTTTTTATAACTTAACTCTGCTTAAAAATTCTCCACAACTTTATCCCTGACCTGTCTGGTGTGTTCCTTGGCCTTCATGGATTCTGTTTGTTCACTAAGGTTCTCTAACAAACCACCGAGGGCTTCAAAGAACAGCTGTATTTATACTAAGATTAAATTATACATAGGTGGACTATTTACTAATTAGGTGACTTCTGACGGCAATTGGTTTCATTCGATTTTAGTTTGCATTATCAGAGTAAAGGGGGCTAAATATAAATTCACGCCACACTTTTCAGATTTTTTTTTGTAAAAAATGTTGAAAACCATTTATCATTTTCCTTCCACTTCACAATTATGTACCACTTTGTGTTGGTCTATCACATAAAATCCCAATAAAATACATTTACGATTTAGGTTGTAACATTACAAAAGGGGGAAAATGTCAAGGGGTAGGAATACTTTTTCAAGGCACTGTATAAGGAGGTCATTCTCCTAACTGACCACCAATGTAAGGTGCATTTTTCCCTCTGCCTCCTCATGAACAGGTCCCTTTATATCCCCTAGTGGTGCCTGTTGGGGGGGGGGGGGGGGGGGGCACGCATGTTTGCTCAGTTTCCTCCCTTTTTGTTCTCCATACTTACTGGCCTCTCCCTGTGCAATATGACTATACTATACTTAATGCTACCATGGACACCATGCCAACCTGGGGCATAAAGACACATGTGGTCAAACCCCTTTAGAACCTGATAGATTATATGCATGTATAAGCTATTGGGATTTGAGCACAGGAATATCCTGTTTTTGTTGCAATGCAGGTCAGTAACCAAAACTGAACCTAGTAGCTCTCCCCCACCTTGTGTCTGTCTGCCCCATGTTGGCATCGTGTCCACCGTAGCATTTGCAGTGGCAAAGCAGAGTAGGACTGGTCATAAGAGTGATTACTTTGATGCAGTTGGCCAGCTTAGACATGTATTGCAATACAGTATCTCTCAAAAGTGCGTACACCCCTCACATTTTTGTAAATATTTTATTCTATCTTTTCATGTGACAACACTGAAGAAATGACACTTTGCTACAATGTAAAGTAGTGAGTGTACAGCTTGTATAACAGTGTAAATTTGCTGTCCCCTCAAAATAACTCAACACACAGCCATTAATGTCTAAACCACTGGCAACAAAAGTGAGTACGCCCCTAAGTGAAAATGTCCAAATTGGACCCAATTAGCCATTTTCCCTCCCCGGTGTCATGTGACTCTTTAGTATTACAAGGTCTCAGGTGTGAATGGGGAGCAGGTGTGTTAAATTTGGTGTTATCTCTCTCACTCTCTCATACTGGTCACTGGAAGTTCAACATGGCACCTCATGGCAAAGAACTCTCTGGGGATCTGAAAAACAGAATTGTTGCTCTACATAAAGATGGCCTAGGCTATAAGAAGATTGCCAAGACCCTGAAACTGAGATGCACCACGGTGACCAAGACCATACAGCGGTTTAACAAGATAGGTTCCACTCAGCCATGGTCAACCAAAGAAGTTGAGGTTACGTGCTCAGTGTCATATCCAGAGGTTGTCTTTGGGAAATAGACGTATGAGTGCTGCCAGCATTGCTGCAGGGGTTGAAGGGGTGGGGGGTCAGCTTGTCAGTACTCAGACCATACGCCGCACACTGCATCATATTGGTCTGCATGGCTGTTGTCCCAGAAGGAAGCCTCTTCTAAAGATGATGCACAAGAAAGCCCACAAACAGTTTGCTGAAGACAAGCAGACTAAGGACATGGATTGTTGGAACCATGTCCTGTGGTCTGATGAGACCAAGATAAACTTATTTGGTTCAGATGGTGTCAAGCGTGTGTGGCAGCAACCAGGTGAGGAGTAAAAAGACAAGTGTGTCTTGCCTACAGTGAAGCATGGTGGTGGGAGTGTCATGGTCTGGGGCTGCATGAGTGCTGTCGGCACTGGGGGGCTACAGGTCATTGAGGGAACCATGAATGCCAATATGTACTGTGACATACTGAAGCAGAGTATGATCCCCTCCCTTCAGAGACTGGGCCGCAGGGCAGTATTCCAACATGATAACGACCCCAAACACAACTCCAAGACGACCACTGCCTTGCCAAAAAAGCTGAGGGTAAAGGTGATGGACTGGCCAAGCATTTCTCCAGACCTAAACCCTATTGAGCATCTGTGGGGCATCCTCAAATAGAAGGTGGAGGAGTGACAGAGAACCTGTGAAGCTCTGGTGAACTCCATGCCCAAGAGGGTTAAGGCAGTCCTGGAAAATAATGGTGGAAACACAAAATATTGACACTTTGGGCCCAATTTGGACATTTTCACTTAGAGGTGTACTCACTTTTGTTACCAGTGGTTTAGACATTAATGACTGTGTGTTGAGTTCTTTTGAGGGGACAGCAAATTTACACTGTTATACAAGCTGTACACTCACTACTTTACATTGTAGCAAAGTGTCATTTCTTCAGTGTTGTCACATGAAAAGATAGAATAAAATATTTACAAAAATGTGAGGGGTGTACTCACTTTTGTGAGATACTGTATGTGTGAATTAAATATCCCTGTTTTTCATTGCATAGTACAATTCTTTCTGCTAGTAGGGAAGAGTGAAACTTTCCAGGTTCGATTCATGAACATTTTTTTTTAAACTCTTGCTATTGAAGACCAGACATTGTCAACAAAGGGTTTTGTGGTTCCCCCAGAGGTTGCTAGCGGTTCCACAAGCTGTGGCTGATAGACTTCCTATTTGACAGCTGCTTAGTTTGGCATCCAGTGCCACTTGGCAGAGCCAGCAGCATGACACCAATGATCTTTAAAGCTGGTTGTAAGGATGGCACCCTAACCACCACTGTAAGGAGAACATTCTCAACACTAACCAATGTAAGTATCATTCTTCCAACTAACCACCATGATAAGGGGGTCATTTTTTCTACTGGCCATCACTATAAAAAAGGCATTTTCCTTAATATTTACCAATGTAATGAGTATTTTTCCCATCGGCTCCTCATGAACTGGTCTTAGAATAAAAGACGTGAAAATTATTTTAAGGGTTCCTCTTTGGTAAAAAAAAAAAAGGTTGAGAAAGTTGTTCTAGTCATTTGTAGGTTTAATCAACAAGCTATGGTAAAAATAAAAAATACATGGAAAGGCAAGCACTGCCATGGGAGATATACCAATGCCAAAATGAAAGCGGTATTAAACTCAAAAACAAAAAAAATAATAAATTGAAGCTTGCCAATTATTAGATGTGGTGTCTGCATTTGCTTTCTGTTTTTAAACTTGTTTCCCCTTTATTTCACCTGGTGATACTTCCAGTAACCCACTTCCTGTTCAGGATGTCTCCTTTTCAATGAAGTAATAAAGCAGACACCTTTGGACAGCAGTATTGTCAGTCTAGGGGCAAGATATTAGTATGCCCCATACACACGATCGGACTTTCCGACAACAAAACCGTGGAATTTTGTTCGAAGGTTGTTGGCTCCAACTTGTCTTGCATACACACGGTCACACAAATGTTGGCCAAAAATTCCGAACTTAGTGACGTACGGCGAGCCGATAAAAAGGAAGTTCAATAGTCATGTGATATCTACATTACGAACGTTAGTTTTACAAGACCAATCGCTTCCGGCTTGTACTTGATTCCGAGCATGCGTGGACTTTTGTGTGAAGGACTTGTGTACACACTATCGGAAAGTCCGACAACAAAGTTTTGTTGGCGGAAAATTTGAGAACCTGCCAGCCAACATTTGTTGGCGGAAAGTCCCAAAGCAAATGTTCTATGGAGCATACACACGGTCGGACTTTCAGCCAACAAGCTCACATACAACATTTCCCGTCGGAAAGTCCGATCGTGTGTACACGGCATTAGAGTAGCAGATTTAGATGGACTTGACTAACAAATTGAAGCTGAACTCCAGCTAACACCTAAAGTAGTTACAGTAAACCATTTCTTCCATTTGGGATAAAATTTTAACATATATAAATAAAAGCTAAACATTGTACGCACTCCTGGTAGTAGTAAATGATTTGTCCCAACCCTCTATTCTACCCCCTACATTGTCTGGACAACTTGGTCTGTTAAAGGAAGTTAAAAAAAAAACAGACTTACTGACCAGATCACCAGGTAAAAATAAACAAACCCCTTGTGAAAGCTTTGGGAAGTGACAGGTGCTCTTTATGGAGAGATCAGGGTTCAATTATACCCCTGATCCCCGCTCTGCCCTTGCTCTCTGTTTGATCTGCTGAAACCAGAAGTGGTGAAATCCTTGTTGCTTCTTGCTTCATTCATCACAGAGCAGATGGGGGAATGGACGTTCCTCTATTTCCCCTGTGCTCAGCCATCCCGATCACTATTGCCCCGTACACACGGTCGGACATTGATCGGACATTCCGACAACAAAATCCATGGATTTTTTCAGACGGATGTTGGCTCAAACTTGCCTTGCATACACACGGTCACACAAAGTTGTCGGAAAATCTGATCGTTCTAAACGCGGTGACGTAAAACACGTACGTCGGGACTATAAACGGGGCAGTAGCCAATAGCTTTCCTCTCTTTATTTATTCTGAGCATGCGTGGCACTTTGTCCGTCGGATTTGTGTACACACGATCGGAATTTCCGACAAAGGATTTTGTTGTCGGAAAATTTTATAGCCTGCTCTCAAACTTTGTGTGTCGGAAAATCAGATGGAAAATGTCCGATGGAGCCCACACATGGTCGGAATTTCCGACAACAAGCTCCGATCGCACATTTTCCACCGGAAAATCCGACCGTGTGTACGGGGCATTACAGTGGTGGAACGTAAGAGTCCAGGAACAGCAGCAGGAGGAGGGCCTTCTGAGCACTGTAAAATTGCTGTAAAACAGCTTGGATCACTTTTACTGAAAAAACAATCACCAGCTTTAACCTCTTCATGCCCGTGCTATAACCAAAAGACGGCTACAGCGCGGGCCTAAATTGCTGGGAGGGCGTCCATGTATGTCTTCCCGTGCATGTGAAGCCTGTGCACCCCCTGCGGAGCGTGTGCAGCTTGCTCTGTGATCAGGGAGTCTATGAAACTCGGCTGATCAGAGGCCCCTTACCACGTGATAAGCTGTCAGCCAATGACAGCTGATCTCGTGATGTGAATAGAATCCGGTGATGTGCTTTTTTTTTCCTCACAATGATAGCGTGAGAAAAACAAAAAAGCCTATGAACGGGAAAAAACGGGACATCGGTTTCACACTCCCCAGACCCACTGCTGCTAAGCAGTGCCCATCAGTGCCACCTACCATTGCCCAACAGTGCCACCTACCAGTGCATATCAGCACTGCTAAGCAGTGTCCACCAGTACCACCTATCAATGCCCACCAGTGCCACTTATCAGTGCCCATCAGTGCCACCTATCAGTGCTGCCTATCAGTGTCACCTACCAGTGCCCCTCAGTGCCCATCTGTACCACCTATCAGTGCCCATCAGTGACACCTATCAGTGCAGCCTCATCAGTGCCAACCAGTGCTGCCTATCAGTGCCCATCAATGCAGCATCATCAGAGCACATCAATGAAGGAGAAAAATTACCTGTTTGAAAAATTCTATAATAAACTATGAAAAATGTTTTTTTTTTTTTCAAAATTTCGGTCCTTTTTTCTTTGTTTAGCAAAAAATAAAAACCCCAGCAGTGATTAAATATCACCAAAAAAAAGCTCTATTTGTGTGAAAAAATGATAAAAATTGAATTTGGGTACAGTGTTGCATGGCCGCGCAATTGTCATTCAAAGTGTGACAGTGCTAGAAGCTGAAAATTGGACTGGGCAGGAAGAGGGTAAAAGTGCCCAGTAAGCAAGTGATTAAAAACATGGTACCATGATTGTGGCTGCATCCGCAGCCATGATCCTGGTATAATGCTTGCTGCTGAGGCTGTTCTCATGAATGAACCTTAGCAATCTGGCATGGTTTCAATGAAAAATCGACTGCCTACAGCTACTAATTTCAGCAGGTTTTTGTGGACCCTCTAGACCTAGCACGTGTCAAACACAAGGCCCGGGGGCCTCCAGGCCATTTAGTGTGGCCCTCACACCTCTCCTGGGGCATCCCCCTCCTCTCTACACCCCCCCCCCCCCCCTTGTCCCAGCAGTCAGGAGCAGATAGGAGGACAGAACACCTCCACCAGATCCTTCACTTCTCAGTGCAGCCTCATCTCCGCCTATCCTGGGGCATCCTGAAAAAACCTTGTCTGGAGAAGAAAAAGGTGAGCACTACCATTAGTCCTGTGTCATGCCAACAGTAAAGCATCCTGAGAGCATTCATGTGTGGGGTTTCTTCTCAGCCAAGGATGTGGGCTCACTTACAATTTTGCCTAAGAACCAGGGCCATCTTTAATATGGTTTGGGCCCTGGGCAAACATTTTTTTGGGCCCCCCCCAATGCAATTTTGCTCTTCACCACAACATCTCAAAAAACAGACACACACATATAGTTATCTAAATAAAACTTTGCAGACCCCCTTCACAGCAGTCCTACAGTGTCCTCAGTTCCCTTTCATGTAACAGCACTCCATTACACTGCAGACATTTTCACATTATAGTGCCCCTTTACACATCACAGCACCCCCATTACATTAGAGTCCCCATCATGTCATAGTGCCCATTTACACATCACAGCACCCCAATTACATTGCAGCCATTGTCACATCACACATTCACATGTAGGTGTTTTGGCAGCCCACATTTGCGCAGGCACAGCAGCCCATTCATTTGAATGGGCTGCCATGCCTTTGCTTCCTGCATAAAAAAAGGTGCATGCAGCATTTTAAAAATGCAGTGGCCTTGAAATCCATTCTGCTTCTGCACCGTGCGACTTACCTGCAGTTACTGCACACACAGAAATGCACCGTGTTTTAAAAGTGTGGCCTAAACATCTAAAAATGCAGCAAGTTTGCCGGTGCAGGAACTGCAGGCAAGTCACATGGTGCAAAAGCAGAATGGACAGACAGTGCTGTATTTCACTGCTTGATGGGCAAAGGTGTGCGCAGCGTATTACATGATGCATGCACATTTTTCTTGCAGAAAACGCAGGCATGGCAGCCCATTCAAATGAATAGGCTGCTGTGCCTGCGCAAATGTGGGCCGCCAAAACACATACATGTGAACTAGCCAGGCCAAAAATAAGCCCATCGAGCAGTTAAATACACTAATGCTATCTATGTGCTGTAATGCTGTGTGCTCTGTAATAAAAAATACAGCCACAGCCTCACTCAGCCTCAGTGGCGGCTGGTGCTCAAAATTTTTTTTGGGGGGGCGCAAAAATTTTTTGAAAAAAAATCATCAATTGCAGGCGCTGTGCCATCAAACGCTGCCACTGTGCCCATCAAACGCTGCCACTGTCCTATCAAATGCTGCCACTGTGCCATCAAGTGCTGCCACTGTGCCCACCAATCGCTGCCACTGTGCCCATCAAACACTACCACTGTGCCTTCAAACGCTGCCACTGTGCCATCAAACACTGCCACTGTGCCTTCAAACGCTGCCACTGTGCCATCAATTGCAGCCACTGTGCCCATTAAACACTGTCACTGTGCCATCAAACGCTGCCACTGTGCTATCAAACGCTGCCACTGTGCCCATTAAACGCTGCCACTGTGCCTTCAAACGCTGCCACTGTGCCATCAATTGCAGCCACTGTGCCATCAAACGCTGCCACTGTGCCATCAAACGCTGCCACTGTGCCCATTAAACGCTGCCACTGTGCCCATTAAACGCTGCCACTGTGCCCATTAAACGCTGCCACTATGCCATCAAACGCTGCCACTGTGCCCATCAAACGCAGCCACTGTGCCCATCAAACACAGCCCCTGTGCCCATCAAACACTGTCGGTGTGCCATCAAATGCTGACAGTGTGCCCATCAAATGCTGCCAGTGTGCCCTTGATTGCCCCCAGTGTGACCCCCCCCGCCCGCTCGCTGTCTGCCCGGCACTTACCCTGTCTTGGTGAGGCAGCGGCTGACAGCGACGAGCCGGGTCCATCATGCGTCTCCTGCCGTCCTCATCTCCCGTCCTCTCCTCCTGATAGGCGTCCAATAGCGGTGCCTGTCGTTTCAGCCAATCAGGTAACAGACCTGATTGGCAGAGAGACGGAGGCAGAGAGGCGGTTTAGTGTTAGGAAAGTGAATATTCATTCGCTTTTCCAACACAGCTGAGTGACCTGCGAGCGCCCAGCATGGCGCTCGCAGGTCACTTTTTTTACGCCTATTAGAGCCTATGGCTCTAATCAGGTGCTTAAACCCCCCGACGCTGTAATTAAGGCTTAAGGGGCAGCTCTGCTTTGGGCCCCAAACAGTGAAAGGGCCCTGGGCAGCTGCCCCGTTTGCCCTGCGGTAAAGACGGCCCTGCTAAGAACACAGCTAAGAATAAAGAATGGTAAAAAAACATCCTCTGAGAGCAACTTCTCCCAACCATCCAAGAACAGTTTGGGGACAGACGATGCCTTTTCCAGCATGATGGAGCACCTTGCCATAAGGCAAAAGTGATAACTAAGTGGCTTGGGGAACAAATCATTGACATTTTGTGCCCATGGCCAGGAAACTCCCCCTTAATCCCATAGAGAACTTGTGATCAATCCTCAAGAGGCGGGTGAACAAAACAACCCACGAATTCTGACAAACTCCAAGCATTGCTTACGCAAGAATTTGCTGCCATCAGTCATGATATGGCCGAGAAGTTGATTGACAGCATGCCAGGGGGAATTGCAGAGGTCTTGAAAAAGAAGGGTCAACACTGCAAATATTGACTCTTTGCATAAACTTAATGTAAGGGTCAATAAAAGCCTTTGCCACTTATGAAATGCTTGTAATTATACTTTGGTAGTAACATCTGACAAAAAGATCTAAAAACACTGAAGCAGCAGACTTTGGGAAAATTAATATTTGTGTCATTCGCAAAACTTTTGGCCACGGCCGTACATTACAATAATGTAAACACTTGTTATGACTGTACTTTTATCATATCAGGACTTATGGAATATGAATAGGTTTTGAAATCTGGGTTGTATGAAAAGGGCAGATTAAGATCAAGTAGAGCCAAACTTAAATGTTTATTGGGTAAACTGATCTTCTGGTGTAATTATGGCATGAATTAAGGAGGTTTGGAGGTTTACAATGGCTGCTGAAGGTCTTATGAGGTGGTCATTTTATGACAGGCTTAGTTGGAAGTTATTCGAGGCTTACAGACCCTCTAAGTACTGTTTATTCAGCTTGATTTGCTTGAGCTTGTTTTAGTTTTGGGTTTATATGGAAAGTAGTAGGTCTCTGCCTGGCCCTGTGGATACAAGATTTGAATCTGATTGTTTGTCGCAGGCTTCCAAACTTTGGGAAAAGAAGGGTGGAATTGTGTTCAGTGCAACTTCCTATCTCCTTACTCATTTTGGGGTTTATTGAAAACCGTTATTGTCACAGGCACCTCCCCCTTAATCGAGAAAGACTAGATAGGGCTTACAACACAGCTTGGGATTTAAGTGCAGCATAAGTACTGTCACACCCCTGATAGGGTTTTTATTGCTTAATTGGCATCTGGAGTGATCATACTAACTATCCCTCAGGATCCTTCCAATTTTACACATTTTATGCAACAATTCCAAGCCTTGATAGTGATACAGTAAAGGGGAACCTTTGAAACACCAAAACGTAAAGAAGCCCCTTTGGAACCCTGAAGAAAATCTGAATAGAATTTAAAGTAGACTTTCTAGGTTTCGTGTTCAATGCACGCAGTTGCAGGGATCAAGTGGTTAAAGCAGGTGTCTGAGTCAAGGTTAGGGTTAAAGGCCATGGTTTAAAGTTAAAGATTAAGGTCAAATGGTGTTTAGGCACAATTATGTTTTTTTATCCTAAATAAAATACACTGACCCTGGCTTTGACATTGACATGGACCCTTGACCCTAACGCTGACACTAACCTAGATCAAACCCTGATCTAGCTATTTTTTCTTTATTTGTTATTAATATATATATATATATATATATATATATTTTTTGAACACTTCTTATTTTTTAATTTAGTATCAGTGTCAGTGTATTTTAGGTAGCATAAAAAATGCAAAATGCGCACTATTGTTTCCGGGATGTACTATAGGTATAAAACAAAAATATGTATAACATTTTTATAAATATATGATATACAGCTACATTTCTTTGTGCCAGTTTTTCTTTAATAAAAAAACCCCCCCTGAGATATCCATTACCATTTGCCACCAAATTAAATCCCAATTTGTCCTGAAAAAAAACCCCCAAGATCTAATTTACCTGGGTACACTTAGTAGTTGCGAAGATATGTACAGTTTTCAGTTGCAAAACTGTTCAGGCGTTTTTGGGATTTATTTTACCCTCCATCATGAAAAGTCGGCTTTTGGTATCCACCTCTATACCAATAGGTCAACCGATAAAGGTTTTCAGACGCTCACCTACCTATACTTCAGGATAACAGCCAACCAACATCTACTCCTGAATGCAGATATTGCCTAAAGACATCAGCCATGTGACCCCCCCGGCTACAGCTCTCTGTTGTAAGAACCACATCTGGAAAATGTCTGGAGAATTGGCATTTGAGTTTGGTAAAATGTTTATCAATAGAAATGTTAGGTTAGTCACATGGGTATGGGGCATTGGCCGCCCAGCCATTAGGGGCACAGGGGCACAGCCCCACTAATCCATGCGTCCGGCCCCTAATCTACATGTTGGGTGCCAGATGCATGGATTCCAATGGTTTTTTTTTTAAGCATGTGATTAGAGCCTGAGGCTCTAACTGGCTTAAAAAAAGGGTGGGCTTGGGCTGCAGAGCACTGCGCCCTGAGCCCACCCAGTTGTGTGACAATAGCAAATGAATATTCTCTATTGTCTTCCTGATTCTCCTCCCAGCCAATCAGGAAGTGACTCCTGAGACCCAATTGGCCAGGGAGTCTTATGTCGGTGGGTGGGTGTTGTGCTTGTGGTGATCGCCACTTTCTCCTCCACCATCCGTCTCCCAAAGGGGGGAGGGCACTTGTGGCAATTGCCACCTTCTCAGACGCCGCCCGTCTCCCAAGGGGGGGGATTGTTAGTTTGCGCCCCCCGCCACTGGTATGGGGTGCTTTTAAAAGGAGAAGTAAAGTCAAAGCTTGTGTGGCTGTATTTCTCTTATGGATCACAGGAGTGCAGTTCATTTTGCACTAGTTTTCAGCAGACAGCGGGCTGACGTCACAGAGCTGGTCCAGGCTTGGGCAAGATTGTGGCACTGGGTTCGGAAACCTCCCACATGCCTGGCCTGGCAACAGGCTCAGCCTCTCCGTGAGCCACTAAGAGCCTGAGATGGCCAGAGAGCAGTGACTGACAGTCTACAGGTCTCTGCTCAGGGATCTGCGAGAACCGAGTGATCGGCGGTGTTCGATCGCTCGGTTCTCAGTGTTAGAGGGGGACAGATGCAGCATCCACCTAGGTAAGTATAAATCTGCAAAAAAACAAAACCCCATACTTCTCTTTTAAAAAAGTTGACTTGAATTAAGGCTTGAGTGCCCTGGCATACAACACAAGGTTGCTTAACCACTTGCCTGCCGGGCACTTTCACCCCCTTCCTGCCCAGGCCAATTATTCATTTTTCATCGCTGTCACACTTTGAATGAAAATTGCGCGGTCATACAACACCACTGTACCCAAATGAAATTTTTAACATTTGTTTCACACAAATAGAGCTTTCTTTTGGTGGTATTTATTTAGCACTGGGTTTTTTATTTTTATTTTTTGTTGTTAAACAAATAAAAAAAGACCAAAAATTTTGAACACAAAAAAGTTTTTCATAGTTTGTTATACAATTTTGCAAACGGGCAATTTTTCTCCTTTTCGTTTCTTTTGATGTGCGCTGATGAGGCTGCGTTGATGGGCACTCATAGGCGGCACTGACGGGCACGTATTGGCAGCACTGATGGGCACATATTGGCAGCACTGATAGGCAGCACAGGTGGGCACTGACAGGCGGCACTGATTGGCAGCACTGGTGGGCACTGTTGGGACTGCCCTGATGAACAGAGTAGATGTCCCTTTCACACAAGCCAGTTATCGGCTCTCCTCTCCTCACGCTGCCAGCCTGAAGAATGGAATGCCAATTCCATGTCTTATGTTTACATTGTGATCAGCAGTTTTTGAACACAGCTCTGATTGGCCCTTTACCCTGATCTGTGATCAGCTGTTTCCTAATGATCAGTATGACCATAGGAGGACGTCCATGGATGTCCTCCCGGCAACGTAAGCCTATGCTGTAGCCGTTTTTTGGCTATAGCGCGGTCAGGAAGCGGTTAATGTGGGTTTAAACCCAAAAATGTAATATATTGAAGCTTACCAGTTATTAGATGGGGTGGCTGCATTCATTTTCTTTTCTTAGGCTCCCCCCCTCCTGTTTTGTCTGGGGGAAGGGGAGTGTTAAATGTGCTAGCAGATTTAAATACCCTAACACAATTAAACCAAACCTAGCTAATACTTTATGATCAGTTACAACCTTTTTTTTTTTTTCCTTTTGGGATACAGATTTGACAAGAATAAATAAAACGGATTATTATAAGCACCCCTGTCAGTAGTAAATGGCTTGTCTCAACCCTGTAAACTGATACATTCCGCTGGAGAGCTTGTTCCTTTTGAAAAACAACAGACTTATGCCGCGTACACACGACCGGTTTTGCCGTCGGAATAAACTCCGAAGGTTTCTCCGACGGAACTGCGACGGAATTCCATTCAAGCGGTCTTGCCCACACACGGTCAACCCAAAGTCCAACCAAAGTACGATCGTTAAGAACGCGGTGACGTACAACACGTACGACGGGACTGGAAAAAGGACGTTCAATAGCCAGTAGCCAATAGCTTCCGTCTCGTACTTGCTTCAGAGCATGCGCCGTTTTTGGTCCGTCTCAACAGCATACAGACGATCGGTTATCCCGATAGGAATTGGGTCCGTCGGAAATATTTAGAACATGTTCCATTTCTAGGTCCCTCAGAATTAAAAAAAAAAAAAAAAGTCCGATGAGGCCCACACACGATCGGAATAGACGATGAAAAGCTTCCGTCTGACTTTTTCTGTCGGACATTCCGCTCGTGTGTACGCGGCATTACTGACTGGATCATCAAATGAGAATAGAAGAAAGGAAGCCTAAAAAAGAAAACAAATGCAGTCCACACTCCAAAGACATGCTGGTAGGTTGGTTGGCCCTAGTATGTATGAATGTGAGTTAGGGACCTTAGATTGTAAGCTCCTCGAGGGCAGGGACTGATGTGAATGTACAATGTATATGTAAAGCGCTGCGTAAATTGATGGCGCTATATAAAAACATGTAAATACTAAATAAATAAAATAATAAATCTAAAAGTTGGTAAGCTGCAATATAATAAATGTTTAATAAATATAGAAGTATAATATTATATATTATATATATATATTATATATATTATATATACATATGTATAATAAATGTTTAATAAATATAGAAGTATAATATTATATATTATATATATATATTATATATATTATATATATATGTATAATAAATGTTTGCTTTTGGGCTTAATACCGCTTTATCAGATATAACCAAATCCTGTAAAAATAACTGAGTTGTATTTTAAGAGAATGACTTTTTTTAAAGGCCAACAAACATTTTTAAAGGTATAAAATCCTCAAAAAATGGCAATTTCTTTGCTTCCTCCACTAAAGCTGCCAATTTATTTTCATGACTATATATTTTTTTTCCTCTATACAGATCGTGTCCCCAACATTGCCGCCCTGAATGCTGCCAAAAATCTTATCCAATGCGGGGTGGCCAGAAAGTTAATCATAGGCGATTATAGACTGCGGGGTCACCGAAACGTGAATCCAACCGAATGTCCCGGAAACAGCCTCTACAATGTCATTAAAGGATGGCCTCACTTTAAAGCCTGAGATGGATCACCAGTATGCTCTGTGCTTATTGTATATCCCAACAGGCAATTTCCCCCAAATAAATGGAACAAAGATTTTAGCATAGAAGTAGCAGCCGAGATCACACTCATCATACCTGCATGTACTTGTGTGTCATTAACCACTTGAGCCCCGGACCATTATGCTGCCTAAGGACCAGAGGTCTTTTTCCAATTTGGCACTGCGTCGCTTTAACTGCTAATTGCGCGGTCATGCAATGCTGTACCCAAACGAAATTTGCGTCCTTTTCTTCCCACAAATAGAGCTTTCTTTTGATGGTATTTGATCACCTCTGCGGTTTTTATTTTTTGCGCTATAAACGGAAAAAGACCGAAAATTTTGAAAAAAAATGATATTTTCTACTTTTTGTTATAAAAAAAATCCAATAAACTAAATTTTAGTCATACATTTAGGCCAAAATGTATTCGGCCACATGTCTTTGGTAAAAAAAATGTCAATAAGCGTATATTTATTGGTTTGCGCAAAAGTTATAGCGTCTACAAACTAGGGTACATTTTCTGGAATTTACACAGCTTTTAGTTTATGACTGCCTATGTCATTTCTTGAGGTGCTAAAATGGCAGGGCAGTACAAAACCCCCCCAAATGACCCCATTTTGGAAAGTAGACACCCCAAGGAAATTGCTGAGAGGCATGTTGAACCCATTGAATATTTATTTTTTTTGTCCCAAGTGATTGAAAAATGACAAAAAAAAAAAAAAAAAAAATATTTACAAAAAGTCGTCACTAAATGATATATTGCTCACACAGGCCATGGGCCTATGTGGAATTGCACCCCAAAATACATTTAGCTGCTTCTCCTGAGTATGGGGATACCACATGTGTGGGACTTTTTGGGAGCCTAGCCGCGTACGGGGCCCCGAAAACCAATCACCGCCTTCAGGATTTCTAAGGGTGTAAATTTTTGCTTTCACTCTTCACTGCCTATCACAGTTTCGGAGGCCATGGAATGCCCAGGTGGCACAAAACCCCCCAAAATGACCCCATTTTGGAAAGTAGACACCCCAAGCTATTTGCTGAGAGGCATATTGAGTCCATGGAATATTTTATATTTTGACACAAGTTGCGGGAAAGTGACACTTTTTTTTTTTTTTTTTTTTTTTTTTCATAAAGTTGTCACTAAATGATATATTGCTCACACAGGCCATGGGCATATGTGGAATTGCACCCCAAAATACATTTAGCTGCTTCTCCTGAGTATGGGGATACCACATGTGTGGGACTTTTTGGGAGCCTAGCCGCGTACGGGGCCCCGAAAACCAATCACTGCCTTCAGGATTTCTAAGGGTGAAAATTTTTGATTTCACTCTTTACTGCCTATCACAGTTTCGGAGGCCATGGAATGCCCAGGTGGCACAAAACCCCCCCAAATGACCCCATTTTGGAAAGTAGACACCCCAAGCTATTTGCTGAAAGGCATGGTGAGTATTTTGCAGCTCTCATTTGTTTTTGAAAATGAAGAAAGACAAGAAAAAACATTTTTTTTTTTTCTTTTTTCAATTTTCAAAACTTTGTGACAAAAAGTGAGGTCTGCAAAATACTCACTATACCTCTCAGCAAATAGCTTGGGGTGTCTACTTTCCAAAATGGGGTCATTTGGGGGGGTTTTGTGCCACCTGGGCATTCCATGGCCTCCGAAACTGTGATAGGCAGTGAAGAGTGAAATCAAAAATTCACGCCCTTAGAAAGCCTGAAGGCGGTGCTTGGTTTTCGGGGTCCTGTACGCGGCTAGGCTCCCAAAAAGTCTCACACATGTGGTATCCCCGTACTCAGGAGAAGCAGCAGAATGTATTTTGGGGTGTAATTTCACATATTCCCATGGCATGTTTGAGCAATATATCATTTAGTGACAACTTTGTGCAAAAAAAAAAAAAAAAAAAAAAATTTGTCTCTTTCCCGCAACTTGTGTCGCAATATAAAATATTCCATGGACTCGACATGCCTCTCAGCAAATAGCTTGGGGTGTCTACTTTCCAAAATGGGGTCATTTGGGGGGGTTTTGAACTGTCCTGGCATTTTATGCACAACATTTAGAAGCTTATGTCACACATCACCCACTCTTCTAACCACTTGAAGACAAAGCCCTTTCTGACACTTATTGTTTACATGAAAAAGTTTTTTTTTTTTGCAAAAAAATTACTTTGAACCCCCAAACATTATATATTTTTTTAAAGCAAATGCCCTACAGATTAAAATGGTGGGTGTTTCATTTTTTTTTTTCACACAGTAATTGCGCAGCGATTTTTCAAACGCATTTTTTGGGGAAAAAACACACTTTTTTTAATTTTAATGCACTAAAACACGCTATATTGCCCAAATGTTTGATGAAATAAAAAAGATGATCTTAGGCCGAGTACATGGATACCAAACATGACATGCTTTAAAATTGCGCACAAACGTGCAGTGGCAACAAAATAAATACATGTTTAAAAGCCTTCAAAAGCCTTTACAGGTTACCACTTTAGATTTACAGAGGAGGTCTACTGGAAAAATTACTGCCCTCGATCTGGCCTTCGCGGTGATACCTCACATGCATGGTGCAATTGCTGTTTATGTTTGACGACAGACCGCCGCTTGCGTTCGCCTTAGCGCGAGAGCAGGGGGCGACAGGGGTGTTTTTTTTTTTTTTTTTTTTTTTTCTTTATTATTTTTTTGCTTTTTTAATCTTACTTTTAAACTGTTCCTTTCATATTTTTTTTTTTAATCATTTTTATTGTTATCTCGGGGAATGTAAATATCCCCTATGATAGCAATAGGTAGTGACAGGTACTCTTTTTTGAAAAAATTGTGGTCTATTAGACCCTAGATCTCTCCTCTGCCCTCAAAGCATCTGACCACACCAAGATCGGTGTGATAAAATGCTTCCCCAATTTCCCAATGGCGCTATTTACATCCGGCGAAATCTAAGTCATGAAATACTCGTAGCTTCCGGTTTCTTAGGCCATAGAGATGTTTGGAGCCACTCTGGTCTCTGATCAGCTCTATGGTCAGCTGGCTGAATCACCGGCTGCATTCTCAGGTTCCCTGTTGAGACAGGAGAGCCAGAGAAAAACACGGAAGACGGTGGGGGGGGGGGGGGGCATTCCCTCCCACGGCTTGTAAAAGCAGTCTAGAGGCTAATTAGCCGCTAGGATTGCTTTTACATGAAAGCCGACCGCTGGCTGAAAAGAATGATACCAAGATGATACCTAAACCTGCAGGCATCATTCTGGTATAACCACTCAAAGTCGTGAATGGCGTACCTGAAGACAAAAAAATGGTTAACAATGGTTAACAATAAAGCACAGTAAAGTGTAAATAATTACACACCTGAAAAACAAACATGATAAAACATAATAACAATAACAATAACAATAAAACATTGCAGAATAGAATACAGTAAAAAAGAGCAGAACAATAGAGAGAGAGAATAGAGAGAGAGAGAACAATAAAACAACAACTATTTTTTTTTATTTCATATTTTTTTTTTTTTTTTACACTTTTTTTGTAACTAACTTTTATAACTGTAACCGGTTCCAGGTTCGGGTCTCTCAAAATGCGATGGCATCTTGGGAGACCCTGTGAAAGTGTGCCTAGTCTGTGCAATGCTGTACCCTACGCTAATACTCAACTAGTGAATGGTAGCGTTCAAAACATTCACCAATGCAAAGACCAGGATTGTCAGGACAGGAGGGACAATAATAGCGGGTGTCACGCCTATATCCGCGTTTGCTGCAGACACGACATCTTTTTTGGGGGTTCGTTGGGTAGGGGTACTCGGGAGGACATAAAAATGCCTCTCATGCAGCCGACTGCATTTGGTTGGGGATGTGAATGGGGGAAGTACGGGCGCTGCAGAAGCGGTGGGTTCCCAATTAGGATTGGCGAATGCAGCAGGAAGGGCATTATGGGCACGATGGGCCTGTGTTTGTCTTTTTGGTGGCAGCGGGACACTACTTGTGCTTGCCACCTCACCAGCTTCAACTGCACTTATGGGACTCGCCACGTCACCAAGTGTTACTGCAGTGCTGGTTTGACTACGACCGGGGTGTACTAGGCCGCTGGCGCTTGCCAGTTCACCAAAACGCTACCAAAAAACGTTAGCGATCGCAGGGATCAGGCCTGACTCTGCGAACGCTGCAGTTATGCGTTTAGTGTTTTGTAAGTGACAGTGATCGATCGATACTGCACTTGGGTGGGCTGGGCCGGGCCGGGCGGAGGGGCAAAACGCAGGTGCTAGCAGGTATCTGGGCTGATCCCGCTAACACTGCGTTTTTGGGAACCCTAAACTGCTGGTGACGCTAGTATAGATCTGATCGGATCAGATATTGATGCGATCAGATACTATACCACTAAGGGAGGTGTACGGTGCGTGCGTGGGTGTTAGCGGTACTGGCGCTAATCTGACGCTGCCTGGGGCTGGTGCTTGCCAGTTCACCAAAACGCTACAAAAAAAACTGTTAGCGATCGCAGGGATCAGGCCTGACTCTGCGAACGCTGCAGTTATGCGTTTAGTGTTTTGTAAGTGTCAGTGATCGATCGATACTGCACTTGGGTGGGCTGGGCTGGGCCGGGCGGAGGGGCAAAACGCAGGTGCTAGCAGGTATCTGGGCTGATCCCGGTAACACTGCGTTTTTGGGAACCCTAAACTGCTGGGGACGCTAGTATAGATCTGATCGGATCAGATATTGATCCGTTCAGATACTATACCACTAAGGGAGGCGTATGCTGCGTGCGTGGGTGTTAGCGGTACTGGCGCTAATCTGACGCCTGGGGCTGGTGCTTGCTAGTTCACCAAAATGCTACCAAAAAAACTGTTAGCGATCGCAGGGATCAGGCCTGACTCTGCGAACGCTGCAGTTATGCGTTTAGTGTTTTGTAAGTGACAGTGATCGATCGATACTGCACTTGGGTGGGCTGGGCGGAGGCACAAAACGCAGGTGCTAGCAGGTATCTGGGCTGATCCCGCTAACACTGCGTTTTTGGGAACCCTAAACTGCTGGGGATGCTAGTATAGATCTGATCAGATCAGATATTGATCCGTACAGATACTATACCACTAAGGGAGGCGCATGCTGTGTGCGTGGGTGTTAGCGGTACTGGCGCTAATCTGACGCTGCCTGGGGCGACGCATATCACCGCCGGGCGATCAGGGGGCTAAACCTTTATTTGGTAATAAACGGCGGGTGCCCTGACACTATAAAAAATAAACAAACTAACCAGCATCAACCGTAACAGTTATACGGTGATCAGTGGTGAAAGGGTTAACTAGGGGGCAATCAAGGGGTTAAAACATTTATTAGGTAGTATATGGGGGTCCCTGACGCTATAAAACGCTGACGGCGAACCTAAATATTTACCTCACTAACTAGCGTCACCAGCGACACTAATACAGCGATCAGAAAAATGATCGCTTAGTGACACTGATGACAGGGGGTGATCAAGGGGTTAAAACTTTATTAGGGGGGGTTAGGGGGGTACCCTAGACCTAAAGGGGGGTAGTACTCACTGTCCCAACACTGTAACTGTCACAAACTGACACTATGCAGTAATCAGAAAAAAAAAAAAAAAAAAACTGCTGGTGTCAGTTTGTGACAGGGGGGGGGGGGGGATCGGGGGGCGATCGGGGGGGGGATCGGGGTGTTTTGTATGCCTGGCATGTTCTACTGTGTGTGTGTGTGTTGGTGCACTCACATAGATGTCTTCTCTCCTCGGGCCGGAACGGAAAATACCGACCCGAGGGGAGATGACATCACTTCCTTTGCTGCTGTTTAGCATACAGCAGCAAAGGAGTGTTTTCATTGGCCGGCGGCGATCGCGAGGGGGGGGCCACGAACGGATGGTCTCCCCCTCATCACCGATCGCCGCTGGACAAAAGACGACCGCCTCGGGCACCGGGGGGGGGTCCGATCGGACCCCCCACCCGCGGAAGGCAAATCACGTACCCTGTACGTGATTTTGCCTGTCCGTGCCACTTTGCCGACGTACATCGGCGTGAGGCGGTCGTCAAGTGGTTAAAGGTTATTAAAAAGTGCCTACAGATATCATCATGAAAGAGCCAGAGTGTCCATATTCACATCAATGCTTTGCTTTCACTTTGCAAGCAGAAATAAAAAAAAAAAAAAAATTGTGCACTTTATATGTGTTTTTTTTTTTATTTTATGGTTACGCTTGGTTCAAAATACTTTAATATACTATATTACCAAAAGTATTGGGACGCCTGCCTTTACACGCACAAACTGTCATTTTTGACCATTCTTCCAGAAGCGCATTTGTGAGGTCAGGCACTGATGTTGGACGAGAAGGCCTGGTTCACAGTCTTCTAATTCATCCCAAAGATGTACTATCGGGTTGAGGTCAGGACTCTGTGCAGGCCAGTCAAGTTCCTCCACCCCAAACTCACTCAACCATGTCTTTATGGACCTTGCTTTGTGCACTGGTGCGCAGTCATGTTGGAACAGGAAGGGGCCATCCCCAAACTGTTCCCACAAAGTTGGAAGCATGAAATTGTCCAAAATGTATTGGTATGCTGATGCCTTAAGAGTTCCCTTCACTGGAACTAAGGAGCCAAGCCCAACCTCTGAAAAACAACCCCACACCATAATCCCCCCTCCACCAAATGATTTGGACCAGTGCACAAAGCAAGGTCCATAAAGACATAGATGAGCGAGTTTGGGGGCGGGGAGAAACTTGACTGGCCTGCACAGAGTCCTGACCCCAACCCGATAGAACACATTTGGGATGAATTAGAGTGGAGACTGCGAGCCAGGCCTTCTCATCCAACATCAATGCCTGACCTCACAAATGTCCTTCTAAAAGAATGGTCAAACATTCCCATAGACACATTACTAAACCTTGTGGACAGCCTTCCCAGAAGAGTTGAAGCTGTTATAGCTGCAAAGGGTGGGCCAACTCAATATTGAACCCTATGGACTAAGACTGGGATGTCATTAAAGTTCATGTGCGTGTAAAGGCGGGCGTCCCAATACTTTTTTTAATATAGTGTATATCAACATAAAAATATTTGAACAATGGGAAATTATTATTTTTATACTTATGAGACCAGTAGACAGGCTATGTGGACCATATCAGTTTCTTATTTGCTGCCATGAATGCTATTAATAATTAGTGATGCTTTGAACGTACTGACATTTAATTTGACTCAAAATTTGCCCCCCACCCAAAAAACAAACACAAAAACATTAAGGAAGACTTGTACATTGGATGGTACAACAATCCACAAATCAGGGGGTGTTACCCATCATAACAGAGTCATTACAAATCATCTCGAGTCATTTTCACTCTACAACAGTATGTAGAGGGGAGAGGATAGAAAACGGGTGAGAATAAAAGAAAGGAAGAAGCAGAACAGAGAAAGATTCAGAAAAAGGAGAGCGCAAGGTGCCGTGACAGATCCCAGGTAAATGCATATAATAGCAACATTCATTCACCACTTCAGCCCCGGAAGGATTTACCCCCTTCATGACCAGGCCCTTTTTTGCTATTCGGCACTGCGTCACCTTTTTTTTTTTTTTTTGAAAATCTTTTTATTGAAGCACTGCGTCAATTTAACTGACAATTGCGCGGTTGTGCGATGTTGCACTCAAACAAAAATGACGTCCTTTTTTTTCCCACAAATAGAGCTTTCTTTTGGTGGTATTTGATCACCTCTGCGGTTTTTATTTTTTGCGCTATAAACAAAAAGAGAGCGACAATTTTTTTAAAGAAAGCAATATTTTTAACTTTTTGCTATAATAAATATCCCCCAAAAATATATTAAAAAACGAATTTCTTCCTCAGTTTAGGCCGATATGTATTCTTCTACACATTTTTGGTAAAAAAACCCCGCAATAAGCGTATATTGATTGGTTTGCGCAGCAGTTATAGCGTCAACAAAATAGGGGATAGTTTTATGGCATTTTTATTATTCTTTTTTTTTTTTATTAGTAATGGCGGCGATCTGCGATTTTTATTGTGACTGCGACATTACAGCGGATACATCGGACACTTTTGACACTATTTTGGGACCATTAACATTTATACAGCAAGCACTGATTACTGTGTAAATGTCACTGGCAGGGAAGGGGTTAAACACTAGGGGGCAATCAAGGGGTTAACTGTGTTCCCTCAGCGTGTTCTAACTGTAGGGGGAGGGGACTCACTAGAACATGACAGCGATCACTGCTCCCGGTCATTGGGAGCAGTAGATCCCTGTCATGTTGCTAGGCAGAAAAGGGAAATGCCTTGTTTACATAGGCATCTCCCCGTTCTGCCTCTTGGTGCCACGATCGTGGCCCACCGGTGGACATCTCGTAGACACGCTCCCGCGGTAAGCGCTAGCCGCAGATGACGGAGTGACGTACAGGTATGTCATTTTGCGCACCCGTGCCACTTTTTTTTAACAAAAACAGTGGTGCTTTATTATTGTAATAGATAATCAGAGTTACAGAATACCATTCAACAGAGTACAATACATTACATACATAGAGTACATATTTGAGGATAGGGAAGCACCCGTGCCACTTCGCCGACGTATAACGGCGTGAGCCGGTTGGCAAGTGGTTAAGGAGAGATAGTAAAAGGCTCGCAAGAATATTAAAGAAGTAAAGCCAAAGCTCGTTTGGCTGTACTTCTCCTGTGGATCACGGGAGTGCAGTTTGTTCAGGACTCATGTGACCCGTTTTCAGCAGACATCTGGACAGCTTAAAGCGGAGTTCCGCCATTTTTTTTTTTCTTTAAAAGTCAGCAGCTACAAATACTGCAGCTTCTGACTTTTAAAATAAGGACACTTATCTGTCCAGTGCGCCCGCGATGTCGGCACCCGAAGCCAATCTGTCCCTCGGCTCTTGGGTGCTGTCGCCGCCATCTTCGATAAGGGAATCAGGAAGTGAAGCCTTGCGGCTTCACTTCCTGGTTCCCTACTGCGCATGCGCGAGTCGCACTGCGCATTCCCACTGGTCCCTGCTGTCTCCTGGGACCCGTGTGTCTCCCAGAAGACAGCGGGGGGACGGGAAGTGGCGTAGATACCGGCAGGTGGCGCGGCTATCTATGCCCGGAAGTGGGAGCAAGATATCTGTATTAGACAGGTATCTGCTCCCCCCTCCCCCCTGAAAGGTGTCAAATGTGACACCGGAGGGGGGAAGGGTTCCGAAAAGCGGAAGTTCCATTTTTGTGTGGAACTCCTCTTTAAGCCGGCTGTTGGCTGACGTCACACAGCCGGTCCAGGCTCGGGCAGGACCGCAACAGTGGGGTATATCGAGGAGTGGATTTGAATTTCAGCCAGCATGCCCTGATTTTAGTGAAGGAAGATTGAGCATTACAAATTTTGAAAGTGAGATCTTCCATTGTGCAGACACGGTTTGAAACCATAATTTTAGTGAGGGAGTCTGTTGCTTTTTCCAAAATAGAGGAATCAGGGACTTATGCCCCGTACACACGAGCGGATTTTCCGTCAACTTGGATGGTTTTTCCGACGGAATTCCGCTCAAGCTTACACACGGTCACACAGAAGTTCGCTAAACTTTTGACCGTCAAGAACGCGGTGACGTACAACACTACGACGAGCCGAGAAAATGAAGTTTAATGCTTCCGAGCATGCGTCGAATTGTTTCCGAGCATGCGAAGGAATTTTGCGCATTGGAATTTGTACAGACGATCGCATTTTCGGCTAGGAACTTTTTCCGACCGAAAAGTTGAGAACCTGCTCTCAATCTTTTGCTGGCTGGAATTCCGCCAGCAAAAGACCGATGGAGCATACATACGGTCACATTTTCCGACCAAAAGCTCTCATCGGTCTTTTGCTGGCCGAATTTCTGATCGCGTGTACGGGGCATTAGCAGCATTTAATAGGTGAGGAACAATAGAACGCTTAAAGCAGAGTTCCAATTAAAAAAAAAAAAAAAATTAAGTCAGCAGCTACAAACACTACAGCTGTTCACTTTTAATAATCGGACACTTACCTGTCCAGGGAGCCCGCGATGCGGGGGAACTAAGCCTCGCTCCTCTCCCCCTCCTCTCTGCGGCACCAGTATTGTCACTGTGGGCGCCACGCTGCACGCTGTGACTGGCCGGGCAATCATCTGGGACCTGTGATGTGTCCCAGATCATTGCTGAGAGGGAGGGGGGAAAGGTGAACTTACTTCCGGTGCCGCGGGTGTGCCAGGAGGAAGTGGGAGCTGAAACCCTCTAAAAAGAGGGTCCCCCCCCCCCCCCCCCCAAAAAGTGACATGCCAAATGTGGCATGTCAGGAGGTCACCTTCCCTTAAAGCAGAAGTTCCATTTTTGGGTGGAACTCCGTTTTAAGAGCATTGATGGCTTCTGGAGAGCAATGGAAATGTGTGACCCAAGGGTCGTCAGGTATTGGTATACCAGAGATGTGAGAAACAAGAGATCTGATTTCTGTCCAGTACGGGCGTAAAAGGGGGCAAGACCACCAAAAATGGGCATGAGTGTCCTCCAAACCACATCCTCGCCAGTATGAAGGCCAACATTCAAACATCAATTGATGTAATCGTGCCGGGGAGTAATGCCAGCATGACAGCAGTTTAAAGTTCATCTCAGCAGTTCTGGAAGAGAGTGACAACACATGGGCTAGTTGGAGTATTTTGTTTTGTTGAGCATCTGTGAGTGTGTGTGTGTTATAGATCCAGCTCCCAAGCTGCTAAGTAATGGGGGTGACCTTTGTACTCCAGCTCTTGGAGAGCCACAGAAAATTGGAATATGCCCTTCTTTAGAGAGCGCCTTGTTTGAGGCAAAAATGTGCTTTATAGGGGTGAGATCTTTGAGTGATCCTAAAGAGTTTCGGTAGTGAGCGTATAAACCAGGGGTCTCAAACTGGCGTCCCTCCAGCTGTTGCGAAACTACAAGTCCCATGAGACATTGCAAGGCTGACAGTTACAAGCATGACTCCCACAGGCAGAGGCATTATGGGATGGTAGTTTCGCAAGAACTGGAGGGTCGCCAGTTTGAGACCCCTTGTATATACTGAGAAAGTTTCATGAAACGCCATTCGTCAAGTTTGGTGTTTGATGAGGGCATTTTGAGTTGCCGTAGTGGAATGAGCTCCTCATTCTGTAGCACTTGGTGTAAGAGTATTTGTGAGGCGTTGTCCATGAGAGAAAACCAGTATCTATGCGGCCTGGGTAGAAGTAGGAGTGGCCCAATAGCAGTACCAGGGCTCAATTGTAGGCTCCGTGTTATATTTTTTAGGCTATAGTCCCAAATGGCCAAAAACGAATAGGTTAGAGGAGATGAAGTAGATGAAAGTTTCTTGAAATTGTCTTGGGGGAGCAGGAGGCGGAGCCTAGCGGAGCAGACATGCATTGTTAGAGCTCCACACCGCTGAGGAGAGAAGAGAAGGACAAAGCGGAGCCTGCAGGCTCAAAAGGTATCCATTTGAACCTTTTTGCCCCAGGGAATAAACTGTGAAAGTTTGGGCAGGAAATATGGTACTGGGAGGAAACCGTGGCAGAAATAAAAATCACCTCACAAAGAGCTCACAGGCACTCACTGCAGCTGAAGCAGCTCCAGTCACCTCACAAGTTACAGCATCAGGGTGCTCTCACAGACAGAAAATGTCACAGCAAGACTCTCCATTTGAGTCAGATACAGAACAAATCCTCTCACAAACTTCTCCACAAGCCTCCTCAGTATCCCCAGTAATATTATTACAATTTGAAAAGATGCTTCATAAGGCTTTAAAACAAACCTCAGACCAAATAACAAAAAGCCTAACCAAAGAAATAAGAGAGCTGGGAAACCGCACCGCAGCCTTAGAAATAAAAATGGATGAAATTGAAATTACAACCCAAGAAAATATAACAGAATTGGAACAATTAAAAAAAGAGAATTTAATACTTCAAACTAAGCTCGAAGATTACGAAAATAGAGCCAGACGTTCAAACTTGCGCATAAGGGGAATACCTGAAACTGTGACAGACCTGCAATCTACTATTACTGCTCTATTACAAGAACTAAAGCCAGATATCCCTATTGAACGTTTAGAACTGGACAGAGTACACAGAGCCCTCACAGCCAAAAAGAAAGATGGACCCCCACGTGATATAATCACAAAATTTCATTATTACAGAACGAAAGAACAAATACTAATTGCTGCAAGAGAAAAAAAGGAACTTAATTTTCAAGGACACAATTATCAAATTTTTGCTGACCTATCCCAACTTACTATTACTAAAAGACGATCCATGAAACCCCAACTAATGGAACTGCAACGCCACAACATTATGTATCAATGGGGCTTCCCCTTTTCAGTCAGATTTAACTACCAAGGTACAATTTACAGAAGCAGATCAGCAGATGAACTACAACAAACCCTTTTAAAACTAAATCTGACAGAACCCACAAGCAGCAACACTCCCACACACAGAAGAATGGCGTCATCTTCACCTTCAGGCAGCACCCAGAAAATTTCAGAACAAAATGGGAATCATCATTCTCACAAAAGAGGCCGTTATGCCACATCATCCATGGACCAAGAAGATTCAATGGACTGACATCCTAATTCCTGATATCTCTTCATTTATTATACTAAGAGATGGTTCTCTATAAAAAACCTATATTTATAACTGAATGTAACTGCATTCTGATAGTCACACACTGTGTGGGATCATGTTACATTCCAGTTATATTTCTAATTACTTCTGATTCATATAGCCTTAGAATATATAAGTGAAATAAGGAAATTCTTGTTCAGTTATATATTATCAGGTAATAACAATAGATTTATTACTTTTTAGGACAAATATGTTCAATAATCCAGAAGTAATGGAAGCTTTTTCTTTCTTTTCTTGAAACGGATATATTATTGCCTAACTAGTTCCTAGAGTTATGTTTTTGTTTATTCTGATCTGAGGCAGTGCAACCTCAATTTTATGAGTTAACATATCTAAACAGTTACATATGAATAAAATATGTATTGTTTACTCTAAAAGGGTTAAAATCCCAAAATAATTCAAACTATCTTCATCAATACCAAAGTTATTAACAGTACCTTTCTAACTGAATTATTTAGCCTAGGGCAAGACTAACCATATACAACCACCCTGGAATAAATAATTTCAACAAACTATATTCTGCACTCCAATTAATGAAACATCATTTTGATGTCTTTTGACATAGCACTTCTCTCCTGTAAGCGGAAGATCCGTGTACCCCCATTAGCCCTCCTCATTCTCCCAACCATATTATGTGGGAGTGTGACGAAGGCACTTATTCCCCTGAGAGAGATATTTATTCTCTTTCACGGGTAAATTGTGATTACTTGCAAAAAATAATTTATACAATGTATCATCTAATCTCATATGTTTTTTGTTTACTCTTTACTCCAGAATTCACTGGTTTCTTTTCTATCTATTCATCTCTTCAGTCCACACAGGTTGATCTGCGCAGTCAGCTCTGCATAACAAAAAGTAAGTCAAAACTATTTGATCTATTGCCATGGCACCACTGAATATACTTTCCCTGAATGTTCAGGGAATAAATGTCCCTCAAAAAAGGACCAAAGCCTTCCGTACTTTCCATAACAAGAAGGCTCACATAGTATGCCTCCAAGAAACACACTTCACCAAAGATTCTACTCCAAAATATATTTCTCCTTTTTATCAACAAATTTACACGGCTTCTGCCTGTACCAAGCAAAGGGGAACTCTAATTGCATTTCACCGATCCACACCATTCACCTTATCATCAGAAATTAAAGACCCAGAAGGTAGATACCTGATACTCATGGGTTATATAATGGATACAGCAATCACGGTGATTTCCTACTACGCTCCTAACAAACAACCTACACCATTCCTCTCACATATATTACAAGTGATTAATACACACAAAATAGGAACAGTGATAATGTGTGGGGATTCGAACCAGGTCCTCCTCCCATTTCTAGATAAATCACCTTTTACACCATCCAAAATAACCTCTAGATTACCTTTTTCTCAACTTCTTTCCAAATACAATCTGGTAGATTCATGGAGAGAAAGTAACCCAATGAAAAAGAAATTCACTTATTTCTCGCACCCCCATCAAACCTTCACCAGAATAGATCATATTTTTCTAACAATAGGAATGATACCAGAAATTATTGCATCAGATATAATTCCGATTCCGTGGTCTGACCATAATGCAGTATACACTACTATAGCCTCAGCCATACCAAAAGCGCATGACCCAACGTGGTACTTACCGGACATAATGCTCAAACACCCACTACATCAGATGGCCATTGAACAAGCTTTAAAGGAATACATATCAATTAATAATACAACAGACATCTCCCCAATAACACTGTGGGAAGCTCATAAGCCTGTCTTGCGTGGTACAATACAAAGACAAATGGCACTATTTAAACGGGAACGCAAAAATCTAGCAAAAAAACTAGAACTCAGTTTTAATGCAGCCTACATATCATTTCAAGATAATCCATCTCAGAGTACAAAATCTCATCTGGAAAAATCTAGATTGGAATACGATCTATTTCTCACTGAGTCAGTTGATAAATCCCTCAAACGCTCCAAACACAATTTCTACATGAATACAAACAAACCAGGTACATATTTGGCTCGGGCATTAAATTCAACTAACAAATCTTTCAAACCAATACGTTTGAAATTATCAAAAAATGTTTACACTTGTAATCCAGTTAAAATAGTCCATAAATTTCACTCACATCTCGCAACTTTATACAAAACAAACAATGAATTTAATCCTACAGAGGCTGAATCCTTCTTCTCAAAAATAACCTTACCTGAGTTATCTCAGAATCAAAAAAGCAGTTTGGATGAGCCTATAACTATAGATGAAGTTGCTAACGCCATAAAAGACTTAAAACTTAACAAAAGACCAGGCCCAGACGGCTACTCGGCTTTATACTATAAAACATTCTCAGAAATACTCTCTCCCATTCTCACTGAAACTTTTAACAAACTTCTAGATGGACATTCTTTTCGGCAAGAAACACTAATGGCAATTGTTTGTATGATCCCAAAACCCCTTTCTGATGATACTTCCTGTGTGAATTATCGGCCTATCTCTCTGTTAAACCTCGATATTAAATTATTAGCAAAAATAATAGCAAAACGCCTCAATAGCATTATAGGAAAATTAATACATAGAGATCAAGTAGGCTTCATGCCAAATAGACAGGCAGGCGATAATATACGCAGGGCAGTGTTATTGGCACATATTGCTAAAAAACGGAAAATCCCTTTATGTTTTCTATCTCTCGATATTAAGAGGGCATTTGACACAGTATCCTGGCAATATATGCAATATTCATTACAAAAATGGGGTTTTGGACCCCACTTTTTAACATGGATCAAAGCATTATATAATAAACCCAAAGCCTATATAAAATATGCTGGATACAAATCTGAAGCCTTTAATATCGAAAGAGGTACCCGACAGGGTTGCCCATTATCTCCCTTATTATTTGCCCTTATACTCGAACCCATGGCCCAATACATCAGAACAAACCAATCTATAACTGGCATTGAAGTAGGAGGTATTACACACAAATTATGTATATTTGCAGACGATATATTACTTTTTCTATCATCACCACAGGTCTCTGGTCCTAACTTAATACCAGCTCTTGATGGATTTGCAGCCCTATCCGGCCTTATGATTAATCCTAAGAAATGCCTAGTGCTTAATATTTCACTCACAAACATGGAATTGATCCCAGCTAGGGCTGCACTCCCATTCACATGGGCAGAAAAATCAATCCCATATCTTGGAATTCATTTAACAGCATCTCATTCTGACTTATTCTCAACCAATTATCCTCCTGTATTAAGACAGATCACAAATCTAATAAAACAATGGTCGCAACTTCCTTTATCCTGGATAGGGAAGATTAATGCAATCAAAATGACTATTCTACCCAAATTGCTTTATCTATTCAGAGTCCTCCCTATTCCAATTCCTTCCTATTTTTTGAGAATAGTACAAAAAAGAGCAACTTCGTTTATATGGGGCTCTTCTAAACCACGTATACCTATACACACACTACATCTTCCCAAAAATAAAGGAGGCCTGGGATACCCTAATTTTACTAACTACTACAGAGCAGCACATTTGGCCAGTCTGTCCAAATACCATGCAAAACAGGAAATCCCATTATGGGTATTTATAGAGGCTTCAGAAAATGACCCTCTATTAATATCAAATTTATTATGGCTTGATCCTAAAGACCGCTTTAAAATTCATAATCCCATAACTAAACACTTCTTATCTCTCTGGGATAAACTAAAAACCAAATATCAGTTACAATCTCCACACAATCCTCTCCTTTCTTTTATCAGAAATCCGGCCTTTTATCCGGCATGGATCTACCCAAATTCTTTTAAAGCTTGGACAACATCAGGCATTCAGACACTAAATGACTTCATAGCATCTAAATCATTCCTTTCATTCCCATCGCTTAGAGAAAAATATGATCTACCAAACTCTGAGATATTTAGATATCTCCAAATCAAAAATTTCTATACACCATTCCTAAAGGGGGATACACCATTATCCCAATTATCCATTTTTGAATCAATCTGTACAAAAGATCCATTTGCTAAAGGTACAATTTCATCACTTTATAATCAATTATATGGAGTAGCAAATCTTAATAGACCCTCTTACGTTCAGAGGTGGGAGGAGGACCTGGGACGAACTTTAGAAGACACGGACTGGTCTAACATATGGCTCACATGTAAGTCATCTTCACCCAACATCTTAGCACTGGAGACAAATTATAAAGTCCTAACTCGCTGGTACCTTGTACCCGCTAGAGTGGCAAAATATTCACCTAATACCTCAACTCTTTGTTTTCGAGGATGCCCAGAAATAGGCACATATTTACACATATGGTGGACGTGCCCAGTAATCCAAACCTTCTGGAAGGAAGTCTTTGTGATTGCATCTAAAATATTTAAAAAAATAATACAACCAGATCCATATTTAACTTTACTTAATCTAAAACCGGAATGGTTAACACTCTCTCAATTCAAACTTATGATCCAACTAATAACGGCTGCAAAACAAACAGTGGCCAAGGCATGGAAATCTCCTACATTGGTACTAGCAGAAACAATTCACAGAATGAATAATACAATGTCCCATGCTAAGATGGTAGCCATCGATCAAAATCAAATTCCAAAATTTGAAAAACTTTGGCATCCTTGGATAAAACAACAGTTCCTGTCAAACTTCAATGACTCTGTCCTGTTGCCATGGTAACAGATTAAATGACTTACAGAGACACCCATTCTAAGGCTTCAAAGAGAACTAAAAAGAATAATAAACTGACGAGCGGGACAACCTTGTGGACCATACCTCCACCTTTCAACCCTTTTTCTTCTTTCTCTTTCCTTTTCTCCACCTTACGATTAAAGCTCATTATCAGAATTTATTTGACCTATATACACTCTACCTGTAAACAATATGTATAGTAGGTATAAATCATTTAAATACCTACAAAAGTAACTAAGGAAATGATATATATCTTTAATTTAGGTTTACGTGAACCCAATGTTTAATATTTGAAATTTCATGATATTTACCTTTATAAACCCTACTGTAAAACAATGAGCTTACTTTATAGATCCTTGTAAACTTACTTTATGTATCTTTATAACATTGTATACTCAATAAACTTCTTTTGACAAGGAAATTGTCTTGGGATCCATGGCAGCAGATGTAACGTGGTCTGGCCGATATCATGTCCTAGTTGTATCTATAGTTTATTATGGCGCTGGAAAGACGACTCTCTGCAATCCTATTAAAAAAAACAACGTGGAAATAACATTTCAAATCTGGTAGAGCAAGACCCCCTTGGACTATATAAAAAAATGAAATTTAGAATTGCATTGAAATTAATGAGGGACCATTTTTGATGGTTCAGTAATTGCTATTCCGATAGCATGAGAAGCGCTCTGAGCTGTGGGGGACCACTTCTAATGTAAAAACAAAGGAAAATATAAAACAAAATTGAATTTAAAAAAAAAAAAAAAAGTGCACTGTACAGCCTTAAAGTGATTGTAAACCCACTTTTTGGACTTTTACCCATAGGTAAGCCTAGAATAAGGCTTACTTATAGGTAGTGGAATTATCTCCTAAACGTGCGCCGTTTAGGAGATATTTCACTTGTAGTCCGCCGGAAATTCCAATGGCGCATGCGCAGGGAAGAAACAGAACTAAATGCCGTTTCTTTGCTAGCCTATGCTGTTAGTCGCGGCTCCCGTGTGCATGCGCGGGAGTGACGTCACGCGGCTCAGGCGAATCACAGAGCCGGAGTCCGTGGCCCGGAAGGAAGAGGGCAGAAGATGGATGCTGCCCACACAGGGGACATTGCTGGATTCTTTTGCAGGTAAGTGGCACATAATGGGCTAGTATGCAATGCATACTAGCCCATTATGCTTTTCATTTGCAGGCTGCAGCAGCGAGCAAAAGAGGAAGTAAAACCCATCAGGGTTGACTTCCTCTTTAAAGTGATACTAAACACTAGTTACAGTACTAATGACACTGGCTGGGAAGGGGTTAAACAACTAGGGCGATCAAAGGATTAAATGTGTGCCTAGCCAGTGTTTATGTGTGTGCTGTGTGAGGTGCTTTCACTAAGGGATGTGCTTTGCAGGGAAACAAAAACTGGCACACCTCTGCTGACAGGACACAGCTCTTTCTTATTTACAGAGACAGGGCTCTATCCTGTCTTCTTGTTCACCAATCACTGGGTGCTGGCGGGCAACCATTGGTCAGTGTCCGCTGATCAGTCTGTGCTATGACTAATCACTTCATAAGTGGCGTGCCAGAGGTGCGCGGCGCACCCTACCTGCAAGAGCAGAATCACATATACAGTGGGGATGGAAAGTATTCAGACCCCCTTAAATGTTTCACTCTTTGTTATATTGCAGCCATTTACTAAAATCATTTAAGTTCATTTTTTTCCCTCATTAATGTACACACAACACCCCATATTGACAGAAAAACACAGAATTGTTGACATTTTTGCAGATTTATTAAAAAAGAAAAACTGAAATATCACATGGTCCTAAGTATTCAGACCCTTTGCTGTGACACTCATATATTTAACTCAGGTGCTGTCCATTTCTTCTGATCATCCTTGAGATGGTTCTACACCTTCATTTGAGTCCAGCTGTGTTTGATTATACTGATTGGACTTGATTAGGAAAGCCACACACCTGTATATTTAAGACCTTACAGCTCACAGTGCATGTCAGAGCAAATGAGAATCATGAGGTCAAAGGCACTGCCTGAAGAGCTCAGAGACAGAATTGTGGCAAGGCACAGATCTGGCCAAGGTTACAAAAAAAATTTCTGCTGCACTTAAGGTTCCTAAGAGCACAGTGGCCTCCATAATCCTTCAAAGGAAGACATTTGGGACGACCAGAACCCATCCTAGAGCTGGCCGTCCGGCCAAACTGAGCTATCGGGGGAGAAGAGCCTTGGTGAGAGAGGTAAAGAAGAACCCAAAGATCACTGTGGCTGAGCTCCAGAGATGCAGTCGGGAGATGGGAGAAAGTTGTAGAAAGTCAACCATCACTGCAGCCCTCCACCAGTCGGGGCTTTATGGCAGAGTGGCCCGACGGAAGCCTCTCCCCAGTGCAAGACACATGAAAGCCCGCATGGAGTTTGCTTAAAAAACATCTGAAGGACTCCAAGATGGTGAGAAATAAGATTCTTTGGTCTGATGAGATCAAGATAGAACTTTTTGGCCTTAATTCTAAGTGGTATGTGTGGAGAAAACCAGGCACTGCTCATCACCTGTCCAATACAGTCCCAACAGTGAAGCATGGTGGTGGCAGCATCATGCTGTGGGGGTGTTTTTCAGCTGCAGGGACAGGACGACTGGTTGCAATCGAGGGAAAGATGAATGCGGCCAAGTACAGGGATATCCTGGATGAAAACCTTCTCCAGAGTGCTCAGGACCTCAGACTGGGCCGAAGGTTTACCTTCCAACAAGACAATGACCCTAAGCACACAGCTAAAATAATAAAGGAGTGGCTTCACAACAACTCCGTGACTGTTCTTGAATGGCCCAGCCAGAGCCCTGACTTAAACCCAATTGAGCATCTCTGGAGAGACCTAAAAATGGCCGTCCACCAACATTTACCATCCAACCTGACAGAACTGGAGAGGATCTGCAAGGAGGAATGGCAGAGGATCCCCAAATCCAGGTGTGAAAAACTTGTTGCATCTTTCCCAAAAAGACTCATGGTTGTATTAGATCAAAAGGGGCTTCTACTAAATACTGAGCAAAGGGTCTGAATACTTAGGACCATGTGATATTTCAGTTTTTCTTTTTTAATAAATCTGCAAAAATGTCAACAATTCTGTGTTTTTCTGTCAATATGGGGTGTTGTGTGTACAATACTGAGGAAAAAAATGACCTTAAATTATTTTAGCAAATGGCTGCAATATAACAAAGAGTGAAAAATTTAAGGGGGTCTGAATAATTTCCGTCGCCACTGTATATATATATATATATATATATATATATATATATATACATACACATGAGTCTGCGGGGGCAAGCTGTCCAGAAACAGTCGCAGTTAAAGGGTTGAGATAAACCATTTATCAATGGCATGGGTGTTTACAATAATCAGCTTTTATTTATTTATTTAAAACCCTTATCCCAAAAGCAAAAAAAAAAAAAAAAAAAAAGCTGTTGCTGTTACTGTCTATAAAGTGTTAGCATGAGTTCAGCTTCAATTTTTTAGTCAAGTCCATCTAAATCTGCTAACACCTCTAATACTACCCTCTCCCCAGACTGACAATGCTGCTGTCCAAGGGTGTCTCCATATCTCTAAGACAGGAAATGTGTTACTTGCTGGATCACCGGGTGAAGTAAGGGGGGGGAAAAGGAAAAAAGGCTAAAAAACAAACGCAGTCACCACATCCCAGGATTGGTAAGCTGCAATATCATTTTTGTTTTTGGGTTCATTACCGCTTCTATCTACTCATTAGGGAGCAGTCCCTCGCAGTACCTCTTTTTCATCACAAGATGCCCTCAGTCTTCCAGGTTTATTGAATGATACATGAGATTTAGAGCTCCGCTGGTATCATCACTATTATTATTACCATATTATTATTATTAAGGATTTATATAGGACCAAAAGTTTGCACAGTGCTTTACACCATAAAGGCAGATAGTACAATAACAATGCAATTCAATATAAGAGGTTTGGAAGGTCTTGCTCCTGGGAGCTTACAATCTAATAGAGAGGGGGAGGTGGAACAAAAAGTGAAAAACTGTGAGGGATGAGCTGATGGGAGAATTAAAAGATGGAAATAGCAAAAAGCAGGACGCTAAGCTTTGCTATTCCCTACTTTATGAGGTGATCCTGCCCAGACCTTACAACTGAAGTCAAGCCATCAGACAGTTGCAAATCAGTGGTCATGCTATCAGACGAGTATTTTTTGGTTGGATTTTAAACACACAAAAACTAAATATAACATAATGGATGTGTGACAGCTCTGTATAATCACTATATTATATGTTACATCACTCTCTCTAACATTTACAATACGGTATGATTTTACTGTGGAAATTTAAAGATACAGAGCCCCAAATATCAACCCATTGGCTACATAGTGACATAATTGCAAATTGGGTTCAAAACCAATTCTCCCATTGGACCAATACGTTTACAATGCAGATGTGTCATACACACCCCCCTCTATGATATCTTACAATACGGTAAAATTTTACTGTGGAAATTTAAAGATACAGAGCCCCAAATATCAACCCATTGGCTACATAGTGACATTTTTCCAATACTTCTAAATGGGTTCAAAAAAAATTCTCCCATTGGACCAATACGTTTACAATGCAGATGTGTCATACACACCCATCTCTATGATATCTTACAATTTGGTATGATTTTACTGTGGAAATTTAAAGATACAGAGCCCCCAATACCAACCCATTGGCTACATAGTGACATAATTGCAAATTGGGTTCAAAACCAATTCTCCCATTGGACCAATACGTTTACAATGCAGATGTGTCATACACACCCCCCTCTATGATATCTTACAATACGGTTACATTTTACTGTGGAAATTTAAAGATACAGAGCCCCAAATATCAACCCATTGGCTATATAGTGACATTTTTCCAATACTTCTAAATGGGTTCAAAAAAAATTCTCCCATTGGACCAATACGTTTACAATGCAGATGTGTCATACACACCCCCCTCTATGATATCTTACAATACGGTTACATTTTACTGTGGAAATTTAAAGATACAGAGCCCCAAATATCAACCCATTGGCTATATAGTGACATTTTTCCAATACTTCTAAATGGGTTCAAAAAAAATTCTCCCATTGGACCAATACGTTTACAATGCAGATGTGCCATACACACACCCCTCTATGATATCTTACAATTTGGTATGATTTTACTGTGGAAATTTAAAGATACAGAGCCCCAAATACCAACCCATTGGCTACATAGTGACATAATTGCAAATTGGGTTCAAAACCAATTCTCCCATTGGACCAATACGTTTACAATGCAGATTTGTCATACACACCCCCCTCTATGATATCTTACAATACGGTAAGATTTTACTGTGGAAATTTAAAGATACAGAGCCCCAAATACCAACCCATTGGTTAAATAGTGACATTTTTGCAATATTGCAAATTGGGTTCAAAACCAATTCTCCCATTGGACCAATACGTTTACAATGCAGATATAAACACCCAAATATCTGTACATTGGCTAGTTACAATCAATATATGCCCTAAATATTAGCCCATTCATCGAAATTGATGTTTTCATAATATATATATATATATAAGAGTCCAAAGGGTTGCTGCACTTAAAAACTTTCGGTTGCTTTATTTCATGTAGTCACATGGAAAAATTACAAAGCAATTACAATCTTTCCAGACGTAATCATGACATTAAATGCCTATATAATGCAGATATGGATGGATTACGTTTCGGGCTAGTATGCTTGCGCCCTTCCTAAGATCCATCAGAGCATATCTAACAGGTTTACTGCAATTAATTCTTTAAATACAAATTAGTGGTATACATCACATGTGGAAACAATATGGTTGATTGATTCAATTCATAGTATATTCATCACCTGTGCAGATACGTGTTTTTTACACCATAGACACAAGATCTAACAATTAGCGGCCGATATCCTTATCTCATCATTCTTATTCTCCAAATGTGTTATATGAACCTATGAAAAATACATACATAGATAGATTGAGCATACCCATATACAGACCTCCCTTTTTTGAAACACATTTTTATGTTTTTTTCATTTTATTATCACTTATAAATCAATACTGTTAAATAAACAAATAAAGATCCCAATCAACATTTAAACCATATGGAGCAATAGTATTTAGAAAATGTATCCAATAAACTTCTCTTTTTCTCAGGGTTATTTCACGGTTACCCCCCCTCCTATTTTTCTCTATTCCCTCTAGGACCATATACTTTAATTGTGATGCATTATGTCCATATTCCACAAAATGTCTGGCTAATGGTAGTCGTGTTAGTTTGTCACGTATTGAATATTTGTGTCTTGCTATCCTGTCTTTTACTTTTTGTGTAGTTTCTCCAACATACACTAAACCGCATGGGCACTTAATGGCATATATGACATATGATGATTGGCAAGTGTAATACCCACGTATAGGGATATTGAAGCCCCTATGTGGATGTGCAAAAACTTTTCCTTTTATCATGGAGTTGCATTGTATGCATGACAAACATGGATACAATCCAAGGTTTTTTTGTTCTAAAAAAGTTGGTTTAATAAATGTGGATGTGGGTTGGTCCGATTTTATTAATTAGTCGGTCCCGTATTGTTCTACCTTTCCTATATGAGGACATGGTGGGGATTCCAGAATTCCTGTATCATCAGATAACTAGTTCTTAAAAGGTTCCAATGTTTTTTAATTATCTTAGAGATGTTTTTAGAAAAAGGGTGGTATTGCATAATAAATGGAATTCTCTTTGTTTCTCTATGGGTTGTTACATTATGGTCAGTATTGAGAGATTCCGTATCAACTAAGGTTCGGGGGTATCTTCTATTGATGAGTTTATTTTTCATTTCTTTGAGTCTCTGGTCACCGCACAGGGGATCACTCATGATCCACTGTACCCTCAGCATTTGACTTTTTGGAATAGATGAGAAAACAAAGTGTAAATAAAGTGTAATAACTGGTTACGATCTGTGGGTTTCACATACAGATCAGTACTAATCTGTGTGTTACTCAACTTCAATGTAGTGTCTAGAAAAGAAATCCTGTCTTTACCAATTTCAATATTAAATTTCAGGCCAGGTATTAAATAGTTAATATATTTATCGAACAGAAATAGGCTCTCCAGGTTGTCATCCCATATAGCGAAAATATCGTCCACAAATCATTACCAACAATGGCAATGTTGGAGAAATAGTTAATTCACATAAATAAAAGAGGTTTCTATCATATTCATAAATGCATTCGCATATGGGGGTGCAACATTTGAGCCCATCGCTGCCCCATTTAGTTGCAAAAAATGAGTATCCTTGAAGAGAAAATAGTTTTCCTCAAGGACAACAGTTCAAGAAGGAACAAGATCTGTTCAGTTTTATAGATACCTGATTGGGTTAACAGTCGTTGACATGCCTCTATTCCCAAACTATGAGGGATGATAGTAAACAGACTGGAGACATCCCATGATATCAGGACGGATTCTGGTGACAACTTAATATCCTGAATTTTAGTCAAGAAATCTGTAGTGTCTTTGATATACGATTTGATATTTAACAATAATGGTGTTAGACATTTGTCCAAATATTGTGCTAAACGGGTTGTCACAGATTCCATACCCGATACAATGGGACGTCCCGGGGTTTTTTTTTGGTCTTTATGGATTTTTGGTAACATATATAATACTGGTGTAACCGGATATTCACACACCAAAAATTCCATAGTTTCGTCATCAATAATTTTATCCTTAACCGCATTCATAATGATTTTTTTTATTCTTTTTTGTACTCTAAAGACTGGACTAGAATCAAGTTTTCTATATGTAAGGGTGTCACCAAGATGTTTCATCACTTCATTTTCATACATGGGGGTGTCCATTACCACAATAGCTCCCCCCTTGTCAGCCGGTTTGATGGTGATATCGCGCCGGGCTGACAAGGAGTTTAATGCTGTAATCTCATCTTTATTCAAATTATGGGGTATATGATCTCTTTTATTCCTATCACACAAGAATTTCTTTGTCATTTTCCACTTTGTCTATATACACCTCCACTGCAGCACATGATGTAGGGGGTACTTTAGTGCTTTTCAAATTTAAACCCATATTTTTAATTGGTAATGTAAGTGATTCCTTATATGTGGTAATCGACCCACCTGAGAAATGTGCTTTAAATCTTAATTGTCTGTAAAATCTATACAAATCCTGCTTAAGTACAAAATCATCCATTCTTTCTTTAGGGCAAAAGCCCAAACCCTTATTTAATACACTAAGTTCGGCTTCAGACAAAATAATGGAAGAAATGTTATGTACCAGGTTTTCTTCTAGTGTCTCTGTCGGTTCTGCCGTCTGGTAGTTACACCTCCCGTTGCGTCTTTTCTTGATTCTCCGGCCGCCCCTCCTGGTCCGGGTTCGGTCATGTTTGCTGGTAAAAAAGGAGTAGTGGATGCGTTGTTTGATGATCCAGTAGATGTGATAGATAAGTTGGAGCTAGCGAATTGTTTGCGCTGTATTTTCCTATGTCCTTTTGGGTGATGGTATATGGGATCCATCCAGTTATAGACACAATCACTTTTGTAGTCTTACCGGTCCCGCTCAAGTTTTTTACGTTTGCGAAGCTGGACATTAGTATGAAATTTCTCCAATTTATCTTTGTTAGTTTTTTTAAATTCCATTAGTTCCTCCTAATTTGAACATTGTTGTAGTTGTTCTTCTAATTGGACAATCTCCTGCTGTACAAGAGTTCTTTCTTGTTGCAAAAATTGTACAGTTAATGTCATGATATCAAAGGAACATTTATTTAGAATTTGTGCAAACTTGGTTTTGAAGTCCATATTTTGTGAAAATAAAGTTGGAATTAAACGAACTCTTAATCCTCTGGGGATCATTTGCATCTTATAGTATTCCGCTAGTGTTACCTCGTGTAAATCCATTGTAATAGCTCTCTGTGTAAGCTTCTCCATTTTCTTGATTAGTTGTATTGGGGATGACTGGGTCAGGAAATCTCTGGATCCCATAGTGTCTGTGAAGATCCTTGAGGCCTCAGTTTCAGAGAAAGAGTATAAGCCACTCGTTGCCATCCTTGTGATGATTCCACACAAAATAGCTGGTGCTCCTTCTCAAGGGAAGAATATATTCAAATCGTAGAGGAGAGCCGCACCCAGCTTACGATTCACTGCCAGGAATCAGGTCTTCCCACCGACCTTATATATAGAAAAAGAGTCCAAAGGGTTGCTGCACTTAAAAACAGGAATTCTGGAATCCCCTCCATGTCCTCATATAGGAAAGGTAGAACAATACGGGACCGACTAATAAAATCGGACCAACCCACATCCATATTTATTAAAACACCTTTTTTAGGACAAAAAAACCTTGGATCATATCCATGTTTGTCATGCATACAATGCAACTCCATGATAAAAGGAAAAGTTTTTGCACATCCACATAGGGGCTTCAATATCCCTATACGTGGGTATTACACTTGCCAATCATCATATGTCATATATGCCATTAAGTGCCCATGCGGTTTAGTGTATGTTGGAGAAACTACACAAAAAGTAAAAGACAGGATAGCAAGACACAAATATTCAATACGTGACAAACTAACACGACTACCATTAGCCAGACATTTTGTGGAATATGGACATAATGCATCACAATTAAAGTATATGGTCCTAGAGGGAATAGAGAAAAATAGGAGGGGGGGTAACCGTGAAATAACCCTGAGAAAAAGAGAAGTTTATTGGATACATTTTCTAAATACTATTGCTCCATATGGTTTAAATGTTGATTTGGATCTTTATTTGTTTATTTAACAGTATTGATTAATAAGTGATAATAAAAATGAAAAAAACATAGAAATGTGTTTCGAAATAGGGAGGTCTGTATATGGGTATGCTCATTCTATCTATGTATGTATTTTTCATAGGTTCATATAACACATTTGGAGAATAAGAATGATGAGATAAGGATATCGGCCGCCAGGGCCGATCCTAGGGTCACCGGCGCCTGGGTGCAGAAATATTTCTGGCGCCCCCACATGGGCGTGGTCATCTTACCAGCTCCACCCCTTTACAAATGATTCTATGGCAACGACTCAAATACAGAGCTGCTCCCCTAAGAAGTCTTTGTTACCCTGAAATCCTCCCATGATCTCTTAACAATAAAGAAAATACAGGAAGAGAGAACACTAATGAGACCTGGAGGGGAGTCTCTCTGATCCACACAGAGAGGGCTTCTGTTAGAAAGAGTCCCCAGACATAATACAGGATACGGTCAAAGACTGCAGACATGATACAAGAGCTGGACAGAGACTGTAGACATGGTACAGGAGTTGGTCAGAGACTGCAGACATAGTACAGGAGATGATCAGAGACTGCAGACATAGTACAGGAGATGATCAGAGACTGCAGACATGGTACAGGAGATGATCAGAGACTGCAGACATAATACAGGAGATGATCGGAGACTGCAGACATGATACAAGAGATGATCAGAAACTGCAAACATAATACAGGAGATGGTCGGAGACTACAGACAAGATAGAATAGATGGTCAGAGACTGCAGACATGATACAAGAGACAGTCAGACACTGCAGACATGGTACAGAAGCTGGTCAGAGATTGCAGACATGATACAAGAGATGGTCAGAGACTGCAGACATAGTACAGGAGATGATCAGAGACTGCAAACATGATACAAGAGACAGTCAGAGACTGTAGACATGATACAAGAGACAGTCAGAGACTGCAGACATAGTACAGGAGGTGGTCAGAGACTGCAGACATGGTACAGGAGATGATCAGAGACTGCAGATATGATACAAGAGAAGGTCAGAGACTGCAGACATGGTACAAGAGAAGGTCAGAGACTGCAGATATAATACAGGAGATGGTCAGAGACTGCAGACATAGTACAGGAGATAATCAGAGACTGCAGACATAGTACAGGAGATGATCAGAGACTGCAGACATGATACAGGAGATGGTCAGAGACTGCAGACATGATACAAGAGAAGGTCAGAGACTGCAGATATAATACAGGAGATGGTCAGAGACTGCAGTTCCTATGGACATTAGTAGATAATGGCCGATTGGCCCTCTCACCTGACCCAGCGATGGTTCCTCTGATCAGGAGTAAGCTCACTCTGAATTGCCCGTGGTGACTCCGCTGGGTAGCACCCAGATCTGTATTCTGGCAATGACTCCATTCCTTTCTCCGCCAGGGATGGCACCAGGCTGTGTGGCTTTCCCTCTGGTGGCGCAGGGCAGCGGGGTTTCCTCTCTGATGGTGTTCCCTGAGCACTGCCCTCTCCCTCTGGAGTCCTGGGTGCACTTCCCTGAAAGCTTTCCCAGGCTCCTGTATCTCTCTCTCTCCCATTCAGCTGAGCCTGCTGTGTGGACTGCAGTTTCCGTGTTACAGTGGGGCTGCCAGTCCTCGGGACTACATGTCCCACAATCCTCTTCTCCTTTTTCTATTCTATTTTTCCCTGGCTGATATGAAGGCGGGGGAAGAAACATAGTGGGAGGCTGTGCTGGCCAGCGCCGCTCACTAGTATAGCAGTGCACGTGCGGAGGAGAGGGAGAGGGAGGGGAAGGGGCGAAAGAAGAGCCTGCAGCTGCAGTGACGTCACTAGGGTTGGTCTCACCAGGTGCGGTATAACATGGTGTCACCCTCCTTCCACCAACTTTAGTCGCCCCTCAGTACAGACCTCCCTCCACTAAGTATAGACCCCCACTAAGTATAAACCCCTCTCTCAGTACAGACCCCCTTTTGTCAGTATAGACCCCCCCAGGACAAACCACCCCCCCTCCATTAGTAGACCCCCACCAGGACAACCCCCCCTCCATTAGTACAGATCCCCCCCAGGACAAAGCCCCCCTTCATTAGTACAGACCCCCCCAGGACAACCCCCCTCCATTGGTACAGACCCCCAGGACAAACCCCCCCTCTATTAGTACAGACCCCCAGGACAAACCCCCTCCATTAGTACAGACCCCCTAGGAGAACCCCCCTCCACTAGTACAGACCCCCACAGGACAAATCCCCCCTTCATTAGTACAGACCCCCCAGGACAAACCCCCCTCCATTAGTACAGACCCCCCCAGGACAAACCCCCCCTCCATTAGTACAGACCCCCCCAGGACAAACCCCCTCCATTACTACAGACCCCCCAGGAGAACCCCCCTCCACTAGTACAGACCCCCACAGGACAAATCCCCCCTTCATTAGTACAGATCCCCCACCAGGACAAACCCCCCTCCATTAGTACAGACCCCCCACCAGGACAAACCCCCCTCCATTAGTACAGACCCCCCCAGGACCCCCCTCCTCCATTAGTACAGACCCCCCGGACAAACACCCCCCCTCCGTTAGTACAGACCCCCCAGAACACCCCCCCTCCATTAGTACAGACCCCCCAGAACAACCCCCCTCCATTAGTACAGACCCCCCAGGACAAACCCCCCCTCCATTAGTACAGACCCCCAGGACAAATCCCTCCATTAGTACAGACCCCCCAGGACAAATCCCCCCTCCATTAGTACAGATCCCCCCAAGACAACTCCCCCTCCATTAGTACAGACCCCCCAGGACAACCCCCCCATTAGTACAGACCCCCAGGACAACCCCCCATTAGTACAGACCCCCAGGACAACCCCCCATTAGTACAGACCCCCCAGGACAACCCCCCCATTAGTACAGACACCCAGGACAACCCCCCCATTAGTACAGACCCCCCAGGACAACCCCCCCCATTAGTACAGACCCCCCAGGACAACCCCCCATCAGTACAGACCGCCCCCCCAGGACAACCCCCCATTAGTACAGACCGCCCCCCCAGGACAACCCCCCCATTAGTACAGACCGCCCCAGGGACAAACCTCCCTCTATCAGTACAGACACATTAACACCCGGGCAGCAGCTAGAGAGGACAGTGTGCAGCCGCACCGCCCGGGTGAAGAACAGATCAACACAGGCTGCAGGCAGCAGCTTAGGCGGGAGTGAGAGACAGCGGAGGAGAGAGAGAACCTATCTCAGGCTGCAGGCACGGGCCGCCCCCCTCCCCCCAGTGAAGTCACTGCGCGGCTGGTCTCTCTCAACACAGAGACCAGCCGCTCCGATCTCCGGCGGCTGCTCTCCTCTGACAGGAGGAGGAGGGAGGGGGGACAGGCTCTAGCAATGTAAAGCACAGCGGCGCCGGCGCGTGAGCTGCTGCGGACAGAGCTACTTCTGGACACGGAGGGGAGGAGGGAGGGGAGCACTCTGGCGCTTCAGCGCCCCCACCTCTCTGGCACCTGGGTGCACTGCACCCCGTGCACCCGCCTGGGACCGGCCCTGTCGGCCGCTAATTGTTAGATCTTGTGTCTATGGTGTAAAAAACACGTATCTGCATAGGTGATAAATATACTATGAATTGAATCAATCAACCATATTGTTTCCACACGTGATGTATACCACTAATTTGTATTTAAAGAATTAATTGCAGTAAACCTGTTAGATATGCTCTGACGGATCTTAGGAAGGGCGCAAGCATACTAGCCCAAAACGTAATCCATCCATATCTGCATTATATAGGCATTTAATGTCATGATTACGTCTGGAAAGATTGTACTTGCTTTGTATTTTTTCCATGTGACTACATGAAATAAAGCAACCGAAAGTTTTTAAGTGCAGCAACCCTTTGGACTCTTTTTATATATATATATATATATAATTATGAAAACATCAATTTCGATGAATGGGCTAATATTTAGGGCATATATTGATTGTAACTAGCCAATGTACAGATATTTGGGTGTTTATATCTGCATTGTAAATGTATTGGTCCAATGGGAGAATTGGTTTTGAACCCAATTTGAAATATTGCAAAAATGTCACTATGTAGCCAATGGGTTGGTATTGGGGGCTCTGTATCTTTAAATTTCCACAGTAAAATGTAACCGTATTGTAAGATATCATAGAGATGGGTGTGTATGACACATCTGCATTGTAAACGTATTGGTCCAATGGAAGATTTTTTTTTTTAACCCATTTAGAAGTATTGGAAAAATGTCACTATGTAGCCAATGGGTGGGTATTTGGGGCTCTGTATCTTTAAATTTCCACAGTAAAATTTTACCGTATTGTAAGATATCATAGAGGGGGGTGTGTATGACACATCTGCATTGTAAACGTATTGGTCCAATAGGAGAATTTTTTTTAACCCATTTAGAAGTGTTGGAAAAATGTCACTATGTAGCCAATGGGTTGATATTTGGGGCTCTGTATCTTTAAATTTCCACAGTAAAATCATACCGTATTGTAAATGTTAGAGAGAGTGATGTAACATATAATATAATGATTATACAGAGCTGTCACACATCCATTATGTTATATTTAGTTTTTGTGTGTTTAAAATCCAACCAAAAAATACTCGTCTGATAGCATGACCACTGATTTGCAACTGTCTGATGGCTTGACTTCAGTGACCTTACAGGAGCTGCAGAAGTGAACCATCCGTCCATCTGCTGTTCATTCATCCATCCAGTGGCGTTGCTAGGGGGGTGCGGCCCACACCCGGCTCAGACTGGTACCAGCACTGCGGCTCCCTCCTTCCCTTCCGGCCATTCCGGGATCTTCTCAGCTGCACTCGATGTGCGGGGAGAGTGGGGGAGGAGGGAGTGACTCGTGAGGCACAGACAGAGGTGCCCAGAGTCCGGCCGTACCACACGCCGCAATCTTATCTCTCTCCCCCTGCTGACTGCACCTGCCTCCTCCTCGGCTCTGACATTTCAAGTACACAGGCCGGGAGGCACATATCCACACATATCCTCTAACCCTCCCCAAATCAAAGAACCCATCCCAGCTCTATCCACATCCCGGCTCCATCCAACACCCTGATCTAATCCTTGCTCCATCCAACACCCCGATCCCATCCACCACTCTGATCCCATCCCGGGTCCATCCAATACCCCAATCCTATCCTGGCTCCATCCACCCCTGATCCCATCCCAGCTCTAACCACCCCTGATCCCATCCAACACCCCGATCCCATCCCAGCTCCATCCACCCCGCCATCCAATCCCCGCTCTATCCATTCCTCTGATCCCATCCCGGCTCCATCCATCACCCCGATCCCAGCTTCATCCATTCTCTGTATCCCACCCTGGCTCCATCCATCCCCCCAGTCCCATCCTGGCTCCACCCATCCCCCCGATCCCATCCTGGCTCCATCCATTCCCCCAATCCCATCCCTGCTCCATCCATCTCCCCAATCCCATTCAAGCTCCATCCATTCCCCGATCCCATTCCGGCTCCATCCATCCCCCCAATCCCATCCTGGCTCCATCCATCCATCCCCCCAATCCCATCCTAGCTCCATCCATCCCCCCAATCCCATTCCAGCTCTATCCACCCCCCCCCCGATCCCATTCCAGCTCCATCCATCCCTCCAATCCCACTCCGGCTCCATTCATTCCCCAATCCCATTCCAGCTCCATCCCCCGATCCCATTACAGCTCCATCCATCCCCCCAATCCCATTCCGGCTCCATCCATTCCCCAATCCCTTTCTGGCTCCATCCATCCCCCCCAATCCCATTCCAGCTCTATCCACCCCCCAATCCCATTCCAGCTTCATCAATCCCCCCCGATCCTATTCCGACTCCATCCACCTCCCCAATCCCCTCCTGACTCCATCCATTGTGGCAGGTTAAGGGGGAGAGCCACACCGACGCACTAGCCTGCTTAGTGCCGAGGGGGGGGTGACACCATGTTTTACTGCACCAGGTGACACCAACCCTAGTGACGCCACTGCATCCATCTATTCTTCATTAATCCATCCATTAGGTGGACGGCCATGTCTTGGTAGGTTTGTAGTTGTGCCGTACTCTTTCCATTTTGCGATGATGGATTGAACAGTCCTCTGTGAGATGTTCAAAGCTTGGGATATTTTTTTTTATACCCTAACCCTGATTTAAACTTCTCCACATTATCCCTGACCTGTCAGGTGTTTTCCTTGGCCTTCATGATGCTGTTTGTTCACATTGGTTCTTTAAGGCTACTTTCACACCAAGTCGCTTTACAGGCGATATAGCACTAAAAATAGCACCTGCAAAGCGCCACTCCAGTGTGAAAGCCCTCAGGCTTTTACACTGGAGCGGTGCACTGGCAGGGCCCCGCTAAAAAAAAGTCCTGCAAGCTGCATCTTTGAGGTGCTTCAGGAGAGGTGTATACATTGCTCTTAAAGCGGCCCTTATCATTGAAATCGATAGGGTTAAAAGCGCTGCTCCCTTTCTCGGCCGCTAGCTGCGCTTTACCGCTGACGCCCCCCACCCCCCCGTGTGAAAGTGCCCAAACAAACCTCTAAGGGCATCACAGAACAGCTGTATTTATACTGCCGAGATTAAATTACACACAGGTGGACTCTATTTACTAATTAGGTGACTTTTGAAGGCAATTGGTTCCATTAGATTTTAGTTAGGGGTTTCAGAGTAAAGGGGGCTGAATACAAATGTACCCCACACTTTTCACATATTTATTTGTAAAAAAATTTTGAAAACCATTTATCATTTTCCTTCCACTTCACAATTATGTGCCACTTTGTGTTGGTCTATCACATAAAATCCCAATAAAATACATTCATCTATCTCTAGCTAAAAGATAGCTGGACAGGCTTGTGTAGAGCAGGGTTCCTCCAGAGGTTGCTCGGGGGTTCCTTGAGCAATGAACAATGTCTGCCTCTCAGAGAAATTCCCACTGATACGAATGATCTTTTTAGCCATCTGTAAGGGGGTAATTCTTCCCACTGCCCATCACCCATGGAATGAAAATGATAAACGGTTTTCCACATTTTTTACTAATTAATATGTAAAAAGTGTGGAGTGCATTTGTATTCAGCCCCCTTTACTCTGATACCCCTAACTAAAATCTAGTGGAACCAATTGCCTTCAGAAGTCGCATAATTAGTAAATAGAGTCCACCTGTGTGTAATTTAATCTCAGTATACATACAGCTGTTCTGTGAAGCCCTCAGAGGTTTGTTAGAGAACCTTCGTGAACAAACAGCATCACGAAGGCCAAGGAACACACCAGACAGGTCAGGGAACCTGCTAGAGTCTGCAAAAGACTTGAGACTAGGGCGGAGGTTCACCTTCCAGCAGGACAACGACCCTAAACATACAGCCAGAGCTACGATGGAATGGTTTACATCAAAGAATATTCATGTGTTAGAATGGCCCAGTCAAAGTCCAGACCTAAATCCAATTGAGAATCTGTGGCAAGACTTGAAAATTGCTGTTCACAGACGCTCTCCATCCAATCTGACAGAGCTTGAGATATTTTGCACAGAAGAATGGGCAAGAATTTCACTCTCTAGATGTGCAAAGCTGGTAGAGACATCCCCAAAAAGACTTGCAGCTGTAATTGTAGAGAAAGGAGGTTCTACAAAGTATTGACAAATGTACCCCACACTTTTCAGATATGTATTTGTAAAAAAAAAAAAAAATGTAAACCATTTATCATTTTCCTTCCACTTCACAACTGTGTACCACTTTGTGTTGGTCTATCACATAAAATCCCAATAAAATACATTTAAGTTTTTGGTTGCAACATGAGAAAATGTGGAGCATTTCAAGGGGTATGAATACTTTTTCAAGGCACTGTAAATACTGGCACTAAAATAATAAATAATTTAAAACCTGGGCAATGGCTGTGGATTTATGGACAGAGGAGCCGCCTGTTCAGTTTCACCAGTTGGGCTATTACATTGCAATCCTGACGCAGTTTTTATACATTTGCTTTCTGACATGACTCCTAAAAGACGCCGATAAAATGAAACGCAGTTATTTAGAGCAACCAATCAGATTTACTTCTCGTTAACAGGGGTAACCTTAATACTTTTGTCCTCGTCTGCATTTTCTACTCCCACTGACCACAAAAAAAAAAAAAAAAAAAAAAGTATACAATTTGCATGACTGTCAGTCAAAATATCAAAGCACTATGTGTCCCCTCCAGTAATCTTCCAAACCCCCATGCGCGCCCCCCCCCCCCTTCTTTTTTCCGGTCACAACTCTAATGCCCCGTACACACGGTCGGATTTTCCGACGGAAAATGTGTGATAGGACCTTGTTGTCGGCAATTCCGACCGTGTGTGGGCTCCATCACACATTTTGCATCGGATTTTCCGACACACAAAGTTTGAGAGCAGGCTATAAAATTTTCCGACAACAAAATCCGTTGTCGGAAATTCCGATCGTGTGTACACAAATCCGACGGACAAAGAGCCGCGCATGCTCAGAATAAATAAAGAGATAAAAGCTATTGGCCACTGCCCCGTTTATAGTCCCGACGTACGTGTTTTACGTCACCGCGTTCAGAATGATCGGATTTTCCGACAACTTTGTGTGACCGTGTGTATGCAAGACAAGTTTGAGCCAACATCCGTCGGAAAGAAATCCTAGGATTTTGTTGTCGGAATGTCCGATCAATGTCCGATCGTGTGTACAGGGCATTACAGAATTTATGAACAGCGGGTCGTCTAACGGTGAGGCAAACCCTGGTCATGTTGGCCCTTCTTATTATGCCTTATACCCTTTCTCATGTACGGTATTTTGTTCCAGTGTTTTGCTTTTCTACAACTACGGAATGTGGTGTTGCATAAAAAAAAAAAAAAAAATTTTATATATATACACACACACACACACACACACACACACACACACACACACATATATATATATATATATATATATATATATATATACACACATATACATACACACACAATATTACCAAAAGTATTGTGACGCCTGCCTTTACACACACATGAACTTTAATGTCATCCCAGTCTTAGTCCGTAGGGTTCAATATTGAGTTGGCCCACCCTTTGCAGCTATAACAGCTTCAACTCTTCTGGGAAGGCCGTCCACAAGGTTTAGGAGTGTGTCTATGGGAAGGTTTGACCATTCTTCAAGAAGAACATCTGTGAGGATGATTAGTACGGTGCTTTCAACAGCCGATTCAGTTTTTTCATCAGACAAAAGCTGGATGTGCAGACTATCAAATTTTTGTCGGATGTAAGAGCGAGACTACGCATGCTCAGAAACAAGAGAATACATACAAAACTATTCAACACTACATGTCTATGTATTCTCTATATTTGCCTTTTTTGTTTTCTTAAATAAAATAAAATGTAAATTTGAAAAAAAAAAAAAAAAAAAACTATTCAACACATTACATCACTTCAGAAGTTGTATTCTGTCGTACGAGAATTTTCGTATGGTGAGTAACCTCTTCACTTTCGACATCAGACTAGCATGCAACAAAAAATGGACGAACGGTCACCCAAAAATCTGATCGTGTGTACGGGGCTTTAGACTGGGATGCCATTAAAGTTCATGTGCATGTAAAGTTAGGTGTCACAATACTTTTGGTAAGTGCGAGTGTGTATATAATTATACACATATATATATATATATATATATATATATATATATAATCTCCTGTCCTCAATGTTAGGGACCTTAGGTTCCTTGAGGATAGGGACTACTGTGAATGTACATGTAAAGTGCTGCATAAATTGACAGCACTATATAAGTACCTGAAATAAATATATATATTAGATAAATATAAAATATCTATATTTCATTTCAGACAGTTATATAGCGCCGTTAATTTATGCAGCACTTTACATATACATTGTACATTCACAGCAGAAAATATATATATATATATATATATATATATATATATATATATATATATATATATATATATATATATATATATATATATATATAAAAATCAAAGCACTGAAAACAGAAAAATGGCCCGATAGTAAATACAGTATTACAAGTTGGTATTAAAGACATAAAAAAAAAAACAAAATCTGTAAAAATGAGAAGACTTTGAGACATTTCAGGTCTGGAAACAGGAAAGAGTGAATAAAGGCGATTTCCTAATACAATATTTATTTTTTATGGGCTGTTGGGCATTCACAGAAAAGGCGCTGTAAAAAGAAGTCTACAGAGGCACATAATTAAAGTCTGATCCCTCACATTCCTCTTCACCCTCCAGTTTTACGGTGATGATGTTAAAGCCGGCATCACTTCCAGCATTTGCAGACACGCCATCCACATCTTGTTCACCATTTTTCTCTTTGGGAAGATCTGAGCTCTTGTGAACGTGTAGATCACCGGTGTGAGTTTTTTGGTGTTTTACCAGCATAGCCTTCTTGGGAAAACTAACCCCACAGTCAGAACACGAGAAAGGTTTATCTCCTGTATGAAGCCTCATGTGTTCCACAAGAGACGCCTTCCAGTTGAAGCCCTTCCCACATTCTGAGCACGAAAAAGGTTTGTTCCCTTCGTGGGTGGCCTTGTGCCTCGCTAGGCCTGCGCTGGTTTCGTAGCCTTGCCCACACTCCAAGCAAACAAACGGCCGTTGCCCATTGTGCACCTTCTTGTGCTTATCGAGGTGCGGCTTCTGCGTAAAACCTTTCCCGCACTCTGAGCAAGAATACGGCTTCTCCCCGGAATGGATGCGCTCGTGTTTTACGAGCACCGAACGGACGCTAAAACTTTTGCCGCATTCCGAACAGGAAAAAGGTTTCTCCCCAGAGTGAGTTCTGTTGTGTCTGGCAAGGTCAGCCTTCTGCATAAAACCTTTCCCGCACTCCGAGCATTTAAAAGGACTGGCCCCTTTGTGAATTTTTTCATGCTGTGTGAGCGTGGAGTACTGCACAAAGCTCTTCCCGCACTCGGAACAGATGAACGGCTTCCTCTCAAGATGAGTGGCCCGGTGCCGTGCGAGGTGGGCGTTATTGATAAAGCTTTTGCCGCATTCAGTGCAGGTGAACGGTTTCCCACTCTGGTGCGTTTTCTCGTGCTGCTTTAGATTGTACTCCCTGGAAAAACATTTGCCACAATCTGAACAGGAAAATGATTTGGTCTCACCATGGTGGTGGGGGGTCAGCTCGGGATCCGTCAAGAAATTCTTCCCGCAGTCCTGGTAAGAGGACTCTGTGGAAAGCTCGGAGTCCTTGCTGTGGGCGCATTGATGGTTTACCGCATGGACCTTCTGGCTAAATATTTTTCCGCAGGTAGAACAGGCAAAGGGTTTTTCCCCGGTGTGGGTTCTTTGGTGGGTAGCAAGAGCATTTTGATCGGAGAAGCATTCACCACATTCAGCGCACAAGTGAGGCTTGACTTCTGTGTGGGTCTGCTGGTGCTCAGACAATGTGGACATGCTACTAAAACACTTCCCGCACTCGGGGCAAGGATACGGACGCCCTTCGGAATGAACCTGCAAGTCTTTACTGAATTCTGAATTGTATGTAAACATTTTCCCAGAGTCTCCATTTGGACATCCTTTCTTCTCATGGACTTTCCGATGTTGCACAAGGGTGGCCTCCTCAGAGAAGCATTGGCCGCATTCAGCACACAAGTAAGGCTTGACTTCTGTGTGGGTCTGCTGGTGCTCAGACAATATGGACATGCTACTAAAACACTTCCCGCACTCTGTGCATGGAAATGCAGCCTGTGTGTTATGAAGGGCTTCGTGCCTTGGATACGGCCGTTCTCCAGAATGAACCTGCAAGTCTTTACAGAGTTCCGAATTGTATTTAAACACTTTGCCAGAGTCTCCGTTTAGACACCCTTTCATCCGATGTTGCGCAAGAGCGGCCTCCAAGTGAAAACACTTCCCGCACTCAGAGCATGGAAAAGCTGCCTTTGCTTTATGAAGTGCCTGATGCCTTTTCAGGTTCCTCCTGCGTGAGAAGCGTTTGTCGCAGTCAGAACACGCAAAGGGTTTTTCCCCGGTGTGAATACTCCGATGTTGCTCTAGGTTGCCCCGTTTATAAAAACCCTTCCCGCACTCGGGGCAAGAAAGCAGATTATCAGTAGAGTGGACCCTCAGGTGTTCCACCAATGACGACTTCCAGTTAAAAGCTTTCGGGCATTCCGTACACGCAAAGGTTTTCTCTTTAGTGTGGATTTTAGCATGTTCCAAGAGCGACGACCTCCACCTGAACAGTTTCCCGCACTCAGAACAGGAAAAGGGCTTATTGTACGAATGGGTCCGTTTATGACTAGCGAGGTCGTCCGCAGATGGGAAAGACGCCGAGCACTCCCAACAGAAGTAACACTTCTCCTCCGAATGAACGACTTTGTGTTTGTCCAGATGGTTTTTCTGCCTAAAACACTTCCCGCACACAGGACAGGCAAACGGTCGATCACCGGTGTGGATCCTATAATGTTTAATGAGGATGGAGCTTGCGCTAAAGCATTTACCGCACACATTGCAAGAAAACGGCTTCTGTTCTGTGTGGGTTTGGACGTGTTTACAAAGGTCGGCGTTCTGGCTGAAAACCATCCCGCAGTCAGAACAGGAAAACGGCACCTCGTCCTTGTGATCCCTCCTGTGCAGTAAGAACGTCGGGTACCGAGCAAAACATTTGCCGCAGTCCGAGCAAACAAACGGCTTTCTGTCAATGTGAGTGATCTGATGACGGATAAGATGTGCTCTGCTACTAAAACCCTTCCCACATTTATGGCACAGGAAAGGCTTGGATACTTGGCAAGGTTTAGGATGTTCCTTAGGAACTGACTTGTCACAAAACAGCTTTTCATTTTCCAAGTGAGAAAGTGTCTGCTCCTTGGTGTCAGAGGTCTGGAGGTCTATAGGATCTGCGGTGTGAGGACCTCGCTGTGCTGTTATATTGTGCTGTGGTGTTACACATTGCTCAGAATCTGCAAAAAAAAAAAAAAAGTTATATTGTGTGCACAATATTAAAGTGATACTGAAGTCTCATATTTTTTTTTTTTAGTTAAAAATAACAAACATGTTACATGCCTGCTCTGTTTAGCGGTTTTGCACAGAGCAGCCCTGATCCTCCTCTTCTCAGCTCCCTCTTCTGTGATCCTGACCCCTCCCTCCTGTTGAGTGCCCCCACAGCAAGCAGCTTGCTATGGGGGCACCTGAGCCGAGCCACAGCTCCCTGTGGTCCGGCCCCGCCCCCTTTCTCTCCTCATTGGCTGACTGACTCACTGGGAGCCAACGGCGTTGCACTGCTGTCCCAGCCAATGAGGAGGGGAGTCCTGGACAGCCGAGACACTCCTACAACAGCGCTGGATCTAGATGGGGCTCAGGTATGTATTAGAGGGTTGCTGCACACAGAAGGTCCTTTATCTTAATGTAATAAATGCATGAAGATAAAAAAAAAAAAAAAAAAAAAACCTTCTGCCTTTACAAATACTTTAAGTTAAACATAATTAATTCACCTTTGTGGTAAATGTTTAGTGTATCTAAGGGGCCCAAGTACGTTATAAATTGCTGCACAATGAAGAGAAATCCTTCATCCTTAACCACTTATCTACCGGGCACTCCCCCCTTTCCTGCCCAGGCCCTTTTTCAGCTCTGTCACACTTTGAATAACAATCGCGCGGTCATGCAACACTGTACCCAAATATTTTTTTATAATTTTCTTCACACAAATAGAGCTTTCTTTTGGTGGTATTTTTAATCACTGCTGGGATTTTTTTTAATAAAAAAATAAAGACAGAAAATGTAAAAAAAAAAAAAAAAAAAGGTTTTTCTTAGTTTCTGTTAGTAAATTTTGTAAATAAGTCATTTTTCTCCTTCACTGATGTCGCTTATGAGGCTGCACTGATGGACGCTGATGAAGTGGCACTTATGAGCACGGATTAGGTGGCACTGATGAGGCACAAAAATTCTGCACTTATGGGCATTGATAGGTGGCACTATAAACGGCATGGATAAGCGGCACGGATGGGTGGCACTGAAGGGCAACACTGACTGGCATTACTAATGGCACTGATTTCTGGCTGTGGTGGGCACCGATTGTTGGCACTGGTAGGCATTGATTGCTGGCACTGGTGGCGCTCTAATGTAATCAGGGCACTGATCATCAGTGCCCTAATTACATCTCTCACTGTCCCCTGCGAGGAAATGCCACCGATCGGCTCTCCTCGCCACACACTGTCAGTGTGAGACGAGGAGGGCCGATTACCTTCACTTCCTTGTTTATATGTGACTGGCTGTGATTTGACACAGCCAATCACATGATTAAAGAACAGCATCAGCGGCTCTTTACAGAGATCAGGGTTGCTAGGACAAGGCGTGACCACCGCTCTGCGCGCCCTGCGGGCAAGCAGAAGCGGCCGCTCGGGTGCGCCGTCATATGACGTCCACCCAGAATGAGAGCCGCACCGTCCCGCTGTCATTTGACGGTGGGCGGGCGGCAAGTGGTCCAGCCCAAAAAAAAAAATAAAATGTAAAAGTCAGCAGCTACAAATACTGCAGCTGCTGGCTTTTAATATATGGACACTTACCTGTCCAGGGAGCCTGCGGCGTCAGAACCCTCAGCCGATCTTCAGATCGACTCCCGGGTGCTGCCGCAGCCATTCCTGGTAACAGAACCAGGAAGTGAAGCCTTTTGGTTTCACTGCTGGTTCCCTACTGCACATGCGCGAAGCGCGCTGCGCTTTCTAATAGGCTCGGCAGCTGGGGAAGGAGGAGGGGGGCCAAATGTGGCACCGGAGAGGAGGAGAAGGCGTTTAAGTGAGAGTTCCACTTTTGGGTGGAACAACTCCGCTTTAACTCCTTCACCTCCTTCCTGCCCAGGCCAATTTTCAGCGCTGTCGCACTTTGAATGATAATTAATCAGTCATGCAACACTGTACCCAAATTACATTTTTATCAGATAGAGCTTTCTTTTGCTGGTATTTAACCACCGCTTTTTTTTTTTGCCATATAAATGAAAAAAATACCAAAACTTTGGGAAAAAAAAACAATGTTTTTCTTCATTTCTGTTATAAAGTTTGCAAATAAATAATCTTTCATATATTTAGGCCAAACTCTATTGTGCTACATTTCTTTGGTAAAAATGACTCTCTAATTAGCTATTGAATATCTGAAAATTGATCAGTCCTGATATACTGACGGCCTCTCTCATTTCTTGAGGACCTAAAATGCCAAGACAGTACAAATATCCCCCAAATTACCCCTTTTTGGAAAGTAGGTAATTAGTATGAAGCATGGCGAGTTTTTTTTGAAGTTGACAATTTTGTTTTCACAGTTTTTGGAAAATGAAGAAATTAAACAATTTTGTTTTTTCTTTTACATACTGTCACCAGAGCAGTACAGCGACATCATATGGCGGTGACAAGGGACACTGACTGGTGACCATACGCTTAAAATAAAAAAAGAAAAACTTTATAATTTACGCAACATACTGTGACCGAAGCAGTACAGTGTGTCACCATAGTAACAATGAACTGCTCTGGGGATCTGGATTTTATTTATTTTTAACAATGATTGCTCATTACAGTGTAAATCTCATAATTGTTATAAACAATCATTTTTGGCATCCATTCATGTGCCGTTGTGTACTATTGTGATAGCTGTGATTGTCCACAGCTATCAAGTGGTACAGGTCTGCTGTGATTGGACCTTGTACCATGTGATCACTGCGACTGATCACAATAGTACCCAATGAATGGCTATGAATGAAAGCCATAGGGGTAGATTTATTAAAACTGGAGCACTCAGAATCTGGGGCAGTTGTGCATGGTAGCCAATCAGCTTCTAACTTCAGCTTGTTCATTAAGCTTGGACAAGAAAACCTGAAAGCGGATTGCTTTCTGTGCAGAGCTGAACCAGATTTGCAATCTCCAGTTTTAGTAAACCTCCCCTATTGTGTACTATTGACATGTGACCAATCACAGCGATCACACGGTACCGGGGCCAGCCTGGTACAGGAGGGTTTATTCAGATAACCTGCATCATTTATTAAGGGTAACCCTCGGACACAATATAGGACATTTGAATGTTACTCTGGTCGTCATGTAATCACCTGAAGGGGCACCGAGGAACCTCCGTCTAGTTCTGGAACTATCAGCCCCGGATATCCATGGCTCTTCTCCTTCTCAATCCTATGTATGATGTCTGGCTTTACAGGGAGGTATCCTTGTAAACAAAAAGAAAAAACCTAGTTATTACCGATTGCTCCTTTTCCTAAAATCTTCAAGTACGTTTCACATGAGAGATGGATTTGTCCACCTGCAGGAAACACAAGTCTAGGAGTTTAAAAGGGCTCCCAGGTGCTTGCAGCCTCCACTTTGAAGATTAATGTCTTGTAGCTAATAAAAAAAAAAAAAAAAAGTGTGGAGTACACTGACCTTCTTGTGCTAAAGACACAGCCCAAAAAAAAAAAAATGACAAATTTAAAGTGATTATAAAGGTAAAATTAAAAAAATAAAAAAGCAACAACATACATATCCTACTTACCTCCACTGTGCAGCTCGTTTTGCACAGAGTGGCCCCGAACCTCGTCTTCTGGGTCCCCGCCGGCTCCTACCCACATCTGATAACCCCCTTGGAAAAGCGCTTCCCCGAGGGGGTTACCTTGCAG